>NC_083488.1:29636700-30382340 GCF_905332965.1 Bombus pascuorum | reverse complement strand
AGTTGTCGTACAATATAGTTTGCCGTAGGAAATTTATTAAAAGCGCAGATCGTAATGCTTTTAATAGAAACGTTGCTAATCCATGTCGAAATTCTACAGGAATTCCGTCAAATTCGTTAAAAGACTATTTGCAAAGTTGATAGGACGATGTTTATAGATGAGAAATCAATAAAGAAAATTTGTAAAAATGTTCGTTGCTACCGGAAGATGAATTATGCGGTTTTTGAAGAGTTGCATCGAAATTAAAGAAAAATGTCGATGGGGTTGAATACTTTTAAGCTTTGATTTTTTCCAACGATATATCACAGTATATAGAGGGGGTGGAGCGGTAGTCGTAGCACAATGGGGCGTGGGGTGAGACTACGTGGAAAAATAAGTCGAAAATGTATAATACAAATTTTCCGCGTGACGCCTCGTTTCTGAGAAAGTCGAGTTTAAAAATTTGTCAAGTATACGTTGACTCGACTAAGTACCAACTGGTTATGAACGAACAATCAGCAGCAGGTTATTATATATGCGAAAATAAATAAAGAATGCAAAATAAAATTTTCCCGTTGAAAGCCTCATTTTCAAAGAAATAAAGTTTAAACGTGTTTAATTAAAAACGAACCGGTCTGGCGTGTACACGTGCGCGCACCATACATTTTTAGATCTATTTTTCTAAAAAATGAAGCATCTTATGAACAATTTTTATTCTACATTTTGCCTCGTTCCCAAATTTTGTTTATTTACTCTTCGATTATTTACACTCGTTAAGTGCGGAATTGGTGGAATTCAAGTATATTTGTCAAATCTTCAAGCTAGATTTTTTCGAGAACGAAGTCTCAGATGAAGAAACGTTGTACCAAACTTTTTTCTTCTTCTTTCACGTAGAATCATCCCCTGCTCGGTTGTACTACGATTACCGCTCCACTCTGTATTTATTAACCTAACAGACTATTATTTAAAGAAAGCTAATTCTAATTAGTTTCAACAACCAGACGATTGTCAAATTTATCGAGCTTCGGTTCAGCACGTAACTTGCGGAATAGTTTTAAAAAACGAGATATCTTTTTATACGACGTTAAGATGAAATTTTTTGAATACCAGGAATATCTGCTAAAAAGAAAACGTGTAAATTATAGATAAGACAAATCCGAAAAAATATCATAGATACGTAAGATCCGTTATTGTTAAGAAACTGCTGTTTTATTTCGGTTCGTAGCTCATTCGTAGTTTGACGCAGGAAGTTGGAATGTTATTTCCTTTGCATAACCGTCTCGAGTAAATGGTTCTTTTACCATTTATAATATTCTGTTTGCACATGTTGTTAAAATTTCTCCTTAGCTACTGCTGGAAGCGACTGCTGGTTGCGCTCGAGTCAAATTAAATTTGATGACATATTCACAATGTTCACGGTACACTGTACCATATCCCTCACCATCTACTACAAAGTGTACCTACCATTCGCTTGTAATAGTTCGCGTTCAAGTTAGCTTTGTAAGCAATGGGAAACTTTATCAAACAGATTGCTGATATCGTGTCTACGTAAAAATTCTACGACTACGATGCTATACAATTTTTTTTCGCCCAACGTTGAACGATATAATTTTGCCAAGTCGAAAACAAATAAACTGTTGTACACGTACGCTATCGATTACAAATATTAGGGTTTCTGTTCCTCGCATTTATTTGAAAATTTGAACAAACTCGAAATATAATACGAACCGAGAATCGAAAAGCTGACTGGCTGCAACAGGTGATTGTCAACGAATCTACAATTTTAGATAACCAAAAAATAGATAATCAAATGTAAGAGCCGCATCAATTTCGCTCGATTACTTTTCACTCGTGTCGCGTGATCTCTTCCTTAACGCCATAAGTATCGTCTTTCTTTCTTTCTATTTTCTTTTTTTCGAAATAATTTCACAGACGGGGGATTGATGTGTAAAAGCGGTGACGAAGAAGTCGATTAAATAATTGTGAATGATAAATACGACTATTGTAAAATACACACGAGAAGGAAAAATGAGTAAATTACTTCAAATTCGCTCGTGGATCGTAGAGTAAATTTTATAGTTGTGACGTATCAGGGTACTGCGAATTTTACATGTAAAGCATCATTTTTGAATATAAATTAATCAAATTCACGGTTATTATCTTCCTTCGTCACGCAAATAGAATACAATTTAACGTTTCGAAGGTTGTTAACAGGTGAAAGCCGCAAAGAATTCCAACTTCTGTAGAATCGTAGAATCGATGGGTTTGTAATAGGATAGTCAATCGACTAACTAGAAAATAAAAACAATGAAAAGCGTTTGATTTGTATCGCATGTATAATTGTTCGTATAATATCGTTAAATCAGAATTTAGTACTAAAATATGAAATTTAACTAAAGTAGCTTTTACCAATTTTGTCATATTCGATCATAGCACGTTTTGTTCACGTTTTCTACCGCATTCGTTCTAATAAGTCAGGTTCAAGATAAGAATCGGATGATTCCGCAGAATAAATTCAGATTTTTGGTAGACCTCTTGCACAGTGTAAAATAATTTCTTGCTTAGTTCACCTCAAACCTTCTCGATTGGAATTAATTAGATCGTAACAAGTCATGCCTCTCAACGAGTAATTGGGCAGCTTTCTACAAAAGAACTTTCTACATCTTCATAGAACTACAGTTATTCCATAGAACAAGTCGTATAAATGCGTACACATTTATACCACGTATGGTAAATGTACACGTGTATTTTTAATTGATCAATCGAATTTTGAACTTTACGAGCCATCACGATTATTAACACGTCCGTCGCCACGTCGCACATATCTATGTGACGGGTATACTTCCGTGGGGGCCCCGTCACCATAGTATGGCGATGCTCATCTTGTTCGAGTTAATTAAATGTACGATATTATATATAGGATATACAACCTAAAAATATTAAAAACTCATTATACCATACTTTCTATTAATTTATATTCTGGATAATATATTATATTATTCTATATCGCATGGTATTCGTTAAAACATTCCAAACACATTTGAGGTGATTTTGGGCACTTCGGAAAATAGTCGTAGACTACTCTCCTCACTTTCAAATATATTTTCACGCTGTTCACTGAACATTTTGAGGATGAAAAAATCACCGATGTACGTCTCACAAGTATGCTTCTCGACTAAATGAAAGATCTGAGATATCTGCCATGAGATCCCTCGGAATACTCTAGTTGGAAAGTTTGTAAATGGAATAAGTATAAAAATATCTAGAAATATTTACAATTTATATAAAATAAATATTATTTTTCCTCTAAAATAATATATTTTATCGCTTTCTCCATTTCGGAAATAAATAATCTTTTCTTTACAATGAATCGAAGGCGACAAACGACGAATTCCTGCTTGTCGCTCTATTTACATTCTGCGTATTGGTGGTCGCATTTGGGCCTCGTAGGAAACTTAGCCGAATCACGCTAAGTATGTGAACTGTAAATGTGAAAACGAGAGGTTTGAGATATAAATGTAGGATAAAGAATCGAAAATAAGTATCACAAGACGTATGTGTCAACCGAACGTAGCTAACATTTAAAGAAATTAAAAGCGATTCAAATTAAAGCTTATTTTATTTACTGATCCCTTTTCCCGCCAAGCTTCCGAATCGTTAACTTGTCGCTCTTCTGTAACTCTTGCAACTAATTTCCAGGAACTATTCCCCATCATCGTAAAGATCCATTCCGATTTGCTACAACATACAACGCACGAATACAAAATTTCGATCGACCAGTAGTTTCTCTAATGATCTGGATCAATGGTTAGTTCTTGTACGAGACCAATGTGATTATCCTTAATACCCGCATGGACGAAGATATATACGAATACGTATCTCTAAATGACAGTAATACAGGCGTTAAACTCGCTCCACTTTCCATCTAACCACGTTCGATGACTCACACAGATCAGCTTATTCATCCTTTCCGCCTCGATTGAAGCGACGATCGATCCTATCCGTCGTATAATCATCGCAGCCACCCTGAAGATGGTCAAGAGAAGGGCCCCTGCTGCAAGATTAATCCCACCCAGAAACCACTTTACTCGATACTTAATAATACCGCAGCCACGAGCTCGTTTCTCGGACGAAATTAAAAGGGAAACATTGAAAAGGCAACACAGATCGATAAGTAACACTGCGCTTTTTTCTAGCGGCGGAAAGAGGGGCGAGAGAAACGTTGTCGAGGGGTTGGGCACGGTTAGTATCGTAGGTCTTGCAATTTTTACGAGACAACTGCTTTCGCGTCTTGCACCGTGAACACGACTGGATACGTATTAAAGCTATTATCCTTGACGGAATGGAGGGAGTGAGAATGGAATAAAACTGACATTCGCGTAAAATCGAAACGTTTCTGTGCCGTTTTATCGAGAGAAATGGGGTAGGTTAGAGTGGAAACAATGCAACGAATGAAAAAGATGATCTTTTCTTTTTTATTGTAGTATTACGGTAAGCAAAGAACGAGGAAGAAGAGAGAATGGTTGGAGGGTGCAAATGAATTATAGAATATTAAGCGAGATTATGGTTAGCTAGTTTGACGAGTAAAATAGTTTGAAATATCGCGGTTGATCGATAAGCGCGAATAAACGAAAAACGACGAACTTAAGCTCTTGAATTAAATAGGAATTTGGAAATAATTTTTCCAATTGCAAGATCGTTTCCTGGGTTAATTAAATAAAAGTAGAAATGGGACGAGAGGTTTGAGATATAAATGTAGGATAAAGAATCGAAAATAAGTATCCGGCATTCGAATCCTGAACGAAGAGGGAATAAATTCGAATCCTCGTAGAAATTTTTCTATCGAAATAAATCGAGAGCTGAAAGCGAGTTGGCGAGGTAAAAAGCGATTTATCTATGATTGAAGATACCGATTGGTGGTTAAGAGTTCTTGCAAAAAGAAATTCAAGTCGATCTTTTCGTCTATATCGAGAAGAGTCTCGCGCATGACGTCAAACATTCGTAAATATAAAAGCAGATTTTACGTCGGAGAAAATTGACTGTAATTTGCGTCGATTATACAATTTTTACTCCTCTCTATGAAAACTACGAGTGTCCTAAAACCTTCATTTCCAGCAATTCGTGAAATAATTGATCGTCCAATTGGATTCTTCTCATAAATATTTATTTCCAAGGATTCTGGACATTTGTACACAAATGGTAGTAAAGTTTCCCGTGAATGTACACAGTGTGCCAATTCTCTTCCACGAAACAGTGTTAACATATCTTATATAAATCTCTAATTATAAAGTAGAAAGAAAATTTATATAAAGGTCAATGATAGATGCTTCGTTAAATAGTTAGAACAAAAGTACACGTAGCTCGGAATTAGAATTTCTTGTAATAACCGTAGGCTGCAAACGTTCGTGCAATTCCGTATCTTTACGAACATAACCAAACGAATGGAACTTTTTTTTTTTTTTTATTTTATTTTGGTTATTTTACAATTTGTCCTTATGGACATTTGGTAAAGTGTTATATCTTGTTGGTGAAGAAAAAAAAAATAAAACAAAAATAAATATAGCATGTGGGTGGCCACCCCCAGCGGGGTGCCAGCTTCGTTCTTTCTAAGTTATATCTTTTATGTCGAATGGAACTTAAACGCAAATTCGTTTCATCCACCAGTACCTACTTTCTTCAATCTGAATGTTTCATATAGCTGTACGTTCTTGAACCTTCAAATCTTCCAAAAATGCATGAACGTTCGTCCAACGTCCAGCCGTTTCTAGGCACAAACATATTTCAGTTTCGTATAATACGAGAGCAAGTGGCCAGAAACGTATCTGGCAGTCTGTTTGCAGTTCATCCATAGCGATCATCCAGTACGATTTAAGTCGAAGTCTGAGAATGAAAAGGCGCTCGTTCCAATCGCAATCTCTCCTTATGACGGAACAGTGAAAAAATATTACGGATGCTCCGTGTAGCCAATACGACTTTTGAGCGCAGTAATGGAGACCGCGATCGATAGTTCGTGAAACGATGGAATTTAACTATCTCGAAGCGGATAGAGAGCACAGAAAGAGAGAGAGAGAGGGAGAGGAAGAGAGAGGAAAACTCAGGTGGCGGGGGAGAGGTAATGCGCCGCTCGAGCCGCGTCTTCGAACGTATCGTGCTCCGGAAAATGGATTTTTACGGAGGGAAAATGTGGCACGTATCTGGAAAGGGATCGCCGAGGTAGTCGCGTAAAAAAGATTTCGCCGCGACCGAGTGTATCGTTGAGAAATGGAACGATAATCTACAGTGAAACTTCGCCGTCCATAGGATTTCTATTTTCGCGATCAACCACTTGTATTCGGATTTCGCATTGGCGAATCGAGGCGACGAAGAGGTCGCGTGTTTGGAGACGAAGGTAGAAGCTGAGAAAAATTACGCTCGTTTAATATTCCAAATTTTTTGAGATAACAAAGCGTTAGATCGTGACACGGTGGAATAGTGGAAAGTATTTTCGATTTGAAATTAGGTTGATAGTAATCCTGTTGGTTAGCGATCAAGTGTTTCAAGTATAGAGGATTAGTCAGTTTTAAAGAGCCGGAGGATTCTTATCACGGGATTTAGAGAAGTTAAGGGAAGACTGAAAATTCTTATTATTTCGCAGAGTACATACATCTTTTTCGTTTAATAGGAATTAAAATATCTTCAAGAACGAACTTTTAAAAGTCAATCCACTCTAAAGGTTAATATATTTCATTTCTCAGCTACGTTTCGTTCGATTTTTATTCGTGAGAATTAAAAAGGAAGGAATTAAGATAATAATGGAAGCGTACGTGGGTAGCAGCTATTGGATATTAATTTCAGTTACGTGCATACGTATCACTATTTCACGAGAATTAGCGCATTAAATTTATAATCCTCCGGTTCGTAGTAGATCACCTTTTAATCATTTAGCCCCGATTTCGCTTTTATCGTTGTGTTTCCTTTCGAATTAAAATATGTAAATGTTTCATTCCTTTTGGTAGAACCAGTTAACGTGTAAAGTTCTCGTAAACATCTAAGCAAATCTGCCCAGAAATATATAGAATGTAGGAAAAGATATTCAAAGATACATATGTAGATATTCGTTAAAATTCTACTCTTCTTCGTTAACCCAGAAAAAGTTTCTTCCGCAGCCAACCTAGCAATCAAGACCCGTGTAAACCTTCTTCCCTGCAGTCGAATTATCAAGCTTTTATCCAGTCTACCGACATTTCTCGCTGGAAAAAAGGACCTCAACGAGATATTTTGCAGAACGCAGACTTTCGGCAGGTAACGTAATACGATTTAGAGCGCAAGAACGAGTGGCTCTGTCGGGAAGAAATTGTAAGAAACAAACAAACAAACAAACAAACAAGCGGACATAGACGTTAGCAAAGAGAAAGAGGCAAGGCAGTAAAGAGGAGGAAAAGGGAAGAAAGAAGGGAGAATGAAAACGAAAAAAGAATAACGGGGAAGAAAAAAATTTGCAACAGCTCGGATCTTCTTCGGTCTCGTTGGACTTTAATCGCGAGCTCCGCTCGATGCAAACTAAAAATTCACCTTGCACTTTTCGACCCGCTACGAGAAACCTGCCGCTCCTCCCTCTTTCTCCCTTGTTTCGTTTCACCTCTATCTCTTTTTCTTCTTTGTTTGCTGTTTCCTTCTCTCGCTTCCACCCACTTTCTCATATTCCTCTGCGACGAGCAACGACGACCAGCAAAAACGTATTAAAGCGTTTTTCCAGTGGACGGGGAAAGCGGAGGGTGAGAGGAAGGGAGAGAAAGAGAGAGAAAGTGGAAATGGGATGAGAGTCGGTGAACACGATTGGACAGAAACAGAGAAACAGAAGAAAGAGGCAGACACGTTGACGGGAAACGGGAACCTGGGAAGTTGAGTTGGCTCCGGGAAAAATGGTCGTCGTAGGACAGCAGGAGAAAATAAAGGGGAAAACGGTTCGTATGAAAATGTAATTAGGGGAAGCGTGGAAGCTCGGCTCATTGCGGCCTCGACCCTTTTACTTCGCCACCTTCTCTTTCGCTCGTACCCTCCGCTTTTCAACCCCCTCTCACACTTCCTTCCCGCTTCGACCAAGCTCCTTCTCTTCTATCTCTCTATCTAGCTATGCCCTCCTTCCGTTCCGCGGGATTCCTCCTGTTGCCGCCGACATAATTTGTTAACCGTGAAGCATCCAACGATCGCGAAATCCACTGCCACCTTGTATATTTTTAATCGATACGCCTTGTGTAACGGGAACGCACGTTTTTTTCCTATGCCAAGGGATTCAGAATTTCTTCATCGGTATTTTATCGTGCTTTTTTATGTGGCGTAGACGTTGTTCTTGTTTGTTTGTCGTTTGTGCTTTTTCCTTTTTTCGTGTAAATTGTCATTTATACTTTTTTTTTTTTTGTATCTTTTTCTATATACTCGTGCAAATACGTATAATAAACTACATACGTTTGTACGCTTTCCTCTCAAAATTCTTCACGATACGCGTCGAACAAACTCGGAATCCAATAGTCGATTACGTTGCTAAACATTTGAAATCCAAAAAATCGTTCTTGTTCCTACTTGCGTGCCTGATAAATCCTGATCTGTCAGATCGTTTCACCGTATATTTACAACTCCTTAAAAGTTATTCAAAATATGTTCAAAAGAGCACGATCCGACGTACGCGTATACGTAGAATCGAATAATCGATCGAAAAAGATTGCCGCGATAAGTAGCGAGCTTCTTCGCTCCTGTTCGCTTTTTAGCAATTTCGACAGATCGACAAAAATCAGTCCGAAATCGGTCAAACGCAGGTTACCTTTTGAAACGTGCTACAAATTCATAACCGATATTAATCGTATGCGTAGATACGAAACAGCAAGCGTTTCTGCTTGCCGCGATCCGATTCGATCGTACTCCTAAATCATAAAAATTCACGAGATCCTTCCGTTTCCCTACTCTCCCGCGCTTATGTCACACGACAAACTGCGATTCATCGGATCATCAGAAAAGATACGCTTCCTTTCTTCCTGCTTTAAAGAGCAATCGGACTATCGGCCACGTAGCTCGTGCTTGTTATTCCATTTCTTTCAATAACAGACACGCGCGACCACCACTACCGTTTGCAATTTGCATTTCATTACGCGAAGGCCAAGTCGGCAACTTTTATCATCGGTTTACTTTGGGAACCGGCTGCGTTCATCCGCCAGCCGAGAATTATTATTCGCGGCATCGGGGGTGCTTCGGAGTTAGTTTCTTCGCGTCTCTATGCTTTACACGTGTAACCGGGTGGTCAGGGGGTGGCGGACGAGCGCAAGGGATGGAAAAACTCGCGCTACCGGAACGAACGACAACTACGACGACGAGGGGGGGAAAGGTTTCGGGTGGAAGTGTCTTTGCAATTTAACTTTTACGACGCGCCCTGTCATTTCTATTCAGGCTTCTGCAACGGAATGCAACCATCTCCTCCTTCGTTCTTGTCCACCCTCGCGAGCCCCGTATCCCGATCTCCGTTACACCGACATCAAACGTGTCTTCTAGTCGGCGAACGAGATAACTTGCGAGGATTGTTCGACGCTCGCTGCTTTTTATAGTCGGATGCTGAATTTTTTGACGGGGAATGACTAACGCGATTTGTAAGCCAAACGATGGGGTCGAGACCCCTTAAGGAGATTCGTTGGTCGAGTTTTTCTCCAGATTCGATCGACGAACGTGTTTCGATGCCGATGGCTATTGATTTACGGCTGATAAACGGAATATATCGGCTATTGTTTGGAGCTGGCACGACAGAAGCACAGGTAGACAACCGAGGGGATGGCTGAGATAAGGAAGCAGTTCCACTGTCGTAGTAGCTTCGGTAGACCAATAAAAACTAGCTTAAAATCGATCAAAAAGGATTATTTTTTTCAAACGGGCTATAAATCCAATAATGATAAACTTTTCATTTCTTGAACGCGAGACGATCTTTTTTTCTCTTTTAATAAATATTATACGATTCAAACCCATCGAATTTTCCACCCTTACCCTTCATGGGCTGAGACGTTATGGAGAGTCTATAGTTACAATATTGTTCGTTTATATGAATAATCCAATAGAATCTTTCGTGGCTACTTCAGTTTGAAAATTTGGAATCAACAAGCCCAACACATGCAATACCGTGTAGTATGTAACTTGTTTATAATTTTTAACTCGTTAATTCACTGGTATTTTTAGTTACCAAGTCACTATGAAAAAGTAGCTTGGTATCGACAATGAAGCACAAGCACGAAGAAATATGAAACTTGAATTGTTCTCTTAACGGAAACCTTTTTGGAAGCGGTCGATTAATTCCAGCTTAAGACCAGTTTCCATTTCGAAGGTATCGTCGACATTGACTCGATGCTATCGCGATCTGACATAGAAGTAACAAAACGCTAGGAAACGGGCTGCCTACCGAGTGCCGAGACTTTTCGGGCAAACTAGTACATTTATTCACAGTGAATTCGTTCGAATCCAACCATCTTCTACTTCTTTCACCGACGCTTCTTCAAGAAAGATCGTTCGGTGGAAGACAGACAAGTTCCATCCGTTCACAGGCGAACGCATGCATCCACTACTTCCACGTTTCTGCCTTTTTTTTACTTCGTGTTCCACTTTTTCCCCATTTTTACAGCTTCCGTTTGCGGATCTCTTATACTTTGCGAATCTCTTTCTTCGCGTTGCACCAAAGACACTCGGAGAAACTTCGGTAAGCTCGAAGAATCATTAGGAAATTATCAGGATGTTTGAGAATTACTTAAAACGTTAAATCATAAAAATTAGCTATCATCTTCCTTGTCTATATACAACGCGTCTTTCGATCGCTATTTTAGTCAATTTCGACATCCGCGTTACAATTTCATCTTTTAATGTAACATAGATTCACAGCTTAACACTGGAACTACCGATAGTTAACACGGAGCTATTTCTACCGAAACCAATGAAAATGACTGGTCTTCAAAAAATACGTAACAATAGAATATTTTTATATTCATTGATTTGATATTATATATATTCTTACAGAAGGAGTTCCACGTTATGTAGTATATTTTTGGTATTATTGACCCATCTGGAACCATGATCCTTAAACGAGAGTTGACACATTTATAAAATTGTAGAACCAGCCACTTTGACCGTGTGATATTTCTAGTTTTAGCATCTAGCGATCGATCCGGAATTTTCCTGATAACTGATATCGTCATATCGAATGATATGCAGTAAAAATTATAAAAACGTGTGGCAAGTTGTACGAAACGAGGAAACTGGTTAATTGGGGTTCGATAAACAGATAGCAGGACCCTTTTACACTTTGACAAGTACCGATCATTTTGACTGGTATTGGTATAAGTAGCCTTGCTACAAAATTAATTTGAGTTTGAATACATAAAAAACAAAAGAAAATTCATTGTATTATTCTTTCAGTTATCGTTGCGAAAGTCGTTACATCATCGCGGAAAAAATATAACATATAGGTGGGAATTTTAAAATAAAATTGTAAAACCGGTCAATTTGATTGGTATGGTAGTGTTAGTGTTAATCATAGAGTTTTAGCGCGTTCTACTTAATTCGCGTCAAACGTTTTCGACGGTAGCTGAAACAAGAGAAAAGACAGAAGCGAGAGAAAGACAAAGCAGAAACGATCGAGGTTTGCTTTGCAGCTTCGTGTAAATCATGTCACGGCTCTACACAACGAACGAAAATTTACAAACTCCTTCGACCATACTTGCCGCGGGGAATTCCATTTGTTTCGAAAGCACGCGCGGACGTTTTACTTTGACGCGCGAGCACGTGCCGCCTACGCTCAATTAGAGTACGCATTAAAGCGCCACGAATTCCAGCGATTAACTGTACCAAATAAATAGCCTCTTCTTTTTCTTCGCAGCCGCTCCTTTTTTCTTTATATTCGCTCCAAGCAATTAAGAGGATCGCTTATTCAAATGGCTCGTGGTATCGTTCGTGGTTCCATTATTAAGGGTTTTGCGTGTCGTTAATAAATTTTGTAGGATGTAAAATCAAAAACGAGTGGAACGCGGATTTCTAGGCGAATTGATATTTTAGTCGATACAAGAAGAAAAGGGATATTAACCAGAGACTTATTTCGCTCGCATATATTATAGCAATTTTTAACGTTTAATATAATTTACGTCCGATGTTTCGTGTTTTTACGTGCATTTTTAGATCTTTGAATTTCTCATGTCTGTAGAAAGCTGCAATTTCATAATAAAAAAGGTACGTACGTTCTCACGTAGAGACTATGTTTATTAATAGAAAATGAAACGTCTTTCGCGTAATAACGCGTTATAGATCGATTGAGAATTAACTTTATAAACGTTTTTATTTGCGAAGCTTTAAGATATGCGAGCTTTCAGCAGCATGTAACGTTCTTTGATTAAATGGAATTTTAAATCGTCGCAAAGATGCGCGTTAAGAGACTGGAAAACTTGGAAAAATGAAACTGGCAAGATAAGTATATCTCTCGAAAGATAGTCATAAATGTATGTAAACCAAAGGTGCGATATACAGCGTGTTTATCTAAAATTCACTGGGTAAAGTAATTATATTAAGTAAAGTGTTTGAATTTGAAAGATTCACAGAGACAATTACCTCTTCTAACATTCTCGTGTCCGATAACAAAATGTTAGTCAATAACGTGCTACAATATTCTATTCGTGTTTTACAATTTTATAAAAGCCCGCGATATACTCTATATTTTTTACATTTTAACAGATGAAAGAATAAATATTTGAAGATAGGGATGAGGTATGTGAATGAAAGCGATCGGTGTTTATAAAATGGTAATTCTCTTATGACGCGTGGGATTTTAGAAACACACAAAATCGATTCGAACGCTGTTCGATAGGCGATCAGACTAGACTCGCACAAAGGCGAAGAAGATTAACGAATCGCGCGTTATTGGCCGACTTGTCGCGATAGAATTCTATATACGGTCATCTAGCGAAATCATCGAACACCATGTAAAGAAGATATTTTTACTGCGACGAAATACTTTTATTAAAACGAAATTTCGCCGCAAAGTTAATGTTTCTGTCGTGTCGAAACGACAAGAAGCTACTTTCTTATTGCTTTATGTACTAAGAAATAAATACATCGTTTTCTACACCTTGTTACAAAATATACACAAAGAATTTAACGATTAACCGTCCGTAGTCGAAAAACAACAATCCGTTGATCCGACACACGGAATATGGAGTCTTGCGTGCGAGATCTATCCATTTCGAACAATAGCCAATCTGCGCGCGAATCTACGAAGCGTGCTAATCAAAGCATCGTAAAGCCTTTCGTTAAAAGCTGCGATCGAGCCAGCTTTCGTTACGGGTGGCGAGAGACGCAAACATTATTCACAATTATCCTTTCCTCGCAACAACGAAAAGGTGGGTGGAGAACCGAGGAAACCGAACGACAACAGGCCACGAAGGAACACGACTACGAAGGCTGCGATCCTCGTTTTCAAACGATTTCGTGACAAAGCACTCGCCTAGCGAGAGAGACGATCCTACCCACCTCCGTTCGTCGTCGTTCGCCGCCCTTAAACAGCCCTTTGCTGGCGCGCGGGTGCAAGTATCCACGCGACGCGCGTCGCAAAAAGCGAAAGAAGCATTCTCGAAAGGTGCGACACGGTACGCTTGTGTACCGTGGCCTGAAGAAGTGGGAATGCCGTGGGCAAGGAATCCGGCAGGGTGAGCGCGAAAGAATCAAGGTAAAAGGGGAGAGGGTGCGAACGGACGAGACTTTGGGGTGGGTAGACGAAGCACGCGCAGGGATATGGAGAGGAAACGTAAGGATGACTAAAGCGCGTGGAACGGAGACGGAGAGACGCGGCGTGGCGCGGAAAAGAAGCGCGGCCACACAGAGTGTGTTCGGGAGAAAGGGATGGTACAAACGGAGATAGAGAAAAAAAAACAGAAGGGAGAAAAGAGAAAAAGAGAGAGACAGTGTGCCAAAGCGCGGAATGCAGTAAGAGAGATGGGCGAGAAAGAGAGAGAAAGAGAGAGGGACAAAGAGAGAGAGAGAGAGAGAAGGTGGTTGGGTAGGGTGAGCTGACAGGAGGCGTTAGCTTGGGATACGCGGACCCGTCATACAATAAATACGATATTTGCACCCCACCCACCGTGGAATAGAAGAGCGAGGTGGTGGCTTGGTGCAGCCAGGCTTTGGCTCCGACACTAGAGGACGAGGGCGGCTGTGGCGTTCAGGGTGGCAAAGCGGGAGGTCTACGCCGCGGGGTTAGCGGGGAGGGAACAGGGTAGGTTTAGAGGATGCGGGTGGGTGGCGAAACGTTGGTCGGTCGAAGGGATGAGGAGGTGGCGCGGAGGGCGGGTGGGCGGTCTGTACGATGGTATAGATTTTTATGTCTGCGAGAAATACAAAATGATGGATATAAACCTTCCTCGCCTCGCCGCCATCCTGCACCTCTTCCTCCTCCACCGTCATCACCCCTCCTATCCGCTCCGTTACTCTCTCTTCTTCGCAGCCGCGCTTTCGCGTATCTCACTTTCTCGCTCTTCCTCTGCTCCCTTTCTCCCTTTCTCCAACGCTTTCACCATCGTACACCCTCTCACGAATAGGACGTACACAGTTTACCCGGTGCACAGCGACGTTGATCTCCGCGAGAGCACACCTCTCTGTGTGCGCGTGTACAGGGTGTGCCGTTTGTAGACCAATCATCGTGCAAATGGCGAAACGCTTAATCGTTTAGATCGCGTTTAAGAAACGAGGATACGCAGAAAGGATGTCGTACCGTTTCTCGTATTTATTTCGACCGTCTTTCTCCGACGTTTCCGTCCGACGGGTATCGGGGATAATCTCTCGAGACGTCATCGCGCGAAACAAAATTTCGCTATTGTCGTTTTCAGAAACTTTCAAACCCACGTTCGAACGTGCTCGAGCAAGAAATCGTTGTTCCTATCGTTCGGACAAATATTCCTATTACCTCGTATTCGCCGCAAAATATCCCCTACGCGATACGGTAAGAGCGATATTTGCCCGAAATAATTACCCGATCCATATAGATCCGATAATCGCAAATCCGAGCGTAGACCCTATACGCAACGCGATAATATCCTTTCGATTTCCACGAAGGCGAACGACGCGCGTAGACGAGGCAAACCTCGAAAAAAAAAAAAGCAGTGTCTGTAACGAAAGGGGGACTCGATTTAAAAAGCGGTCTAACACGCGTGACCGGTCATCCCCTCGAAGCCAATGAAGTCTCCTTCGGAAGCATTCTCGGGCTGCGCGCCACCTCCTGCCCATTATCCCCGCGGAAGACGCAGCCGTTCACACATTAAAACGGAACACCCCGTATAAACGTGCACACAGGCGAATATACGTTTCACACGAACACGCGGCAACCTCACCTCGCTTACAGAAAAGGGGGTGGGGAGTCTCTTTCCGGCTGGCGCTCACGTTTCCCCACACCAGCCGCTCGACCCACACCCCCGTGGGCTACCCAGGCCCCGAGAGCAACCTCGAACCTAACCTACCCCCCTACCCTTCACCCCCTGCATCCTCATCCTCCTCGTTCGCCTCCTTTACCGCTCCCGCCGCACGCCCAGCTTCCATCTAACCCTCCTTCCCATCCTTCTCTTCCTCCGTCTCCTCCACCTCATCCTCCTCTCTCCACCACAGCCGCTGTACCGCGACCCTCTACGGAAGCTCAGAGCGAATGTTTTGTCATCATACCGCCCTGCCAGGGCGCCAGCAGCCCCTCTTTCCACCGATTCCCCTTGCTCTCGGATCCCGTCAGTCGTCCCACAGGCCACTCACCCCCGCTAGGCATCTCTCTGCCCCCAAGGCCCCACGGCAGATACACTTGCGACCACGTACACACCTCGAATTTCCGCTTTAGCTATCCCAATTGTTTCGTGCGTGTACGCACCCACGTATATCTCTCCTTTACGCACGTGTTTGTATCTCGCGTTCTAGGTACGGACACGCGTATGCGTATACGCGCATACGCGCTTAACATACATGCACGAGATCGTATGTACGGAGTATGCGGACTTACGGAAAAGCACGCTGCCAGCAATACGTACATACGTTGTACACCCCTTGCCTGGTACGGCCACGCGATGCGTAGGTAGATTCTAGAAGCGAAAGCCTGCCTGGTGCAAGCAGAGATACCAGTGTGTGTTCGCGTATGTGCCTACGCTAAGTGCACACTACCACCGGTATACAACGAACCAAACGGATAGGTGAGTAGTGGTGCGAGCGTAAGCGCGTGGAGAGCTGCTGGTTACCTGTGCCCGGCGCTCTGTGGGCCAACGTGTTTGCCCTTTTCTATCGTGCTTTCAGGGGTGACCGGCGACGCCGCTCGTCACGGCGCACGGTTTCGAAAAGCATCGAGGACGGCCCGGTTCTCTCTTTCCTTTTCGTTCTGCTATCCAGCTATCCTTCTCTCGCGTTCTCTTTGTCCCGCGACTTCGACAGAACACCGGGAGGTACGAGGGGTGGTATTCTTTTTTTTTCCTTCGCCTCTGTGCCACCACCCACCCTACACCCCAACCACCACGGGTATTCTCTCTCTTCCCTCCCCGTTCCTCTCAGCCAGCTCTCCTCCTCTACCTCCTCGCTCTCGTTCGGTCGTCGGTTTCTTTTTTTTCCCTCTCTTTCCACCTCTCTCTTTCGCTTCCTTCTTTTTCTGTCTTTTTTTCGAATGAACGCTCGCGCGTGCACCGGCAGGTGCACAGAGAGGCCAGCTAGATGGGCTTCGGCGTTGATAGGAGATGCTACGAGGATGGTGGAACAGAGAGCCGGAGGAGAGGTGGGGCCGAGAGTTTTTTTCGAAAGGTATCTCCGATAGTAGTAGACTTTCGAACGAGCTCTCTGGGCTCTCTCTCTCTCTCTCTCTCTCTCTCTCTCTCTCTCTCTCTGTCGTGTCCGTGTGCCCACGGGCCCGCCTGTATAAATACGCGTGTGTATGTATGTACACGGTTCCGGGGGCGAGCAGAGAGACAGGCGCTTTACACGGCCACAGAAGTATGGAGCGGCGCGGGCGGGGTGACGCTGATTGGTACTTCTGATGGGTACTGTGATGCCGATTAATTAATTAATTCATTAATTAATTACTTCGCTTCGACGCGGTCGACGAGTAACTCCCGCTTCGAATCACCGATCGCCTGGCTATCTCTCTTTTTCTTTTTTTTCCCCCCCTTTCTTTTTTTAGAACTCTTTTGCTTTTTAATTAGGACTCGTCCTTGTCGGTGGGTGAGCTGATCCTTGTCGGGGATTTCTCTCGTCTCGTATACCGTGGATGGGTGGAACCTCTTTCGTATCTGGGAAACTGCGCGAGAAAACTGTCTATGGTTCAGCTGGCTGGATGTATACGCGCGCGCTCCAGAGAACGATACACCGCGGCTTCGCGAGCAATCGCCCACCGGGCAAAAATTCGTTCATGACCCAAATGTTATGACCCATTAGGTTTGCGCTCGTATTCATCGCGTTCCGTCCGAGCGTTTAATTATCTGCCGCGTTACCGTTGCCCGCGCAACCGATTCCACCGAGCCGAAGGTAGATTTACTGGGAAATCATTCGGTCACGAACACTTGCAACGATCGCTGTATGAATATGGGAGTTCTATTAACACGTTTGCCGCGTATGCCTTGTTTGCCCTGGATATTCGTGTGCTTTCGTACGTGTACGATACCGATCTAAACGTGGGAGCAAATTAACGATAAAACTACCGACGACGATTAAAGTTCGCGTAGCTTGCGTCGAAAATATCGGAATAAAATACACGTGGAAAAGGCGATGTTATCGAATAATGCGAATCCATTTGATGGAAAATCTAACGAATCTATAAATTTACTACGAAAGATTACAAGCTTCTCGCCTAAATCTTCTCCATCTAAAATTCTCCGAAAGAAATACGAACTACTTTCGTATTATTATTTTTTTCTTTTTCATATTATTAATTACGAATTATCATTTCTGCTTGAGAAGCGATAACGGTTGCAAAATGCAACGAAAAATTATCTTACGCCCTTGTCGACGTAACGTCACGAATTTACTCTTTCAGTCGAACATACGTACAGAAGCAAAAGCTATTCTTTTTTCCACGCAGTTGTTTCTACTGAAACTTCGCAGCCCTTTTACCTAATTAGCAGACTTCGAAGGTAATCTATAGCGCACGCCATTCCAAATTAGCCGCGAACATTCGCCGAACGACGCTCAACTGGTGCATCGGTAAAATACGGATGCACTAATGGATTGACCGATACAATGGATCAACGGAATATCGTCGACGAGCGGGAGCGAAGTGGCGAGGCGCCGCCAACACTCGTCCAATTGTGCCTGCAGAGAGCATAACCGATTACAGTGATCGTTTTTGATTAACGATCGTCGAGTCCGTTTAATGGACACGTCAGAGAGCTTCTTTGAATTACCGAAAAGAATGCCAACGATACGTTACTAAGGTCGTGCAGTATCAACTATTTCAAGTTTTTTTCTCTTTGTCGCAATTCGGACTGGAGTTGGCAACGTTCGAACGAAAGAAAAGACGCAACGAGATTACGCTATAAACGAGCGACAGTAAATGGAGGACATCTTTCTGAATTTCGATACAAAGAATTGGCGATTCGTAAAAATACGAGTGTGATTTCTGGTAAAAGAAAAATTATCGCTGAGTAATACTCAGTCGTTTGGTTGGACGGATTTTTAGGTCTAAATTCGTGGGTATTAGAGAGAAGATACTTAAACGTTGGAACAGAATACTTATCTTCAAGATTTATTTTCGGCCAGCTAAAGATCGTAAGGTAATAAGACAGAGTCGTTTAATTGCTTGGGAAACGAGAGATCCGCTTTGAAAAACGATTCTCTATGCATTGAATATCAATGTGTACGTTTCACGCTTTAGAACGTAGACGAGAATTAAATAAACGATACTGAGCCGAAATATGCGGGCTGCATCGTTCATCTGTATTCTAGCAACGGAAACGGAAACCAGCTTTAATCGGCATCGCGTGGAAAAGGACGATGTCCCGCGTAAGAATAAATCGTCAGCGTGGAACAAACTTTCTTAACGCGAGCCTGCGTTCTTTTTTTGAGAAAATCGAATTTCAAAACTGACAACAGAGGCGAAGATTCCATCGATTTCTTGTACATCTTGCATGCGGGTTGCAGAAAAAGAAAATCCAAGCTATTTTTACGGCTTAACCTTCCGACACGATGGTTGTGGGTATAAGACAGAATACGGTACTCGTACAAACACATTTAGTAACTATTCGTGAAAATAATAGAATATAGCGAATTTCTTTTCTATCTCTTTCCTCGTAATCGTGCTTAAAAATCCTACTAAATTCTTATTATTAGGTCGTCCGAAAAGTTTCTTTCGTTTTGTAAGGAAATGATGGATGCGCAACATTTGTCGTTTTATATTATTTTATCGAATTACGTATGATCCATTTTGCTCTATCGAGATAAAGATCACAACGTTTGACAGATTAGGTTTCGTGTTTGTATAAAGATGCATCGTTGTAAAAGACGCGTCTGTGAAAGAAAGACGCTTTTCGGACAAGCTAATGTATCGAACTTATCGTACGAAACAAAAGCCAAGAGATAAGAAACAAATAGAAGAGTACAGTAGGATAATGAAAGGCGGTACCATGCGATAAGAATCCTCGTACCGAAAAATAGTTTGCGAGAGAGCCATCGTCTTCTTCTTTCTCCGCGATTCTCTTCGAAAAACAAACACTCGCGGCGACAAACTTTATTCCGTCTCTTCAATTTATTTTCGCGCAAGAAATCAATCAAACAACCTATGCCCCGATTGTACCGCGCGTCCTACAGAGAAACGCGAGAAGATTGAAAACAAGAGCGTCGTCGAGCCACCCGTTGCAACGCGACAGATCTACTCTTGGGATCTTTATATACGCCTCGGCAGATGGGTAGACGGAGGAGCGTAAAGAAGAATAAAAATAAAAAAGGGCGAGGAGGAAAGGCAGGCGCGAAGAAAAGGGCGGATGAAGAAGAGATTCGGAAGAAACGAGTAGCACGGGGAAAGAGAAAAGAAGAATAGAAGGAGGTGGGGATCGGGTGAAGGAAGTAGCCCGCTGGGGCAAGGAAGACACGTCTCCGACGCCTCTTGGCACAATTGCGAGAGCTCGACAGACCGTTTAACAAGAGCTTGCCCCGGGATATCGACTGTTTCAGCCTTACGAATGAAAAAATAATAAAGTGGATAGAAGATGAATGCATAACAAAACGGAACAGGGAGGAGGAGAAGAAGGAGGAGGAGGAGGAGAGGGACGGTGGTAAAAGTAGAAGATGGTGGTAAAAGTAGGAAGCGGCGAAGAAGGGGGAAAGGAGGGTTAAGAAGCGCATAGAACAGCGAAGCGTGTGCACGAAGCTTCTTTTAAATTAATTATCAAGGTGTTATCGATTGGAAGTGGCGGCGAGCCGTGTGACCGATATCAATCGTGACACGGATCGTATTTTGCACGGGTATCGCGGCTAACCTATTCGATTGATCGCCGGCTTTTCTATAGCATGGAAATGAGAAACTTGTTTGTTCACAGCGCCCCGTGCCGCACTGCCAGGCTGGTTGGCCTACACGCGAATTTTCTTGCGCTTCAAATATTAACGGAGACAGGTTACCGTGTTATTCTAGGCATCGGGCAAGAACCAAAGCGGAACCAAGTCGCGATGACTTCTCTTATTCGAAACTACGGCTTCCAGTTATAGACTACTCGTTATGCTTCGAACTGAACGGAATCGAAAGTAAGCTTGCGCTAGCAACCCGCAATCGAAAACTAAAGCATTAAATACATCGAACAGACAGCTTTTTATGAACTTTTTGAAAGCAAGTTTACGTAATGAGTAGAAAATTATTCGGAGGCCGATGAATAATAATTTCGTTTTCCGAATGTCAGCGTTACTTTCCATATCGCATCGTGAATATTCCGTAAGTTTAAGTTTCCGGAATTCATCGATAATTATTTTATCTTATCTAACTTAATTATATTTTTGAAAAATTACCAAATTATCGAAGAGAATATTAACGATAGGAGAAACGATCCGTTTCTCTTTAAATTGTCCTTCACCGTCGAATTCGATGGAAGGAATTATCGGTTTGCTCGTAATAAATCACCAAAGTGCGGATATTTGTGCGAATTTATATTTTTATGAGCAGAGATAGCAGGTTAAAATGACAGTAACGGGCAGATAAAGGTTTACAACTGTGATTTGCGTAAAGCTAACACCACGCTAATAATAACCTTTCTGGTAGATATTTCTTACCACGTCGACAAAGTTTCACTATTTCCTTCCACTTTTCAAATGTAATTCCATTTTCTAAAATTGCCATGTTTTCTTCTACCGTTTATTTCGTCGAATACGTTCTACTCTGGATACTTTGTACTATGTCTTTACGTACTATGTGCGCTTTTCAACGCTTAAGTTTCCTAGAAAAACATAAAAATTCACCGCTTATAAATCACTTTTCTACGTAATATATTTAGATCGTCTGTTTATCCGCAAAATTTCGTCGAAGCCAACGTTTAACGCTTGGTACAGTTATTATCGGTGTTACGAGGTTAGCGATAATGTCTTACGATTAGTTTCAGATATTTTGAAAGATCTAGCCGTGAAGATGATGGATGTAGGATCCTAGAGGAGCAATTTTCATTATAACTATGGTGAACGAAGCTTCCACTCGAGCCATGGCCACTCGAGCTTCACGGAACGAGCATGAAAGTGCAGAAAATAATTGAGCAAGAATCGCATAGCTGACGCTGCCTAATGCTCGGGTTTCGTTGAATTACCGTTATTTAATCGATTGCAGGTAATACGAGGCCGCGAATCGATAGGTGCCGTTTAGAATAGCCGGGCTTTATGACGTCTATGACAGACATTGGGAGAAAATTATGATCTTATCGCTTCACGGCTTTCACGCTGCTATTAAACTCTCGAGCAGAAATCAATTAGAGGCAAACATTGTATTTTCGATTCAGCGAATCGATTGTTAATAAGGGATAGTCATAGTTATTGGATCAATGTTAGATCAACGTAATTTTCTTCTTCAATTTTCTTTCGAAATAAGGATAATGTTTAAATCGTTAGGTACAGAAATCACTAATTTTACGTTCGGTTCTAATCGTTGAAAATTATCGTACGTTTAGTCTGTTTTTAAAATACTTTTAAAATTATTACAATTATGTAAGATTATCTAAATCGACATATTTTATTCCGAGATATTATCTTTGTTTGTAAAGTTAGCGAAAAGTACTATAATTTTCCCTTTGGTTATTAGCGCCTTAAATAGGACTCTAAAATTATATGCGCAATGGCTCATTTTGTTCTACTTGCGATAGACTCTATCAATATGTATATAATTTCTGTCAGTGTTCTAACTGGATGTTGGTTTTCACTGGATTACACGATACATTCAGCGATATTCGAAACCTTATAAAACGAGAGTTGCAAGAACGCGATAGCAGGTTCAGGCTTGATTTATAAGGAACTAAAATTTGACACTACTTTTAGTTTCTTCGTAGATTCTTCCTACACGTACTTAAGACTGGAAGACAAAAGATTTAATCAGAAATAAATCTCATACTCCGTCAAAGACATCAATTCGTATAAACTCGTTCGATTTCTGCGTCTCTTTCGAATATGACAAATACGTCGATGGAAATTTCTTAACTCAGTCTGTACATAAGAATCGACATATCTCTATCCGACGTGCCATTTCAGTACAATATGTATTTAAATAAAGCATACGACGAATTTAACGAGATATATTTCCAGTAAGACGAGAATAATGTTCGAAACGAGCGTGAACACGGGATGCCGTTTAACGCCAGGTTCAACCATAAAAACGTAAAAGCCCTCGACAAGCAGGATATCGCGTTTAAAGGCGAAAGTAGCGGCAAAGCCTAAAGCCTGTCCAGCCTAAGCGCCACAATCTCTTATCCCAACATTTAGAAAAGGGCTGATGATGAGTTCCATCCGCGCGTGCAAGACAGCGTACAATTTCTCGTGGCGAAGAGGTGACGACCTCCACCCGAGTTGATAGGTAGATCGGATGAACAGAACGAAGAATCGGTTTCTGTACAAATTGGCCGAATAATCGGAGGGAAAAAATTGTCCCGCGAAGCTAATTAAAAACACAGAGAATTGCAGAGGATCTATTAGGAAACCGTGGCTTCTTTAATATTGCATCAGCTCGGCTGTTACTTCACCGACTGGACGAGATATACGCAACGTGCATACGCGAACGCAGTTAACTGACTAGCATGGAACGTACACAGGAGTACAGAGTAAAAGAGCATAAGAGTAAGAGACAGAGTAGAACTAGAAGGAAGAGAAGGAAAGAAGGAGAGATACGTGGGTACCTAAAGAGAAGCGGTCGAATAGAAGTAAGAGAGGGATCGAAATGAAAGAATGAAAGGAAAGAGAGAAGAAAGAAGCCAAAGTGGAAGTAGAAAAGTGATAAGCAAGAAGCAAGAGAGACAATAGAGTTGACGAAGAGGATCAAACTAAAAACAAGCAAAAGCGAAAGGATACTTGGTCGAAGGAGGAGCGCGTTTCCGTGAAGCATGCGTTGGAGGAAGAGAAAGGAGAACACGTCGGCTGGTCAGCCGACCAACGGGGTTGGACAGTGACGAGCGGGTAGGTAGGACCCACAAAATAAACTGAAACCACCTCCCTTTCCCCTGTCCGGCAGCGTTCGTTCGTTGCCCATCCCTTGGTCTCTCATTCTAGCCGCGTCACCTCCACCTCCGTGGCCGCCTCACCTCTGCCACCTCCAGCTATTCCTCCTTCCGCTCGTCCCACTTCGCCTCATACTCTACACAGCCACCCCACCTGGCGTCGTCGTTCCTCGGTCACCTCCGCGCGGCCGTACCTAGCTCGGCCAAATAAATTACACCGCCTCGTGACGCGAAAAAATCCAACGAGTCGCTAGAGTGAACGAGCGCGGCTGAACGGCAACGAAGACGACCTCACCGAGGAAACAGAAAAGGAAAGAGAGACGACGAGGAGGAAGAGGAGGAGGAGGAGGAGAAGAGGGTACAGTATGCGGATGCCGAGGATGAGGAGTCGCTGGCAGGGGTACGGGGTTACAAAAGAGAGAGCAAGAGCGACGGAAGAGAAAAGAGAGAGAGACAGAGACAGACAAACAGACAGACAGAGACAGAGGGAGAAAAAAAAAGAAGGGAGGCCACGAATGGGAAGAAGAGAGAATCGAGCAGGAGAGAGAGGTTGAAAAAAGAGAGAAAGCCGAAAGGGAGAAGCGAGCAAGATAGAATGGATAAAGGCCAGTACGCGGGGCGGAAATAAAGAGAGAACGAAAAAAGTGGAAGAGGTCGGGGTGGAGGTGGGTACCGCGGTCCGCTTTAATTGGTTCGACGTGGTCAGATGAAAAATTCAACCACCCCCATCCTCCCTACCCAAGCTCCTCTTCTACCTCCACCCACTCTTACTACCACCAGTACGTTTTCACCGTCCTCGTGAACCGGCTGGATTCCCACCAGACGAATCTACGCATCTGCATGTAGATGTCTATGGGGGTTTCTCTCTCTCTCTCTCTACCTCTCTTTTTCTTCCTCTTTCATTGTCTTTTTTTCTTTTTTTCTTTTTTTTCCACCCTCTATAGCTACATAACCCGGGACAAAGTATTTCGGCCGTCCTTAGGTCGCGTTTTTGCCAACGATAGATGCTCGTTAACGTTTCGCGGATTGCGAATAGGACCCAGGCTCTGGCTTTCCGGCTAAATTTCCAACACCGGCCGTTTGTTAAGCAGACCGTTAATACACACGTTCCGTTTCCGCTCGCGATCGAACCTACCTCCGATTCGATTTTTTCTGGTAAAACTTTTCTCGCCTTTGACGAACTTTCGAACGATTAAGCCGACGAACGAAAGTTTCAAAGCGGTGCGTTGGTACTTACAGGTAACACAGACTGCCATACCGGTGACCGATGGTCTAAATTGACCCAGACATTTGGTTTCGACGAATGACGATACTTGTAAGATTCTTATTAGTCGTAACACAGCGTAGGAAACGCTGGTTTCAATGATACCGATTCCTCCTCTAGATTGTATCAAGCATGTAGCAACAGTGTTTGAAAGTTCGTTGGTGTTTTATTTGCAAGGATATAACATATGTGTACATGCTTGCAACGTTTGCAATCGGTCGTTCTGTAGCCAAAATCACGTATGATAATATGCTGCACGTTAGTCGTTGGTGTTTCCTAAATTCTATTCTACCCACATTGGGCTTAAAAACGAAAAACAGGGACATGTTTATATCAACTAAGTAAAATTAATAAAACATATTTCATACGTTACGAGCTAATAATATTCAAGTGTTGGAAAATTTCTGTTTAAATATTTTTTGAAAATATTTTAAAATCTTTTTTACACGTTGCATACAGATATAACATATACCACGTGTATAATATGTTAAACGTTAAAGTTTTACGTTAGAATTGTAAGCAAAAAGCGCGAAATTTATTGGACAACGCGTTAAGCAGAAAACGTATCCGGTTTCTTTGTCTAATTGCATCGAATAACGCCGTTGATCGGGGGAAAACGCGCGATAAAAACCGACCCTTTGATATGGAAGCCCAATAAACTAGCAGGGTAATGACGGTCGTGTATCAGACCACCGACCTTAACCCACCCATCCCCATTTTCAACCACAGGCATTTTGAGCGAGGGCACCGTGCTCGTCAATGAAATCACCGGCGGTCACTCGCGCACACGACCGAAAGTCACGAAACTCGGCCTGACTTCTCCGACGCGCGCTTCGCTCGTTGTTCGTGCTTTTCTCTCTGGCTACGGCTACGGATCATCCAACTAAATATCAAATTTCCTCAATGAAAACTTTGTTTTAGAGACCAATCATCATTCTCAACGTTTCACTTATACAGCGCGCTAAAACACGTAGCCAGGGAACACTAGTAAGCATTTTGCGAACAAACTTCAAAGCTGAACGATAAAAAAGAGGATTTTTGAAAATTTTTGACGCAACATACAGGGTTTTTAGATTTTTTGTAACATTATATTTGTTGATTAATGGAAATGTTATTTTTACTTTATCGTTAGTTATGCATTGTAGGACATTTCGCATGAAATTCGTTAACGTGTTGATAGGATTTTCAACAGTTGCAAACACAGTTATACGTTGATAAATAATTACTAATATCGTGCATTAGTAAATAATACACGTGCAAGATCTATTTTTGTACTGGTAAATTTGATATGGACTAGGTACCGTGAAAATTTGTTTGCCGAATTTCATAATTTTCAACCTTGCGGGTTATAAAAACAAGGACAAATTGTATTTATGATAAAGATTTTTCAGCTTCAATTTTTTCAGTAAGAATCGCGGAATAAAAATTATATGCAAATAACTATAATGTTCTCTTAATCTCTTTAGAAACGAATTTATCAAGACTGAAAGAAAGCTATTTTCTATTTATTTTTTTCACTCGCGACGATATTTGTTATACCTTTCAGAATCGTACTTGAAAATTAAAGAAAAATAAATCTATACTACACACCTGTATGTACTGGTATCCGTCAAGAAGTTAGGCAAGGATTTAATTTTCGTTCCACATACTAGTTGGTGTCACATGCACATCGTAAAACTACATCCCGACTCAACTCCGAGACGTACGCGTTAAACATGTTAAAAAGGCTCTAGCACACCTGCCTTTGATGTAACGAAACTTCCACTGCCAGCCGTAACGTTATAACGCTATAAATTCCATTTAAAAATAAACTGAAACGAGTAGAAGAAAAAGAGTAAGGAGAAGAAAGAACGCAAAACATGCGATTCAACGACACTTGGTGTTCGATGAGATTTAAAAATTTCCTCTACGTAATATCATATAAATTCCTATCAACTATCAAGCACAAAAACAGCGAGACACAAACAGTCCAATACCTGGTTCATGCTAGAATTTAAAAAAAAAGAAAAAGAAATTCCTCTCTTCGTACGCGAAATCGCATAAATCGCAAGCAAATACTAAAAAGAGAAGATCGTCGGCGCAACCAAAATTTAAGCCCTTTTACATAAAATCCTACAAATCCCAATCGCTGAAAAGAAAAAGAGAAAGACGACCGAAACGATCTAATGGCCGGTGCTTGGAGAGATTCACGGAATGCTTGTTTCGACAAAATCGTAGTCCCACGAGGCTACGTATTCCTCGTTTTCCCGCCTGGAATCCCCCGACGATGATACGCGATGGTATGCACGCACGTGTTCGCGCAACGCGGCATCGCTATGAGCGCGTCAAACTGTAAAACAGATCGGGAATTTTATTCTCGTAGCAGCGCGGCGAGGGCCGCATGAAAGACACGGTGTCACAAAGGTGGTTACAGCGGTTAGATGGGCGCGCACACCCAGCAAAACGTAACCTAACCCCGCTCCCGTGATATCTCGAGCGTGTGCGCAGTATTTCCATCTTTCGTCGTGCCGGTAACAGGGTGCACCGCTGCTCCTTTGATTAATGCTTTCCTGCGAGTCGAAGAAGGGGTAGTGCTACGGGGTTAAAGGGGATGCGGAGGTGGGTTTCTGTTGGAAAGAGAGAGGGTGGGAGGTGGCGGCGCGAGAAGGGTGAAGGCAGAGGCGGCAGAGAACTACGACTAATCCTCTCAGGGGGCAAAGCGGAGAACCGAGAAGGAAAGAGGGACTGAATAGTAGTTCCAAGAGCCAAGCGTGGACACGCGAGAACTCATTTCCGGTTATACCCTTCTCTCTTCAACCCCGTCCGTGTCTCTGACACTAATACACGAACCATGGCGGAACGTTACCCACGAGGGGAACACACTTAAGCTCTGCTCGTAGAATGTTGTGAATTGCATGCGACCATCCGTGACGTACTGTCTCGCGCCCGCGTATGTGGGCGTGTTTCAGCCGTTTCTCTGTATGATTCTCCCTCTTGCTCTCTTCCTCTCTCCCTCTCCCTCTCTCTCTTTCTCTCTCTGTATATGTGCACTTGTACTTGCATCGTGTACTCTTTGACTTTAGCTGTTGGTTTCTCTCTCTCTCTCTCTCGTTTCCGTCTTCCTCGCTCTATGTGTGCTCGTTAAATCTGAAATCTTGCGGAACACTCGGCGCTCTAAAGGCCAGGACGAACGAGTGGCCGTATCGATTGCGGGAGTCCATTGTTAGCTAATTTCGAGGAACTGTTTCGATTAATGGGATCGACCGACTTAACGCGAAGACGCAGGGTTAAGTCAACGGTCTACCGTAGGAGGAATTGATTTTCACGAGAGACGCTGTAAAGTCGGCTCCATTCAACGGTGTGTACAATTACAATATTTCGTAGATCGTTCGATATCCGTGTCTTCGTGTCCAAGTTTCAATTAAAATTTGATTCGTATCTTTCTCGATGGTCGATCGTGAGTACTTCATCGTAATATACAATCTTCTTACGTTGTTATATCACGTATTATATTGCGTGCAATGTTATACAATATTTTTGATATATTTTTTACGAAGAGCCTCTGTTCGGTACAGACCAGTTTACGTAACGTTATGATATAATATCGTAGTATAGATATAATTTCGTTCATAGGAACCAAATCTTCGTTTTTAGCTTTCGAGAAAAATCGTTCTCCGTTAATTACGTATATTACAGAAACATATGCTTTCTATGATTTTATAAGAAAACATAATACACTACGATTTAAGATTAATTTTATCACAGAAAAATAGTACGCGAAGTCGTTTCGTGACTTATTAAAATACGAATATAATACAAGCGTATAAGCAACAGCAAACATAACGAGCTTAAAATAGTAAAGACAGACCTATGCTTTAAAGTTACAAAGTGAAAACCAAATTGCATTATTTTTTGAAATTTTAAACCCTGTGATCGTACACCTCGATAAACATTTTATTAGAAACCGTATTAGCAGAAAATTTGCATTTGCCCAGTGACTCACGCTAGCGTGTAACCATACAAAAAAACTACTTGCCGACCTAATAATTAATAAGATAAGAATGCACGTATCGATAAACTTACACGTTCGCCTTTTATCGTTCGAAAGAAAAGTTTGAACGAGCGAAGTTGCAGCGTTTAGTTCCTAGTTTGAGGGCTTTGTCCGTACCCACACCGTGATTTGAGCGGTGTCCTCAAGACAATGGAGAGTAATTCACATATCTCTTGCATTCATATCGCGTCATATGCCGCGAGTGTTCAAAATTAACGTACCCAGTTTCCTGCTCAGAATTCCACTTGTATACCGTATGCCTGCACGTAGCACGGAGGTAGGCGGCCCCTGCGCACATGCAACTATCCACGCAACTTTACCGCGCGAGCCAACAATTCTATTAACATCTTTCTTGAATGCCTCTCGTTCAAGCTAGTTTTACCTCTCTCTTTCTCGTAAGCCTGCCGTGTAATTTTCATCTTTGGATACGCGTTTCACGCTTTTATGTTGCGTATAACACGAAGAAAGGGAAAATAGGAAGATTTAAATTTTCATATTAAGCTCTCTCGTGAGTCTAGCGTCGCCAATCATTTTGATACGGTTTATTTTCTCACTGATGGATTCGCTGTCATGCGAAAACAAAGAGTTTCGATAAAATTTTGCCTACTGGTAGGAAAGTTACTTGGCCATATACGCGATTGTCAAATTTTCTTTCGCGTATAATTGAATTATATAATTCGTTACTTTAATGCGAAATCTCGAAAGTAGTAATCGTAAGTCATTTCTACACTACTTTGCAAAGCCGTGAGTATTCTCGAAATGCGTACATTATACGAAAAAAGATTATCTTCGTCGATGATCGCGGACTGGCATTCAGAAATTAGAAAAATATAGGTATTCGATATTGATAAAGTAAATAAATTGGAAAATTTGTGAAGAAAAATTGTGACGTTAGAAAGGAATTATGTTGGCTTAAATTAGCGACCTTTAGGCTTGAAATCTGCTAAAATGAGATTCGTAATTCGTCACAATATATAAGGTCCTTTTTTCAATACGATTAATTAAACTATTTCGGGAGATCTTCCAATGGGAAAATAAGGCAATGACGAACAACGAATGACGACCCAATGTTTCCTTTAAATTTTCATCGAAATAGGTAATAACTTTTGGAAGAGTCAGAGTGTCAGAGGGACAATTTGCCACGGCACGCGAATTCCGGGAACAAATTAGATTTGCCACTTCAGTCGATACTATGCTGAACACAATGCGAGAAATAAGTTCATGAAGCTTACAAGCTCCACGTATACGACTCGTGTTTCGATGAAACGAGACTCTAGAATCTTATTTAGAAATAATCGAATACTATATTAACGATTCGCAAATTTATAAATATTACATACGACACTACGTGTACAAATTTTCGTACGTCCGATGTATTAATCTAATCTGGTCTAATTTAATTGTTTACGACAAGATCTATTTACATATGCGTAATTAAGTTCGAGAATAAGTTATATTGGTTTGGCAACTAAATGATTGCGAATTTTGTCAGTACCTAATGACAATACATACAATACATACAAGAGCACGCATACAAGAATAAGAGTTATAAAATGGGGAAAGAAAAGGTACAGGAAGATGGAAGAAAATGCAACTTCCAAGCAGACAATGAAAAGGAAAAGCAGCGAGAAGGCAAAGGGATTGGTATTAATACTTGAACTCCTTTGTCTCTCACAATATTCTGCGGATTCCCATGCAGTAGACTTACGGTTTTACATATAAGGTCACAGAAAAGACCGTAAACCAAAGTAGAAAAAATCTTGCACCGTAATAAAATCACCGATATTAACTTTCACATATTCGAACACCGCTTCCTTCGTTGCATAATAACGTATCTATAAAAATATATCTATTTATCTTATCCACATAAGTATCTTTCTATTGCGTTGACATTATACCAATGTTCATCATCGTGAGTCAATTTTGTATGAAAGAGCGAAATAAATTAGATACATAAAGAGTGGATGAGGATTAATGCACAACGCGAATACGTAGAAGAAATTAAAAACGCAACGAATATAGAACCTCATTTAGTCCTTATAAAATACACAATATCTAGAGCAGGAAGCTGTACGACAAGCAAACGAAACTTCTCTCTCGTTATAACGTCTATCGAGCATTCGTAGACTGCTAAAATATCAAAGTTCATATTTCAATTTTAATCGTAGAATAATAAACCTAAAACCAACGCTCGCACCGCTAACTGCGATATATTTCCAAACACTCCACCTATTACCTTCGTCCCTTGTTACTTTCAACCCCAACGACCTACATCCCTCGACAAAACCACTTTTCCCTAATTTTCCATCCGCGTCTCGCCAGCACCCCGAAATCATAGACCCAGTTAGAAAATCTCAATTTTCGATTCTCGATTACCTTTCGCTGATACGATCGCGCCTGCTACTATATCAACCGTACTACACACGTGTATGAAACAGGTTGGTGTCGGTCGATCGCACTTGTTCGTGTTACTACTCACACGCCGATGCCCGCGTACACCTACGCCACGGTAAATGGAGTTGATGACGGAGTCCGGTCAGTGCCTCAACTTCAAACAAACTTCCAGCCACCCTTGGGGTTCGAGGGATTGCCCGTGTAAACGACGCATCGTTACTTCCCTGCAGATAGAGAAAGACACCCGGCCGGGTTACAGGAAAGGTTAGAGGGAAAAAGAGGGAAAGAAGAGTGGAAAGCGGGAGAAGGAGAGGGCAAACTCGCACGAGCGTGACTTAGGGTTTGCGCTTCGGGACTTTCGAGCTTCAACGCGACAATTGAGCGAGACAGGTATACGCGTATCCGGTTGTGTCCAGCTCACAAGCAATTTCAACGTTTTACTGTGAAACGCAGAGGAATGTCGCGTTGATCTTGTCGCGGGAAACTTTACGGAAATTATTAGGAAGATATAGAAAAAGTAGATCTCGATTTAACGCCGGAACTATCAAACGATCGGTGAAAACGACGTATCTTCGGAATTGTTGTTTTTCGATCGTAATATAAAATCGTGTGCTTTTAGCGAGAATCGACGTCGACTTTTATCGAGATGGAATCATATTACGATACCTACCTATGTCGTATCGTATCGTTTTATCGTGTTGTTACGATTATAGTGATTAATATAGAGTGCAGGCCACGCAGATTTAGATATACATTCTACGTATTATCCGGTACTAACTCTGTCACTTCTACCACTTTTATATGCGTTTTCATACGCCGTATCTGATGTAGAAAACTTCTATGGGTTATATGTATGATATAAATGAAAAAAAATATAATTAAAAGAGGCGGGAAGAAATTACGGTACAGTTATTTAACTCATCGAGGAACAAGGTTGCGTTACTAACTTTGCAATCGTAATAACTTCATCGACCAATTTTCATCGTTGAGTCCTGCCTTCTGGTATCGTAAAATTCTAAGAACTTGTTTAATATTCCTTTGGACACCGTATTTACAATATTTTCTCTGCCAGGTCCTATGATTGTATAAAGTTTAAAGAAATTGAAATAATTATAGCATTATGACGAATTGTTGTTCTTTTAATCATTTATCGCATGGTTGCACTGCTTGATCTCTGTAATTGTAATAATTGTAGTAGCGTGGTAAGGAAATACGGTGATACAAATAAACGTAGTTATAATTTATAAACAACGTCGTACAAGATATTTATATGACAATTTTATTATTGCCAAGATGACACGAGCGAAAGAGAAATTTCTTGCGTAGAGACGAACGTAAAAGCATGGAATCGATCTTTCGTAGAGCTTCCATTTTCTAGGAAAACTTGGTTTCATAGTCGAATGACTACTCTATCGGCATTTTCATTCGTGCTTTAACGTCGGCTAGGAAAACCAGCGGACCCCGATACTCTTGATTTTCACTCGTAAAATATACTTCATAATACAGTCTACCTACGTGCAGTATCATAGCAAAATGGAAAATTCTTATGTCAACGTTGTTCGATAAATATACACGCAAGATCATAAATATTCAATTTTCTCTTCATCAACAGTTCACGTTGAAAAGCTAAAGTTGCGTTATAATTATTATATAATTGCAAAGAAGAAAAAAGTAAAAGAAACTGAACTCTCCTGCTTGTTGAAATAGACTGTCTAACAAACGGCAGAGTCGTTGTTTTTATTTCGCAATTACCGTTGTAGTTAACATCGGCTCGTTAAGTTCTATTTTGCTAAAACCGACGTACTAGCGAGCGTTGCGAATTCCGTGTTGCTACCTTACATTGCAGATAAAATGTACCAGTACTACGTTTAATTTTTATCGAGTCTGGCACGCGATTCCCAAGCTAAGTGGCGGCGAGAAACATATGAATAATGAGAGAGTGTAAACGTTTCCAACAACTCAAAAATTTCTATCAACGGGGAACGTCAACGCGACGTAGACGGTAAAATGTTTACACGCGGATTGTCCAGAAAATGGGAACAACGTTCAACAACCTACAAGCGTTGTAAATATTTGGAATAAAAAATAGGTTACACTGTACTTGCGAGTATATTAAATTTAGTCGAGCGAATAACAAGGTCTCGATTAATTTTCTCCGCTTGATACAATCTTGTTAAACGAGCACGCGATTCAAAGAGATTTTGCAAATTGTTTTATATCGTCTTTTGACAATACGCGTATAAATATATACGAAATATACGTTTGTTAAAAACGTATTAATGTTTCCCGTATACCGACCTAATAACCATATAGCGATACAATAGCAAACATTGATGGTATGCAACAGTGTGTATGAATCGTTAAATCGATATTGACGAATGAATTAACGGTAAAGTTACTTGTAACGTTATATAGTGCAAAGAGAGTATATTATATAATAGTAAAAGCGTTGTATTAATAAAATGCCGTTTTTTTACTACATTTAGATACAACGCTATAACATGTTCGTTTCAGTATTATGCGAGATGTTCGCGCATGAAACCAGCACCCAACTCCTTTTTAATAGCGTAATGCGTACATGGTCCGTACGTACCGACACGCAGTTGATACGATAATATGAAAACAATATTCAAATTTGTATAATTTGAGTGATTTGAAACGAAGGCGAGATCGTTCTTTCCCTCGAATCTTTTTTAAACTTTATATAATCTGCGTAATTTTTTAAAATATACTAAAGAGATTTGATTTCTTCCAGAACACTCGTTTCTTCTAACAACTTTACCTTCAAGTTGTATTGTTTGCTAGAACGATAAAAATATCGCTCGTATTAGGTTGTCAGAAAAGTTTCTTTCACTTTATGAGGAATTAATAGACGCACAAGGTATTTTGTTTTGTATTATTTTGTCGAATTACGTACGATCCATTTTGTTCTGTTGAGATAAACACCGCGACATTTCACAGACTTGATTTCACGTTTGTATGAAGCTACACTGTTGTAAAAAACACGTTTGCGGAAGAAAGACACTTTTTCGACAACCTAATACTTGAAATTTTAACCACTGGGCGACATTGCTGTAAGTCCACAAGAAAATTGCAAACACCTAACGTTCTTAAACAAATACCTGCGAAACTCTCCACCCTGTCGTGCCATTTATTATTGCAGCTGACGATGCAAAATCATGGAAAAACAAGTCCGCTGTTTTAGATTAGACAAACGAGTTTGCCAAAAGATATTCCTCGCAACCAGACCAGTCGCGAAATATCGTCCATTCATCGTTCGCCTAGCGCGCTAATTATAACGTCAGAGCTACGAGGAGAGTGTAGGACCGTGAATGACCATTTATATCCTTAGCCAACGAAATTTAAAGAATCCGGGTAACCCGGGAAACGAGGAAACCGCGGTAAAGCTCCTTTGATTTTCACGGTGTTGAATTCGCGCGCTGGCACACGGTGAAGCGGGACGATGGCTGAGGGGATTAGAACGAAAGCGACGACTTCGCTTTTGCGCTTTCCACGAACTCGCGACGCGACGCGTCGTTCCTGACCGCGACACGACGCGCATTACGTCGACGCGTCACTTTGCTGGCAACGAGAAAACGACGCCGGACCGGCGAAAGGGTACACAGGGAAACGAAACGAAACGAAACGCAACGTGGAAGAAGCAAGCAGAGAGTGGAATGACGATGGAAGAGGATGGAGATTACGCGAAAACGAGGTAGTAGCGAAGGAGTATTTTAATCGTCGGGAAGCAGAGCCAGGTCGAGGGAAACGCGCCGGAAGCAGCAATTCCTTCCCCTGTTTCACCTCCTCTATTCTCTCTCTCTCTCTCTTTTTCTCTCTTCCTCTGTGTTTTCCTCCTACCCTTGGGGTGAAACGTAGTAGAAGGGGGTGGGACGGAGAAACCAGGCTGAGAAAAATAATCCAATTTAGCGAGAGAGCGCGAGAGCGAAGCGACAGCCTGCAGTTCGCCTGTTTTCACGGTTTTTAATTACGCGCCTCCTCGCGCCTCCACCCTCTTCCGCGTGGGCACAGCTCGCGCGCGCACTTTGTCGTCGCGATCCTGACAAAGGAGCGTGTTTTCACGGATATTTCACGGAGTCACGGCGAGGAGAAACTCGCTCGCCGAATACGCCGAAGCTTGTTGCAGCCTCGAGACTCTACGAATGCTACACCTGAGCGTTTGTCTCCTATTATCCGGCCCCGGTTTTCCATTCTACGATGGACAAAAATAATCTAATTTTTAGCCAACTCTCCTTTCTCTTTCTCTCCGTTTAACGTTTGCACGAAGAAAGTGTGGGACCGGTTTATTTCGTTTCGGTGGTTCACTTGTGTGATTCAACGAGAGAGAAATTATACAGAGATCGGTAATTATATATAGAGAGAAAGAGAGAGAGAGAGAATCGCACATGCCGATTTCGTTGATCTTTATATACAGATCTTCTTGGTTAATTCCATTTGTACAGTCGTCGGTCGGCTTTAATTATCGAGATACGTTTGTATTTCTTACGACAAACTACTTTTAACGCTTGGATTAAGTTTAAAACAGGTTTAGCTTAGGTAGCGTTTCGTACCGTGACTCAGTCATTACATCCTTGTCCATTTTTTCATCCACAACTTCATTCAGTATGTAAACAAAACAATCAAAAGAAAAAAGAAAAAGGTAGGATTTATATAGAATTTCACAGTACGTTATAATTAATATCGATGGAATATTTTCCTGAATCTGTGTACATCTCGAAATCTAAAGCTCAGAGACGAATATATATTCGTATATGTATATCAAAATCATAAAATCGACAAAACGTACATTCCTCTCTATATAATTATCGAAAGATCGTATTTGCAAACGAAAAGATATAGTAATTCCTGTTCCTTCCGTTTCTTGGTTGTCCCGAATGGAATGAATTCTCCTTTCGGTTGTAACGGTCGTTGCTCGTGGCCACGAAAGCCACCAACCATCCGACGGTTTTCGAGTTTTATCGTTGCTGCAGCGCTGGCTGAAATACTCGACTGATACGTTACACGTGGCCAAACGATACCGCGGCTCCAATTTTATTTACCCGGACTTTGAGTCGTTCGAGTAACCCATCGTGCATCCACGTGGTTGATGTATATTCGGGGAAGACGTTTCCAAGTAGCGACCATAAAAACTGCGCGGCGATATCTTCTTCGGCGAGCATTTCGCGGTTTTATTCCAGCCGTACTTTGCGCGCAGAAAATTTGCGCGAGTTCTTTCGCCTTTGAGAGTTTTTTATTCGTAGAAATTCAGCAGAATTTAAAGATTCGTAAAAATGGAAACTATTTTACGAGTAATTAAACTCGCGTAGTGTAACGACATTTAGAATCATCGGATAGCTGGTTCCGTTCTAATAATTTTGATTGGAAAGTTTCGCGTAATTACGAGAATCTCCGTCCTTTCATAATCCACGGAAACATTTTAAACGTCTGTCTGAAAAACTGTCTAAATTAAGCTCGATCTCTCAATGGCGTTGCCAGTCATCGATATTAAGACAGCATCTTTCCTTCCAACAGACGCTTCTTCCTAAACAACTTCATCGACAAATTCCCCTGCCTTGCCATAATTCCTCCTTCCCACCTGGCAACCTACGATCGCTATATATCCTATCTGTTAATTTACTGGAAATTCTTTCGCCGATCATAGACGCTAATTGTAGAAATAATTCTCGGAAACTTTTTTTATTAAACCGCCAGCCGACTCATGGATTACAGTTTTCCAATAAACGTAAGACGAACGTATCCTAATACTCGTAACCAGCGGCGTATACATTACGATACGTAATGCGCGTAGGCGCGCGCGCGCGCGCGCAAGATCCTTGCTGGGTGTTTGGATTCCTAAATGGCGCGTAACAGGTGGATCGAAGAGTACGCGCGGTCGCTTAAAAACAAAAGCGGCCGGTTCTATTCCGTGGCGTGGGTGCACACGGTAAGTAAGAGGGTGGTAGTAGTAGGATTAAACTCACGTGTCCGAGCTTCTCCTCCTTCCGCCTCTTGGGATCGCTCTCGAGGTCAGGCGTGCGGCTACGGAATTTCTCCGGCGGCGACACGGATCGTCTGAGTCTCTCGTCGGTGAGAGCGATCGGTTTACGGTCCTCGGGCGTCTCCGCGGCCGCTCGGTGTTGTTGCAGGTCCGAAGGTTTCAGCAGCGCCTGCGCTTGTGCTTGAACCGCAGCCGCGGCCGCGGGATGCGGTGGTGGAGCTAGATGAGGTGGCACCCCCGCGGCTGCGGCCGCCGCGGCCGCACCTGCGAAGCCCAATAGCCCCGCCGGTGGAAGACCGCCGACGACCGCACCATGTGGCAGCTGCTGCGCGTGAATCTGTTGCTGGAACAACCGAAAATCGACACGCTTACGTTTTTCTTCATGGTTTACATGGCTTTTTGTGTGTGGCTTTTTTTGGAGTGTTTATTTTTTTTTTTTTTTGATTTTTTTTTTTTTTTTCCGAGGGTCGACGATGGTTTGGATGAATGAAATTGGCACTTTCTGGATGGATGATGGGGTTAATCGTTCGAGCGAGGCATAGTCGAAGCGTAGTTTTAGCGGTGGCATGTACAGTGTCGTCTATCAGTTATGGGATATTTGTTACTTTTAGATGTAGGGTTTAGTAACATGCGTCGTGCGTAGTAGAGTATTCGACATATGGTGGGATTTATGTTTGTGCATGATGCGCGTGGTTAATAAGCGTCAACATCGTTTAGTAATTACGTATAACGAGTTTCTGATGAAAGCAATTGGTAACTGTTCCAAGTTATGCTAAATCTAACAATAAACGTCCCGTGATTTCCAGACAATAACAAATATTTCTTTCTTCACGCGTATTCAGGTTCCTGTTGACCCTTAATTGGTACCATGTATGAAAATTCACACGAGAAAAATGTAAATGAAAGACTGTGTATAGCAAAATTCGATTCTACTTTCATACAATGCTATTTCGTTAATTAGATTTTCTTCCTTTTCCAGTTAAGCGTTAAACAAAAACTTTAAAGACTAGATTTACAAACCTGCCGAAATGACATCGCAATTGTCGAAAAAACACTGTTGCGTTTGGTGAAATTAAATTTTATCCAGATAGAAATTTGATCATATGTGCCAATTTGTTTTCGTTACACCACTTTTATTATCCAGGTTCTTCCTTTCAATCATATTAAACGAATATGATTCAATTTATAAGTACCAACGTGTAACTGCAGATTCAAGCGTGTCACCAACATAAGATAACAAAAATATGATTCAAAGTCGTGACGAAAACAGCTATTCGAAGATATGTAAATGAAAAATTGTCCAACCGTTGCTTTATTCGAATGGCAACAATTTCTCAGTAATAGTAACTTCATCAGCGAGAGAGATAAATTTGAGAACTACGCTCGAGGTAATTATTTTCGGAATTATAAAATAGATCTCGTTGGTGAATTTGTCATCAAGCAATTTCAATAGGATGTTAAACTCCCAGGTGTAAACTGCATCCAATAACATTTGTATACTAGCATCTGACCATTGAAACTAGCCTCGTCAGGATTAGACGAGACACTCATGCTAGAGCCGTGTATTTGTATTCAACTACAAATAGGAACACATCAGAATAGACACCTTAGTATCAATGTCTCATCCGATTCTGATGAAGCAGGCTGTGTATCGTCGAAATACCCACACGTAAACGTTATTGTGTTCGGTTTGTCGTGAATGCACCAAACCGTACCAGTAAATGTTAATTTTAACTGAAAAATACTTAAGCTTACGATTTGCACGATTCAGTTTAAATAAAAGTTGAACGGCGATCAAACGTCTCTGGTTATCTCGGATTGAAATGTTTCGGTATTCTGTACGTCCTTATTTTTCTATACATAATTTTGATGGATATATAATTTTTAAAATATCATATTTAAACGTACGTATCGTTTTGCTTGCGATATTACTCAGAAAATGATCGGAAATGATTCTTTTTCATTCTTCGCGTTGATCAATCAATTACGTAATAGCATTAGATACCTCTGAATTTCGAAATTCTACAACCTAGGAATTGATTTTTAAACTTCGATATAGCGTTTTCTAAGCTTGACAAAAGTTACGTTGAATTCGTTGAAATAATTTTACTTCGCATAATTCTCATATCCTATTTTTATTTTTGAGATTACGTTGAGATTGCATTCAGAGAGACTGCGAGAAAAATTTGAGATTTAAAAAGTAGTCGCGCCTGAGTGAATCGTAAAAACTCGTAAGCCAGACACAATCGATGAATCTGAATACGCTGTAAAAATAAAGATAATTCGTTAGTATCGAGACGAAGAAAAGCTCTGTAGCTGTTCTCAAAATGACTTCGGAATATCTTCATACCCGTTTGAATTAATACGCATAAAGCAGCGACCCAATTACGAAATAAGAAACACGGATCAACGTGAAATAAATGTTTTAATGATTGTGCATTCACGCTTGCCCAAGTGGCCGCGACCCTCTTCAAACGAGTTAACCTAATTTCTAATTGCCACGGTATAAATTAAGAAGTTCCGAGTTAGACTCCGAGAAATACTGAAATTCCCTTCAAATCGTTTATTCCCCTTAATCGTTCCATTTCGCTCGACTCCTTTTTAACTCTAACCGGCTACTCGCGTACACGTTTCTGCTTTTTCTTCGTCAATCTCTTGTGTTTTCCTTCTCGTGGCACGACTAATCTTCCATTTCTTCTTACACGAAATAATTCGTGCGAAAGCTTGCAAAATAATCTTGTTTGCTTCTCATGTTAACTTAATTGGTACCATGGCAGATTTTTCAAAAGCTTAATAATAACATGCCATAATAACTAACCATAAGAAGAACAAAATAAACTTACCAATAGCTGTTGCAAACCTTGTTGTTGCTGTTGCTGTGAAAGAGTATACAACAAGTATTAGTGGACGATGATTATACGTGAATTAGATCGAAGGATGAAATTGGAACGCAAGTAGATCGAGATGCAACGCACACTGTGCCAAGATCAATGGCCGGTTGCTTGCCAAAAGTACGAAGTTAATAGAATCAATTGTAAAGAAGGAAGCTCACCCCAATAATAGCGTTCAGCTCGGACATCGTGACTTGCTTCGCCCTCTCTACGGCATTGGCCACCTGCTGCTGATGCTGCAAGCCATGCTATCATTATCGCGTCGTTGTCACTCTCGATCGTGAGATTGTACGGCACACGTGCCAAACAGAAAGTCAAAGACTCACCTCTTGTGCCAGGAATGGGAGTAGCTGGACGATTATCGCGTTCAACCTCTTAGCGATCTCGGTCTGCAAAATGGAATAGAAACGCAACATCAGAGAAAACGCGTTACGATCGATACGTTTGACACTTTCCAACTTTTCTCTCGCGTGAAACATTGTAGTACGTTTAAAGAGCTCGTTGGAAAATGGAAAATGTCTGAAGCGTGAGATGACGTTGCAAATTGACATTGTGACGCTACAATCGATCCTTCATTGGATCTAACTTTTCAATTTTATTAAACCTCTATGCAATTGTTTAGATACAATACCTTTCGAAATTTAGCTATCACTCGACGTTTAAACAGAGGTGGTTTGAACTTTTTTCATATTATTCAATGAGAGTACCGATTTCTATATATATATATATTCTATACATTCTTTATATTTAGTATCAGTGAAAGATATCGCGATTAATACAGTAAAACATCGATTAATGGAAGATCATGGGATGAAAAGAAAGAACGAAAGACAAGCGTGAAAAGCGAAACAAATTATCACATTTTCATTACAAATTTTTTATTCTCCTTTGATGTTACTATTTATAAAATAACTCAGAGCACAGGATTTTCTCTTCTACGAAAATAAAGTTGTCGAATTATCAAAAAAAATTTAATCGTCGCAGCAGCGTGTGTCATGATCAGTTCGTTGTGCTTGGTTGCACGATCAATTAATGTTCTACCGTATTAAACTTCTTTTTTTCTCCTTTGATCGAGGTAGCTCCTTAGATAATCTTGAAATTGACGGAACTTTGTTTCTTTCGATTTAAGTTAATATCAACACAATTTTAATTGGGAAAATAAGGATTAATTTGAAATCACAGTAATCCAATAAACCTATTTAAAATTAAATTGGAGGTTCACGTACTACTGCACTATAATCTGCGTTTAAAGCAGATTATCCCTTACTTTTGACCGACAATGTATATTTAACCCTTTGAACGTTTAATCCACACGTTGAACAGGCAAGCTAAAACGTTGCAGAATGTTTAGTCCGACTATGATTAAAGCAAACGATTGACTTTGTAAAAAATTCAAACGCAAATTGTAACGTGACAAATGTATGCATTAAAATTATCAAAGATACAAAACAAAAACTTTCTACGTATTTCGTTATGCGCACATTGCTTACAAAATCAATATCTTTTAATCATATTAAACGAATCGAGGCTGTAGTACCGTACTTTAAATGTCGCGCAACACAGAACAATTTTATCGTCGTAAAATATTTTTATAAATACGCATTGCGTACAACATTTGTAAGAAAATTATGCTATTAATTCTCAAAGTAAATATTCTATAAATTATCAACGAATATATATCTCTATACGCATTTTGCTCTAAAACGAATCGTAGATACGTTAGTAACTTAGCTTGCAGGAAATTACGTAAAAAAATACCATCGTTTCTTTATTAACTATTCAACCTCTTTAAAATTTATCTCTGTGATATTACGAAGCTGCGTATACTTCGTATGTTTTACGTAATTAGTAAATTTTGTACTGAATAATATCCATACAAATAGATGTTTGTGTCCCAAAAAAATAATCTTTCACACGACTCTACAAACATATACTTTTATAACAAGATAATAAAATAAAGAAACGACAAAATTTAGTCAACTTTTAAATGGTTAACGCAGAGGTTGTTCGAAACGTCTGCATAACAGTATCCCTGAATTAACAAATAAATCGATAAAAGAGACAAAGGATATCGATTTTTAATAACCATCTAAATGTCTCGGTCTATGGTATCCACGCAATTTTACAAATACTCGTCTACCGAAATAACGAAACGAAGAAACGCATTGTATTACGACACATGCTTTTGGAATTTCACGAACTTTCAAACGTTAACGCAAAGATCGCCAAATAAAAGTAGCCCAACGACACCGACTCGACTTAATAAATAAATCCACAATAGGGAGAAGGTATATCGATTGTTGGTAACCATTTAAATCGTTGAAATTGTAACGTTCACGCTTTAATCGTTTGACATAAAGCGCGACGATGTCGGAACATCGTCACAGCCTATTAGCGATCAAACACGATGGTATTGCTTGCGATGGTTTATGAAATACAAAAAAAGCTGAAAACAAAAGACAAACGGAACAGGGAAAAAAGGGAAGCGATAATAGAGTTTAATATCGCGATATGCAGAATCTCAATGCGCACATCCCCAATAACACGACGAATTAATTGAAAAATCGAAGAGCGGGCAGAGCAACGAGTCGCGAAAACAGCCTGCAAACGTCATGAAATTCGGGGTTAACGTTGCGGCAACGATCGTACGACACGTGACGAGCGTTTAGCGGGCACGTGAACCCGGCTTGTCCTGCACCACAGTTTCCGAAGGCGGAATAGAGTCACTCGTTAATGCTCGTCGATCAAATCGATTCACGATTACATCGATGGCCACGTGACACGTTCACAATGACTACAAAAGAAAGGGGACGAACGCGACCGGAGAAACGTCATAAAACTCGTTTCGATATTGAAACGCTTCATAATCATCCGATGCTGAAATATCGAGCGCACCTTGTTTCGACAGGGCTTTTTTCACCGCGTAATTCTACTGATTTCCGTCATCCTGCAACCTGATTGCTCGCTTGCTTCGAGCGTGTGTCCTTGTATCTCGTTGAAATATTTTAATAGCAACGTTTTTAACAGGATACGAAGTCACGACCTCTTCTCGATGCTTTCATGCGAAATTACTTCCAATATATTTTAAACGTTTATGAATCAAAATTTGCAGATACTTTCGTAAAGTGTACCGTTTCTGAGACTTTGTTAATTCTAATTTTTCTTGCTGTATCGCGCGATAATTTCGAGTGAAAAGATCTTCCAAATTCTTTTTGTTTTCTTTTTTTCTTTTCTCTGCATTTTGATCGTACAGTCCTACGCTACATATCCGAAAGTATTTCATAGAGACGGACAAACAGCAAGAACACTTATCGAACCGCAAACAGTTGACACACCTATATCGAATCACGACTAACAAACAGCAGCATCAGGCATACGCATCTATTACGCGATTTCAACAGATTAGTTTCAATAATTCAACGAATGCGATCAAATATGTACAGTAATCAACATTACGGAGATCGACACGCAATCGGAGCATCTACTGCAAAGCGCCAATATAACGGCCTAATTGCATCGGAGCTTACTAATAACATTACCCGTGCGCAAATTAATACTCTATTTGCAGAATGGTGCTTCATCCACGATACATTACACTTCTTTTATATTGCGTTCCATCATTCCCTGCTGTTTCGTGTCTTAACGTTACGTTTTCATGAAAACTGCAACGAAATCGGCCTTTTCAATCTCCATTTGCAAGAATAAACGCGTACCATACGTTTAGCTTTTGGCTGGACGATTTTCTTCCGAACAAGCGTGCTCGTGTCGGCTATTAAATCGTAGGAATAACATGCTTTCCAAAAGCTCAGAAATTTGTCGAGTAATTTATTACTTAATTAATTATCTTTGATTTTATGAATTAAGATTCATTAAATTACATTGACGAGGTACATGTCTCGTTCGTCCGATACCACGAAATCTGTTCACATTCTTCGCAACGAAATCATAATTTCTATCATAAATATCGTTAGACTTTAAAGATATCGACGACCAAATGAAGAAACATGCACCAAAAAAAAAAAAAAAAAAAAAAAAGAAGAAGAAACAGAAAAGAATAGAAACGAAAGATACAGAAAGAAGAAAGTACAAATGCGATTAAATCCACATATTTTACGGCGAATCACACAATCTCTAAATATGAAATTCAAATTGCTACGGAAGATTACGAATCGCATATTTCGACGAAACGATCGTTTCGATCGAATTGATCATTGACAAGGATAAGAAAGCGGTAAAACAGAATTCCCGAGAAATTTCTCACGATCTAGATACCCGCGTTCCTTTTATCTTCGTTCCGTTAAGTCGATCTCGAACTGAACGATCTTCGGCTTATTCGCGCCGCGACTGTTGGAAATATTCATGATTTGCCTATGTGGCGAGAGTAGCGGGCGACGTCGCAGGGGCGCGTCTAAAGCTTCGATCCGAAAAAATGTCATTATTCCCACGGGGGACAGAAAGATGGAAAACTGCCGCGTCCACGTCAGTTCGATTTCGGCCTGGGTCCGAATCCGGGAGGTGGCGGAGAAGAAGGGTGCGCGGTGAAAAAAAGCCTGGACGAAAAAACCGACAAAGAGAAGCCGATAGACAAAGAGAAGCAGAGAGACGAAGATAGAAAAAGGCGGAAGCCCAACGAACAACAGAGAGGCAGGAAACACGCGAGCGAGACGGAGAATACATCCCGAAGAGAACGATGGAAAGGGAGAAAGAGGGTTAGAGAACGGCGATGAACGGGAGACGAGGAGAATTTACGCGCGGCGCAGCGGGGCGACGCGGCGCAAGTGTTGTCCGGTACGAAAAAATGGTTATTCCTTCTCGAATGTGCCCGATGCACATGCACATTTTCCCGCAGAACGGATGGTCCGAGGGTGGATGAGGCGTAGGAGGTGGTAAAAGAGAGAGAGGAGGTGGAGAAGCAGGGGAGAGATTGAAAGAGAGAAGGGGAAGAACGAAGAGGGTCGCGGTGGATATAGAAGAGGGTGGTGGTAGCAGGGGTGAAAAAAGGGTAGATGGAGGTGGCCGAACGGCAGGAGGAAAGAGGAAGAGGAAGAGGAGGTAGAGAGTAGAGGAGGAGGAGGAGGAGGAAGAGGAGGAGGAGGAGGAGGAGGAGGTAACATTGAGATTAGCAACGGGTAAAAAATCGATGTCATCGCCCCCAGCCCACCGCACCCTCGTTTCGCTCGCTCAACTCAACCCTCTGCTACCCCCGCAGGGCTAAATAAAAGAACTCGAATACACGACCCCTGGAACGCGTACGTGTACGTGGCCGTGGATATCGTATACGTGTAAACCTGCACACGCTGGCACACACACGCGCGCGCGCGCGCGTACGTCCGTAGGTCGACATGCGTATGCCGTCCAAGGTGCTCGTGTGTGTACGCGCGCGCATCACCGGAATATGTGTATATATGGACGGGGCCGAGTGCTGGAAAAGCGAGCCCCGACTACCGAAAGGGAGAGAGAACGTGAGAATCCCGGGGAAGGGAGCAAGTAGAGAGAAAAAGAGAGAGAGAAAAAAGAGGAAAAGAAAAAGGGAGAAAGAGAGAGAGAGATGCGAACGCACGCGGATAGATAGACGTATATATACATGGAGGCAGGAAGAACTGGAAAGGCAGGGTGAGTTATATGCAATTGGTCAGCCTGCACATTTTTTATCGGACGCCGGGCGCACCCGCGATGGGAAATGGTAGTTACTCTTGTATCGACGAACGCCGACGGCGATACGAATATTCTTCTCGCTGAGGGACGACCTTCCGTTTTCCAACAGGCCAAATTCCAAGAATATACGGTTAACCCTACTTAACGCGTTTAATAACGCGTTTAATATCCTATCGTTGAAGGATATTAAAGCTTCTGCTCGAGCTACCTACGTTTCCAAGATATATACCACCGATGGTACGCATATGTACCTAGAGCTATTTAAAACTCCAAGACAATGCGAGACTCGACGTGTTAATTCGCAACGCGCCAAACGAGTATTAAAAACAGGGGACCCGTTTTGGGCGTAAGTCGAATGATTTTAAGCATCCACCATCGTATCACGATTTCGTACGACGAGTACGACGACGATAAGAACGTTCTCTGACTACGAAAGTACTGAAATTTCCTTGACAAAGAATCGGCAATAAATTTATTAGTAAATTGTTCAGCGCGCGCTAATACAAAGCCGTATCATTAAGCGCACGATGTTTTGCGTAGCGATGGAAAGTCTGCGGCGTGACGGATTCGCGGCATATTGCCATAGATCGTGGCTTAATTGAGCAGGACACAACGAGCACGCAGCCGGCCCCGAGGACGAGCCTTTCAATTAAGCGATAAGCGTTATCGGATAGGTGTGCTGCGAACCTATCCAACGAGTTCTCGTTGGATGAACGAAGCAAGAGCGTTACGTGCCAGTCTCGTCGCTTGTGCATTCTTTCTCGACCCTCTGCCAACCCTTACCCTCTTACCCCTTTTAAATCTCAACCCCTACCCCTTAACGCGAGCCAGTTTATCCTAGTCCGTGCTTTCTTTCATATTTTCCTTTTTCACAGTCGGCTGCGCTTTTTATTATCTTCCTTTTTTCTCTGTTTTTTTCATTCTCGCTCTTTTTTTTTTTCTTTTTTTTTTAAGCGCCACGCCATTCGGAAAAATCTCATTTCCGATGGAAATCACGATAGCGTGAAGCACGGCGTCGCTTGTTGTCGAAGCACCCTTGAAAATCAAAACAATCGACGGAATCGAGAAAGAGAACGATTAATCAGAGCTAAGAATGCCCGTTTCGATGGCATTGTCGTCGTGTTTCCAGCCAGTGGAGTGGCCGTTCTTCGAGGCGCGACTCCGGTAACTTTTAACTTTATCGAATGCCGTTCTCTCTTGCCTACGAGCGCGTGGTTCGCGTCGTGCTAATAAAAGTTTTTACCTCTGCTACAGACGTAGATCTCGGCCCCACGGCCTCGCGTAAAGGATTTTTCATCCGGTTGTTTTATCGTTCGACCGCTAAGGAACTCGATAAAGTAACGTTTAGTTACCGATGCTAAAACGTATTTTAATAAAATGCTTTCCGTATTTCCGTTCGAGATAAAGTACTTTGATTTTGAAGCTGGTGACAATCAAGGGGAAGCACGATGAACGAGACACAAAGAAAAGAAGCTTGCGATTGTAATGTCTTTCACAATGGATTTTTGGGTTTTCAGGACAGAAATTAAATTAATTTGCGTCAAACTTCAAGAGTTTGTGCAGCATTAATATTTCGTTTGCGAGGACAAGCATAAGTAATAAAAACAAAATTACTTAACTATAGAAGCGAAGCAATATTACATTTGCTAATAACGTTAACTGTTAAAACGTAATACAACGTTTCTCGTTACCTTCGCCATGAACGTCGAATATTTTATTTTATAACGGTAAAACGAAAGAATTTTTACCAAAGATAATATCATATAATAATATCCACTTAAAAATTACGATTAACTATATAGTTCGATAAAATAATTATACGCAAATGTAGAAAACGATGAAGCGAAGTATCTGCATTCGATCTCCGCTGAACTAGCGTTAATATATCTTTGACAGAGTATCTTTTTAATTAAAATGGTAAGGATTCTAAAGCGAGTATTTTCCATGAGCTATTTCTATTTTCGAGACAGCGGACTTTTGATCGCCTCCGCCATCTGATTTAGTCGACACTCGAACGAATGATTTTAGAAACTAACTAGTAATAAATAAACTTAACTATCGCAATATTTATTAAGAAACTACGTGGTACGACGATGCTGGTCCCGTCAAATTCTCAACTTGCCGCGTTTCTTTCTCATTTTTATGATTACATTGAATCACGAGTTTTTATTTTATTAAAGAAAAAAAATGATATATATCGTAGGAAATTAAAAAAAAAATTGGTATTTAGATTCGAAATATCATTTATCTATGGCCCCTTAACACGACAGACAGACACGGTCTTGAGAGCAGCGATGCTGGCACATTTTCAACGAGTCGTAAATCAACAAAATAACCGCGTCGCCCACACCTCCTGTACAACATTAAATTACATGAAATCACATCAAAGTAAAAGTCTCGGGTAACACGTAGCGAGATCTATTATATCAAATTCCACCATTAAATCACGACCTACCTTCATACGATGGAATTAATAATTTACCGGCACAATGATTCCAAACTGTACGAAATAATAGAAAATATATCTAAAGATAATTCTACCGCACATCCTGTATAATACTCCTCTATTATCCTATTGTCCTCTATACACATCAGGCAACTTTCTTCATATAATTCTCAAATAAATCTCGTACGATCCATGACCCACGATAAACACGTTTAACGCGTAACGATGCAAGAAATCACTCGCTCCCCGTCTGTCCCTAATTTCCAATTATTCGTCCCTCGTGGCCTGTCTTCCATAAAAACAATCGTCGCGTAGAACCAAAAAATCATCCGCTGATCGATTTCTCAACTCGCTAACTACGTCATCCTGCCTGTAGCAGGGTCGTAACCAAATAGCATGGTCGATTCCTCTAAGTATCCGTGCACGTGATCGCATGGGTGGCTGGCGTCGGTGAGCGCGTGTATAGGCCGCGTTGTACAATTATTCGAAGAGCGTGGGAGGGATCGGCGAAAGGAGAGAAAGAGCCGGGCATAAGAACTGGGACATTGCCAACAAATTCGAGTTAGTCGAGTAGCGAGTGGTAAAGTGGTGGTTGCGGGCTCGAACGGGCCGAGTGGGAGGCAAATGTCGACTTGGGGCGGTAAGAGGGACGTGGAATGGGGGATGGACACGAAAGAGGGTGGAGAACAGAAGGGAAAGAGTGGAAGCAGCGTTACAGGACTAATGGGAGCGAGAGTGACAGAACGAGAAGGATGAAATCAGAGAGACTCGCCAACGGTGCCGTGATAAAAAGGGTAAAAACGAAAGGGGGAAGGTTGTCAGAGAGAACGAGGGATAGGAAGAGAGAAAGAGAGGGAGAGAGAGAGGCAGAGATGAAGAGGGAGAGGTCTAACCTCGTAGAGGAAGATTGTTTTCATTCGGTGCTCAAATTGAAAAGGAACGAGGACCGAAGACCGCGATTCGAAAGCCGGCTAAGTGCCGGAGACAACCAAACGGAGGGTGATTTATTCTCTCTCTCTCTTCCCTCTCTCGCGTTCTTTCCACCAACTCCTCTACCTAACTTCCTTTTACGCTAAAACGATGAAACAGAGAGAGGGAGCGCTGAGAACGGGAAGCTTGAGATTCGTACAAGTGGCAACGTAATCAATTTTTTCTTCCTTTTTTTTTTACGCATTTTAATTCGCGAACGGAGGATACGAATGGTCGAGGAATCGAACCTGCTATGGTTTTCGAATTCTTATATCGCGATCTATCTGGCGTTTCAATCGAAAGCTTTCGTAGCGTCTGGAGAAAAACTTTCATCGTAAGATCGAAAGGAACAATTACACGCGTTAGGTAGTGAATCGCGAGAGGAAAATCGCTCGGTGAGAATTAGCATAAAAATGAAACGAGAAATTACACGCGTTGACTGATAAATAGCAAGACGAACGTTATCGCGTCGTGACAATTTTTGCTTTTATCGCAATTAAAGTATCAGACATCAAGTGTCTTTGTGATTATCGGTATCTGTTAAACAAAGTAATACGACCAAGTATCCTTTACATTTCTACTTTTGATGAACTACTTTTTCTTTCCTCTCTTTTCTTCTTTCATTATCTGTTAATTTGATAATATTTCTAAAAGCTTTCATAAATTTCACGATATATCAATTAGAAGTTAGCGGCAACTGTTTTATATTTCTCTCGAACTTAAAAAATCCTTTGGATAATAAGAACATGCGATTGGATCGAAAATAAAAGAAAAGACGCGATAGGGTTAAAGGGATTGGCAAGAATAGCGTATAAAGTAATTATCCGAATAATCGTAGGTAACTGGATCGAGGATCGAGCGCGAATTTTTACGCTAACAGTTCGGTTGACAATATCTAAATCAATTTTCGTCTCGTTCTATTTTCACCGGCATAGTGTAAATACTATAACTGTAAAAACGAACCCTTACGGTACAACGATGAATTGATCGGACACGTTCGATAAATTCCACGGGTTTATCTGTTTGCTTAAACGTTCGCGATTAATAAAAAATAAAAACAGAAAGAGGAAAGGAAAGAGAGAAAGGGAAAGGGTGAATTCGGTGGAAAAAATCGGCGATCTTCTATAATCACGCTAGCGCAACGGTTATCACGGCTAATTAACCGATCGCCAAGAACCAATAACTTTTCATTTCTCCTTTAATTAGCGTTAGAAGGCTCGAGAGCCGGTCCAACCGTGTTACATCGGCGTTCGCTGCAATTTGTCGTCGCGCGCCGATACGCCCGAAGGGGATTGATTTCGTGGCGACCAGCGATTTTCCGTTTCCTACTCTTACTTTTATTGCCCTCCTATGAGTTCATTAGCAATTATACGAGCGTATCGAGTAACCGCTTATTCTCATTTCCCCCGACACAAAATAGTATATCGTTTCCAGGCGTTCGAACGAAGCTTGAAACAAACGGAGGCCTTCGTCGAAGTGCGTTATTTTTTCGATCGCGCGATTTTTATCGCGTTAACGTCGTTCAGCCGCGTAATAACGCGTACAGCGACTCGCGAAAGAATTCCAACACTTGTACAAACCTTCTATGAATATATTAGCCGTACGGAGTCCACATTGTACGACTTGGTGCACAGAAAAACCGATGAGGCATAAGTATCGTTTGCTTAAATTTATCGTGAAATTTATGCGTTTCTGTCGTCTCGTTATGATAAACAAGCTTATGGTGGTAATTTCTTTCGGAAAAGGTATATCGAGATAATGGAATAATCGCCTGGGCGCAACGTATGTGTCAATAATCTATACCAGCCAATCTATCAGAAGCTTATTTATGCTTGCTGGTAAATTGCCTAACATCGAAAGTTGCGAATCGCAACTTGTTCCGAGTTCCAATTACGTCGATGAAATTGTATTTCCACGGAGGATACGCGTAAACTTTTCCAATGTAACGCGGACCAACACGACGTAACGATATCCTGCGCCCGTACATCCAGCTATCGCAAGGTTAAACACAATCGTTGATCGTCTAACGAGTCGATTAACCGGTACACGTTTTAACGGTTACGTATCAATTCGAAGCGCAAATCGTACACGGCAATAACAACGCGGCTATAAAGCATCCTGAGCTAACTAGTTTGCCACTTGAGCCACCGGACGCAATTTCGCGCCGATTTAATGGTGGACCGGCCTATTCGACGACGCGACGGCCCTATCCCTACCCTGTCCCCAGGCTTGCACCCCATTAAGCAACGCCCCTGGGTACAAGGGTGAGAAATGATCGGCCGCTAATGCTAATGAATATCAGCTCGTCGTGTCAGGGAGGGTTGTTTGGGAGTTTAGGACTCTCTTCCCCATCCTCCGTTTCACAACGCAGAGGGAGAAAGATAGAGATAGAGAGGGGGAGAGAGAAGGAGAGAGAGATCTAGGTAGCTCGCGTGCAACGAGGGGTCGTGGTCGCTTTTAAGAAAATTGCTGACAGAAGGGGGATGTGGCCCAGTGTTTCCCCTAATTAGCCAAAATTACACGATTTCCCGGACCAGATGCGTCGTCACCCCCTTTTCGTTTTTGTGATCCGTGACTACGGGGCGGCCGCTAGACACCATCAGGATCGGCCGGCATATTCCGAACTTAATTAACGAGAAATCTTTTGATCCTTAAACTCCTACCCTCGCTGGCGCGGTAGCGCGATAGAAATCAGGCCGACGTTCTTTAAGCGGCCGCCGCTCCGGCTTAACGTCTCTCGTCCGGGAAACTTCGTGGAAAAGGGGATGGTCTGGTAACTTCACCGTATACGTTTTCGGCTACCTTACGCCAGAGATAAAGAGCTCTTCCTCTCAGCTGCGTGAATATGAATGATAAAGCGCCGAAAGAAATTGTTTCGACGAAATCCTCGCTTACCTGCTTGTGCATCTCCACGTTTAGGCCGTAAGACATTTCGTAGTACTGCAACAGAAAGAAGCAGAAATATTTTATTATCGCTTTTTATGCACGTTCGTACGTCGTGATCAAGCTACATGGTAATATTCGTGCGATTGTTGGTTGATCGTTTTGGGCCGAGAAATCGCGACATTCTGATTCGATAGCCTCACTTTTTCACGATATGATATTTTCATAGCGTGTGAACGTATAAAAGTAGAGGTTGCATTAGATATATACAGCGTACAATCGAGACAGATCGTCGAATTTTAATACAACGATCGCTGTATTGCTTTTCCTGAGAATCAGAAGAGGTTTACAGCTGAAGTTGCAAAAAAATATTTTATATACATGGGTATGTAGAGTTACAGTTTACTGTTTTTCGAGCGACTGTTATCCTTGTCTGTTTTACTTAAAATAAGTAGCAACGACGATCTGAAACAACCGTTATTTCAAAATTCTAATCCGAACAAAAAATATCATTTCATCTTTGGAAGAAGTTTAATCCTACCAGGATTTTCGAACGTTTTACGTCTGAATCTTGTTCCAGTTTTAACCAAAGACAAAAGGTCTACATTCGCTATTTTAAGAAAGTCTACAGCATTCGATCGAAACTAGAAATTATGTTGGTAAAAATAATGATTCTCTCAGGTCTGTTCCAAACCTAAGAACTTTCTCAACGATAGAAAAATACAAATCGATGGAAAATGAGGCAAAGCAAGAGTTAATTACGATGATCTTTTGTACCGATCATGTTGTACGATAGATTAACAATGAATTCTGTCAACGTTCGATGGCCCTGGTTAGGAGAATGAGCGAAACGTTGGCGAGATCGGAGTTCCAACCGGCTGCCTGTCCTTTCTTTCATTAGCGATACTTAACTTCTGTTTCTTCACAATATCGTTTCAGACGCTCTAGAGTTTTCACGAGAAGCAGGGAACCCGGTTGGTACAAAACTTTTAATAAATACAACAGGCTTCTCGTAAATCTCGACGAAACGAGAACCACCGTACCACTGTTTCCTTTCCTGTTCCCTTTCACTCCTTTCTTCGCTGTTACGGAGGTAGCGTACAAAAGAAAGGATCATTACAACGTTCTCTTGCGAACGAGTCGGATCAACCGACCACTTTTGTCCCTTGAATGCGCGAGACTCGCATGTTGCCTCGGTCGAGCATTGCCCTAGGTTCAAACTGACCTAACATCGAGACGAAAAAGAAAAACCACTTTCCCGGTAGAATTTGGAATGTTAATCCCTCGCAGGTAGGTTGGCTGACGAGGAGATTTTTGTTTCAAAATATTTTTTGCTTTTCGGTCATGATCCTTTCTACGTAGAAACTGAGTTCTTGGAAAGGTACAAGGATTATCCGAAAAGTATTCCATCATTTTGAATATTCAGAGAACGAATCGAACGACAGAAGCTAACAACCGTTCGAAAGGAATTTTACTGAGTTTATGCGAACACTTGCTGTTCCGTGGTGCTGTTCGATCGATAGCGAAATGTCATCGAGCGAGTTTTACCGATCTTCGATTATATGATCATATGTATCGACAATGCCCTGAATATACACGGTGAACCGTAACGCGATCGTTGCATCGATAAGAGTAGTGAGATTTTCAAGTATCGACAAGATATTGCGCCATTTGGATTTTTAAGTAGGAATTAATTAAGCGCAAAGCGTAGACCGAAGTTATATCGCGATCAACTTTACCTGGGTCAACGGTTCTACCTTTTTCCAAAGTTAAAATTTCATACAAGTCCACTTCTTTCCAACGTTCGTTTAGAATCAGCCATCCTTACTTCTTTACGATTAAAAAATTATTATTGGATATCCGCTTCGGAAGCATATCCTCTGTATTGAATCTTTATGGTTTATTAATAATCTCTAGATTCTAAATCATGCGTACCTCGTAAATCCTAAAACTATTTTTCAACTCGCTCCAATATGAAATCTTGTCCGCCTTAACGAGAGAGGTTACATTAACATCGTTGCAAAATTTCGCGTATTATCTTATCTGTGGTTCTTCGAATCGTGCCCGTATGAAATAACGCAACGTTAACGATCGTATATCGCCCACGTAATACACGAACGAAAGCAATAAAATTAATCCACCATTTGCCAAATACTTTCCACATCGGATTTTACAGCCGATGCTTCTATAACAACTTAATCCGCGTCAAGCGGCAGTTGCGTATTTAATCAGATAAATCGGGCATATTCCACCGTGCTTTGTAATGGAGGGAGAATTAACTTCAGCCGGCTAGTTATGTAACAAGTATTTCACCCCACCGGTTGAGGGCTAAAATTGATTATCGACGACGCCAACGACCGAATAAATTACCCTGTGTTTCTCTGCCGCGACACGATCGATCGAGCTAAGGTTTCATCGTCGATGTCTACGAAAAACTTGGTTTTATTTGTCGCGTGAAACCAACGCCGTCGAGATCGTCCGTTGAACGTTAAGCGAGCCCCGTTAATTTCCAAGTATAAACAGCAGCAGAAGCGAGAAGAGATTTTTCACGAGACGAGTAAACTCGCGACAAGATTCCCTTGCAACTCGAACGTCTTCAATTGGGTTAACTACATACAATTCGTGGGTACGGCCGTCTGATCGTAAATTGGTTAGTAGCTGAAGTCACTCGAGTACCAGCCACCCGCTCTGGGACGCATTACAGCACCGACACGATGATTCCGTGACGCGTTATATGTAGCACGCTCGTAAAAATGTTTGAGTAGAAGGCGCATGGAACGAGTATCGACAGAAACGGAGCCAACTACACGGATATGCGCATTCTTCGATTTATACCTGTTACGTAATTAATTTACGGCCACGTGTTTTGCGAAATACTTGTATAGATTATCATCGAACGTTTCCCGATGCTACATGCAAGCTTTCAAAGATGCTGTTTCAAGAAGCTGAGCGCTTTATGCAGCAACGTGTATCTGCTCGAAAATACTTTTAAAAAGTTCCTAAATACCTAACGGGTTTCTCTCTCTCTCCCTCTCCGCTTTTCTTGTACTTTACGCTTCTTTACATTCTTTCTTCTAATTTCTCGTTTATTTCTGTCCTGCGTTTCTACCCTCCTTTCTTCTTCCGCGCATTCCCTTCTTCCTATCTTCTATCCCCCTTTCTCTATCGCGCTTCTTCGGTTCCTCCTATCCAAGTTCGGTAAAATATTCTCGATACAAATTATTCAAACGTATTCCTTTGCGGAAAACATTCACGCGAACGAAGCGAGCTTTGAAGCAAAATTTCGAAATGAAAGAACGAATAATCTCGCCTGATCGTCTCGCATAAAAATCTAGATAGTATCGAAGTGTCGAATATAACGAACGGTATCGAAGGAACGATGTCTTTTATAAACATTACGGGAAGGAGGCACAAGTCAAAAGCGATAATCCCTAGGTAGGTTGGAACAGAGGTAAGCTGGTAAGCACGAAGAGAAAGCAAGGGTCACGTCCAAAGGCTGGACGGGGGTTCGATCCGGTCGGTGTTCCGCTAAAGTGCATCGTATCATACGATTCGTGAGCGCGCTTGCGCGATCGTAAATCGGTTAGTGACTGTCGCTTAGCGCTGCGTGTCCGCCTTTAGCCCCTCGTTGCAGGACGAATGGCTTCAGGGGGTAAGGGGGTTGGCTTTGGCCGTCGAGAGAAAGCATACACGTAGGTCGAGAGATAATACTCCAGGGAGATCGATAACATCGACCACGGAAATACACCGACTTAATAATGCAGCCGATAATCACGATGAAAGAGCACGATGACGATGGCAAAAGTAACGGTAAGAGAAATCAGTCGGTCGCTAAGTACGACTTCTAACGCGTGTTTTCACAGAGACCTTGCCTTCCTCTGCAACCCGCTTTATCGTAATATCAGTTTTGTCGGTGAGCTGGATGCCGCCCTCTCGTCGTCCATTATCTAAGTAGATCGACAATATGCGAACGGTTACGATTATTATACAAGCGATAGCTAAGTGGAACGCGACACGTGATCCGTTTCGATATTGGATCTATGTTGCGAGCGTAACAATCGCATTATGTATTGGTCGTTGTTGAACGTTGGGGCGGAAACATTAAGTAAAAAGTTAATTATATCGCGTAATAAACGACAAAAATGCGTTTGATCGTTGATTAGAAGTTACTTGAAATACTTATGATTTGCGAGAATGTGTCGGATTTCTGGTTTCTTATGACCCAACGATTTTTACAAGAACGTAAGACTATAGCAGGAAACTCGCCTAAAACGCAATTTTCAGGATGCTAGATATAATATACGTAGAATATCACACTACCATAGAAACGTATGGTTATGAATAAAAAAGATGTGAAACTTTCATCGACCCTCGTTTTCCATTCTTTCTAACCGAGTATTACATTCGTCGCTAGCTGTCTTTTAACGCAGCAACGATTCTCAGCCGAGCTCTTTGGTAATTGATACTTTCCTTCTTCTTGGTTATCAGACAGTGTTATAGCAGTTTAAGGTTAGCGTTATTAATTCTCCGCATTTTATCATTAGCGAGTATGGAAATTAATTAGTTATAAAATTGACACAATCGTGACATCAACGACAGGACGTAAATATCGTTACACAAACACATGCGCGAAGAAATTGCAAAATAGACTAAATGACTTCTTGGCGATTAATTATTAACGAGACTGATGATCCGCCGGAAGGCAGATGAATTTTAAATGAACGCAATCAATTAACCTGCTGGCGTATTATGTGACGGTAGAAACGGAAGAACACCGTGGAAAAAAACGACGCCAGATTAAATATAACTTATTCCACGTTCGTTCGCGATAGAACGTTCAAATAGGAATTAACAAATCGCTTCTCGACCGAGTTAATCGGTCCGGATCGATATCGTAGCGATTAAAAATGTCCATTTTATAAAGCAACTTACACTTATCGCGAAACATATTACTGCTATGTTTGTTCAACTGTTATATCAAAAAGATATTATTATACTTATCACAACTAAAGCAACGTTCGATAAATATGCAAATATATTTTATTTATTCCAAGTGATGAAAATTTCAGAACCACTTTACATTTACATCGCGTCGAATTACGCGAGATATATTTTGAAATTTCGCGTTATAAGACGAGAAACAGACGTAAGATATTCGGTGATACAGTTGGTTGAATGTACGGACGAGTATACTCTGGTTATACGTCCCTTGTACATTTCAATGAAGACTTGTTATAAAACATATGTCCATCCGAAACTTAATTCGCTTATCACGACGCACAGAACTCGTACGCAAACCGTCAGCCAACTTTTTCGAAACACCCTATATATACGTGTAACACGGAATGGATCGGTCGATCGTATAGAATATAAAAGACAGAAAATCGTATCCTTCGAAGCGATTATCGATGGAAGAGAGTGATAGAGAGAGAAAGAGGAAAGCCATCCTAAATTGCGCGTTATCGACATCCTGGACGGGAATTAATTCGATTCGTGACGTAATAAAATGCTTCTTGGCCGCATCGCGGAACGTATATTGGGTTCGTTGGAAAGTCCGAAACACGAAGAAAAGAGTTCGCCGGGCCAAGTCGATAATCGGATGAAGAGAAACTGTCGGTGGTCGACAGAGGTATGGGGAGGGGGGGTCGTATCGATCTCATCTGGCAACCTTTCCTTTTCTATTTTCACGTGGTTCGGAACCCAATAATAGGGGTTGTACCGATAATTTCACCCCCTCCGGTTATTCGATATGGATCTTTTAGTAGCGAGCCTTTGCTAGGGTGATTGAACCGCCTACTCTCTTTTCCAGCATCCCCTATACTCTCGTCTATATCTTTCTGTCTACCATATATATTCTCCGTCTCTTCCCATTTCCTCTCTTTTTCAACTCCACGTAACCACTCAGCGCGCACTTTCCTTCCACCTCGTCGCTCCCCGTTTTACCTTTGTTTCTCCTTTTCATCCTTTCCCGAATGTTTTCCGCGTGCGCTCGCGCCTCGCGCTTCCGTACAATTAATGGATAATTAATCAGCCAAACTCGACCGCGACGATGCGAGAATCGCGGCGATAATCCGAGATACGGGTCGTTACCTTTGTCGGATGACAAAAAAGGGAGGGTTGAATATGACGAGGCGGGGGTGGAACAGAAGGGCAGGAGATGAGAAGAGACGAGCGAAGGAAAAAATTTATTTGTCTTGCGGTTAATTCTTGTCCTCTTCGCAGGGCGACGGGATCGTAAAGCGACGGAAAGGGATGCGCGTCGACGTAAGTGAGATCGATAGCTACGTAAAGGGAGAAGTCACAAAGTTCGTAGGAGAGAACGGTTACGACGTTGGCAGCGTTAAGAAAATTGAATAGCGAAAGACACAGTTGCCACAAAGAAAGGAAGAAAAAAGGAAGAAAAAAGGAAAAAAGGAGAGAAGAAGGGAGAGGGGGGAAAGAAGAGAAAAGGGTGGGAAGGGTTTGGTGGAAAAAACGAAAAAAGGAAGCGAGAGAAAGAGAGAGAGAGAGAGAGAGAGAGAGAGAGAGAGATCCGGGTGAGAAGCATCGTGGTGGGGAAAAGGAAGGGTCGGTAAATTCGTGAAAACAGTTAACCCCACGGACGTTGGTGCACCGTTATGAAACTTCGTAAACGTCGGTGAAAAGGGGAGGGTGGAAAAACAAAAACACTAAATTGCACGGTAGAAACTTCAAAGGCGGAAATAAAATCTGTAAAAAGAAGCAGACGGTGAACGCAAACGGGAAAAACAAGAAGTAATCAAGAAACGTGCCCGGAGGATGTGGGTTATGTTTAATTTGTTACGCTGCGGAAAAACGAAATAGAGATAAAGAGAGGGCGCGGAGGAGAAATGGCGTGGGGGAAAAAAAAGGAAGTAGCAGAGGAGCGAGAAAAAGAGAGGGAAAACGCGGGTAATCGGGAAGTCTGCGTTTTTAAAGGGTGAAAAACGTGCCGCGCACCGACGGCAACCTGCTTTCATAAGAATATTTTTCACGTCTTTACCGGCCGTCTCTCTTCCCTCGAACTCTCGGTCCCGCGCGCGTTTCATCGGTGCGAATCGTTCCGCTTTCATAATAAAAATCGAATTAATTTCTTATCGATTTAACAACTTTTTCTAAAGTGTCAAATAAAATGAAGAGGAACGAGGAAATAAATCCGAGCGCGCACGACCCCGCTTTCTCCGCCAGATACTTTTCAGGGAATTAATTTAACGGTACTCCATCGTTTCGCGATAAAAATGGAACAACGCGCGCGGCGGAAGGTTATTGCACGATAAAACTAAATGGATTCTTCGCGATACCTTCGAATGGACACACAGGATCGTTTCTGATGATGCCAAAAAAAAAGAAAAAAAAGAAAAAGGAAAAGAAAGAAGGGGAGCTACCGGAAACCTTTTCCGAGGGAGATAATCGAGTGGTTCTTCCGTTTTCGTAGTTAATGAAACGTACAACGAAATTATTATCTTTCAACGATACACATACACTGGCAGATAGTATCGATCATAATCCTATAACCATATATTAGACATAGTCATTGATTGAAGTGTTTGATGTACTGCACAAACTATGACAATTTCGTGCATCGATTCAGAGCTGATGCGATTTGACAAAAAAAAAAAAAAAAAAGAAAAAAAGAAAAATCCACAAACGTAACGAGTCGCGTCTATTGGAGAAGAATGCATCGGATAAGGACATGTCGCGAGGCGATGATCCGTGCGCTAAAGTTCTGAAAAGGACGGGAGCACGGAATGTATGGGGTAGCGTAGCGAAAAGAAGAGAAACAGGAAGAGAAATTCCGAGAAGAAGATGAACGACAAGGAGCGAAAGAGAAAGAGGAAAACAGATAGCGTGAGAAAGAGAAAAAGAGAGAGAGGGGGGACGAGGGAGGGAGAAAAAGTTGAAGCGGCCGCGGCGCTCGGATTTACGCGGCACGTTACCCTAATGAAAATCGCGGAGGATGAATTGTAGGAGGGATGGAAAGGTGGCTGGTTGGAATACACAGGGGTGGAATTAGAATATCAGAGACACGTTCGCAGTCTGTACATACGTTACACCAATACTCGTTCTCGTCAGGCTGTACGTATATAATACTTGTCGGTAGTTGACAAACCCTCGACATCAATTTCTCTCTCCGTCTCTAATTCCCCCCGTCTCTTTCCCTTCCCCTTTTCCCTTTGCCACCCTACGCCCCATCCCCTTCCTCTGTTGCCTTCCGACTCTGTCCTTCTCTCTGTCGCGTCCTCTCCCTTTCTACTCTTCCCACCGACCCTCCCCTATCTTTCTCTCTTTCACCCTGTCACTCGGCTCTTCGTCTCTCTCTCTCGCTTCCTCTCTTCGTTTACTTTGGAGATATCGATTACCGGCTCAACTCTCAACCCCCATCAACCCCTCTGTCACCTCCAACCCCCACCCCTTATCCACTCCCACTGACACCCCCTCCCCCACAACCCAAGCCCCAACCACTCGGCCCAGCTTGCTGCTTGGTTGCTTGCACGGTGTCACATCGGTGTAGCAGTTTACAGAGATGGTACAGTTCGCGACAATTACGATCAAACGTACAGTTAACATCGGCGTACGATCTCGCGACCCGGGGATGAGGGATTGCGATGGAAGTCGTGTCGCCTAACTGCTTCGTGCTTTCGGATCGATCATTGCATGCCGCACACGCTCATCCGGCGTCATTTTTTCCGCTCTCTTTTCTTTCTCTCTTCTCCTTCCTATCTCTCGTTTTTCGCCTCATCTTGTCTATGTTTCTCTCGGAGACAAAATGAACGTGTTATTGCGATATATCGAAATAATACAGGTGAGAAGAGGAGAAACGAAGAGACTCGGCAAACGATCGCGTTACGAGATAACGCTCGCAGACGGTGTTTCGCAGACGCGTTTAAAATAATAGGGGGCTTCTCCATTGGCGAATTTTTTCTTTTTCTCTCCATCTTTTTTTTTTTTTTGTTTTTGAAAAAAAGGAAGGGCAGAGGTGAAAATAAATCCAGGACCGAGGATCGTAGCAGGGCTGTTGACCTTACTCCGCTGGGGAACGTATACGTTTTCGTATAGCAGAAGGGAGGGAGCAGTTTACAGAACAGCATAACAGCCAGCGTAAAAGCACGTTCTCAAATATCGGTGAATTTATACACGCGAATAAAGCAGACGACCCGATTTCTTTTTCTTTCGCCCGCCTATTCGCCTGCCCGTTACACGAAAACCTCCTCTTCCTTCTGTGCGTCCCACAAACTATCAAAACACGCGAAAATTACTTTCCAAAGGAACTGCCGGCTTAGCGTGCAACGTAAATAAAGATATGGGCAAATATTTTGCCTGGTATAATCGTAATTACGAGGTAAAAGCGCGGATTATAAGAGCAAATTACTGACTAAACGGTAAAATAAAATAAATAAAAATGTTCAACGTGTTTGAAAATTTCAAACGATAGAATCTTTTGACTCGCCTATTCTTTTTTTTCTTTCTCTTTCTCCAAATTGTTCCGATACAGTACAGGGCCATAATAATCAATACACGAATCTTTATACAAATTCATATCTTCGTGCATTTCCAAATTTTTAAAGAAAGAAACCCGCAATGGAAATTTGTTTCAGCTATTGAAGATATTATATCGAGTATTTTGCTCTGAATATTTTGTACATTTGCGTAGTATATACGTTCTGGGCCGCAAACTATATTTGCAACCTTTTTCGACCACTTTACCAAACGTTATTTTGTAACAGCGTGTCTGTGAAAAAACATTCCAAGGATCCGTGTAGCGTTCTTTCCGTTGTTATTTCCTTCGGTTAGATTCCACAGTTTTATGAAATTTAAAGAAATTTTAGTATTACCAACATTATGATAAACTATTTCCTTAATGAAGAAAATATCGCTTCTATCCAATATGTGACCGTGAAAACGTGACCTATGAAAAATAAGAAATTCCCCTGAGCGACTATCGAAGCGATGGAAAGGGTTCGATACGAGGGAGAGGATGTAAACACGGAAAACGAGAATCATCGATGTAACACTGAGAAATTTATTTCAAAAATTGTACTACGAATTTCGAAGCTTTCCCTTTGTTAGATCTTTCCATCGAAGTTTAACTCTGCTCGCGATTCCCTCATTTTTCAAAGACTTTGTTACTCGCACCGTTTCTCCTTTGATCCTCTCGTATCGATTAGTCAGATGTACGAAAGAACAACGAATTCCTGAACTGTTCCATAATAAATATTTAATAAAGAAGCGAGGAATGAAATGGACTCCCGTGGCAAATACTTTGGTCCACGTTAATGCCGCACTTTAATATAGGTAAGTCCAAGTTAAGCTCCTTACCGATGACGATACGATTAGTACGGTTGGTTGAGCTAATTGCCTCCGTGCTGATGGGAACTGAATCGAAGAGCCGGCAATATGAAGCGAGAACAATATCGATCGTTTTTCTCCATTGCCCCGTGTCGGGGAGGGTTGCGACAAAGATTACCGAGTTCAATAATGGCCCTGTAACCTCGTTGCTTATAAAACCCGATTCCGTGGCTACGATTACCCTCTCTATCGATAATTTCAACAATAGAAGCACGTGCACCGGCACAGAACTTTCGACAGTTCCAGTCTATATATTATAACTAAGATAACAACAGAAGATATACACTATCGGAGGATGTATTGCACTATCATAATGCGTAATTGTAATATTTCGTTTATATTCGATCCTTGTTTCGATCTGTACGTAAAGAAACATAATAACGTTGAACTAATTCTGTATTCGCAAAAGTTAACACGCCTTCTATTTACGTTCTGGCAATTTTCTTAACCTCGATAAATTCAGCAACTTTAACAGTCGTAGGAATCTTAATAACAGAAGAGGCTGCTGCGGTAAGGAGGAAGCTCGGCTTGCAGTCGTTTGAACGAACGAAGAAAAACCAACTGAAAGTTGATCAGAATCAAATCACTTTCCCAAAGCTGCTGTGGATTCACAGTCGACTAACATTCGTAGAAACTTTTGCGCTTTCGAATATAAAGTCTATATCTTTCTTTTTCTTCCAATTGGCAGAGTTTTCGATCTTTCTAACTTCCATACCCTAGAATTTTGATAATTTTCGTCACACGAAACGTTGTACTCCGAAGAAACGCGTAACAACGTCCCATAACAGTGCGACGATTCATCGAATCCCCTCGAGTTCGTCCGAGTGTCACCTAAGCGATGTTTTCAACTGCCGTGAATAAGCTGTACTCGATACGAAGATAAAAAGAAATGAAGACGAACTTACAAAGTGCCTTACCATAACGTAATGCCTCTGCATCTCGGTCTTCTCGCTGGCCAGTTTCTCGCATTCGATCTTCAGTCTGAAAAGTGAAAAGCGATTGAGGACAGAGCAAGTCAGACATGCGTCAAAGCAAAAATGGCGCGCATTTCAGGACCATTTTGTATGCGTGTTTGTACGTGCGTGTATGTGTGCCTACATGCATATATATATTGTATAATGTGCGTGTGCGCGCGCTTGTGTGTGTACGTGTAAATACGTGCAAACGCATAGGGCAAGACCGCTTCCTTTCCCTTTGGGATTTGCAGCATCTTGAATTCGAGGAGGAAGAGAACGCGGTGTGTCTCTAGAAAGTAAGATCGAGTTCTCCGGCGAAAAAGCTGAAGGAATAAGAAGAAATGAGATTATGGCGGTGTTAGCGGTTGCGGCGGGCGACCCGACCACTGAAAATCTAAAAAAAAGAAGCACAGCTATGAATAAAGGAAGAGGAACCTGTCGGGGACATTTTGGCAAATATCCGATCGTTCTACGCGTTATTTACCGAGGAAAATCGATCGGAACGTATGGTATAAAGTTGCTCTTGGAATCGTTTTAACGTCGCTCGCGTGCGATTTTAACGCGACGTATCTCGTACTTTTATTAAAGAAAGAAATTTTACACTGTAATCATTATGAGTTAAATTTGGAGATAATGTTCACGTTGATTAAAAATTCGAAATTGAGATACTATTTCTAACTAGAGTTGTTCGAATATCAAAAGTGAATCTTAACGCATTCGCTGTGGTCGAATTTTCATGGCCTGTGTATGTAGGTACTTTACGAGCTTCTCGGAAAGAATTGATCACCTTCGCTCTTTGTACAATTCTCGCCAGAAGATGACGTAAGTAATCGCGTATTTCCAGGAAGTGAAAAAAAATAATGTTCCTACTGGTCATTTTCTGCACAGTAGCCAGAATAGATATTTACGCGTATCTATCTCTATTTCGTTTATCGGATTCTACGTTTCACTTTTATAGTATTTTTGTAACCATATGAAGATACCTGCCAGCGACGTGGAATTTAACACGATTCGACCGAAAATTAGTATAAACTATAACAGAAACAACGGAACGTAAATACATTCTGCAGCCACCGCAGTACGATTCCACATGAACTTTCGTCACTTCGTAATGCGACACTTGTATCTTACAAGAAAGTTAATATCACCTTTGAAAATTCATAAAACTACCAAAGACGCGATAATAAAATAAACCACGCGATAATAAAAATTGCGAGTGTTTCGGAGTCGAAATAAAAGAAGTACGATTCACGGCGAGAATGGTCGAGACTGTAGAACGTAGATTGCGAAGGACCGTGCAACAATAAGACTCCGTCTAGGAGTAGAACGTACGCTTTGTAAAGCCGTGGCTTTTCTCAAGAAAAGGAAGCACGTCGCTGAATTTTCGCGAGCGGCGAATTCCACGAGGTCGTAAAAAAAAATTGCCAAGAGGCAGGCAGAAAGTTCATGAATTAGCGGGAAAATTTCGTCGAGGCCAGAACGTCCCGGGGCAGACATACGCGCACTGGGTGGCGACTAGCGGCGAGTACGCGTAGCACGTACTAGCTGGGCGTTAACAACGAAACGCAAATTTAACCGTCCATCCGACGGTTTCAACGGTATCGCAAGTGCGGCATGCGAGATAATTAATGATACGTAAACGCAGACATTTGTACACACGGTCCCATTACACGGGCGTCCGCCCGAAAGTGAGCACTGTTCCAATAACGTTAACGGTTATAGCATCGCCTGCATCTGGATACTACTTGCCGGAACGTCGATTAATTACCGTGTCCGGGCCTCGATTATCAATTACCATAAATCGTCGACATGCACGCGATGTCGCGCCAGTTCTTTCTCAGCCATCGAAACCGTGTACAGTTTTGTCACTTTCGTGATTCGAGTACGGAAGACTGTCGCTTAACCGGCTCCCGTAGAAGCGAGACAAACGAATCACCGGTTAATCCGAAGATACGCATACAGCATGTGAACCGGTAACCGATGATAAACTCGGGCAATGCGTGGTTTCTCGTGAAAAAAGAAAGAAAAAGCGTGAGATGCAGGGTAATGTTTCGAAGCGCGAGCTTTCATTTTTGAGAAAAACTGAGTTTGAAAGTTAGCCCGGTACGCGATCGAAACTCCGTTGCAAAGTACGGAGAACCAGCGATGTTGCGAATATCGCTCTTTACAATTTACCGTAGGATTTAGTATTGTTTATGTCATCTGCTTGCGATAAATCCGTGAGGATAACGAATCGAAAGAAAATAAATCACTCGTTTCTTCAGAATTGAATATTAAACTGTGTTCTCGTGTAATTGAATCGAGAAACGAATAAAAAGTGGTGTCGATCGGTTTAGCTTCCGAGAGGCTGATATATAAATAACGAACGTTCTACATGTACCACGTATGCTCGCGAAAGTATTCCAACAGTTATAGAAATTTCCTGCGAGTATATTACGCGCGTTATACGAAACATTTTAAGATAATACTAACAGTGCGATGAAACGCGATTGTCGTGATTATGCTGGTAAGGTATTCGAAACAAATCTGCAGATGTAACATAGAAACTACGAGATATTTAGCGCATAGTATATTTTGCAGAGATGATGATAGGTACTCGGTGGAATCATCTTCAGCACTTGTTGTGTGTACCGATGATTATGAAAGAGGCCCAAGTCGTATTTATCGTTACGAGATATTTAAAGTTTTGCGTTTGAACCGAATCCCATTTAACGACGTCACAGCCAATTCCATTCAACGGTTCACTTTCCACTACTTTACAAACACGTTTTCGGATTATCGTAACGTAACGTAATGCGAGACGGACGCAACGCAAAATAATAACAAACTCGTTTGTTTTAGATTCTTGACTAAGGCTACTTTCATAATCACCGGAACGTACGTTTAAAAGGACTATTTACACTGTATACCAATTTTTTACCAAATATATATATATCATGTAGTAAACATCTCGCAATTTCTATATACATTTCCACGCTGCTTTCAATTTTTACCAGTATAATCGTTACTTCTGAATCTTGTTACGGTATTAAAATTAAAGTTTCAAAATGTTTTATACGATACGCGTAACATATACGTGAAAATGTTGTCTGATAAGCGTGGAAATATACGTTTGTCAGCCACTGTAGATTCGCCGCGAATCTTTGCGTTAGATTTTCAACTGGAGGTCGTGCTGTTATCCGCGTATCCGGTTTGCGACTGAAGCCCGCGAGCGTTCGAAACGTTCGACGCGTTATTAGGAGCCGGGAGAGGAGAGGACGTGGTGAGCAAACAATTCCAACTTTCTTCTCTCGGATAAGAGACTTCGAAGCGATCGGCGTGCAACAGCGTCAACGGGGTGGGTTCTGAAACAACCTCGAAACAGGGAGCAGCGGGACGAAGGAGGAAAGGCGAGGAAAGATGGGCAGAAGACAGCCGAGGCAAGCATCGGCGTCAATAATCGTGGATCTTCGAGAAACGCGAACGCGAGACGGAAGGGATGAATAGACGAGAAAACTGGAAAGGGGGAGTTGGGCGGAGGTGGTGGAGAAAGAAAAACAAAGAGCAAGCGAGAGAGAGAGAGAGAGAGAGAGAGCGAGGACGAGGAGAGTCAAAGAAAAGAGAAAGACTCACGAGTGGTTCTGTTGCTGGATGAAATTGAATTCCTCTTTGATCCTCTCGCAAGTGTCAGCCACCGTGAATTTCAGACCTCCCGCAGCCCCACCGCTTCCTCCGCCACCCTGCAACATAAAAAAAAAAGGAAGAAAGAAAATGAAAGAGAAAATAAGAGGAGGGAATTCGATTAGCATACACGACAAAGCAGCCGCGACAAAGAACGAAAAATAGATCAGCTAAAACGCCGAAGCGTTATGGTCGTACGGGCGTGTACACGCTGAGAAGACGCTTCGATCTGTAGAGAAGTTACTGTCCACTTTTTCTATGTGGTAATTAATCGACGCGTAATTTGAAGCAACAAGGTGCTTTTATTTATATATATAATATAGTGGTTTGTTGAAACGTAGTGATTCATTCATAGTAGCTTGCTGTAGCGAAAAAGATATGTACGTTGGAAAACAATAACGTGAGCCCTCGTGTCATTCGACGAGATATTTCATTTTTTATATTCTAAGGAAAATAAAGAAAAGAAGCGAGAAGAAACGTGAAACACGCTCGTTTTAAAAATTCATATTTGGCAAATTGTATTACGAAGGTATGCGGTTAACAATTTAGTCGATCGTAAACTGAAATTTAATCTTCTTCTTCTACGATAAGATTTATAAAAATAATATTTTCGAGGTATTAAAAAGAGGAGAAAAATATTGCCGAGAACCGTTGTTATCGAATCTTATATTATCAGAATTATCTGATGTTTAAAATATACCTCGTATCTCGATCTCGTTGTCAATCGTCGTAAAGCTTCGTAGTCTAAAGTATGGTACAACATTTTTTCACAAGTAACGTTGTTACGCGCAACTCGTGGTATAGAAAAACGCGTTCTCTTCATCTAGAGTAAGAAAACTGGACGAGTTAACAAGCAAGATTTCTATCGACTCGCACAATTCAAACAGACGATACGATAACAGTCTTGCCGCAACGATGGAACTCTATTTGCGAAATACACAGGGAAAAAACTCGTTAAAGGGTGCAAAGGCAACGAAGGAATCTCGTTACGCCGGAAATCGTGTATACACGGTAAAAGAGAGGGGGCAAGAGGAAAAGAAAGCAAAAGAGAAGTCGACATTACGGCTGGTCCTTAGATTGGTGAGACCGTAGAATAAATCCGAAATAAATCTTAACAAATCCGAATTTAAAGGAAAACCGTGCGGTATACGCGTTCGTTCGTTCGTTCGTTCCAGAAACGCCTGTAAAATGGTAACGAGGTTAAAGTCGAAGATGACAAGCAACCACTATCAAATGGCCTTCGACCGCATAAGGCGCACGCAAACACAGAAACCGAGCTCAGAAACGCGAGCAGAGGGCATCCAGGTATAAAAGACGAGCGACTCCGTTGCCTAAGAGGGAGAAACGAGGCCTGAAGAGCCAAGGATGAAGGACCATGAAGGCGTCCTTAATGAGACCCATTCCACCAGGTAGCACGAGGTCTGTGTCTACGGGTTCTTCAGCCACGTATACCAACGCCGCTCTACCGGTTGAAATTACGGAGGAAAGGATCAGGCTTTCCGATGACAGTAATGATTACGTTACACATACACACGCATTCTTACGTACAGTATATGTGTGTGTGTGTATACATTATGTATTTAAATATACATATATAAATATACAATGTCAGTCTAATTTCGTAAGTACAGTGCAAAAGCGCTAGAGGAAATATTGAGAAAATCTAATCTTCTAATAACTTTAAATAGACTGCATTGTAGAATCACAATCGTTGAAGTTGAATATTCTTTTTACGATTCCTTTAATTATTTGTTCATTTGCGTTCTCGTCATATTCTACCGATACAATAGCATCTTCTTTATTGACACCCGATACAGAAATACATTTGCTCAAAGCAATATCGATGTCGTACACTGTTTTAACATTTAAATAGCATTACAATCATTCAATACCTATTTTCGTTCATTTACATTCTTATAATACACATCCGCCGGTGTTCTCTTTATTGAAATTCGATATAAAACGATTTGTTTATTACTGTGCAAAGAGAGAAGTTTGGTTGAGAGAATGGGCGGAATTCCATTTTCCAATCAAATCATTAATCCGATACGATTACGGTAGCATCATTGAACATCGATATTGTGCGTCGAAGAGAAAATGGGAGACAGAGAAAGAGAGAATGGGTGGGAGCGGGGATAGAGAGAGGGAGAGAGTAGAATTTCGGGCTGAATGACAAAATCTCTCGATAGAGAGAAATATTCCGACACGACGTTAAATGGTCAATGACTGTCCGCCGGCTGGAAAATTCCAGTTTTTCGACGCTACGTAGTCTCGCGTAGAATGATTTGGCCACTTGTTGAATTCGAAACGGGGAGTGGTTGTCGGTGGTAAAATGGTTTGGGAACAAGCTGGGGAAGAGGACGACGGTGGTCCTCACTTGTTGCAATCATCAAACGGAACAGTCATCGAACAGGTTGTTGTTCCGATGGTTAACCCATCAGCGTACACATATCCGTTATGCGATACGGTGGACGACAATTCGTTTTCATGAAAATTTTCGTACGATCTGACCAACGTGCTCTCACCATCCACGATAATTCCCGACATCGATATTAAACGTATCCCTTCGTGGCTTTCTATTGCTGTCATATTTGACATTAAAATTAACCATTATTAGCGTGAACTCGCTGTAATGTATTTTTCTCAAAATGCATAATATTCAAAGAAATCGATTTTTATTTTTAGCGTGTTTCGCAAAGAATCATTGAAAACTATTGCGAATATACTGGTACGAGTTTAAATATACTCGATTCGTATCTTCTGATACGCATTCTTAAACACAATATACCAAATTACAGTCGTATAATCGAATACAATATAATACGAATGGGAAATCGTTCGACGAAATTAAATTTACCTTATACTCCAAAATATATAATACTCTGGAATATCATGCAGCAATAAGAAAACAAAAAATTTACCTATTCAAAGATACCTTAACGCAGCCAATATATCGACTATTACCATCGTCGAATAATCCCTTCGACACGAAGACATTAATTAACGACAACGATTCGTGGGAGTTTTACGCATTAACGCAATATTGGATATCGGGCGCGTACAGCGACACACGGCGAGGACATCAATTTTCATCCCTTTCGTTTCTTTATTTTTTTTAATTACTTTCCCTTCTTCCCTACTTTTTCGACCGTTCTTTGACGCGACCATCGGATTTAGTTCTTTCAGCTTAACGAATCAAATATATATATATATACATATACATACACGTATGTATGCATATACACGCATATAGATATATAGGTTCACGTAAAGCAGCCCAACCGAATGTTCACGGTACGCTCGCGCGCACAAGATGAGTCACGCATCGATGCTTCGGCCCCAGATCAAAAGAGAACGGATTCGAATGGCAAAAATCAATTTTTCAATAATTTTCTTTGCCTCCCATAAGCCGTCCAATCATCCATGCCTTTCCCACTATGTCAAAACTGTTATTAACGAGCGAAGACAAAAGTCTTCCGTTCTCGGGGTGGCTCGACAAGAGCACGCTTTTGCCCAGCCTCTATATACCACGGGCCTTTGTATTCATTGTCTGCCCGATTCCCCTTTCACACCAGCGAAATCAATGAAGAAGCACGCGTGAGCGCATCCATATACGTGTAAGCGTGCGCATACGCGTGTAAATGTGTGTGGTACGGCATGGTATAGCGTGCCGTGTGTGTGGTGTATACGGAGGATCGTATCGAAAAACCGGCTGGTTCACTTTGTTGCCAAGAGATAATGGCCATGCGAATCGTAAATAAGGTAATAGGTCTTCGCAGGGCCGAGGATAGACCAAAGATCGAATGACGTAAGCGAGAAACTCCCTAAGGGCCCGTCCACAACTTTCAAGAAAGTCGTGCATTAAGGTTACATGGGTTTGGAATAAATTTAACGTTAGAATTACGGCACTATATAGTTAACGCTATTGATATCGGATATTTTTCGTTTGTTCCATTAGGAAAAGAAACACGGAAGCGTTTCTGGTAGCGTTAACGTTCGTCGTTTTATCGAAACGGAAACGTGATTGATTACACAGACTCGCTTATTTTCATCGGTTTAATCCTATTCAACTATACTATTCAGCGAAGTCGCACTTTTCACGAGAACGATTTTAAAATTCAATCGCATATTATAAAGTCCTATGAAAACATGAAATTGAAAAAATGGTTTTCTTTCAGTCCTTTTTCCTACGTAGTCATCGTATCAAAGTACGTATTAAAGATGGGCAATTGTAGCGTTAAAAGAGTATCGAATTCTATGATTATAAAGTTTCTAGAAATTTCTTTCAACTTTCTGCTTTATAAAATATAAATCTTGTCTTTCCTCTTATCGCATCTCCATTATGTAGATTATACTTCGTAAGAATAGGCATTACAATTAGAAACTGTAGACTCAGAGTGGATACACCGTGCTTGAGTCGTAACGAATGCGGAGTGTTTTAATCTTAATTTCAAATCGATCTTGTTTATAAAGCGAGATTCATTGCGTATAGTTTATGTACAGTGTTAATACACTGCATACGTTTACAAGTCGTGTGCGAAAAAATTCATAAAGAAATACAAAATTTCACGATTTGTTCCGATCTACCACATAATTCCTCCGTAAAATGAGTTTTGCCAGAGATACGCGAATTTATGAATCGACCAGATATATTCGACAATATTCGTGTCTACAAAAAATATCACGAAATAAGAGATTAACGATGAAAAACAAACCTAGAAGGATTCGAGTTACTGCAGCCAAAAAAAATTCGCCTCTACATCTATAGGTCTATATGGAAATAGAGCTGATGGAAGGGGCTATGCTGAAATTTGTTTTTCATTATTTCATCTTATTCGCGCGAATTTGCTCCTCGGTTCCCTTATTTTATATCGCGGAAAGGATTCTAATTGGATGAGGCAACGCTATTGGGAATTATTCAAATCGTGTTCCGAGGCTGTTGAAAGTCAGACGTACGAAGCCGATGTAGCTGCACTTGAATAAACATCGATGTATCGATATGCAGTGAACACTGACGAATAAGCGCAACTTTTCTATACGTACACGGCCACATAGTGGATGTATACCGATACGAATAACAGGCCAGGCCATTCGAAGCACCTAGCGCGTCTTTGAATTACACATGTGGTTCATCAATAAAACGATAAATAAAGGAAACGAGGATCAAAGTGGCTAGTTACGTGGGATTTGAGAAAGCTTAAGATAACGGTCGAAAAAGAATCGAGACTCCCTTTTCTCTTGTACTTGTCGTTTCCTCTTCCCTACTTTCTCTTTTCTTTTTTTCGGTTTTAAAATGATATTTCAGCGCGTTAGTTGAAAGGAAATTCTCTGAAATGAAAATAAACGTTTGACGATATCGAACGCGTAAAGCTCGCAGAAAGTAGCGTCATAAGGAGTCGTAAATAATTTCCAAGTTATGGGTGATTTCTTTTCGTGATTTTATGCATGCGAATAGAATTGCATTGTCGGAAAGATAATATAGGCGATTTGTGAAATGATACTAGCTGGTCGTGTTTGAGACTGCGAGTAGAAGTAAGAATTGGAGAGGAAAGCCTACCCATATCGAATCATAATATCACTTCGAAGGGATTGTTTTATCAAGGAGAATAATAAACTAAAAATTATACATATATAATGCAAATCGTTGTAGGTTTAAAAAAAATATTCTCCGAGATAATCGTTTATACTGAAATAAGTAGCGGCGATCGACCTCGATTTCCAAGAATATAAATATTAAGAAATTAACAAGTTATCTTGAAACCTTGTTCGATCATCGCCGTTCTATTCCTATGTAAACAATTTATTTTAGGATACGTTTCACAGAGGGAAAAAGAAGGCAACTTCGTTATAATAAAACGGAACACATTTTGAAATGTCTGCCTGCGAAACGGCTTGAAGGAAAACGTATGCTCAATCAATGTCGAGACATAAAATGTGCTAACAAATACCGGCACGCTTTGTAAGGGGAACCTAGACTGAATTTAGAGGGTGGATGAGTAGGAGGGAGACTGCTCGTAGAAGAAGACCAAGGTGAAAGGGAGAGAGGGAGAACACGTGGTGAAATTCCTGCCGTTCAGAGGTGCGCAGTTAGAATACGTAAATCTTCGTTGCGATAGCGAGTAACTGATAAAAAGGGGTAACACATTTTACATAATTTTTTCTCGCATCTACGCGTTAAATTACGCGATGAATTATAAGCGTTGTTCCTTCTTCTTCTTTTTTCTTTTTTCTTTTTTATTACCGTACTTGGAATTACGCTTACCACGAAGATTTCTATGGTTTAGTACTGTCACGTGCAGTGTAAATACATATCAGTAGTTTTCGGCACACAGCGAGCGGTCCATTAACAGCAGTGAATTGACTGACGTCTCCTTATTGGCAAAGTTATCGATTAAACGAGACTTGTAATTGTAACACTGGCGTAGGTGAGCTACGCTCAAATTGTATACGTTTGTAAATTGCTCTGAATGGTAAACAATGCTGGGTAAACGAGAACGTTGTACAGTAAACAGAAATAAAAACGCGTTAATTGCGAGAACACTTCTCGTTTATATCCGGACAAACAAAAGCAATCGAAGAATGAAAGAAACTCCTAGTTCCTTTTAATTAATTACAGAAATGATCCGAGGTAGCTATACCCATTCGTTGCATCCATATTTAAAACAACGAAGAATTTTAAAAAATCGCCCAAATTCTTAAAGCTGTTACAAGTAAAGAGCTCTCGTGGTTAAAGCTATTAAAGGTTTCTATATAACTACTGCTTTGTGGAAAATAATCTCAACGTGTCGTTAACCTCTTCAGAACAACTCCACTTTTTTGTCTATGAAGAAAATTGTGTTTTTCTTTCTTTTTCTTTTTCTTTTCTTTATTAGTTATTAATGGAAGAAATACGTTTGCGAGCAGTTTTCTGAAGAAGCTATAACGCGCTAAAATTTGAGGACAATTGTAGCAAAAATGAATACATCTAGTTAATTGGTAAATCACCAATGTCGCGTATACGTAGGCTCGCGTGAAAGCGTCGATTCAGCGACCAATCTCCGCGGTAGAATCTTCTAACGATCGCTTTATATGCAATTAATAGAAGGTAGGTACAATATGCATGTACCTTGCATCATAACTTACATCAAACCTATGATACTCGCTTTATCACGTAGACATAAATGTTCAGAAGTTTACAAAAGCTGGTACTGTGGCTTACGAATACACCGATAACCATTAAGCTATACACCGGTTAACGATACAACACCGCAAAACGTGTACCTTGCAAATTACGAGAAAATTCGAAAAGTTCCAGCGTTTCGCAGGACCTCGCCTTACCAGTCACAGTTTAAGAATAACGAACACTGTCAAACGTCAGATTCGAATAAACATATACGACTAGATAACCTATCCAAGCAAGATATCGTATCGATGAAAAGTCTGGACAATGAATCTAAGCCTTCAGTTCGAACGCGAATGCCTCTTGCTCGTCCATTAACGAACTGTATTACTGGAACTATTCCAACGAACCTCGGAGAATCCACCGAAGATATGCAAGCAATCGAACGTTAAGCCGGCTTTTGCTACCATTTCTTGCAAGACCCATGATGCATTCTGGGTGGCAGAGAGACGAGGCCAAGAGAGACGAGAGAGTCGAAGCTCGCTTCACTCGTTCACGCGCGTAACCTCACGTCCATGTCGCAATGGCGGATTGACGGCCGCGTTACCGCTCAGGTCGCACATGTACACACGCGAAACAGCCGTGTGCAGCATGTACGAGGGACGAGCATCACGGAGCTCGTCTTGTATATCGGTATGATTATTATAGGTTAGACGTTTCATGGCAGTGCGCACAATGCAGCGGAGTAGAGGACCGGCGGAATATAACCTCGCTTCCCGCAGACCCAGGGCGACGTGATCCAACGACAGAGCCACAGCGGCACACACAGTGTTGTTCTTAATAGGGTTGTGTGTAGCGGCACACGCGCGTCCACACGATACACGTATACAGCTGTGTCGGTGTACGTATGGTACGACTAGCATCGTTGGCCGAGCACAATGCTATAGTCACCCCTGGGTGTTGCTGTTGCTAGTTCCCCTTAACCTACGCGCGACTAAAACAAGATTTATCGTCTGTGGAAACGTACTCGTCGATACAGTGAACCGGCGTAAAAATACGGGCGTGTGGGCCCTTTGTAAAGAGGAGAGTCGGCCGGCTTAAGTTTAATGCCGGATTGGCCGTTGCGATCGAAATTAATGAATATGTAGTATCGATCAACGATTCGGCGATACACGTGCATAAATGGAAATTGAAAAGAAATAAATTCTAGAATCGTAGGTTAAAAAAATGGTAATATAGAAAAATGAATATCTATGAATATAGAAATGTACATTTTTTCATCGGATATTCTTCTGTGTATAGAATTATATCGATAGAATTAACGTGATCAGATTTCTTAATTCGTTACATCTTGCATTAAAATATCGTATAATGTAACGATATAACAATACCGTTCTCCCTGTAGTTTTCGTATTTCAGCATGCGTTGAAATATTTGAAATTCTCACCGTGGTTTGTAAACTTTGAAAGCGGACTTACGTTATACGGTTTGTTACGAGATAACGACTAGATATTTTTAATTCAAGGAGGAAAATAAAGATGGCACGAGGAAAATGAAACAATTTTTATACCGAATAAAGGAATGATAAAACTTCGTTCTTTTTTTTTTTTTTTTTTTTTTTTTTCATTTTTTTGAAACGGTAGATAGATCATTTTAACTAAGAATAAGAAGGGCAGAGAGAACGCTGAAACATAGGGTTTCAGCAACGAGACCTAGAAATCGTCGAAGTAGACATCCATTGAATCCGCCAAAAAGCTCGTTGTATCAAGATTGACCACGTGGGCGATATCGAAGTAAAACGCCTTCGTCACGCAAGGGATGAAACGTTTATCGTCTACTCTACGAGAACGATGGCATTTTTTTTCTATTTTAACCTTTCCGTTCGTGCATCTGGCTCCAGGCTACGCCGTGGGAGTATATACCTTTACACGAACCCGCAGCAAACATGTACTTTTGTATCGATCTTTTCCTCTACTTTACACACCTCTATTTCAGAGCAATAATCGTCCTGACCATACGGGAGACTAGTACGTTATCTATCTGTTTTCCTAAACCTACTCGAATATAAATACGAAAACTAGTCCTTCAAGATCGGTACGAAGAGCGAGATATTAAGTTCTTAACGATAAATAACGTAGACTTTAAAACGATCAATTAACGAACAGATTGCGAATATTTATGAAAATTTATATTTTTACGATTACAACTAAGCAAATGGAATTTAAATATAAATTTGCTTCACCTGTTAAATATTATATAACCAATATTATCCTGTATATTTTTACGTGTTATATTATATTATTACACTAACGTCAAAACTGCCAAAGGTAATCGAACTAACTAATTAGTAATTTTTCATAAAATCTCTGATCAATTACAACGATGCATTTTTCCTTTAGATTTAAATGCTTCTACGAATATTTGGATAAAAGATCTGCTTCGGATATTTCCTACATTTTTGCGTATTGTGGCTACCTTTTATATATACCTTTGAATCTCTAAATTTTCCACAAATGAACCAACTTGTACAGCCTATCGATGGCCAATATTTGACCACAGTATCAGCTACCAATTATCAAAATAAACGACATAGCATAGTAAAATATTTTAACATTGCAACGTCTTGGATTTTCTAAGAAGACTAACTCGTATATTTGTAGAGAATTGGTCTTTTGATCGATACACATCATTCGCTGCACCGACAATCATGCGGATGACACTGACGGCCATTCTATGGGCGTAAGTACATATGAATATACGTGCATATGTGTACGTATATTTCTGACCATGCCCTTCTCTCCTGCCCTTCTGTGCTTTAACGAGGATAGCCGAGGGTCGAACCTCGTTCGACATGTAAATGTAAATGTTGGACAAGAACCATCCAGAGATTCTCAACTTTCTTAGCCCAACGTCTAGTGGCCGGTAGGGGAACTGGAGGTCCGGTGAGAATCACTGATGAGGACACTCCGTGACTCCCCGGTGTGGCAAGAGTGTTGCGACGTTCTCGACACAGTTGGCAGTGGTGATCAATCTTCCCCGGCCACGTTACATTCTTCGACCGCACGTCCGTCACCAAGGAAAAACGCACACCGACTGCACAATAGCGTATAAATGGGCTGGAGGTAGAAAATCCCGCTGACTCGCCGCCATCCTATGTTTTCAAGCCACAAACTATGCTCGCTTTAAATCAAAGTGTTCTTATTGTTGTCTTGTTTATTTATCGTTAACGATATCAAGGAATTTACTTTGCTCCGAAAGAGAATCAGATACGTAAACGATAACGAACAATAAGATATTTCTGGCTAATTACGATTATCGGTTACAGCTTTCAGAAGAAGATCGACCATCGTAATATCTTTGTCGAGTTAGTTTACGCCAAGCTACGTGATTCTGTAAACCGTATAAATTTTTTCAACGCTCCTTCCTCAACGATATCCTTTTCTTTGGACGATAGTCGTCTTTTGTATATTATTACTAAACGGAACTATCAATTATCGCGTCTTCATAACGAGATGGTCGGCTTCTATAGCGGATAATCGTTGCAAGAGTAACCCAAAATGAGAACCACTCGTTGGGATTTCAGTGGGTGGCGTTGGTCCCCTCGTCAAATGCTTGTCATACCGTTCTTACCCTCAAACTCCGGAGCCTAGCGGATCCCAACAGTCGGGTAAAGCCCGAGCCGCACCCCCGTGTACACAACGAGAAAGAGGACGATGTGTATATGAGAAGAGGTGGGCAACCACCCCAATGGACCCGTCGACGGAGGCTTAAAGCCCATAGGCCTGTGATATGCCTCGGGGCCAAGAATTATGTCGCTGAAACCCACCAATTACGAGGGTTGCAACCCGAAAACGGCTTTCTTTCCTTCCACTTCTCTACATATACACGCGTACAGAAAACCTAAGTAAGTCGCGTCTTTTTTCAATCGAGATCGAATCTACACTGCGGGACGATTTTCAACGAACGCTTTTAATCACGAGAATAAAACTTTCGTGAATTACATTCCATCACGGGATTTGTTAAAATTTTCTGAAGTATATTTCCTACGTATTTTTGAACGACCATTATTCCTCTTTTTCGTTCTCTTTCCTTGGCAGAAAGAATGAAAATAAAACTTACTTTATGCACAGTTATATTCTATGTACAGCTGTAATATAGAACGAAGAATAGAATAATAAGACAGGAGCAGAAACCCTCTGAACGTGTATCGTAGTCCATCATTCGACGATGAAAAAGACCATTCGTCTGATTACGATTTCACGAAACGTCGTCGCGCACCGTATCCACCAGGCCAGCGACGGATTAATCAGCGAAACCATGCGGTTTCTTGCTCCCTCTGCGATTAATTAATCCTCGCGATTAATCACTCCAAGCGCTTTTCATCGACCAGCAGATCGTTTTTGTTCGTATTTTCGAGCGAAGGATATGCACGCGTATACACAGCCTGCGCGTTGTTTGCCGTGCGAAAAGAGGAGCACATAAAATTCACGGGACTCGCAACAATACGTTTCCTATAAACCTTTTTAATTTCAATTATGATAAACAACTGGCAGCTACAGAATACGAAAACGAACTGTTTACAAACGATAATATCCATGCACACGCGAGCCGATAACGATATTATCGTAAATAATCCGAGCGCAAAAATTATTACGAGAAATTCATCCAATTGTCTGTTAACTGTTATTAACATAACACACATCGCGTTCCTACTTTCACGTTTAAATACCCAACGCTTGTAAAAACAATACAATTTTTTACTCGACAAGAAATAATGTTTTTTAGGATCAAATAAACCGGAAAATACACACACATATCTGATTCTGTTAAAAATCCCGCTATTTACGTATTAAATAAAGATGGAAGCGTGTAAATACACGAGTACCGTGCCGGATATGTGTACAAAAATACTAAATTGCCAGATGCATCGAGCCAGAAATACCGAAAAATTTGTTTGATAATATATATAGGCGTGTGTATATTTCGTAAAAAGTGTATGCGCCGTATCGCGGGATATAACGTTCCAAAATGTATCGCCATCAATCGTGATCCGTATGTATAAAAACTGAATTACCAAATTCCTCTAACGTCAAGTCAGAAGAATTTTTTGACTTGTTCACGACGGTGACTTGAAAGCATATACGCAAAAACTTTGGAACTTTTCCATTACTTTAAGGCGAGTGGAGGTAAAACACGTGGACGAAAACCGACTCGAAATCTCGAAGCATTTTTATCGCCTGGAAGAACGAGTTCACGTTATATAACGATGTTAAACGTTAAGGCGAGAAACAAAGGCATTTAGAAATTGTAAGGATATCGTAACTATTCGTGGCAATTTTCTCGATGAGATCCAACGAAATTACGAGACTGCTTCTGTAATTCAGAGTACGGTAGAGCTGACATATATCCACACTGATTCGCCAAAGTATTTCAACGTCTATAAAAACTTTTTATGAATATATTACGCGTGTTACGCGAAACATTTCGAGATTTCATCAACGTTGTAACGAGACACGATTATCGCGGTTTTATATTGGTAAAGTTTGAAACGAATCTGAAAATGTACGTAGGAGGTACAAGATATTTAACGCAAGTGTATGGTATATTTCGCAGAGCGAAAGATCATAAAATTATTTAAAAACTCAATTATCCATTACATTAATAAACTTCAATATCCAACGGGACCATCTCCAATGCTCGTTATACGTTCTCTTTTTTCTTTACTAAATATACGTTTAAATCGATGTTTCAGATCGATCTTCAATTTATTTATTTACAAATACGATCGCGACAGTCGAATCTCGTCACAGCGTCAAAGAAATTCGAAAATGTTTCGTTTTCGGACACGCGAAAGTTTTCTATAGTAGAAGTTGAAATATTTTCCTAAGTCATTGTACGTGGCAGAAACGCTATTCAACGGGGAAAACCGCATCTGCATCTGCCTCTTCCGCGAACGCATCTCCAAAGTATAAATTCGTCATTGGCATCCATTGTTACCAATCGGCCGTCTAGTATGACTTTTTCTATTTCAGAATCAAGTGACCCTCCGGCGAGCATTTCAATTTTCGCTCCTCGTTTCAATTCGGATGGGACGACTCGACGAACAATTAGTCGTCGTGCAATTTGATCAGCGATTGTCATCGGCGTATACCAGTGTCGCCACCCACCTCCACCCCCAATCCCAACCCCCATCGTCGTGGACGCACTGAAAAAACTCGCGGTGGAGAATCATTTTTATGTTGCAATTTCGCTTTTCTATCCGGATGCATTGTGGACCGACACGATTTTCGAGCACCATCTTAACGGTAAACGACGTTCGATTAAAAACGGAAATCTTTCCAATTTTTATCTTCGTTTACACATTCGTGTCTATAATGAATATATATGATTTTACGTTAACGCCTAACGCTGTGAATCTTAATCTAAAAGTCGCTACTCGCAACGTGATTACGGTCATTTTTAATTACCGTTATTTTTATAGAAAATTTTATCGCTACCCCTACGTTCCAGTATTCTCTCGGCGATCGTAATACTTGAATCCTTAATATCTAGTAATCTTTAATACGTGAGAGTTTTGCAATCGTAACGTGCGAATCACGATTTGCCAGAGAATTGCAAAATACTTTTTTAAAGGTAGTCGCCGTTATTTCTGTTAGAATTTAATCTTAAAGTTAAGATACATAATCTGTGGAAGACACAATGTTTATGTTAAAACAATATTCGGTGATATTTATTAAACAAAACTACAGAAACAAATGTATATGAGCGAGTGATATGGTATAATTAACAAAGTATACAGGTAAAGAATTTATGGATTGTTGACAGTTGGCCAGTTACTCTCAGACTGACTGTAGGTAGTGACCCATGAGCCCTTAAATATTTTGAACCCCACTCTCTATACAGTAACGAGTATGACCTGTGTAAGTGTCCTGTTCAAATGCCTGTTAGGTGTCTGTATAAGAGTATTTGTGTCTAATATCGTTGTATTCCAACAATTTCTAACTTGTATTACGTATTTTCATACGGAATTTTGTCGCAACGATTTCAACGCCACTCTATTACAATACTTTTGCTCGATATTCCAACACTGATTGTTCATAAACGAACGGAAATAATGTAAAATTTAACGGAAATAACCACGTTTTTACAACCGATTGATCAGACGTAAATACACGCAGCTAATATTTCATTGAGTATTCGGTTAATTACAGGTAATAACAGGTTACAAGTTGGAATATATTTTTATGCAAATGTACGCAGTTAGGATCGCAATTGGTTGTTACAAAAGTCACGATTCGAAAAAGGTTGAGAGACATTGGTTGAACGGGAAACTTGTAAAGGATACACGGTATTCGGTAAAGATTTTGAAAATATTTATGGAATTCCGTGGGTATCGGTCTTTTCGTGCTTCGTAGATTCAACGTGATTATAACTTAAATACTTTAAAATAAGAGAAGACATCGAAAAACCGTCAAGTCCCACGTACAAACAGCATAAACGATTCACAAGATTGTGTATGCAGATGGAATACGAATGAATAAGCGAACGTTAGATAGAGCGAGAGAAGAAGGGGGAAAAGGTGAAGTGGTAGGGAAAGACTGAAAGAGAAGAAAGAGAGGAAGAAACAAAGCGCGTCCCTTTGTCCTTTGTTATCCTTTGCTAAAATCTATATATCAGCGTGATACATTTGCAAGGAGGCTGCAACTTTTCGTTAACGTGACATTTCTTTTCGCATCCTGCTTCCTCCTTCTTTTCTGCCTAATAAATATGTACATATCGTTGATCGATCAAACGTTCGTTCCGCGTAGATGTTACAAGTTCCAACCACAATGCAATTATACCGTATATCATTGCATAATTGCACATACATTTCACATAATTGCAAAACACAATTGGATAATTATCAACGTAAAAAGAGAGAACATAATACGAAGTTGGAAACAATTCAATATAATTTACCTTTAATATTTTCTAGTTTTATTTTCGACGATTGAACTACATGCGGAAAGTAGGATATTTATCGAGTGGTAGGTTTATACAACTTGGTGAAGAGAAAAAAAAGAAATGAAGATAAGTACAATCTGATAATTTTATAATTACGTATAATAATATTCGTTTATATGTATATAACTGTATTAAATGTCTTGCGACTTATGGACAATGGTGTACGTATGAATGGTATGCCTGGAATCAACACATTCATGCACAGTAGGTTGATTAAGTTCTTTACTTCCTCTATAGGACACGCTACTAGATAATCAAGGATAACAGTCATTACCGTGCCAGTTATTGTTTCTATTATCACCATCCGTTTGACAACGGTAAGAGCAGAATCTACCGACACGTTTGAACTTATTTATCAAGATACGTACAATTACTTCCAGATGTTTAATTAAATGTGGCAATGACGATAATTGTAAACGTAAGCGTTCTTCCTAGTTGGTTAGTTGAATCATCGCGGAATTTTTATTTATTTCCTAAATATAAGAGGAAGAACATTTTTGAAGAATTATTAGAATTGTTAGATTTTTATCTATTAATTAAATATTAAATTGAATTAAAGTAATATTTTACGTATTATGTGAATTCTGTACTACAATCTTGCACTTTTGAATTTTTATAAATGTATAAACATTCGCAATTTAATAATGATCAATGCAAGCATAACTAACATTAAGACGCTAAAACTAAAACTTCCGGCACAATTTAGTTAACTCACCGTCTTGTCTTGCGACCGCTTTCATCGCTTAGTTTCTCAATTCGTTTTGTAAAATTTTGACCATTGAATGTATAGAATTTTTTGCAATAAGAATATTTTGTAACGCGTGTTTCGTTCTTTCTTTCTCGTAACCTACATTTTCAATAATCTTTATGAATGACTTCGATCGTGTGTCATCTACGATTTGGCAAAGTAACGAGCGAACAACAATGTTCCATCGAGCAACTTCTGCTTTTATTATCTATCTCTTCTTCGTAAAGGCTCAAGTTACAGAGTTTACGAGCACAATAGTCGTAGCCGTCCCATCATTTATTTGGTTGCCAAGTGTAGAGAATGGGTCAGTTCTTAGCGCTTAGGATAGTGTTTGCTTCTATTATGACTGCAGACCATCTATCATTCGCCATGGTAAATTCAAAATCAATTTCTCCGCCTCTAAACAGCGGATAAGCGAAGACCCCAACCGTAAAACTCTCTACATGTACATATTTGTAAATGTATATGCAGTCTTACGTTAAATCTTTAAACTTTTCTCAACTTAACATTCTCCAGGATACTCATCGATATCTGTAATACTTTGGACAAGCATTCGTTGGATCAATTGTATGAAATTACCTTCATTAATTCTAAATACAAATTTGGAAAAACTCGCGGATTAAATTATCCGTTTGTCGACAGAGAGTTAGTATCGATGTAACTTAGCCGATTAATTTTAATTATCGTCCTATCTACAATTTTCCTATTACTTTACAACGAAATTAGTTCTTCGATGAGCAAATAGTTTCTATCCTCCGTACAGTGTATAATTAATTTCTACAACCATTCTGAAGAAGTTTCAATTTTTAACAAACGTATACAAGCATTTTTTATATTATTATACAGAATGTGTATATGGTTATGACAGCTTACAGCGAAGGAGAATAAATTTCAGTAGCTTGTGGATTGAAACCTGCAGTGAACGAGTATGCAGTAACATTCGACTATAGTTAAACATTTAACTTTCACAATTGGCAAAATAAATTTATTACGACGAGAATTAGCTATCGACGAGATCAGTAATAAAAAAGCAGAACAGTTAAATCAATTTTTTTTCGAATAAGAATAAGAACGAAACGAAGTCTACGCATGGCAAGAGTTGGTAGATACAGCAGATACCAATCGGATCGAATGTTGTGCAACGACGCGTACACATTCGACTTCTATGAATAGAATAAACCGCGTATTATTGCAAGAACGATTTTACTCTTTAAGAATCCTCATGAGGAAATTATTGAACCACTTTGTGCCCCTTGAACGGCGCCACATTAGCGCCAATAAGCAAACAACCGGCAAGTGTACCCACATATCAACGGCACCAGCACCAACCAGCAGCTTCTACGAACGGCAATTGTTGTACGTTGACTTGTCCTCTCTCTCTCTGTCTCTCTCTGTCTCTCCCTCTATAAATAATCTCTATAATTTCTAGAGGCCTCCTGTGTCAGCGAATTCTCCGGTGGTCTCGTTTCGCATAAAGGACTTTGAGCTTATGTGACGCGTGAAATTATAACGGCGGTGAAAAAGTAAAAAAGAGGGCGGCCAGGCCAAAGCATTCTTTGAATAGTGGAATTATTTGCAGTAAGAAAATGAAAATGCAAAGGCGACCGGTTAAAGCGCGTATAAAGGAGAATGCTTTTTCTACTATGACCCTGCAATTATATTATTCCGTGCCGATCCTTTCTTCCGTAAACTTCATAACCGCCATTTGGTTTATTCTTTGCAACGAGCTGGTGTGAGAAGAGGAGAGAACGAGGAAGCGAGAGAAAGAGAGACAGAGAGAACACGAGTGCCGGTGGTGGTGCAGGGATGTGGCTGCAGGAAGGCTTAACTGCGAACCGAGAAAAATGGGAAAATCCAGACGAAACAAGGACATTTACATATGCAACCGTATTCGAGTGATATCTCACCTGGCTACCCTGATGATAACCATCTTAGAAGAAACGTTTGAAAACACAGGGCTGTTTCAAGCTCCGAGATCACAAGTAACGAGATACGCTGTCGCGGATGAATAAATCTAGCAACAGGAAAAGTAACATCGACCCGGTAAATTTTTCCTGCGCGAAGAATCCTGAACGAACGCTTAATAGTTCAAACAATGAACAAAGCGGTGAATTAAAATTGAAGGCATCCCATAAGTGGGCACGTGAAAGGGAAGAGAGGATAATATGGGCCACCGGCAACGCCGCGATGGTGTTAGAGCAACTGACGGGGTAACTACTTTGAAAAGAAAAGTTGAAAGCTCACGAGCACCGACGCCTTTTCTTCTTCGCTCGTAGAAGTACTTAAGGCGCTTCTCTCCCGGTTCATCGTGATATCAATATTATAGAAAGAAATGAAATTTCAAGTTTATATAATAAATCTTTCCTTTCCTGGTTTCTCTCCCCTTTGCTTCAGAAAACGCGTAACACATTCGCGATTAATCGCAGAAATCTCCCAATTTACTAGCAGAAAAAATAAATTTCAGGTACGTACGATAAATCCTACCTTTTCCTCGGTTCCTCCATTTCACAAAACCCATAATTCACACAACGAGATTCCCTCTTTTCACTTACTATTAGCAACATGTTTCCCTGGTTTGTCGTCGTTTTGCACGTGTACTGCGTCCGTGGTAATCCTTAGCATTTATGTATTAGTTGAAGTTATTTGATATAAAGAAATGTAAATATTTCAACTTTTTTATCGGTGCTAAAAATATACAGAAACTTGCATAGAAACAGAAAATTAACAGAACAAATTTTATTAGAAAAAATTGCATCGAAATACGCTATTGTTACGTACAACCTCTTTGTAACGTCATATTTTTCTCCTTCCTATATTATCCATTTCGTGTAGATTGCATAGGATATAGAATTATCGAAAGAAACATAGAACCGTAAGATTATTTTACGCTACTCGAATACCTTAGAGGTTCTGAAGTTTAAGAAGCTTACTGCGTTCAAAATTTATGGTTGGTAATGTTCCGATATTAAGGAAAATAATCAAAACGCTAATATCTCTAAAATTCTACACCGAGGACACCCTCATCGCCAAAATAATTCACAATGAACGTTTACTTAGATTACTCTTGCACGGTAGAACTTTTTTCAATACCCAAGTCAACAACGCATTCGTGCAAACATTCCTTGCAGCCGGAGTACTTGCCGCGACACCATAAAGCATACATTATAAAAATTTCCCCGAGGAAAAGAAAATTACAAAAATTAGCGGTTCCAAGGTGAAACTACGTCGGGCACAATAAAAATTGGCTAAGTTCGCGGTATCTCGAGTTACAGGAGAGAATAACGCCCGCACCTCTCGTAATTTCGTCCGCGACAACCATGTTTCACTCGCCGTCTGTGAAACTTGAAAAAGACGATGATAAAGAAAATAAAACAAAAACGTCTTTTATTTGTTCCTTTTTTTTAATTTCCATTTTCTTTTATTTTATTAGAGCTTATTCCATTTCTACTAGAACCTCGCTTGTTCAAACAGATAGGAAAACAAAACAAATTCTATAGATTCTATATATCCTTCTTCATTCATTCTGAATTAAAAGAAATCATTATCGTTATAGTAATTCGTACAACGAATACGATCGTACAGAGTTAACGAAGGCTCACCTATCAATTCGTACACGTACATGGTGAAACTGATCATTCTTTTGTTCGCATAATCGAAGTACGGATAAACAAAATTCTACTCGATCGAATGAAATTGTATTTTATTTTTGTTAAAATTACTTACGGGAGCGGCTGGGTGTCTCGCCGGCGCGGGGTACATCTTAATTGTGACTAAATACTCCGCAAGAATCACACGCGTCCGCAATGTCCTTTGTACGCGGTCATTTCATGATCCATTCCCCGGCTCGATCTTTGCAGTAACATTCTCAGGATCTTGGAGGAACGCCAACGGTCTTCCCTCGGTGTTCAGCATCAAGATCTTCGCCAACTGTAATTATAACACGACATGATTCGTTACTTTGAACAAAACCAAGGTGTTTCGTAAACTTCTTCCTGAGAAGTCGTGATTTCGCGTGACGCTCTTGCTTTTCTTAGAACCAAATCATTAGTCTTACATAGTCATTTACATGTTTAGACTATACCAGGTAGTTTTCAATCTCCCGATGAAATTATAAGTTTTGCACTAGTTTTTAATCACTAGCTGAGATTATATGGATAACATGAATATGTATAAGTCCCTTAGAAAGCAATTCGATCAACTCCACTTTTACTGAATTTCTCAATCTCTTTGCTACTTACGAAAATATACATAATCTTTAAACGTTCGATCTTAGTATTCGATGTAATTTTATATTTATATGAAATATATATATTTCCTGATTTTAATGAATAAGATATTTTAAAAAAGATAAAGAAATTAATCTTATTCACCGCGAGTATAATTTAACACTATCCGTTAAAACAATTAGTTTGAGATCTTTTCCTTTCTGTATTGTAAGTACTAGAAACATACAGATTTTAGTTATTTATTTGGACAAAAATAACTGTATATTATACATATCAGTTTAATTACCCGCCAAATAAAATATCAGAAGTAAATTTTCAGAATTTACAGTTTTATAACAATGGAAATTATTTCTTAAAATTCTTGCTAAAACCAAGATGATCATACTCTATTGATAATAAATTACGCTGGTAATTACAGTTTAAATATTCAATGGGTTACCACTGTAAAAGTTGGATGATTAAAATTGCGCATACATTAACTACACTATCGCGTCACACAGACACGACCGATATACCGAACCCGGCGAGCAATTCGTAGTAGCAGAAAGAAGACCGTAAAACAGCAGGTTATGTGCATTTACGTTCATCGAGAACGAGAGAAATTTTCAGTAATCAGCGAAGGATTCTGAACGACGTTAAATTAATTTGTATCGATCACTGTCACACACGGAATACGATTATTCGTGTGAAGATAAAATCAACATCGCGAATATAAAAATACGACGTGTTATAACTTAAAATTCCCGATCAACTTTAACAACAACGTTTCATATTTCTCGTACGAGAACGTATGGTATGGAAACTATCGAAAAATGCATGAAAATAACTGTAAGCTTAATGTACGAAAAAAATAAAAAAAAATAAAAGCCATCTCCCATTTTCAATTTTCATAGGGCGGAAAATTTTCCAGCTACGCATCGCATATGGATTTCGAAATTATTTATACGGCCGTGATGCGTGTGTATGCGGTTTCATGAATCTGGCCGATCAATTTATCGTTCGATTTACGAGCCATGTAAACCATGCTCCGTCACCATTTCGAGAACATTTATCCTAATCTCCAAGGCGTGTTTCTAACGCAAGGCGACAAAGAACGAAGAGAAAAGTAGGAGCAAAAAAATTGGTAATAAAAGAACGGGAGGAGGAAATGGAGCAGCAAGGAGAAAAAGGAGATAGGAAAAAGTAAGTGCGCCCAGCGCGCCCTCTCGTTTAAACCAAACGTAAAGCTGTTGCACCAACGAAGTGTCACGTACGGAAATTGTGTGTTGTATTTTAAAAAAATACTGTTTTCGGTAAACAGTTTACTTCCACGCGGCTAATACTTTCTTGTGTCCAACACTAACGTTAGAACGCATTTAATTATCGATTAAAAATGACGACGTATCGTGGAACGATGTATCGAAATATCGATAATGGCGGACGACGAACAAATGACTCGTTATAACCTATTAACGATGCATGAATTTAATTCAACCGTAGAGAATGGTAATTCGGGAAAATTAAAGTATAAACGATCGACTAACTGAATTAATTAAACAAATTAAAAAAGATCTTGTTGCTTGTACAATTTGTTTACCTATATCTACTCGCCGACGATAATATAGATGTTCCATGTTTTGTTTTTTTAATATCGCGTATGATCTCCGAAGGTCGTGACATCAGGAATTTAACGTATATCTCGCGATAATTTGCACGTGTAATTTACTATGACTTTAACACGCTATACCGTTCGGAATTTGAGACTGATAATTTGATTTGTTGAATTTAATGGGTCGCTCGATTATTTAAATGGCTCGTGTTACTTTTCAAGAAACTAGATTTCTCCGAGTATTTGAAGTATCCGAAAAAATTTTCATATAATTTAAATATTTGAAATCTCTTTATGTTTTCCTCAAATCGAATTAACAAATTGGTTAAGATTGTAACCTCACGATCGCCCGCTATGAATTTCACACATGATTCATAATATACACAAAAACTACACCAAAACAAGATATAGCGTTACTCCTCGTTAACGATAAATTAGCAAATCTCGAAATGATTCATAATCTTTACAAAACATGCTAACATTACGAGTAAACAAGAATGTTAAAATAAATATACACTCGCGTACCAGTATATATACGAGTATTAATGGCTTGCATTAGGGCAATTTGGATCTTCCTCAAGTAATTTTCACATAATAAATCAGTTATATGAAACAAAGTTCGCGCATGTGCGAATTATGTACATATGTATTAAATAACGAAGCGCAGCACTGTTTATGACAGCTATACATGCAAATTCAGAATTGAAAGTGACTGAATAATTTAAAATACCGGAATGAAAACGTTCAGGAATAAAACGTAGTGGAGTATAAAATTTTTCATCGAAACGAAGGATTTCGTTGTTGTCATCATTTCCACATTGACATACGAGGCGATTTCACACACGTGCACGTGTCATTACGGGCTCTTTGTAACGCCGGATGATGTTTCGTGTAACATGAAAATGGAGTCATGTAACTCCGTTAACAGACCATTCTCCACGGATAATATATTTCACAAGCGATGTATAATGGAGCGGGCGTACGTGAAAAACTCGCAGCCAAATTTGAACAGTCATTTCCATCAATTTGTAATATACGGATATGACGAAACGATGAAAACTTTCAGCAGTTTAACTCGCAACGCCTTTATGGCCTGTTTTCTATCGCCCGATGTAATAACATACAGATCGGAAATAATCACCGGCCAAAAATTTACAATCATTTCTTTAATTGTGGTTACACTAAATTTTCGGCTAATTTTATCATTCAAGATTAATATCATGGATATGTCGGTAATCATTTTCTTCATTTCAATAGATTTTTAATTAAGAAATTAGCAGAATTTTAAACTGACCTTTTTAAATCCCAAAGATCTATGAAGTACGCGGAGATTTCAAATCTGACGTTGTACATAACCTAAATGTGCTCCCGCAATTATTCGAATACATGTAGAAATCTTCTATAAATATATTATATGTATTATACAAAATATGTTGAAATTTCTAACACTGTAATAAGATCTGACTATCATAATTACATAGGTAAAGTTTGAAACAAATCTGACAATGTGATATAGAGCAATGAGACATAGAAGTTACAAGATATTTCTTAGTGCAACTAAGTACATATTTCGCAAAGATCATAAAAGTATCCAGCGGTTATTCGTTATATTCAAATAACCTTGATATATTCAACAGCACCATTTTTAGCACTTATACGCTTCACATTTATTGTACATACTAATTCATGTTACATATGGACTAATATAAAGTACAATAATAATTTATTGGAAGTAAATATCTACATTCTCGGATTAATTTCAAATTTTTTCAATGTAAACATGAAAATTGGTTGTGTCTCGTTACATGATAATGAAATTTTCAAATATTTTATATAACACGTATATACGATGAAAACATAACATATAGAATATACAATATACATACATAATACATGTATTTTATACGGCAAATGCAAAAGTATGTAAGTATGTACATACTTTCATAAGATATTGTTCCTAGGAAGAAAAATTTACAGGGGACGATCGATATTTCGAATACGTATCTTCTACGTTTTTACCATTCGTCAAATAATCCGAAGGTATATGCGACGCGAGACAAAACGGTTGAGCTGTGTGCTCAGATGAAATTCGTGAAAAGGAAAATAAACAAGCATAACGTTGCAGCTGTTCAAAGACACCTATACGTCCGGTTAAAGGAAGGGAACCTATTACCGGACACAGCAGTGCACGAGCAAGTCACGAAGGAAGTTATCACGAATCTCGCTTAATCGCCATTAAGATCCTTAATCACGCGATCTCCGTGATTCTTTTCCCTCTTGATCGTTATCGCGACATGGTCAAGTACCGACGCGCGTGCTGCACTCTGCAACTTAAAGGATTTCCCACAGTAACCCGCGCATTAACGAAATTACGGTTTATCGACGGGAACCAATAGCGTAGCGTGCAACTTGGCTACGTGATGCGCGCGCGCGTGTGCGCAGGCACGTGTCATCGATAAATGGTTGACACTTTATTCGGTTAATTAACATTTAAGTAAAAAATTACGATGAACGATAACATTAATAAGCGATACTGGTTATGAGCTATTATACCGTAGCGTTTAGTACGTACTAGGTATGTAAATATCGGTACAAGTAAAATAGTTGATGTATAAGAAAGTCGAGCAGTTAATCGATATTATTAAGGTTTAATACTTAAATATGCAGATGTTTATAACGCGTACATAGGTTCATCATAGTAGGTATAATAGTAAATAAACAGCACCATTTTCCCTTTCTATTTATTTTCTTCCTTGTATTATTACAGTTAATCGTATATCTAATAAGTTTATTGGCCGTTAAAGAAATAATGTATATAGAAATACCATGGTAAAAGAAGAAAAATGCATAGTAACAGATCTAAGAAGCCGACCGACGAAGAAAGTAGCGAGTAAAACGTGTCGATTGTCTGGATGATTTAATGAGCCATGTACGGTTGATTCGCGATTACCCCCTCCCCCGCCGCCGCTTGTAGCTAACTCCCATTCCCGCTACCGTCGTATCTCTTTCCAGTAATTTACTTCGCAGCTGTGTCGCATCGAAGGTGCTGCCAGTGGTACTGCTTATTAAACTGAGAAAGAGCGAAACTCGTCACCGACTTCTTTCAAATTAGTTTAATAGACGCCGGTTAACGGTTAACCCTACAATGCTTCACATTTTCGTGTTACGATCTCGTTCTCATTTCAACGAAATAAGTCATTTTCATCGTTTTAAGAAATACTTTAGTATAAAATTAGACTTAAAATCGAGCACGTTATCAACAATTTTATTTAATGATTTGCAAAGAGTTAAGAAGTGTTTCAAAGACAGAGAGAAACGTAATTGAAACGAAAATAACCCGAAAGACACAAGATTAAACGGGTGCTGCAATGCTCTGACGGTTGAAAGATCGTCTTATCGTTTAAAACATCAGGGCGATTAAAATCAGATTTAACCAGACGACATGTACCCGCAACTACGTCGTTTTCGAACACGTAATTTCCGGTGCATCGCGAAAAGCTATTGAAATCTGCTAACATTTCTATAATTACCGGCCATTTGAGTTGGCAACGAATTGAGCAAAGCAACTGAAAGCAATTATCAAGGTTAATGTTACACGACACCGTGTTGTTGATAAGTTCGCCTACACGATGGTACTTCCACCATGTGACAATGTATATAAACCATACAAAGTAAATTAATGACACCATTTTCGAAAACGGAAAACATCAACACGGTTTGTTGACGATTTTTGTACGAGACGTTACCCTTATAAGTTGTCGTTTCATATGGAGAATTACATCGCACGTCATTAAACAAATAATAAACCCGGCTATCAGCTATAATTGCCGACTATCACGATTTTGAACAATTAGCATTTCACGAGAACAGAATCGACGGTGAAGCGTTTGTGTTTACACAAAAATCTATCGCGAACACGTTAAACGACGCGGCAAACAATAATTTCTCCCATTGGCAACGGACGAATCGGGAATGGTCAATAGAAAAAGCTGTCAGTAAATAATACCTCTACTCGTGACTCCTTTCCTGCTTCTTGCGTTTCGTTTTCTCAGCAGATACGTCTTTAATCCACCTTGGCACTATGCGAAAAAATATAACCGACACACACCGATGATCTCTATGCACTATCACAAACACTTCATGTATATATCTGAAGTCCAAAGAAAAAAAGAAAACGCGTGCACAGTGTCACACATATACAAATATGTACATATATCGAACGTATAAAGCGTCGAGACGAATCGCGAACGTCACAACCGCACCGTACAACGAACGACGCTCGACTGCGAGCCGGGTACCGAAGTGGATGACGGGAAACGTGTGAACGCCGCTTGCCGCCGCGGCGAACACCAATGAGCGGCTACTAACACTATCCATCGCGGCAACGACACTGACACACCAATAAGGGGACACGAATATACACAAAGGAGCGGAATGCCCGTCTCTTTTCTTTTCATAGTGCATCCTTCTTCAACTCGTTTCTCAGTTCGTCGAGTCAAGGGCGTCGACCGACAGGGGCGATTCGTTGTTTCCTTATATCAAAGAAACCAATAATGGCAATAATGGGTAATTTCATAATAATTATGAAATTACAAGTTTTCTTCTCTTTCAATGATACGACCACAACATCCGTCGAGCGAATTCGTTCTACTGTTGAAAACGGTCCACGAAAGATCGCACCCAATGCGGCTTCTATTATCGGAAATTGTAATACCTATTTAACTTACTAATACCACGCCGCTAATGTCTTACGCTTTTGCAGCAACTTTTTACCGAAGTTTTGTCACGACTTTTTTCTTGCTCGCGTAAGGGAACGAAAACAATATTCCGATTCATATTTCGCATAATAAACAAAGCAACTTAATTTCATATAATTCTTCTACTAACTTTTAACGCGTGTTTACGCGTGTTTTTATTTTGTAATGTATGTAATCAATATGTAACGGATATCGTTCTAGATCTTTCGAAATTTAATTCGTATAAATATCCGGCTTTTCTGTTACATTTGCGCCCTTTGTCACGGTTGCTCGACACATAATTCCTCACTTTAAAAAAATCTTTATCGACACCCCTGCTTTCGGTTATCTCACTCGCACTCGGTACTAGTATCCTCCCAGTTGCCATCCTCCTCGCACACACACAGTAGATGCGACATATCGTGCGATCTCTGTCGCGCCTCGGTGTTTCTTGATCTTCTACCTCTTCCCGCCATTTTGTGTCTCACTTATTCGTTCCATGCCCAAACTTTCGACCTCTGTCTTACAGGTGCACCGCATCATCGCTATCGTTGTTTCGCTCGCACCTATCTTTTGTCATACATATGTCTCTCGCGTTCCGTCTCTATTCATCTTCTTCACCCTCTCGTTCTCGGCTCGTCTCACTTTTAACCGTGTATACCGTGATCGTCGCGTCTGCGTTCCTTCAGCCACCGGTAGAACAACAGAGACCACCTCTCTGTGCTTGTCCTGCTTACACCTAACTGCAACGAGGCGCAGAAGGAGGAGTACCGGAACCAAGTGCCGAACGTTGCTTGTGTGTCGCGTGTACGGAGTGTCGGCAACGCGCATAGGACAAAGACAGAGTGAGTCAAAGTGCTAGAGCCGGACAACACGAGTCAACCGGCAATGTAAGGAGAGACCTTTAGGTGGGTGCAAGTGGCGTGATAGTGTAGGTGATATTCCAAGCGTAGCTGAGAGCGTGTGTGTGCTCATCATATTACACACTGCTCATACATCGTGTCTGCTGCACTTTGAGGGCGCGAGGAGATGAATCCTCGATTCGGTTAAACGCCCGCCAACTGGGGATGTTCTAAATCAGGCTGTCTACCTGCGACTCGGCTTTCTGAAATTCCAATACCCATATTCCTCTCTCTCATCGCGCAGAATACGAAACAGTTTGTAGATGAAACACATATAATCGTAAGAATCGTGCTCGTCACAGTTAACAAGGATCTGTATGCAGATGGCGGGAATGGAGGAAAGATTCGAAACGTTGTCATATATTTTTATTAACAAGAGAGTGTGGGAGTGAGAGAGAGAGAGAGAGAGAGAGAGAGAGAGAGAGAGAGAGAGAGAGAGAGAGAGGGAGAGAGAAAGACAGACAAAGTCGTAATATTAACACATCAATGACAATATGAAAATGCATTTAGCACACCTTTACGCGAGCGTTATTCTGTTTATTGACACATCAATTTCAAGAATGTAATAACCGTAAAACGTTTAGCCTCGGTAATATATAGCGGATAAATGAAATATCACGTGATTAAACGCCGACTGAAATTGCTGTTACTCCGCCCTTTGGAATCTGCTGCATTTATTGTATCGATTCGCGTACTTCGAGGAGGAAAATTATGTTATATCCACGATAGCAGTTATAAAGCGGTGAGCGCGGCTGTGATGGTGGAGGTGCAGCCAGGAGGCGAGTAAACAGCCGAAGAAAACTTTGTGGGCGGATTAGCATGGTAGGTGTCGGTGGGATATCATAAAACTAGTTTGAGAAGCACAAGGCACACCCTCCGCTGTACCGAAGGATTTCATTCCATAGGATTTCATTCAGTCCACATTGCTACGGTAGACAGACATTTTTCGAAGAGAACTCCGACAAAGCGCTTTGAAAGGACGGATTAAAAGAGAGAAAAGTTCTCTGTTACTTCGATTTTCTTTAATATGACTTTGCTCGCCATAATTTCGGAGCTCGAACTCATCCAATTAAGACCAACGAACGGTTTTTATTGCGACAGCTTGTTCGATAGCTCGGACTGTAAAGAAACAGTACTTGAACATTTGGTTAATTTACCTTTAGAACTTTTTGTCTCACTACTTGACATGTATATATTTTAAGCGTAATTATATGTTCTATTACAAATATATAGAGTAATTAAGAAAGACAGAAACGTTATAATTTATAATCAATCAGATTTTATTATTAATAAAGAATTAATAAGTGTGTTATTTGGAATAACTAAACTTGCAAACGACGTAATCAGTCGTAAGTCGTAAGCTTCTAAGAATTCTGGCATCCTTCCCACGTCCGTGCAGAACAATCATTACGTCTTCATTTTCTTCCATATCCGCATTCTACGAAGACTTCATAAAAAACAAAATTAAACTGACAATGATACAAATGTCTGAAAATACTTATGGATAGTAACTTTTCTTTACAATTGTTTTCTATAAGGGATTATTTGATACTTTGTAACAGAATTTATGACAGAGCTACCTATCTACATTTAAATTGTCTTTTTACTCTAAAACGAGTATTCGGATATTTTTTGATAAACGAAAGTTAAAGAGTAATATTACAAAATAGATAATAGTAATATATATGAAAATTATATTATACGGAAACTAGTTGTTAGTCCAAAAATGACAAAGTATACTCTGGCATTCAAGTCTGTCCATTTCTCGTTAAGTTAACCACGTACGAAAGCAACACGACACATATATGCTCATTTACTTATTCCTATTCGACTGTCAGTGTCGTCGCAGAAGTATCCACGAGTGTATTATGCGCGCTGAGCACACAGTAAACGCAGATGTACATGTACATATACAATGTCTTTCCCTCCATCTTTCTCTCTCTCTCACTCTCTTTCATTCCCACCTTTGGTGCATTGTGCTTCGGTTCTCGATCCCTCTTCCGAGCCCTTACCGCAAGCCGCAGCCCACTACACTTTTGCACGAACACGCGCGCGTTCATTATCAACGTACAACGTCGTATAACCATATTTACGTAGCGCCGGTGGTCACCCACACGGTCGCAACGTGCAATGAGGTTGCAAAGAAACGACTTGTGCACAGAAACGAAATGCTATTTGTCGGTATACACAAGAAACATGTGAAAAGGAAAGAGAGATAAATAAAGTCAGAGGAAGGGATGAAACGAGACAGAGAAAGGCCATAAATGCAATTGGAAGCCTTTAGCTGATATATTCGCGGAACTTCCCGTGCCGTTTTGTAGTCAGAAGGAAAACAATGCGTTTCTTAAAATAATAAGTTGTGCCTTGCTCGCCTGTACGATTTCGTTTTACCGATACCTAAGTACGTTGTGAATGAATTGGTAGGGACTTCGTGATTTCCTACTCCGCTTCCATCGGTATTCTCGTGATAATTACGACCAATGATTAATCGTTTATTTAAACTAGTTAACAAGCTAACTCGAAAGCTCGCGTTTCTTTCTCTCTCTCTCTCTCTCTCTCTCTCGAATTGTCGTTCACCGGACATCTACATAATTTCCTCTTAAATTACGTGACAGAGAAAACAACAGAGTATATAAGTAAACGTCTTTGCGTACGCACACGAAATTACTGGTTTCTTATCGCGTGACTAATAACGGAAGCAACGACGGATGTTGGAGACCATCGTAATTTCACTAGTAATTAGATCAAATACGTTGTATTACAGTTGAAAGTCGATGTCAAGAAAATCGATATGTCTTTTGTATCGCGATATACAACTGGGGCGCATGCGACGATGTATCAAAGCAGAGCAGCAACGTAAGACGATATTATGTTGATGTGAGGATAGAACAATGGAGCGTGTCTCTAGGATGTTTTAAATATAAAACTGTCGTATTTTTGTTGGAAGCATCGTTGGCACAAGTCGCCTTAAGTTGCTTCCCTAAAGAGTACTACCGTTCTTAAAGTATACCACGCTGGAATCATCTACTACCGGCATCGTAAAAGGGTCTATATATCTAACTTGCACCACTCCGGTGAACACGAACCTCTGAAAACCTGTAAAACACGCGAACCGTCCGGATAATCATTCTTCCTACGAGGAACGACTCGCTCCTGAGCTACGTCTCTCGTCAAAGATAAAAAAAGGAACTGGTTAATGGGATAGGACGGTCTTATCTTGAGTGTTTGAAACGTTCGCGATATCGTATTTTCACAGTACCGACTACGTTCGCTCAATATTCGTATGGTAATTAAGTAGCAGAGGGATTCCTTTATCATGTCTCGTTTATATGCGTTATCAACGTACAAACGTTACAGAATTCTTCAACTACTTTCTCCCAATAACTTATTAACCATGTTTACTTTAATACTTGCCTTTCTCGATTCGATCTAAATCGCGGTAAGCAGGCCAGCTTAAAGTCTTTGTATCGTACGTTCAGATCGAGTATGTACTTATTTTCTTTTATGATGGATTTATCGTTGCTTATGTTTTAATATTCCTTGCAAGCACCAATTATACGTGCGTTACGATTGACAAGATTTCACGAGGAATATACATATATAATTCGAATACATAATTTAAGAAGCTTTCGTTCTATCACAGTAACAAAGTTATGCTCTTCAAATAACTTCGCAGTTCTTTGGTCTGTATATCATGTCTCTCGCAATCTTACGTTTTTACCGTGGCAAGACGTTGTGAACACACAACAAAGTCTTCAAAGGAAATCATAGAGTAGTTCTCTCTCGAGTTACAAAATAATGAACTTTAAGGACAAACGATATACGCCATTATAGTATATATCGTTAAACGTACATCGTTAAGTACAAGAATAAGCAAAATGTACGAGCGTGTTCGTTAGATCAACGAATCGTGAAATGTAAACATTAAATACAGAAATAAGCAAAACAAGCGAATTCTGAGATTAAACAATCTCTTAATATTTACATACAATCTTTTTGAAAGTGATAAACTCTCGAACCAAACTTTAAACGCGATACATGACAAAATAGATTTTTACAATTTTCAAATATGTAATCTTCTACACTGGTAGCAAGACTATCGTTATAAGACTCGTTTCTTATTCTTCCAACTAGTCTTGTCACCGAAAATGCCAGTCTTACAAAGCTCGGTGACTCTGTTTTTCATTCCTCTGGTGAAGCTTGGTGTGACAGTACCGCTTTTATTGTGTACACCTTTTTTCCAGCTGTGCCTCTTCCATATACGCTCTACACAATGTGGTAAACGCGCGCATACACGCACACACACTCACGATACTCTTTCCATCTATCAGCCATCTCATTCTGTCTCTGACCCATCTACCACCCACGTGCCCTTTTCTGTACTCATTTTTACACCGAGCTATCCTTTCGTTGTATGAACAGGCAATGCGCGAGCTGGGAAAGAAAAGAAAGCAACAAGACGAAATGCTGCCGCCTTCTCGTTTAGCTTCTCTCCATTTCAATAATTGAGGAACGTTTGGTAGCACGGCTTCGTTTTTGCAATCCCCTGAATTATGGTAATCGTACGATTCTTTAACATTAATCTCTATAGAGTGCTGTAACACTAATGAATCTCTAGTAGGATACGAAACAATGTATTTTTATATTAATTAATAAAAAAATATTAAAAATATGAGTTTTTTAAATATATATAAAAGTATAAATCATATAAATTGTGTACATTTAAATGAAATTTATTTATTACGTTAACTTCTATTTATAATTTTTATCATTAGTTTTACGTCTTATTCGTATGAAATTGCTCTAGAAAAAATAACGAAACTAACCTATTAACTACGTACATACATAGGACATGCATTGAAATGACGTAAGCAGGATGTTCGACAGTGATTTATAGTTTAGGGTTAATCGTAATTGTCCAGGAACGAATATGATCGTTTCGTTAATAATATTCTCTTGTAAGAAAGTTGAGGTAGTGTGATCAAAGGCTACTGACGTAAGTCCGTCGAAAGTGTTGAGACTGGAATAAAGTAAGGCCCCCGATATCGACGAAAATATAGGACGAACTAAAACGCACTTGATGCAGGAGTGCGTCACTTCGAGGCGTTAAAATCGAGGGTGAAGTGCCGACTTTACGACACGTTTGACTCTCCTGTTTTACTCTTTCTCCTTTTTGTTTCTGAAGGTTGCAAATCGTGTTGTCTAATGCATACAAAGTAACAACTTCAGTTATCGAATTATGCAAGAAGACATATTGAAATCGAATCGTTAAAAATGTGTGCGTAAATAAAATATAAATAATATACAGTTTATTAATTTTATTACATGTTTTGCATATTAGGAATATAATAATAAATTTTTGGACGAAAAAAGTGATAGACAATAAGACGTTTTGTATATAGAGATTTTACAGCTCGTTTTATATTTGTATTAAAAATTTATGTTGGTGAAAAGGTATGATTTTATGATTGATATCACAATTTGCATTATTTTATGATTTTTCAATGGTGAAAGATTTAATATAATGATTACAGACTAATTATGTCTACCTAATAAAAATGTAAACACTTTGATAAATATATAAATATGAAATTGTGTGCACTCGACATTTCATTTTAATGATTTTTACAAATATAACAGATATGAAAGCAATTGAATATCATTTTCACACTAAATTTTTAATTTTACATACATACATACATTCTATAATTGATCGATCAATGATCAATTAATTTGGTAACATAACCTCTATTAAAAGATATTAATAATGAATTAAAAATCATAGCAAATTAAAAGTAATCAAGGTACTCTTCAGTGTTTATAAATTTGTTGAAATATCCTAAATAAAAAAGATGACATTATTGTATTTGTATTTGATTATGTTAGGAAGATACGAAGTATATTATTTGACAACAAATTTTTTATCACTATTTTAAAAACTATACTCTAAACAATTATAATGAATATTTTATGAATTTCATTTTCTTTATTTTGCTTTTTGCAATACATTTAAATATAAAAAAAGTGGATCTTATTTATCAACATTTTTCTCAAACCCTATATCATGCTGTCCTCTGTTAACGAAAGATCGAACTAACACATTTTAATATAGACGAACCTAGCGCAAACTTACAAAGTATCGACAAAGACAGAAAAATCTTTATTCTCTGTATATTGATATATGATAATAATGTATGTCATAAAAGATGCTTAATAAATCAAGACTTATATATTACATATTTTAATGTGCGATAGATCATTTTAGATATGACTGAACTCAAATATATTGAACTAAAAGTAAGAAAGAAAGAGAGATGGAAATAGCCAACAGCTGACATTAATACGATTGATTCAGCGTAGTTGGTAGCTCGCATTCAGTTGTTAAGCAGCTGTCGAAGTGAAAGTACAGGTATCGCCATCTGATGAGCAAACTAGACGAGCGTTCCCAAAACGACCGAAACAAGACACTTGAAGAGAGGAATTGATCCAATGCTCGTATTGTATGCGCGCGTGCGTATCTAACTGTAAAACTGTTCTCGAGAAGTGAGAAGCAATAGCGGTGACCGTGTATCTTTCGGTGTCTATTTCATTCGTCTCTTATTCTTGATATGAGATAGACCATTGCTCCCCATATTCGTTAAAAGATATCGCAAGTGACGAACGAGAAAAGACTATTCAACGCATTTACCGTGTTTTCGAACAAAGAGATACATCAGTCGCTACCGAGTCGAAAGAACTACGACACGAGGATCGAATAGTGTTTTCTTATTCAGCGAGATTGTATTATGTATGTGAAAATGGATGTTAAAAAGGTCATGTACACCGTTGTGAGAGAAGGCAAATTGGCACGCTTGAAGGTAAGGTTTTACCAGATTTTCGATATATAAAAATTTTATCTTGTGCCATAGTCACATTTTAAACTTCGCTTCGTCGTATATGCATGCCCGTCCAAAGGGAATGTTTTTTTCTTTAAGTTTCGTAAAAATATCACCCTGTTTTTATTATAGATAATCGTGTTTATAAATAAATTCGAACTACAAGTACGTGGATATATATTAGGATAATTGATGTAACGAACATTTTATTGGCTAGTAACGAATAATGACGCTAATTAAATACTAATGCTTTATTTGAGAAAATATATTTTTGTACAAGTGCGTCTATAGATTTCTTACTAAATTCGTATAAAAATATCTTAAAGATTGTATTGTTTGTGCATCTTTCTAAGAGTAAGATATATTTCATATATTATTTACGATCTTGATGTTTCGAAGAAGTGAAGTTCATAATAACCAAAAATAATTAAATTTGTGTTGCATCTATAGATTTTAAATTATAATTCTTGTTTCTTAATTTTCTAACTATGCAAGCCAACGTTTTTATGTAAAACCTTTTTGTAATTTATATTTTCGTACAATGATTTATTAGGATTCATGTCAGAAAACCCCTAACACAAAATGAACGAATTTCCGTATAAATCGTTCGACGGTTAACCTCAAAATCAGTGAATTCTATATAAAATAATTTACCCTTATTTCGCTTCATTATACTCAAGACATATACTTCCATATAATACGTATAATAGACGATCTTATTAATAAACAAAACATTTTATTTCGGTACAACCTCTAATAATACTTAAGATACTTAAATATGTTAATACTTAACAAAGTTCGTGTAATTTATTCAAATTTCTAGATATTAAGAAATTAATGAATTATCATTACTTTACGTCGAATACTTTCATGATGAATTTAATTTCTTTTAAGTACAAATAACCATAGTCGCATTTGAGCGGCGAAAGGAATTTTTGTCGAATACTTTCTCGCCCCTAAAATAAATTTACCGAGCTGAGTATGCTCTTTCTTTTTCGTTTTCCTCACGTTTTTACGTGGCCACGCACGCTTATTCGAAATAGCAACGCGCTGTTTTAATGACATCTCGTGTGCGTGCGACCGCATACATACGTGTTATGAAACTTCGAACGTGGTTGGCCTTCTACCAATTCGTAGCGTTCTCATCTTACTCGGTGACTTGCGCGCAGGACACGCAACGCGATAACAAGCAAAAAAGAAAAAAAGAAAGGGAGAAAAATCAGATTCACCACCTTCTTCTACGTAGACTTATTACAATCAAGAGGAAGAATCTTCAACTCTTTTTATTTCACATTTATCGTAGTATATGAACAAGTCAAATGGTGTACAAATAAATTATCCCTTTTCTAGGAACATTAACTTTTTATGGAAAAGCAAACATTTCAATACAAAATTTAATAAACAGCATATATTTATTAAGTGGTAGTATATATTAATAAACTTAATGTACTTTTGTGTGAGAAGATACTACGAACAATTTCAGGTTAGTCAAGTTTACAGCACATTATGAATATTTAAGAATCTTCGTCCAGATCGACAATTTTAAAAAGTACAAAGAAGACTCGAATGTATTAGGTATACTGGACCCAAAATTTGGAAACCTCCGTCCAGATCAACGTAGGGGGAAGGACTAAGGTTTGGAACATTCAGGAATTGACTTTCTTATTCTTGAGCCGAGGGTAACAAAGATCAAGGGATCTTTCCAAGTATTCAACACAATGCTCATGGACTAGTAACAACGTTTTGCATTTGCTGTACCTAGTATATTCCAATTTTCTTTGTACTTTGTACAGTCGTCGATCTGGATGAAGGTTTCCAAATCTTGAATAAATAATAAATTAAATTCGTTTACAAGAGCATGCTGTAAATACTATCGGCCATATTAGATATATTTTATCAACCATTTGTTCGTGTTAGAACAATTTGCATGTCTACTAGATAAAGAATAGTTGAATTCAATAAAGAAACAACTTAACAAAACGCATAAATGTGCTCAACTTCGGTTTCATGAATTATTATCAGAACTAAAGGGGAAGACAGTAAAGGGAATAGCTAGTGAACTATCATTATCGGAATCATTCGGTTATCAGATTCATCTGATTCTGTTCTCTCACGTGTTTGCATAAAGGGAGTTCTATCGTGACCGTATCTCAAGTAGGAAATAGCCACGACAAGCAGCAGTTATATTTAGTAGGTTGAGACATCCATAGACGCTAATGGGGAAGCCTGCTTGGTTAGGTTCCATGCGTATTACTTACGTGCCTTTTGTACGTGTGTATATATCTACTCTCGCTGTAACGCATCGAAAATACATAAGAGTAAAGTTGAAACGTGGGAGGGAATGAGTTCGGTAAGAAAAGAGCTAGCGTTGTCGTCTATATGGATTTGTTGATGTTATTGAAAATCACGAATGAAAAAGTATTTTTTGTTTTAATAGAAATATCAGCTCCACTTACGTTCCGCTAACGTGATAGGAAAATATATAGATATGAAATAGAAGCCGCTATGTTATTATGCATGAATGAAATTTATATATTGCGTGACATATTTATTCGTTTGATATGAACCGTGTTTATTCGTTTCAAATGTGTCTTCTCGCTGTTCGATATCTTTTGTATTTCTCAGTTTACGTTTACTTTAAAGCTTATCCAATTTCGTACTGTAATTTACACCGAATTTACACTGTTCACATTGGAGGACCACTGTGGACGAAACTAGGATGAAAGCGACATCTTTCGGTGAATCATCCATAGGGAAACAGTGTAAATTCGGCTTTATTTTCCTACTTGGCTAAATTACACTCACCTTGTCTGAACCGGCCTATAGAGTTGCAGCTACTAAAATGTCATGTTGTCATATCAACTTGCAATTGTTTCTTTCTTCGATAGGTAATTAGTGTAACTTTAGAATATTGTAAGTAATAATTTATAATTGTCTCCATCAATTTATCACACACTTTTTCAGAGACCAGTGGATTTTTATTCGAGAGATCAACAGCAATATTTTATTCATAATTCCAGTTCCCAATTCTCTTAATTTTAATCGGTATAATTAATATTTTAATCGGTTTCGGTGACAAAGTTTTGGAAAACACGCAGTCGATTAAAATATGCAGATCGTAGAATTGATTAGCCACACGGATATCGATAATTTGTGGAAGACCATAATTACATATTTGGAATGAAAATTCTTGATAGAGGTCAATGTCGGCATATTGATCAGGCTTGAAAATTTAAATGCTATTCACCGTATAATTTAGTGAGGTTAATACGGTAGTTATCGCGGCTACATTGTTATAGTGCTCGTGTTAACACGTCGCGTACATTATTCCTGCCTGTCTAGTGCCAAACTCATTCGATCTGGTTTCGAACCAGCAATCAATTTACTCTGCACAATAATGTTTGCTCTTGATACACGGATGGCTTGAACGTCAGCTTCCAATTAGATATTAAAATTTATCTCTTTCTAATTCTTCTATATTTATCCGATAGGTTTGCAAATCAACATTCTATGTTTATTAATGTTTGGTTTAGTTCTGGATTCCTGACAGTATAATAAGATTGTTAAAAGCTTTGGTAAAGTAACACGATTGTTTCCTTTTGGAATATACATGATAAATTATTTTCTAAATATCGAGAAGACGATTTATGTGGATCTGTGAAATTTTGTTATAATTTTAGATTTATAAGAAGGTGTCAAGATACTAATCATGAAATATCGTAAATTTAATGTTACAAACTTCGTTAAATTTAGATTATGTATTTGTTTTGGATTGTGTTCCAACATATTTGGCTACAGTACTACGCAGAAACAGGCGTAGGCGATAAATGGTGTATTTGCCGTGAATATTTAGAAACCAAGCGGATGCAGCTGTCATTTGATTTCTTCCAACCGACTACATATCATCGATTGTGATTGTCTAAAGCTTCACATAAATTGAACAATGGTTTCCATAAATACCTACGTCCAACGTGTATTTTATCACGCCATTTCCCTATTATATTTCCCTACAATGTTTCATTTTCATAACGCTTCAATCGAAATGTTTTAGAGGTTTCCTGTTATTCGTGATTTGTAAATAATTAACCAAATTCGACAAATTTAATTAATCAAGAAATCGAGAAAGTCAGAATATCTTTTTTTTCGCAGTATATTGGTTATTAAAATTTCCAAAGAAATGACTTGCTCAATTAAATAGATACTTTATTCGTAATATTATATTTTATGATACTGATAAAGTAATTAAGTATATTTAAAAATCAGTGTTATAATTATAATATTCACGTTTCTCAGAAAAATGTACGAGAAAGTTTATTTTATCCAAAAAGCAAAAGGTGGTCCAAAGATTTCGATGTGAGCGTACAATTCAACGACCATAAGCTGTTTTTGCGTAAAACGTGCAAATAACAATATGGGTTTCGTGTAAATCCGTATCAATGTCTATGTGTTTTGATCGAAAATTAAATATTAAATCGACTGTTTATTAGCTACGAGGCGTTTAATTTCACAGAATTGAAATGTTGCGATGTAATAAACCGATTCGTGGGTGAAACAAATCTTTGACCTTTCGGTTATACTGGATTCTCGATAAAACGTTTCTGTCTTTCTATGTAAATTTTCATCGAAGTAATGCCAGTTGTTGACATTTATTAATGTTTTCATAGAAACAAAGTTACGAACGAACCGCTTTCTCCTTCCTTTGATTACAGCTTCACGTGTATCCCTTTTGTGGCCTTTTAATTTTTTTTATCAACTTTCTTATACTACGACAAATTTTCAAAAACCGAAACGTATTTTCACCGATACGTAAAAGTTTCCATAGTAATAATTATAGATGTTTAAAAAGCGATACTTCAAAGAATTTTTTTTTATAACAGTGTCCATTTGGTGTACTGTTTTCTATTGATTTTAATATTTTAATATCAATAAATATCGCCATTAAAATTCTTTTGATATCGCGTATTACCTAAACTTCTTTTAGATATCGCCTTTGAATTACGAAGTGAGAAATTTATCTGAAAATATTTATATCGCTGTACGTTTTACGCCACTAGATACTATATATCCATTTCGTTTAAAATCAAAAGAATTTTAATGTTTTTTTATAGAATTCTAAATATATAAAAATGTGTGTGTACGCACGTGAGCGCGCGCGTGTGTGAGAGATCAAATGCAAAAAAAATCTACTGCAGCACGCGTTCAATCCTCGGAAGGGTTGACTCATCGGTGGGTCACAAGCTGTGTTTCTAACGGACGACGAGGTTCACTGCTTGTTACAATAATAGAAAATATATACTAAAAGTAGTATCATACGAAATAGACAAATGCTATAATAGATAAGATCACAGCAGTCTTAAAATTATTAGGAAATAAACAAAAGCGCTTAATACGATTCTTTGATTAAAATGTGATGAGCCACGCTTAATTGCACAACGAGTACAACAACACAGCTTTCCCGTTTTTCACGCGTTTTTTTCCTTTCCTCGAAGATTACCCGTAATTGCATTGTCGCGTTACGTAATCGTTAGTCATCATCGAAACCTTAGGTCAGATAGCTTGTTTTGTGTTGAATATGCTTTGAAAAGAATATTTTTTAGTCTCATTACAAAATGAAAATTTTACACTAGCATGTAATATTTAGAAACATTTACTTCCTAAGTTATTACGAACAAATTAATTTATCATATAATTATTAGGTTGTGAATATTTATGCGTTTCCGAGGAATTTGAATATCGAGAAATATTCAAAGTATTCGAAGTAAAGTACTCTTCGTAACTTGTAATTTTCTTTGTCGATTATACGTTTGTCGTTTATATGTTTACAGCTGTGTATTGCTATATCGATTTTTATGAAAATTTGCGTAAAACGCGAAATTTAGCGTAACGTATGAGCTTACTTCGTCATGAATTGATAATTGCTACATAAGCGAAATATGATACTACAAAAGCTGTAAGAGAAATAAAATCGACATTGATCGAACTATACAAAGGTAATTGGTTTAATTACATTTAAAGCTGACGTTACAGTTAATTATAAGGGAAGAAATAAAGAGACATCAAAATATATTGCCCTGAGTTTCATCTTCTAATAACTCGTTGACCATGAGTCAACCTACGTAAAACTGAAATCCAAAATTTCTTAGTCAGTGTTCTTGATACACAGTGAATGAATGTTCTAATGGTCGCGTTCAAATTACGCAACGCGGTCAAGCTGTCGAACTAGCACATTTTATGTTAGTTTCTCGCGCGCTGGGAAATTACATAACTTCAATTCTTCTGATTCAAGGCTGACACCAATTTTCACTACGCTCAGGATCTTGATTTCACGAAGACCTCTTGACCGATCGCTGCTACAGCGGTAATCATGTTGAAATCACAATCCCAATCGTAGAGCGGCGAACATAGAAACCGGCTCGTTTTACCGCGAATAAAATATTCAGGGGCATTCAGTTCAGATTGCATGTGGAAAAATAGACGACCATGTTGATGCTTCTGTCGCTAAAAATATGTAGATATACAGCACGTTTGTCTGTTGTTGCAAGTTTGCTACGTTAATTCAAGGATAAAACTGACATAGTGTTTTTCTGAAAGAAGTAAAATGATTTTTTATTTTGCACGATCCACAGGGATGTTTAGAGCGATAATTTTAGAAATTGTAGGGTTGCAGCAACAAAGACGCAACACCGATATTTAATTTACTTAATTTATGTTAGATTTATTTTTATTTATCCAAAAGTGCAAAATTTTATTGCGAACGAATATTATTTGACTATGAATTCATAGCACGTTACGATGTTACCATTATCGTATCACGTTAACATAATAATGATACGAACACCTGCATACGATACATAAATAAACTAGAAAAAGTTAATGAATTTGGCTTTTGACCGGCTCGTATGATTTTTTTTTTTTTTAAGAGAACGAAAACGATGTTCTAACGTCTCTGATTCAGTGCAATTTAATTTTTTAAATAAATTCATCATATTGCATAATTGTTGCAAATGTATCCTTAGTTGTACCATACGAGAACTGTATCCAATTAAATACGAAGTCGTGAAACGTAAATAAAAGTTGCTTTTGTGGAAATGTTTAATTTTCACTCGTGCTTTAGTTAATTCGATATCATATCATAAAAAGATTAATTTAGATTTTTATTTTCGTTGAGTCACGTTTGTTTCGTGACTTGACTTCTGTTCTTTTCCTTCTTCGTCGTAGATTGCCAGATATTAGGAATAAGCTTAATTAATATATACGTAGTATTTGTCGTAGCGCGATAATTATTAAATATTATAATAGGAATAAAATATTCCTGTTATTGAATAATTTATGGAGTGACTTACCTGTAAATACTCCTACCTGTACTTATGGATACATAAACATTTATAGCCAGACTACAAACGATAGTTAATTAGGATAATTTCGCGATTTTATTTTATTAACTTTAGTTAAAACTAATTTTCTACTTCTATACAAAATACGTGTCAAATCAGTACTAAATATTCCAAGTGTGTATTCAAGCGTAGATCTGATAAATGTTTTAATTAGAATTATTTATATGTTATGATTGAAGTGTTAAAAAACGAACGTATTATAGCTGATATCAAATGCAGAAATCTACAACCATGTTATATTTAGACGAAATTTATGAATATTTCCAATGAAGAAATCGTTAATGTTGGCTAGCTGCCTCGAACTATTCACGGTCACGATAAGATTTGCTTTTCTCTTCGACTGCTTGTGACCACGACGCTCGAATGAAATTTAATTGAAATATCGCTACAAAAAAATTATTCAAGGAGCTCGCCTAAAAAAATATATATTCGATAAATAATTGGTCGTTGAATCGACTATTCTATTCTAAGACGAGAATGCGAAATAAATTATACCGCGTGTCCCACTTTACCCAAACAAGATTAAAATCAGGATAAGATAAGAAAACATATAAAAACAGATATCGACCTAGTATCGTAACTGTAACTTTGTCAATTACCAATCTCGTTCGTAGATAGACCGTTACAAAATGCGTAGCAAAGGCAACTCATTGAAATTCACTTAGATCGAGAATTGTTCGGTCGCGAAATAGGTTAAGATCGCAATGAACGGTAACCATTCAGCGAATTCCCGTTGCAAGGTTATGTTTTCTTCGTCTTCAGCGCCGCTTTCGAAACACATTTCATACGGATGCGAATCACCTCAGCAGCGGACAAGACAGTATAAAATCTAGGTTAGGATTGTACACATGTGTAGTACCTAAACGTTCCAATTACCGAAATAACTTTCAGTTACGACACAAAAATACGTTTTCTTCCTCGATACCGCGAGCTTTACGTTTTTCCTCGCCATATTTTTACGGAGAATCTCGAGCAACGTCTTGTTGCCTTCGGATCGATTATTCGACGATAAAACGTATACGAATTTATTTACGTTGATACTAATTCAGCTAAGCTACGATTGCTGGATTTTTGCACTCCAATATCATTTTTGTCTCGCGAAACGAAAAGGCTTACCCGGGTATCGTATTTATTGGGAAAATCTTCTAAACAAAAAGGAAATTAACTGTACAACGTACTACAGACTTTAATAAGTAAGTAGAAATTTTTCACAGTCTATTTTCATGTCTAAGATATTTTTTAATAATATTTTTGGAAATGATCCCGGAAAAACGCAACAGCATTAATCTCTTGCAAGGCATTGTAAAAAATATATAACGTTTATCAAAAATCCACTAAATTGTTCAGAATTATTTATCGCGTGAATTGTTTATGTACTCGTACATATAAGAGGAAAATAAATCAGAGATTGCGTATTAAAAAAAATTTTGTTTGATCGTCAGTCGCTTTGTATCTATCAGATACCTCACCTAATGATATTTAAATTAGTTTCACATTTCAGCTCAGAACATGCATAAATGCATCATAAATTATTGCTACAATATTTTTTTGTATTTCGTTATAATGAAGATTTATGTTCTTTTCATTTCTCCATAATTCATTCGAGTTTATAATATGTAATCCTTATCTAATCAAACGGATGTTGATAGTAACGTGTAAGTAGCATTGTGTACGAGATTATTGTCCGTCGTGTAATTAAGAAGATACAATTTGTGAATTAAAGATTTTGTTCTTCTCTCGGATGAAGCTTTTACTTCGTCGGCATTTACTACGTGAAAAGATAAATTTGAATGTATCTTACTTCAGAAATTTTCGTTAGAAAAAATTTCTTTTCCAAAGTACCATTAGTTTAGATAGTAACTATTATCATTGTGTTGTTGGGTTTTGTATCTGTTTATTGACTGGGATAGTGTAAAATCTATAACAGACTCTATAAATAGAACAGCATTATAGCCAATATCTACATATCTATTTCGAATTGAACATGTACGTGTCTATATAACTCCTGATAGTCATTGAATATATTTTTGTTTCAAATCAATGAAACATCAATGTCAGTCGTAATAGACTTAATCGATGAGGCAAAGTCTCGGATTGATCTAGCCCGATATGTTAATATCTTTATTTTTGTTTCTTATTTTATAATTATATAAATGTTCAGAATATTCTATACAAAGTTATTTACAGATCGTTTTGTACTTAATTGGAGATAAAGTTGAAAGAAATGAGTAATAATAAAAGTTAATCGTATTGTATATAGTGCGATATATGTAGATTGAAAACGAACTAGACATTGATTAATTGCGGTTATAGCAATTATTTGTTGAGATGCTTTCATAGATATAGAAGATTATTACTCAGAGCTTAGAGATTATTGCTTGGTTACTTTGGTTTATAATACGTAAGATACAGCACACTTTCATTGCAGAGATAATCGTGTCGCGTTTAATTTTTATTCGCGTTAATTTCTCGAATAATTGGTCTCGAGTAATAACAAATTACTGAGCGCAACATTATCAATTATTAAACTAACATAAATTATCTTAAACACAGAGTTTTTACCGTACCATCATTTATATCGCTATAATAAAATACTTGAAGCATCTGCTTTCCGCTTGATTTATTTATTCTTATATTCAGTGTTATCTATTCAAATATTCGAGACTCTTTCTAACTCATGATCATCCTTTGATATATCCATAATTTTTCATTCTTGGGTAATATCTTCGAGATCTGTTCATATCTTGCAAGTTAGTAAGATATAGTAAATCCATTTCTCCTTTATTAAGTATACGAACACATCTTAAATATGAAATAATTTTTTATTTCATATATATATTTCTACTTCTTATATATATTTATGTTAAATGAGTCTATTAATAGGTATCAGAGAATAAATGGCATTTTAAAAATAGCAGAATTTAATATAAAAATAGAGATTAAAATAGTATTTATATCTAGTTATTTATGTTGAAGTTTATCTTAGAATAGAAGGATGAAATGCCTGGATGAATGTATAACAGAAATATATTTAAGTATAAGTACAGTGTATGCTAGTCCAGATCCGTCGCTGGTGTCGCGTAAAATTCGTCATGAAAGAAGTAGTTGAGCAATAGCTTAACTTGACTGTCTTTTTATATTTTTGCATGCTTTTATTCACAAAAGTGATTAAATACAATATTACAATGAAGTAGCGAAGTTAAAATAGTTGTTCGAATCGCAGCCAAGACTGTACCCAAAACTAGTCTCGAGATCGAATGCTTGGAGATTTTTATATATTGAGCTTGTTGGAGTTGTGGAACAGGAAGAGGACCTTGAAAAGGTCCTGTGTAATGCGGGAAATTTAGTGTTGGGCCGTGTGCAACGGTTAGGCCAAAGCCTAATGGTTCATTTTCAGATAGCGTGGAATGACGAGGATTTAGATGTGGTCCTTGTCACACTGGCAGCGTTACTTTATAATAGAACTCGGAAATTTAGAAAAATTGGCCTGTTTATACTCCGCTGCACCATCTGTGCAGATGTTCCTGAAAAAGGCTATGGGCTGAGGGGCTCTTCGAATTGATTTTGTGCTTTGCAATATTCAACAGCTTCCAGGACTAGAAAAACTAGATATTAGAGAAGATGTAGTGTTCTCCTAGAAGTGAAAATCACATCAAAAATTTATATTGATAATTTCTTTTAATCTAAAGATGTGGTATTTATATCTTCCTATATTTCTACGTTTATTAACATTAATTCTTTTTATAATAATCTGTAAGAAAATCAAACCTATCCTCGTTCCATAAAAGATATAACTTAGAAAAAACGAAGCTGGCACCTCGCTGGGGGTAGCTATCCACATGCTATATTTATTTTTATTTTATTTTATTCTTCACCAATAAGATATAACACTTTACCAAATGTCCATAAGGACAAATTGTAAAATAACAAAAAAAAAAAAATCCACGTTCATACGATTCTTCTCTCAAGCTTTCTCTTTATCTTCTACGCAATGTCATTTCTAATTTCACACGAACAAAAAGATATGACATCCTGTATAATATCTAGCTACTCTTGAAGTTGTCGGTAAGGTTATTCGTGTCGAAGTTCCTTATTCTCTTATACGGTATAAACAAGTTGAATTGAACTATCTAACGTCGCGTTCACATGATCATTGAAATAAATGATGTAAGATCGCATTATCTGTCTGGTTTGTATGTACATTGGTATTCTTTGTTAATATGAGAATCTTTCCTCAATTACGGACTATAAAATCATATCACCGTATGACTGTATTAGCAACGTGCAACGTTCCAACGATAGTATGATAGTGTGAGCGTGGCTTAATTCCCCTGCTACCTAGTCAACCAGTCGAGAAATAATCGCCACAGTAAAAGATTCTATCCAATACCTTGACACTGGTAACGGGTTATCTGCCCTTCGTGTCGTATCTCTTCCTGTATCATTTTCTGTGCGAAACTAGAATTTTCCTAGTCGACCTTTTGTAGTATCTTTTGTAGTAAATGAAACATTTTTAATACATTTATATGTTTATTATTTTCTCAATGGACCGATACTTCGAGAAATGACGATTCATTTCGATATTGAGTTTTAAATCAATATTTTATACGTAATTAAATCAATTACTATTATCGATTGATCACTAACAGGTAAAAAAGTCAATTGTCTCATCACTTAAAGTGGAGTAGAGATTAGATTAAAGTTGATTAAAGTAGAGATTGACGAATTATTATTATTACAGAATCGATTAAAACACGTGGCTATTGTACAGCGAAGTTAAACAATAATTTGTTATTTGTCACGAAGACAATCGAGGATTTAATAATACAAATTGTGTGCAAAGCTGTTTTGTTGTATCCGAAGCACTTGGAAACTTGGAACGAGTTCTGCATCGTTTCACAACACGTTCGCCAGTTTAAATCTTTATTTAGTCAACCTCGACGAGACGAGAATGTTTCTCCATACGTTCCAAGTATGTACCATCGATTTTTCATTGTCCTTCCTTATCGCTTCTGGCCAAGTCAGCGGTTCACTGACTAAGCAGGTTATTGTCTTTCTACATTGCTGGACGATTGTATGTATCAAGATTCCAGGAAATTTTCTTAAGGACAAATGCGCATCGTAATTTGTCCACGCATTTCCAACGACGAGATTGATAGATGAGCCTTGAACAATATTTTACTAAACAAATATATGATTTTGACATTGAATACTGAACAAGATTGTCTGGTATTTTTAAACGTTTTATTTAAGAATTCAGCAAAGATATTTCCATGGATAATGCAGACAAGATTAAGCATGCAGAATTTAATTAAACAGAAAGATATATCTAAAAATGAAATTATTCCTAAATTATTCATCGCATCATGAGATTGTTTGAGCAAGAATTCATAAATATGGAACACATAACTTCATTCTCTGAAAATTTCTCGATTTTAGTAGCAAAATAATTATTTTTTACTTTTTAAATTAATCGTTCAGAAAGTAAATATTTAACTTTAGATCAAGACCAGTTTCTGATGTGTATTTAAATATACTGTGTTTACATTAAACACACCAGTAGCATGTAAATATTTTGTAATACCACGAAGAATATGGATGAAATCCGTAATTTACGAGTTTACCGGTTCTACTGTTATCGTCGATAAAATATATCAGTTTACCTTCTGTGTGACTCATATTTCCATAAATATATTTCTATATTACTCGTGTATTAAACAAAGCATTTAGTTTTATAAGATGCCTCCAAATTTCATTGTTCCATCGTCTTGTGCACAATTTTATACTACGCGTAACGTATAACGGACTTTCACTTCAGCTTTGTACTTCTCTCTTTGCCTCGGTGATCCGTGTTAACCCCTTTTTCTCGCAGTTGCAATTAATTTGTCCGTGCTGCATACAGCAAGGGAAATCTACGGTGTACGAACGACGAGGATTGAAGAGTGACTCGAGGTACATGCGAGTCAACTCTCCCGGCACGTTCTAATATTACTCGGTCGACGAGGTAGTGAGTCAGAGGCATAACCAGGCGCAGAAAAGACGTCACTCAGAATGGAGAGAAAGACTAAAATGCCTCGTGCGCCTACGTTGTCTTTTAATATATTCCGCGATCTTCTATTTACCCTTATTCACGCGGGAAATCAAACAGCGGCTGGAACGTCAAAGGGGGCATTTCAACTTATTAACTGGGTCGTTTCTTAACCAGAAAGTTTTATTATTATATTGGGTTGGCAACTAAGTGATTGCGGTTTTTGCCATTACCACCTAATGACAAACTCCGCAATCACTTAGTTGCCAACCCGATAGAATCAACCGAAGAAACGGAAAACAAAAACACGATAAGAACATCTTTTTTTATCGATTTTCTAATGTCAACACCGTTTCATGTTTAGTAACGGGGGAATTTTAATACGAAGTGAATGAAAATAATTGAAACTAAAGGTAATAAAGAGCGTCCGGAGTTTTAAGATGCACGTCTTTTGAAAATAGCTGCTAAGTTGACGAAATTTTGTGGAAGATAAATGTACGATTATAATTATAATATTTTAATATTATGACGAATAATATTGTGAAGATTTTGAAGAGGATAACGAGACGTATTTTTAGCTGCGAAACCAAATATCGTAGAAAGACAATTTTGGTAACACGGGGTTGATCGACAACGTAACGAGCTTTTCAATTGTTTTCCTGTAAGGAATACAAAGTATAGTTTATCGTTTTCTTCCTCTGTACTCTTCGGAAGATAAAGATAGATTAAATGTAGTTTAGTTTTAGGGTAGTCTCGATCTTGGAAAATATAAGTACGCGTGAACCGATTTTAAAGGGAAGGTCTGTAAATAAAAAAAATTCTTAGGGATCCAAGTTACGAGTTAACTTGTCTTCTCTGATGAACGAGTTAAATCGTCATATATTTTCCTTTTTCAATATCATACCTTACGATAAGTCGAACGGAATTTTTACAAGGACAGATTTCCGAGAATCCCACCTTCGAATATATTTTTCTTGCCTACGGGCACGTGTTTCACTAATCGGATTAAAATTTCCAATAAGCATAGATTTGAAAACAATCGACTCGTGTTGTGTTATTGAATTATGGTTATGGGATGGAAGATTTTCAAGTTCTGGAATTTTCCGTTCGAACGATATCTTTTTTTATTCGTTTCTGTTGTTGTTTTCTCACATTGGAAGAATTATTTTCACGAATAATAAAACAACTTTTTAGGCATGCGAAGAAAATGAAAACCGATATCTGGCCACTCCTATTCAAATTATTTTTAATAATCGGACCTTCGAAGTACATATTCGTCGCTATAATGTGACTTGAAATTTCAGTATTTATAATGAGAACGAAATTTCCAGAAAATATCATTTATCGTACAATGCATATGTATAAATGCGCGTTTCTTATCACAACGTGTAATTTGTGTTTTATCTCGACTTACAAAATAATACATTTTCTTTTCTTTAGTTTTAAAAAGTATATTTTTTTATTAATGCTTTGTAATGTATTTGTTCATGTTACGTGAATCATTTCGTTTCTATATGATATATTGAGGACAAAGGTAAAGTCACATGTTTCCTTCATGAATATGACTTTATAACGTTAATTTGTTCCAGTAAACTGTATCGATCACATTTGTACACCAAATCCAAATAACGTGACATAATCGGTTGTTGCATCGAGTATTTTACGTTGACATTTATCTTTTAGACAGTGAATTATTCGATTTATTGTGTCGTGGATTTAGTCAATTTTTTTCTATCGCACGCAGCCGTTATTTATTTATTCAAGACGTCTTCCAGGATGTCCTTTAATTAGTCTTCTGGCAATCAATAGCGACTTAGACGTCATAACTGCACGATTGTTATTAATGTACAGTACATATGCCGTGTTAACGACATTTCTATTTAAATTTTCGTTCATGAACTTCATTTAGGATGATCCTTTCTGACTTTCATTAACATTTCACAGACGATGTGAGGATAATAATGTCGGTAACTAACAGCTTGCTAATTTCTTGTAAATATTCGTGAATCATCACCCAAGAATGTGTTTAACCATCTAAACATTGTCAAGACAGCTTAAAGCGATTTGGAGGTTACTTATTTATTTAAATCCTTTATTTACATCCTTATTGTATTTGCTTGTAATTGTATTAATTTGAATGACGCAACAAACAGATTGCTTGATATTTATATATTTCTATCCGTAGTCACTTAATTGTTGTGTATACTGCGTTGTTAAAAGCATTCCATTTAACAATCTCTCATAAAGATATCAGTCTGTTAACAAATTTAGTCGTTTAAAAATTAGTTAAATCGACTTCTTCGGCTTTAAGTTGACGAACCTAGAATCAAACATACGATAAACACTTATTAAACACGACATAGTACCACGTCAGAATAATTTACTTATAATTCTCTATGAGAATTTATTGTAAAATTCTTCCAAATAAAAAAAATTTCGTGAATGTTACACGTGTTTGTATATGTGCAAGTATATCTTAACGCGATTAGTTTATTGACTTGCGATCAAAACTTCTACAAAGAACGAAATAAAGCTGTATCTATGAGTTATATGTTTATAATTATTACGAGGCACAGGCGTTTCAATTAGTCTCGGGGATTCAACGGAATTTAATTCTTTTCTGTTATTTTGTTAGATACTTAAACTCTCAAATGAGACATACGTTTGTTCGTATAAATTCGTACGATCTTTCCACAAGATAAATAAGAACTTATGATAAAAAATGATATGGACATGATTCATTGTCATTTATCTCTGAATAATACCCAGCTGCAAAACACCTTTAATTCTAGATTGTATCAAATAAAAGACCAATAATTTACATATTTTATGATTATGATTTCTAAGAATGGACCGTAAGGTAATTTATGATGTAGTCTAAGAAGATGTCTCCGAAATATAATTAACATAAGATGTAGTAATAGTAGTAATAATAAAATTGAGTCTCATACGTGTATTAGCTTTGCAGAATAAACAGTAAGTTATTTTTTTCTTTAATAAATGAATTCATATCCGATCAACAGATACGATTTATGTAGTACATCTGTACTAATAATGTATCGCTAATTTACCTTTTTCAAGTAGTTTTACCAAGAGCCAATTGCTCGTGATTTTCAAATCGTATACTCGTACAATAATAAATTCATATAACAAACGAACTATACATATTGATTAGAAGCATTTCATCATTGCAACTTAAGCAAATCTATGCGGATTCCTTCAATACATATTAATTAATTTGACCTATCATATTATTGACCTGACACGGGAAATGAAGTAATCAGAATTATATGCCGACCAATGAATTAGTCTATTCGTATAAACAGACTAAAAAGTTTAGGAGTTTCCACTTCTTGAGATCTTTTCTCCTGAAAATTTATTTTTGCGGTACCAATAAATAAATTGTAACGAAGTAACTTTCAAACAATTTACTCTTTTTGCCATTTATGAATCAACCAATCGATCCATGGGTTTTTACATTCATTTCTTTTTCCCATTTCCTTAGCAAGAATTCGCAACGAGAATGTAATCTTTTATGTAAATAGGATCGTATCGAAGGAAATCTCATAACCGATATTGCTAGTCTTCTTGCGAAATTACGTTTTTTAAATATCCAGGAATCCCACGCACAGTAGGTCGTTTGTAAGACGACGATACAAAAATTTGCACGAGATTAAATTGCACATGTATTTACGCAAGCGTGTATTTTACATACAGACATACGTATATCTACCTCTGCAGTTCTCTCACAATATGTCACGAACGTTCAATGAATGAATTATGTACGCAGGTTTCTGAACACAATCATTTTTTTATTCAGGATTAATAAAATTAATTAAATGACAATATTTTTGTTCAAGAATCTTGCTTATCTCGTGTAAATTAGTGACGAATTATATTTTTGTAATAACAATTAAGTATTCCAAAAAAGTAAATAATCTCGAGATTTGCCCTTCGAAATTTTTGTACGATTACCTATGACTCAACAATGCTACTCGACGATTAATAAGAAATTTCACGATATTTAAAATTCTGTTGCATTTTGCTAGATGTTCTGCCTGAATATATAACATAGAAACATATAACGTTACAAAATATTCAAACTCTATATGTATTACGTTAAATATTAATATTACACAATATACAGATCAGTCTCTCCTTTTGAACATAAATTTCACATTAGCGCTAGAAAATTAGAAAAATCTTTTCGATCAAAGGATTATTTGTAACAATTTATGAGTAATTAACGATTCATTTAAAGGGACTGAGTAATTTATATTATTATTTTGCTTGAAACATTTAAAAATTATAATATAAAGTATCACTTTCACTTACTTAGCTTTAAAATACATTATGATTCCAGGCAAAGAGTTAATCGTTAGAAAGAATTGTCAGATAGCAAGATACGTCCCCATGAATCAAACATCGTCAAATTGGAACGATAGAATTTTTATAAAATCAAAAACCTTCCAACTAAAAGCGTTATGATGTTGCGTTGGCTGAATCTTTCCTAACAAAGAAGTGCGTTACGCACTGTGTACATATAAAGATCCTTTGTTTTATTAAGAATGTTGTTCTACCTCAATGCCGAGCAACATTTGGCTGATGAAATAACCAGTAACATAGCGTCACAATCACATACGGAAAATGTGGTAGAATTTCTTGATATACGTTGAAAGAATCTTTTTTTTTTTATGTGATTCATTCTTGTTTTCCCCGTGGATAATTGCGAATCACAAGAATATAAATCGGTGTCGCAGGAGGCACGCGTATGCGGTTGCAAACATTTTGGCAAAACGTTATTGTAACGAGAACAGACGGATGTAGCGTAGCGACCTTGCAACTTACAACGAATCAGTTGTCGATGATTGCGTTCTACTTGTGATGTATACAATTGAATTTGTTAGAAGACTCTGTGTTGTGTATACGCTCAAGGATATTACGATCTCGATTATCGAGAGAACTAGTTGATAGAATCTATCTTCGTTGTAAATGCAATTTTTTATATTCGTGAGACGTGCAGAAGGTGAGGTACGTAATTAAATTACGCTTCTACAGAAGTAAATCATCTGTATTTACGACGCTTTTTTTATATTTGTTTGTCTACCTTTTACCTTTCATTGATTATATCGATCGCTTCTGTCTACTACAGAAGTGAAGAAAAAAAAGACAGATAAATACACGTGTTGGTAGTACAAATGCTTTTGTTGTCTTATTTGCTTCGAGTATGCAGGTAATCGGTAACGATTGCGACATACGACAAGAACATAAAGATCATTGCTGAGGATAATAAGTCACTACTAATATCATGAAGATACAATAATATGTATCCTGTATGATTATTGTCTTCAATAGGAGTCCCCGATATAATGATTGTAGAGAATTTTAATAAGGAGTTTAATCTTTAAAGGATCTAAACACTAAATTCCGCGAATAGGTAAGGAATTATTCGATGCAAATTTACATCTGTCAATGTTTTCGAACGTTTGCGAGCACCTAGTTCAGATAGAAGCTCTTGAACGATTAAATCCTTTTATCGTTAGTTATTGCGAGTATAAACGTCGGGTGAGGCAGATCCACCGTATGCACGGGAATCCCTAAGAAAACAGAAATCTTCAAGTTGGTATTGAACCAGGGCTAACATTCTTCGAGTAGGTAAAATTTTTAGATAAAGCTATCTATGTAATAGCGATAAATAGTTATAAATAACGGTTCCTCAAATATCCTCCATTCTTTGTTATCAGATCCATGGTACCTCGCGCAGTAGCCAAACATAAATTAGATGCATTCAGATCCACCAGCGGTTTGGTAAAATATAATTTTAATATTAATTTAAATATGTGATGTAAAATATAATTTTTATTCTTCATTATTTGTATGTTGAGAAGAATTGTTTATTTGAACAATCGTAATCGCTACAAAAATATTTCATATTTGGCATTTTTTGCCATTAAACGTATATTTGTTAAAGTATATGTACTCTTGATACCGTAAATACGCACAATGTGGAGAATTTAAACGAAATGGAACGTTGAACCTGAGTATGTTTGTTATTCGTCGATCGTTAACGTATTGATTTAAATAACCGGGGATTTTATAACGTACATTATGTAAAATAGGTAATAACGCGCTTTATGATATCCTCGGTTGATTTGTACTCACGTTGATACTTCACTACCTGTAATACTTTTTGTAAATACCTTTCTCGAAAGTTTACGTAACAATCTCGCTTGGAAAGTATAAGTAAATGTAATTTCATACAACATCTAGTTACATAGTTAGCAATCGTTTCTTTTCCTATTGCTTGCACATTTCAACGATCTTACTCATTTCTTTCGCCTGACAACATCTCTGAACCATTGGTTTCCCGATTCATACGACGACCTCGTGTCTCACTTTCCAGGCAAGCAGTCGTAAAACATATAACTGAAATATCAGTAAGCAATTGCTTAGTTGTGTATAGAAAAACGCGAAGACAGGTATACATTTGTAATGTAATGACATAATGAAAGATTGGGTCCTTGATGTTAGGTAAATATAACGTAGTTCACGTGTTACCGTAATACTCGTTTCTCACGTGCCTGCTGCCAATGTTAACTAGTCTCTCCAAAAGCATTCTATGATCGTTCTATGCTACTTCGTATAAGAACCCCGTTTCCGCTATTATATCAGCAACGAGTGGCATTTTACATAAGTCCCACGACCATATGACGTTTCTCGTGTGGAGGATTTGCATCCGCGGGAAATTACACGTAATACCGGCGTACATATGATACCTGTTGCACTTCAACGACACGTGTTACATAACCAACGATATGTCGTAGTTGATTGCGTAATTATACGTTTTTCTTATACGTCAGTATGACGCGTCATAGCGTTACGTTCGAAGAGTAATTAATCCCACACTGTTAAGTGACGCAAATCACGTTTGTTATATTTCTTCGCTATTGATCGAATTTTTATTATCATACATTAATTTCAATAACTTTCGCACGAAATTTGTTTCTATTAGACGTTGCAAAATTCTATATACGGAACATCCAACGGTATATTAATAACTCGATAAAGAAATTTGGTAACTCGAAAACGAGAGGAGAGGATTTTAATTTATTTCGTTTATAATGTAAAACAAACATGAAAACGAACGATACAGCAGGTGGCTCGTTACGTAAATTATTGCAAAATCTATTTTTAAAACACCGCGGTTTTTAACTTGTACTCCACGTCCGAGTCAATATCACGCGTATATTGTAAAATTACATGCCAACTAGAATCTGAGACCGTGAGCGTGTTATGAACCAATAAGCCTATTAATGTTGTCTCTGTGGTCGTTAATGACATCAATTATGATATGTAAATAAGGAAGTATTTTTCATTTCTCCGGTTATTTTTTTCTTTTTTTCTGTTTTTAACTATGTATTTAATGGTTCATTCTAGATAAACTGATCGATGGTCTGTACTTCTTCAAAAAAAACGACGTAAACAATGTGTCGGCAAAGTACAAAGCGCTTTATCGATCATCCAGTCGTCTCAGATTTTTATTACTCAATTTCCTATATACAAAATGATCGCAAAGATAGAAACGAGATAAATCCTTACCAAAACAAAAAAAGATATCTTAACTAAAATAACTATAAAATGAAAGAATAACAAGTATACGAATGTCGAAACGATCAATCTCTTAAAATTATTCCTTAAGTAAAAAGAAAAAAAGGTTAAAGTGAAATGACTTAAGACGGTACATTAGAATACGTAACCCCTATGTGTGCTTTCTTTACGTAATATTACGTAGTGTTAATGGCTAAATATCTAGATAAACGGTAATCGTTCGGTGATCCGGAAAAATCGGCAGCCCGAACGAAGTCTGTGTCTGTCAATTAGTTCGGAAAATTGGATTTTCTTCGTTTGAACGGAGTCGATATTAAAGCCGATATAGCACGACGAACGGTAGGTATGACGTGGCGTACGTATCTCATAACGCGCATACGCGCCAACTATATTCCTGTTGTGTAACAACCGGTAAGAGTTGATCAGGAAGAACAATTAGAAAGTGTACACGGTGGTGTTCTGGCGCATAAGCTTGCTTATGCGACCGTCGGTGCTGTTGCATAAATATCAGTACGCAGGGCCTACTTTCTCGCATTTTATACGTATTCCTGTGTTCGAGCTGACCACCTCTTTTCAATCCTGCACCTGGTAAAGAAGGTCCCTCCTTTCCTCTTTCACTACACGATCTATCTTTCTCCTACTCTTTCGCTTAGCTCGCCAGAATCTCGCGGACACGCGTACTTCGGGGAAGTTCCAAACGAACAGTGTCGCTTCAAATAACAGGCTTCGCTCGTTCTTTCCTTAACGAGAGCTCGTAGCGTCGTTTTCTGTATTTATTTCCTCAGTCTCGGATCAGTCGGTCACTGTGCGATTGTCTGTCGGTTGGCTCATCGATTACCAATCGGTCGTCTCGTTTAGTTTCCAATTTCCTCCCGCGTGATCAAAGTTCAACTACGTAAACACTTCGTTTTTAAGTTCGTCGTATTACGCATTCAGTTTTGCATTTCATGCTTATTAAAAGTGCTTTCTCATTCGCGTCTAGACGATGATAAATTGCTATGTTTCGAAGGTGTTGATGTCGTGGCAGAGTGAACCATTCCGCGAGTGTGTTTACCATAAGAGATGTATATCCGGAAGAAAAATATTTTACTGTTTCTTTAACTGTTCGTTTTTACGGTCACTGTGCTTAATTGAAAAGAATTTCTAAATTACATAGGATCTCATATTTTATGTCGTGTTCAGTATAATTAATTGAACGAAATTTTGGAATCGTATAAAATCTGAAATCTTTATACGCCAATCAGAATAATCGTAAGATTGAGAAAATTTGAAATCTTTATACGCCAATCAGAATAATCGTAAGATTGAGATATAGTGAAATAGCTGAATTATTCTAAAATAGATCGAGAATAAATTATAATAAATAGATCACAAACAGATCTTTTACTTTATAAGATAGCGTGTTATACTTAAATCACGAGTCGTACAATCGTTAAATCGTTGTGCTATTCGGGTCACTTGAATACAGCTATTTTAGTAATCGCGCGTGTTAAAAAATATATCCGGCCGAGAGGCAAATTCGTTAATTGTGACTGAAGAAAACGAGAACGAGAAAATGGAGTACGAGGTGAACGATGAAGATTATTTTACACGAGTGAGTTTTGTATTCCACTTCGTTGATTATGTATTTTTCTTATGTGTGCTTCTTCGCTTTATTGACAATACTTACACAACTTGAAATCATTAAAAGTATCGATAAGGAATTAAAAGTCGGTCAGACATGTTAATGACGTTAGTCCATTCCTGAACATGAAATTGCGCGCTATTTATTATACAAAGCTGCAATCATACAATCCCTTCGATCAAACGATATCTAAAACGTTAAATATAACGTTTTTATTTTCTTATCTCGATGATGTGCAGCAATTTTTTCGAAAACGAGGTAACTGCATAATTTACCGTTAAAAACCTGCGTATCTCTAATTAACACATATCCTAGAATTTTGATATATTCTTTATCGCAAATCACGTAACGTCATACGATCGTTGACAATAATTTTTATAAAAATATAGGACAAAATCTCGTGATCGAGTGACGACGAATTTTTGGAACGTATTTGAAATGTAGAAACATATGTTCTGAGACATAGCCAGTAGATTAAAGTATATATTTATTTTATTCGTGAAATATCGAGATAACAGTTTTAAAACGATAAGGAAAATTGTAGAAATGGAACAAGTTTTTTTAATGGCAATGATTTCTATATAAAGGCTCGTGTATTATAACAGGATGACCTGCAGCTACATTTAAGAATTTCTCTGCAATTACACACGCGTTTCTCAGCGTTACTTTTCCTGGTTGTTACGAGGGAAAATTAGTACCTTCGAATAATTGCACTTATTTACTTTCGCATAGATAACGAAAGAAGGATATTAAAGCGAAATATCCATTATGATCAAGGAAAAATAGGATACTTTTGACAATTCTGTACCGCCACGTTCATCGTTCGTGGTAGTCTAGAAACAGAAGAAAAAGATAGAAGAATACTATGATCTCTTTACTCTACGTTTCAATTTTCTTTAACAAAATATTCATCATACGCAATTGCTGTAAGTATTTAGATCTGCGAGTAACTATACGCATCCCGAAAGGACAATTTGCGAATCTCCTATCGAAAGCTATTTTTGATAAAATTGATTTTCCAACTTTTATTCAACGATAAATCAAGATACAGATCATTTCTACGATAACGATTCTACAATTTCTACAATGACGAAAAAATTTTGATAAGAATCGTTTTCGTTATGAACTTGTCAGTTATCGTCCTTGAAACTTAAAAAATTCAAACTAATTTTCTGCTTACTAAAAGGAACATTGAAAAATACAATAAAAAACGAGAATGAAAGATTACAAAGAAGTTGGAAATTTTAAAAGAATGTCGTTCGGTGGTTATTTTCGTTCTTTAGATTTACATAATTTTTAAAAATCCAATATATCTGTTAACGTTGAATGTGGTCTTGGAATAGAACTTCTCGTTCGTGTTTTGAGAGGCGTGTATTTGCATTGAGGCAATCGTGCGTCCTCAGCGTTCGTTGCCTGGAGAAAAATAAACTCCTCTGATCCCCGCCATACTGCGCCAATGCCGCACTCTTCAGCTTCCTCTGTTCCTTCGAACACGCCTTTTTTCTACTATTTCTGAATAAACCGGGCGTACACGCGATACATGTTTATTTATGACGGATCTCTCGATCGGCAAGAGAAAAATATATTATTCGCAGTTTCCAGGCACGTTTGTTAATTGTCATGCTGACAAGTCGAAGCAGCTGTTCCGAGGTCAACGCACTTTAAAAACAGCGGCACTCTGACAATTGGATTTATATACGAGACTCTACTACTCTAGTCGCTAAAGTCTGGTGTATTAATAGAGTCGAGCTAAAATGATTCATGCGAACTATTTTCTATTGAATCTTAGATCCACGGAACTTGGAAACATTCGATAATTATACAGATATCGAGACCCAAGTGTTGCGATTACGGGGACGCAGAAAACGGTTCTGTTCTTAAACGTGCCGAACGTAGAAAAGAACGACGCGAGTGAGAGAGAAAGAGGGACCGAGAGTCGAAGCTTTCGCCAAACATTAAAGACTGGCCGAGAACGTTAACTGAAAAAGCAAAATTTTGTATTTTTGATTTGCGATCAATGAAACGTTTATCAACGCGTTTGTTACGTTTTTCTGATTGAAACGAAATCAAACACGATATACTTTGGAAAATATTTGTTCGCTTAATAAATGGCAATTAAATGCGTATCGATAAGCAAGTATAATTCAAATTATATCGTGTTTGGTGTCACTTTAATCGGAAAATACTTACGAATGCTTTAGTAAAAGCTTCATTTAAAAAAGGTCAAAAATAAAAATGTTTTACTTTCGAATTAATACCTAGATACGATGTCCCGACGATATCTGAAATTGGATCATGTTACGCTACTTGATCGCGGCGGGCTGTCGAGCTTTCCGGTATGTCAGGAAGCCTCCTACCTGCAATGGAGATACGACGACCGTGCAGTTACGCAGAGAATCCTTTTTTACAATTATTCGAATGTTTCCATATATGCGTAGTAATATGTAAGGAAGCAAGAAAAGTTGAAAGAAGTAAGGCGAACCATTAGCTTCTTGCTACAAAAGAATTTTAAAAAGGAATGAGAATAATGAGAATATTCTTTATGTGAATCCTTATTAATATGAGGAAACATAAAGATATTTAACCCTTTGAGTGCTGAATACTCCCGACGGAAGCAATCTGCGTGGATGGCACGCGCCTAGCTGTTGCTATAGTTAGAGACGGAATACTTTTTTAAATAAAAATTAATAATTTATATGTGGCACTACTATAATATTCCTTGCACTGCGAGTATCCCGATGACTTACCAGAAATTCCGAATTATTTTTGCTATGAGCTGCCAGGTACTGCGAGACCATTTACAATCGTATTTAAAATGTCGCCACGGCGATGACAGCGGAGCTGTTATTTCCATTTACAATGTCGCCATGGCGGCGACAATAGAGTGCACAAGGATATTATTCGTTATTTAAAACAATATAGTTTAATATATATATATATATAAGAGCTAGAAGTTTCTTTCGTTTTTATTATTTCATCGAATTATGTATGATCTATTTTGTTCTATTAAGATAAAGAGCAGAATATTGGACAGATTAGGTTTCATGTTTGTAAAAGAAAAACAATTGTGGGGCAATCTAATAGATACATAAGATAAGATATATCGTTCAAACGATATTATATAATCAATTCTCGCGGTGTAATAAGAATTACGACTCCCCGCGAAGTATACAGAAGATATACGGACTTTCATTTCTTTGTTTATCACCGTTGTTAAGAAATGCACATGTATCGTCTCATGCATTGATGAGAGTTCATCCGTAGCACTCAAAGCGTTAAAAACTAAATTGGTGTCAAGGTTAGAGACAATACAAATAGGTTTAATAGCTTTCCAGTAGTACAGGACTGTGGGAAATCCACTCGAAGAGAAATGGAAAAGTCAATGTTAGAAATAATTAAGAGACGAATATTATAGAATGCAAAAAAAAAAAAAAAAAAAGAGAACGTGCATCGTGGAAACATATAAATGCACATCAGGAAAGTTAATTAACGCTGAAAATTTGTAAAATTGATCGTTAATGCGAGCACGATATCGACGATTATACGAGCAAAATCAATGCGAGTTTGAAGCGAACAGTTACGAGAAAGTGTATGGTTTCATCTCTGGTTACAAGCAATTTTATCCATAGATCGCGTTTCCATCGTTCTGTATAGATGGATTTCTAGAATGTCTTATTATTCGCCAGAAACAAAAACTGAATTTCGTGCCCCATCAAGATAGAAATACAGGGTCGGATATTTTTAAATTAAAAATTCGAATTTTTCAAATTTCAATAGAATAAAATATAACAACGGGAAAATATTTTTAAAGAATAACATTAAATAATACAAGACCATTTTGCGTCATAAGCGTTGTAATTGATATTGATGTTTAATTTTTATCATAGTCAACAAATTATAATATACTAATGTATGGGTATACGTGTATTGTAATAATCCAGTGTATATCAAGGTTGAATGAAAAAGCTGTGTAAACTAATTTCATTTTGTAGCAGTTAAAAATTAATAATAATATATATATATATATGTATATATATGTATATCATGTTATACACGTTATAAATAGATTAGGATGCACATTCGCGTACTTAGACTATCTTGAAGTATTTAGCTTAAAATTAGATTACAGGAAGGTGTTAGACGTTAGGAAATATTTGCCTCTGGAATCAGTGATATTTGCTTATTTAAGGCGCTGACATTAACTTTACTTTTTGTTATACGTTACGTATACACTATCGACATGCTTTATAATTATTTTGAAATTGACGTAATTTTCCTCGAGGCAAAACGACAAAGTGCAATGGATAAAGAAACACTTAAACTTGGCATAGTTTTCCTTTTTTCCTTTTGAAGCTAAAATTATGCAATTTATGTAATCTCTTCATAATCGTGGAGTTTACAACGAATTCTCTATACATATGTATAGAAATATGAAAATGTTTCCACGTCAGAATTTCGGAAGATAAGATTAGAAACGAGTTATTCAAAGTATTAAAATTTGTACGTTGCTACATAGAAATTTCCAGGTTTCTTGGACATTGCGCGGTTCTTGTACTTCGTTCAGCTAATCAAATTGTTGATATCCTTTTCTTTAATATCTGTTACATTTTATGAATTACATACCGTGAATATAAGTTTTCGCGAAATGAATTTTTTTGGAGAAGATTTCTTCCGATAATTTGTCAAAATACTCGATGTTTAGCAGAAACTTGAATTTCAGGACGAACATTCGAATCGACGGAGCGTAAAGAAAAAATTTGATTTTCTTAATTATTTTCAAATTCGGCATTCAAATGCACAAGAGGTTACATATACATATTTGATCCAGGTTAATTCTATTTAAGCGAATTTTATTGCTTGTTCCAAGTTTAATGGCAAGAAGTATCATTCACCGTACTGTCATAGAATTTTAAAGAGTTTTTATCTTGTAGTAGGGTATATGAGTTAGTCACGTATATATTTCAACCGGCATGCGAGTACGAAATGTGTTCAAGGACAGTGTATACAATATCAGAAGGAAAAAATTGTACTGCTCAGTGAACCTCAAATAGTCGAGATTGCAATCTGAAACGGAAGAGAATAATATATGAATTCCGTGACAGATACACGTTACAAGTTAGCTGTTCGCATTTCTTACTGAATATTCGTGAAGCAACGTCTCAAGATAACGTCTCACGAAATAGTTTGATTCAGTTTCTTACTTTGCAGTCACGAAATGCCAGTTATAATTCACGCGAAAAGTGTTGCGATAAATTTTAACGAATGTAAGATCTCGTACTTTGAACGTAAGAAGATTTGTATTAAGCGTTTGTAGTTATTAATTAAAAATTTAACCACTCTTTGTTGCAAAAATTTCGTAATCACAGAATATTCCGATCGTTTTTAACAATTTATTACGGTTTTTTCGTCCAGTCGCGGGGAGACGCGGTCGCGTTGAAGCGCGTCAACGGGAGTCGTAAATTCCCGTTACGATTATAAGAATCGACACCACGAGCAGGGCGATCCCCTTATTTCTTGTAGGATAATAGGGGTGTTTGTTTTTGAATACAACCGTAGTCTACAGTTATATAATATGTATATATTTACACCAGCTTACAATACTTGTTGCGTAGACAGGAATTGTTTGACTTCTTCGTGTCCTTTGACTTCGTCGTGTCCTTTGACTTCGTCGTGTCGGAAAGTGCAGTAGTTGATTGACCCGAAGGTATGAAGAGACGATTTGAAGATCAGTAGTCTTGACTGCTCGATGAGTGACAGAACGGTAGACTTGACTGCCCGATGAGTGAAAGAACAGTAACAGACCCGTCTCGTACTATTTAGGAGGAAAGCTCGGTGTGGGTGTACCCTTTTTGAACTAAGAACGCGGATTCGTTGTTCACACTTTTCGGTAGAAAAGTGAGGGTAACGATCCGCGACGCCCATTGGTTGTAGCCAATGTTAATAAACAAAATACGAGGAAAAGGTCTCCTGCAGATGTGACTCATGGGTGTCTTTGTTCCTGGAAAAAATCAACTATTTCGTTGGGCACATCCGCTTTCTCCGTAATTAGTGCAATAAACCGAAGGACTGTTTAGAGGACCATCCATAAACCGAAAATACTTATATAAATAGAAGTTAAGCTAAAAGGATTCGGTTTATGGAGATTCCTTAGGTTTATTGCGGATGAGTGTAACGAGTGGTAGGCCTTAGCGGCCAGACCGTGAGGGACATCGCACGGACCATCTCGTGTGACGCAACAATTACTTTTATCATTAGGGAAACTTAGTTGTGTTCGCTGTATCGAGAGAATAGTCGTTGCATGATAAATTTGAAAATAAAGAAAAACGGAAGAGTACGGGGGATAGAAAGGGTAGAAAAGAAGTTTTTTTTTATTTAGTAGATTATTTACGATCAATTCTCATACAGAATTTTAAGTAAATTTTTTTGGCGTGGCACTGTAACTTGGATTATAACAGTTTATAGTGTGTTTTTTTTTATTTTATTTTGGTTTTTTACAATTTGTCCTTATGGACATTTGGTAAAGTGTTATATTTTATTGGCGAAGAAAAAAAAATAAAATAAAAATAAATATAGCATGTGGGTGGCTACCCCCAGCGGGCTGCCAGCTTCGTTTTTTCTAAGTTATACCTTTTATGTAGTGTGTTTGATTCTAATTGAATCTAACGCTTCGATCTAAGGGGTACTGCCTTTTTAGTCCGCGGATCTGATCCGTCGTGTCGAGTAGTTGGGTAACTAATGGATTTTCGTGGTTGTTAACTCTTATATTATATCTGTTTCTGAACTGGGTTATTTCTTCTTTGACTGTGGCTATATTAAGGTCGCGGTGTAACGTTTCGTTGTTAACATACCAGGGTGCATCTATTAAGGATCTTAGAGTTTTTGATTGGAATCGTTGGAGAATTTCTATGTTGAAGTTGCTCGCTATTCCCCATAGTTGGATCCCATAGGTCCAAACAGGTTTTAATATGGCTTTGAGGAAAGAAGTTGAGACAAGAAAGGAAAGCTTGAAACTTTACACGTATTATATAATATTGTAATATCATTAGTTTGAGCTTTTTAAAAATGATCTTCTATCGTTACTATCATTGCCACTGTCCTTGATCTGTTGGTTAAGATCGCAAGATCTCTATCAAGTATTTTGCATATTAACTCAAACAGAAAAGAGTAATCGGTTTACTTTTGGCCTGAAAATATTATATACGACATTTGCGTCGTTTTTCGCGAAAATCGAAAACATTTCTCGTCCTTGCTAAGCCGATAATATCGTTCGGTTATAGCAACTGATTCACTGTAGTTTACCGATCAGTAGTAACTGATTCACCATCGATAGTCTCTATTTTCTTAACAAATAGACATATACCGTTCGTCCTATATCCAAGAGAATCTGGAATAAACATAACAGCCATAAAATCTAAAGTAGAAGTTATAAAATGAATTTATCGTGCAAGCGTTAAAAATATGATGATTAACGATAGAATAAAGTGAAATGTCCTCCGCTTTAAACGCTGAAAACGTGTCGGAAACGTGACTTACTTAAAATATTTAAAAGAATACAGGCGGTTATTAGCATGAAATTGAATATACTCGAGGAACGCGAAGAAAATGCAGTTTAGTTAGACTAACAGAGTAAATAGGTTTCACGTTGCGTGTGTGAGAAACAGAGAGAGGTTCGATAATAATCTGGTGAAAATTGGTAAAACTAACTGACTGGCTATTATCTTTTATTAATGGCTAATACACTGTGTCAATAATTAGAGCGATAAGATTCTTTGGTAGACAAATGGAGCCTAATAAGTAGGTACAGTAGCAATTCTATAATGTTAATAATTTAGTAGCGTTATTATATATTATATATATTATATTTTAACAAATTATACATAGCTCAAATACGAGGTATTGTTATTATTATTGTATTATTTATTACACGGTAAATTCAATGTAGAAAATATTAAATTTTATATAAATTCAATATACAATGTAAATAATACAAAAAATTGTATTTCGTTCAATCGCAAAATCTAGCTACGGATAGTAGAATAATTTTTTCTTGGTCGCTAGAAGGCAATAATTTTTACATTCGACGACAAAACTTTATTTTCCTTTGATATGTATTTATAACAATATAACGTGGAAGCGTATGATTAATGATGAAATCGATGATAAAATTTATATTTTACGTATTGAGAATTTAGGTTTTAAGCGAGAATCAAAAAGTCAAAGTAGGTAATTTGTATGTATCGTTCATTCATTGGTCGAAAGAGAAGATACTTAATATAATGACAACATAATGATGTAATACATTTACATATATATTTACAACATAACATTTTACATCATATTTTCATTTTATAATGATTCGCAACGCCGTAATTCGATGTAGTGATTTATATACGTGTCCGACAAAGTGCTACAACAGTCCGATATCTTTCGTTTCACCCAGATCGATTCGTTTCTTCCTCGTGAATTATTATCTGCAACACTTGCTGGCGTCCATAAAATATATCTAAAACGGTTGTTTCACTCGACGTTAATGACTTAATGGTATGTCTGCAGCAAAGAGGCCAATCATATAGTTCACCGTTAAGCCAAGTTCAGTCTTTACGACGAGAATCGTTTCGTTGCGTTTCGTTCTCGTTGCCTAGATTTCTTGCCGGTACAAGACCCAAAAAGCAGCGGGCGGGTCCACGAAAAAAAATATCGGTCAATGGTATAACGGAATTTGCTGTCTGTTTTACGTTGTGATCCGTGTGCGCCGCATGCGTGCACGCGCGTAATTCTAAAGAAAGAGAGTTACCATAGAGAAACCAAGGTAGAGAAAGGTGTGTGCACCAGGCATAGAAAAACAGCTGCAGAAGCAGGCAACTCAGCAAAAGAAGAGAAGACAAAGTAATAAACGATGAGACAGAGGAACGACAGAGAAAAGTAAGCCTGTTCGTCCCGCACTCCCTTTTCCCTTCTCTCAGCCTCTTTTCAATGTACAACAGTTTGTCCATTCACCGTTCGCAGACCTGGGCCCGGTGTCATCGATTATTCGTTTAACGGGATCTACACGTACCTACGGTGGTGGTGAACGATGGTTGCTCCGGAGACCAATCGCTACTTAGGGATTTTCGGCTTCGGTCAGTCGAAGTGTACGTTGTTTCGTGCGAGCATCGAAGATCACCGATGACAATTTAGTTTCGTGTATTGACGCAATTTCTTCATTCTTCGGTAAATTTACCCGGCCACGTGACGCAAGAATCCTGTCATCTCGCAGTATCTTTAAAACTCGATCTCGTTAAAACTTCGCAACCACCACGTGGTCTGAGTATACAGACACTTTTGACAACTGTGTACACACTGTATAAAAGTTTACTTCACGAATAATACACCGAGTGCGCGCGGACAATTATTTAATATTTGCCTGTTTTTTCTTCAACTTTCTGCGACAAATTGCGAAACGTACGCACGTGAGACAAGAAAAGTGTTAACAGCTCGCGGTATTGTGAACGACGAAACCAAGTAAAAGCTGAAATTTATATTCTCGCATGGGTGCATTCTATTGCCGAAGATACGACTAATATTTGATAATTCGCCACGTACTGCTATTAATTATTGTGCCAAGAAGAAACGGAAATTAGCGGCTGTGTTTACGAAGAAAATTTTCCGCTCATTAGTATCCGCGTATAGATCATCCGGTACAAATATCGACCTATAGTTCAGGGATGCGAGAGATACTCTAAGTCCCGACATCCCACGTGTTATCTGTACGAATATTCCACCGATGTTATACGAGTTACATACTATAGAAAAATCTTGGTCCACGAATAACCGTCGAAAATTGGTAATTGTAATACCTAAGTAAATCTTGTAAAGTGAAATACCTAAAAACACGTTTCGTTGATAACAGAAACGAAAATAAAAATAGAAGGAAGCTGTATAAATTTGAATATTAAATAAATTAATCTGAATCGACTAAGAAGGACTGTGCGAGGACGAGTTATTATAAAAAGATTGAGGCGACAGACTAGTGTGCCGAAAAAAAAAGAATCATAAGAGAGAATAGCGAAGCTTTGGAAAGAGACAGATCTCTGTAGGAGCGTGCTATACGACTATATAAAGACGAGAGCCTGACGCATTTTACATATTTATTATTCGTCGAATGAAGGAGCCGTCGTTGGTGAGCGTGAATCGCGGTAATTCGTCTAAGTTCAGTCGTCAGCTCAAAATTCACGTCTAGTTGGCACATTATTGCAGTAGTACGAGTGTCGTTGTCGATTCTGTCAATAAACGTACGGTTTATTCGTCTAAGGACAAAGTTTATTTCAAACGGTTCAACACGGGGTCCTTACTGTCGAACGTAAGTCAGTGAAAATATGAAATGCATACTTCCAGAACTATGACTTCGTGATAGTGAACACAGTTAGGCCAAATTTTCTATTTGATCGTAACTTAACGACGCTGCTTTCAGTTTAGCAACTGCACGACTCTGTACTCATTCTCAGTAATGAAATCCATAACTCATTTTCTCCTAAGTCATCGAAACAATTTTCATTGTACGTTCACTACCAATACTGTTAATAAGTGGAATACGTCAATTATCTTTTTTATATACATTTTAAAAAAAGTTACACGGCAAGGGAAATATCGTTGATGCGTGTTAATTCTCTCTCCTCCAACGTGGATATTATTTTTCGGATTTCTTTTTGTCAGTACGCTTAGTCAGCGTTTGCTAATAACTAGTTTAATAATTCATGATTGCGAAGCGTTTCATTGAATTCGCTTTCTACATTTTAAGAATTTTAAAAATTTGAAAACAACGGATAAAGGTGCAGCAGCAATTAGCGGAACAATAAAGTTTAAAGAGAATTCTAGCAATTATTCAGAAATGTTATGTTTCCAAAATTCAACCCGAACAATACGTACGGTTTTCTTTCACCGTTATCGTTTCTTTGTTCCTTGTAATATTTGCAGTATTTATTATCGTGGTATTTTCGTAGAATTACATGTTTCAGCGCGAATATCAATCGTGGAGCCGATTCGATAAGAGATTAAACATAGCCCAATTAATAATACGACACTGTAGTCGATCTTCTTTAAACGAATCGTTCGACGTATCTAAAATCGTCAATTCTTTGTCGCGAGTTATGTTACTCTTCAATTATCATTCGAATAGGTCGGAACTATTGACTTAACTTTTATAATTTTATATCTCAGAAATAAAGACAACAAATAAAGTTGTCCACTCTTGACACGAAACGATTGATATCTTTAAAAACAAAACGCATAATTTGTCTGTTACAGGAATTACTTCAAAATCGAGAGAAAGATGAGGTAGTGAAGTTGGTCAGTACAACAAGCCATGGTACGACACCGTTAGTTATCGCCTGCCGAAATGGACATTATGACGTGGCTGAATACCTTATTGAAAAATGTGGAGCGAATGTCAATCAACCCGGTTTAGGTAAAATTGTGACTGCGCTATAAATCTTTGTCAAATTTTTCATATATGTCAGCATCTTTCAAATTACAACCGCTTAAGCTCATCGATCGTGACGAAATCGAGGACATACATAAATATGTTTCCGTAAGCCTATAAATCTTCAACCTAATGTTTCACCTTCACCATTGTAGTATTCCAAATGGCGTGAAATGATTGAATGACAGAATTGTCTGAAGTAGTTTCTATCGTAATATTCGAAATGAATTGCGAAAATAGTAGTTCGAAGTATAAGTTCGTCAGTAAAGTTATATAGGTTATAGGTTATATACTGACGAACTTGTACTTGCACGAAATAATATATATATAACCTATTAGGTTTCATATCCTTCAAAATTTGAATTTTAAATGTAACTGATGTCAGTAATTCTGAAATTATGATAAATAAAAACGTTAGAACATTCTAGAAGTAGCATGTAATAGTAAAATAGTATGTATATTTTTTATATTTAATTTACATGTCTTAACATTTAGCCAACCGTACGTGCCACAGTCACACATGTGTCACACTGTTTACCGCGCATTTTTCCAAGTATCGAGGATTAATATTCACTAGTTAAAAAACAAAGTGTAAAAATTATTCAAGTGGTTAATTATATTTTGCGGTAATGATTTTATTTGACGATTTTACATATTGTTTATACAAAACATCAAATTGAAAGTATATATTAAAAGTATAAAAAAATATAGAAAAAATTAAAAACGTTAAAGATGACTAAAGATAAATAACACGACTTGAACGTGAAATTAAAAATTCATAATGTATTTAAATATTTTTTTACATTGTGGTATCGTTCGATTATAACCTTATTTAGTCATAGCTGATAGTGTAACTTTTTTATTAATTTTAACACCACTAAATTGATGTATCTTATTATACTGCACTTTATAAAAGCAGAAAAAGTGGCACAATTAATTGGGAATAATTCCAGGTAAACAATAACTGATAATAATAACAACAACAACAAAAAAAAAGAAAGGAAAACGCGTTGCTAAAGTCAAAAAGAGAGATCTCCCTATTCGATTGGCTAAGTGTTAAAGTTCGATAATTACCGAACGAATTCGATCTTAACTATGAACTGATATCAGATCTATTTCTAATTCAAATAATTTATCTGTTGATCGTAACTCATCTTAAAACTCATCCTTGATATTTTTCTTATGTAATAATATTAGTTGAGATATTGTTCGATTAATATAATTTGTAATATTTCGTTTATTCCAACAGTGATGTTCGATGGAGAAATGATCGAGCGCGCGCCACCTTTGTGGTGCGCTGCAGCTGCCGGTCACTTGATTTTAGTTAAGTTACTAGTGAGAAATGGCGCCCAGGTAAATGCCACCACTAAAACGCTTTCCACTCCTCTACGAGCTGCTTGTTTCGACGGCCACTTCGATATTGTTAGATTTTTGGTCAGCCACGGTGCAGGTATGAATCACTCAAATATCTCTTAAAAGTAACCGGAACGTTTCCATCTTCTCATAGTCGTGTACTGTTTTATAAAGTTGTAAACAAAAATGTGCATCGATGTAGTCACCGTAGAACTTCCGATTAGTATAGAAACTTTCTGTATTATGATAAATGTCGTGAAGTAATAATGTTTTATTTTTTTTATAAGAAAAAAATGCAATTAACGATGAATACGCTGTTTGATTACAGATATTGAAATGGCAAACCGTCATGGTCATACAAGTTTGATGATCGCCTGTTACAAAAGTCATCTTAAAATCGTCAAGTACCTACTTAACCTAAAAGCGAACATTAACCGAAAATCCATAAAGGGTAACACAGCACTTCACGATTGTGCTGAGAGCGGATCTCTAGAAGTCGTGAAGGTACTCCTCGAGTATGGTGCTCGAATGGACGTGGACTCCTACGGGATGTCACCACTCCTTACGGCAGCAGTAACAGGTTAAAGCAGAATGTTCCACGCGCAACCCCGAAGGTTCCCTTAAGACGATTACAATTAATGTTTAACTGAGTGTTTTATTAAGTGAACGAGGAAACTTTCTAGTACGAGGTGAAATATTACAAAGTCTTTCTGATTTTACAGGTCATAAGCACATTGTCCAATACTTTATCAATATACCGGACTTTGTGGATCGTAAGGAACGCATAGACGCACTGGAATTACTGGGCGCTACATATGTGGATAAAAAGAGAGACATGATGGGAGCACTTCAATGCTGGAGACAAGCAATGAACGAAAGGTATGTACAATTTTGTAGAAACAAATGAATTTCAGCAATACACCCCCAGAAATTTATACACACTTCGAATGGTTATAAATTTAGCGTATTTATTAAGGTATAAGTAAGAATAAAACTCCGAATCAAAGAAGACAGATATCGAAATTTTTTAGTTATCACAAATGCTCTCAAATCGATGACTTTTGAACGATCCAGGCACTGTTGACAAAGTAGAGCAATGGAATCGCAAACAGAACGAATCATTTGCTTCGGTATTTCAGTACATAGTCTTTCAATACTTTTTTTTTTTTTTTTTTCGTGGAGGAAATCCGCACGGATACCCGCCGCCTCTAGGGGGAAGAGCGGCGTGGTAGTGTCGGACTCCAACCGACTAAAACCTCCACAATGACCGTCCCTATTGCGACTGAGGGGTGCCCGGGAACCGCTGTGGTGACACACCGGACCCCCCACACTCAATATTCCGTCCGTACTGCGTCTCGTCCTCTCCCAGGGGCCGTCCGGATCCCCAACCGGACTGCTTGGTGCCTTCCGGGTGCTGGAAGGTCCAGCACCTAACTTCATTCCCCTTCGGAGGTCGCTGCGGCTCTCACGCGCCTTATATAGGCGCGTCCACGGACACCGCCGCGCCATCGTCGGCCAATCCTCTCGGGATGGGAGGCCCGCTCCCTCTCCCGCTCCGCCGCAGTCTTTCAATACCTGATCTCAATTCATGAACTATTGCCGCTTTTGTATCATAAACTTTCTCTTTGATGAACCCCCATAAAAGAAAAGTCCATCGAGGTCTGAGAATCGCTGGAAGTATTCGACGCTATCTCTATTCCAATCTATCGGTACGGCAAACATTCACGAAGGCAAACCTTCACGATACTGGTGGAGAGGTACACCACCTTGTTGGAAATAAAAGTCCTCTTCACCCGTAAATATCTCACGAATGCATGGTATAACAAATTATAATCGTTCAAAGTGTATATACATCTTTTTGGGGCACCCTTTATGTACAATACACGTGTGTACGTATAATTTTTACATTTTATAATATTCATAAATTATTGAAATATTTGTCAATGTTGTACTTTAGATATCGAACTGATCCAGTGATACCGAAACCAGCACCATCACCGCTTGTAGCTGCTTACGATTTTGCACGGGAAATTACCGATCCTGAGGCACTGGATGGATTATTAAACGATCCGGATGAAATGCGAATGCAAGCACTTGTAATTAGAGAACGAATATTAGGACCAGCTCATCCTGACACCAGTTACTATATTCGCTATAGAGGAGCTGTATACGCGGATGGTGGAATGTTCAGCCGTTGTATAGAACTTTGGAACTATGCCTTAGATATGCAACAAAGCATGCTGGAACCACTCGATCCAATGACCCAGAGTTCACTTTTTAGTTTTACCGAACTCTTTAGTTTCATAATAGGTAGACAAATAAATACAGGACGTAGAGTACCACAGATTCAGAGAGATGAACTTCTTAGAGTATTCAAGAAAGCTGTACGTTTCAAAAATATACGGGATATTCGTTATTTGTTTGCAAATAGTAATATACAATCTATATTATTGCAGGTTTTGGAAGTGAAATTAGGAAAACAAATGTTGGACAAAGGATCGGTTCGTGGACGTGATATTGCCTATTTGAACAGAGTTCTCATCACCACTTTACATCTAGCAAGTTTATTGACTCACGATATGCCAGATGAAGACTCTAACGAAGATAGTGAACTGCATCAAGCACTTTATGAGTTAGTTCAAGTAAATCCCAAAGACAATAACGTAAGTTAATACGAAGGAATTTATTTACCGATTAGAAATATATAAGTGGTAAATTTTTCTTTTCCTTTTTTCTGTAGGATCGAACTGTGTTGCATTTAGTTTTTAGCGAAAGGAATACCATACTCGGAGCTGGTCCTAAATCTTTGTCATTTAAATTTCCTTCTACGTATTTAATAAAGGCTCTTCTAAAAGTTGGCGCTGACGTCAAAGCAAAAGATGCAACTGGAAGTACGGTATTACACCTTGCTGCTATGTTCCATCCGCAAATCGAACTTATTACTATTATTCTTGATGCCGGTGCACATTTTGATGCTGTTAATAAAATGGGTAGCACGTTCGAATCGTTGATATGGAGTAACAACGTGTATGACACTTCAGCACGGAGTTTTATATATCCCATGAAACACACTAAACTCACCTGTCTAGCAGCGAGGGTAGTAAGGAAAACATACGATATGAAGTTTGTCCCAACACATCTTCAAGACTTTGTTCAAATGCACTAGTGGTATTAGTGCACTACGCAGTGGAAACGATAGGCTATTGCTTAGAATGTTATAAGAGATACTTATACATTATCTAAACTATAAGAAAAATCAACGACAAAGTTTTATATCTTTTTCGAAAGTGTAAAATTAATATTAAGACTCTTTTCCGAATAAGCAAGTATGAAACATAGAGAAAAATACTATTATTATACATATAATGCCATGATGTGGTATACGTAAAGTATGCTGTCAGTAATTTTTAGTTATAAATCTGGTCTTTAGAGAATTAAATATCAGTAAATCAGTAACCTCTGCGACTCCAGTATCGTTCAATGCTAGTAAAGAATTAAGAACAATTCAAATAGTTATGAATTTCAAATTAATCTTAAATTATATTCTTCATTTCGTCCAATAAAAGAAAAATTCTCAATATTGATGTTGATCAATACAAAACACTTAAGATTACTGATTGTCATGGGTTATGATAGCTCACAAATATCGGTTAATATGATTTTATTACCGTATACGCTGACAGTCTTTTCCCTTATACATAAACCCCATTACAAGCCATAATATACAAATTACATTGATAACATTTAGTTATATCTCAATATATGTTAAATTAAAAAACTGTGTAATCGTAGAAATTACTTTCATTCTTATTGTTACATAAAAAAATAAGGACAGAAGTAAAATTATGTAATATACTTTTTTATATAGCATGGAATATCTAAAATAAATTACTTATACGTTTTTATATATTAAAAAATAGAGAAAAATAAAATTATACATTAAAAGTCCTATGATAGAACATTTTTATTATACATATAAACATGTTTTTTGAGTTTATTACTTAAAAGAATTTGCCAATTAGAAGATTTAAGAAGTTACGTATATATTATGTTAATCTATAATATTTAAGCTTACCTTTATTTATAATGTGATAAACATACATATATATTATAAGTATTATACAGTACTATATATACTTAAGAATTATATATCCCAGGTGTTCTGGTAAGGTGCTTTTTTTGAAAATAAACAAATGCACTTGACACTAAATAGCACAACTATAATAATTTTCTCACAGTAATGCATATAGAGTTTATAATACCATTGAGATCTTGATGTGATTTGAGTTTTGTACTTTTTGAACACATTTTTGTTTCAGTGATTATATTCACACACTTTATTTTTACACAAACACTGTGATTCTCTACAAAAAAAGTATCTTACATTCAAAGTCACCCAATTTAACTGTTTTATAATGTGAAGACTGGAAATACAGGTGTGATTAATAATATATCGACATGTTCATTTATTTCTATTTAATAAGATCCAATGGATTTTTATCCTACAAAACTTACCGCTCAATTACCTTTCGCTCGGACAAGATAGCTTCCCTGGAAGAACAACACATTCATAAAAATCTGTTGTACAAATTGTAAAACTTACCCAATTTTCCTGCAAGATATTAGCCGCAATTTAAAAGTGATTAATTACTCAAGATATATTTAGATCCTCTATATTAAAAAATTTTATTTTTAGACACTTATTCAAACACTTTCGATAATGAGCGTTTAAACGATATCAAAGAGAAGATATCGTTATCCCTATTCTCTTCTGTTCGTCGAAACACATAATATCCTTCCTCCAAAATATCTCATGGAATAATAAAATACAACTGATCAATCACTTACGATGGAAATAATACAACAAACCATAGCACACGATCTCATGCGTTATAAAATAAGACCCTATCTGACATCAATGACATTATAAGAAAAAAAGACCACATCCTTCAAATGTTAAGAAACAAATTTGGCAACCACACAGCGGAGATCGACGATGGTTATTAAAAAATTCCATACGCATAGTGATTTGAACACGCATTAAATATTTCATTGGCGATTACGGCAAAGACCAGAGCATAAAATATTTACAACCACTTACCATAGAAGTTACAGTCATAATAAGTAATTGTGCTTCTTACGTTACATAAATTCACTTGGAATATAGAAATTTTGCAGTTCTAAACTAGTTCTCGATAAATATGGAGGATACAATAAAATCTCTCTAGATGCTACAATAAAATAAGAATCAACCACAATGTTAGAGACGAAATACTATATTACCGTCCACAGTTTTAATTTTCCCAAAACCTGTTAATCCACTATTTCAAACAATAGCATAAATTTTTAACAATCTTCGAAAGAAGAGTACCACATGTAACTTGATAATTCGAATATCACATTAACAATGCATACCAGTAACCATTAATGAAGGAACAAATATTTGATAAATTTTAAGCAAATTATTCCTTCTTGAAATATATATTCGTCATAGAGGAATAGAGAACCAGAATCACCTGAAAAATATCTCACCTGCGATGTAAACAAATATTCATGCCTCACAGATTGTGAAGTTTATAAATCCCAAAAGTAAGCAGGGAGTACTAATATCTACAGTTATACATTTTTTAAGCAGAAATTTCTGCTTAAGTGCAATACATTTGAAAAAACTCGTTCTAGGTAAATGTATTGCACATGTAAAAGTAGCGGAAACAATATCCTCTATGCCAATGCATATCCACAGCTTAAACCTGCTTAAAGTATAAAGAATCACAACAACACAGAAATAAAACACAACGACCAACATATTTTTTTGTAGTCAAAACGGATTTGGATTTTATTCAATCTCTGTCATGATGTTGTGGTTATACAAGAGTGTTATACAATGCGCAGAATGTTCCTCGAGATCTACATAGCGAGAGGAAATATGTTTACCAAAGAATATATATATAAAATTAGCTGTGAAAAGCCTCTATTTGCATTTTGTAAAAACCGACAGATATTAAAAATTGTTGGTTCTTTACACAAATATTTTGTATTTTTTGGTAAACATATGATTGATGCACAATACGTAAGACAAATTCTGCCAAATTTTGGGTATAAAGTCATCCAATGTTCGTTCGCTGAAGTCTCGAAACGAGCGAATTGGAAGGGACCTTCCTAATGACAACTAAAATTTTGTATGCTCCGCTACACTTGAATCTCCAAGTTACTAAAACGATGTGACGCGACGAATAAAAGATCAGATCGCAGAACTATTATGAAAACAATACAGTCCCCTGTTGAGCGATGATGTATCTTACTATGTATTAGATACAAGAATAGAGTGCGACCGATACCACAAACAAATCGACACATCCACGATGTGTGTAGGATTGTGCATGAAAGTATCTATCATACATGGATAAACTTTAACTCGTAAAATCCGTAACAACTATATCGCTTTAATATTTATGCTTGAAAGATTAATCTGTCCCTGATCGATAAACCACTCCGCGAACGACCAAATCGTCATGTTCAACCGGAATGTGGGGAAATCGATTGATCTCTCGTGAGAACTAAGAAATAAACTTACAAGCTACATTTGATAATTACTGTAAATAGCATAATAAACCTATATACTGAAAAACCTATAGATTACGTAGAACATTATGAACCTACATCTAACAACTAAACTATATGTCGATCACTCAAATAGATCGATTTAGGAGTGAACAATTAGTAGACTTCCACTGTAAAAAGGAACGATAATCTGGTAAAAGAATTTCGAATGAAATAGTCGCAGCAAGGAAGGGTGATCATCGGCAGCCAATAAGTGTTTCAACGTTGAAGTAGGCATAAAACAACTGTTGATCTTCCAACGACAGATACTTCTCACCCACTGTCCTAAGTTCTGCCACACTACTAGGATGAATTTCAAGTATTGTCACCAGGAGTGGAACAATCCTGCAGACGACATACGAACACCCAGTCTCCTCTCGCTGCATCAATAAATTATTGTTAAGCATCAAATTCTGCAGAGGTTCTCTATTAATGTTACCTTGAGTGTATTCCCCAGACTTTAGTAGAGACGAACATCAATCGTTCTACCATCGATACGTGACCGATTCATCATAGCTGTATATAAAAATTATTAAGAAAAATCTTTAAAATGATACATGCCCATCAAAATAAGTATTCTCTTAAATAGACAAAACCGATCTATACTATTAGCATATTCTTTAAAAGGATACACACAGCGCGTTCAGCATCCCATTCAGATGCGAATCGTACCATGCCCATGTCAGTTCCCCGCATTTCAGCAAATTTCACCTCTCCAACGTCTTGGAATTTATCTCTCAACATTTGCCATGTCGTGTTTGGTGGGAGCTGTTACAATTATCTTTGTTTATAAATAAACATACATGTATTAGTTGTTGTGTACAAATTAAGAAAAGTGCATACATTTCCTATAAGAATAGTGTCTGACATCGGCCGAGAACCATTAGTATTCTGTCTGTTCCCACCTCCTCCTTGACCTTGATTTCCAGCAAAACCACCACCTCCACCAGGAACACGATCGTTGTCCCCTCTGTTGAATCCACCGTCAAAATCTCTGCCACCACCGAAGTTAGAACCACCAAAAGCATTGTTTCCACCGAAGCCTACATCATTGTCCATTTTAGATAAGCCTCGCGGCGCAAATGAATTGTTGCCTTGTCCACCAGCTAAAGAGGCTTGTAAATTAGACAAACCTCCAACTCCTCCGCCGAAATTATTTAAGTTAGAAGCCAACTCATTTGTTAACGACGAATTCAGCAAAGAACTCGTGGTCAGGTTAGCGCTCAGACCTCCAGCAAGACTTGCTTGAAGAGCTGCAGCATTTGAATTTGTCAATGCAGATGCTATAGGTATATAAATATATCATTGTCAGCTTCTATATCTATCCTATTTTATATATTACACTTATAGTAAGACTCACCTAACTGTGCTGGCACAACATTGTTTAAACCAGCTCCAAAAGCACCAGCAGCCAACACAGGAGCAGAAATAGGATTCACAACAGGTGGATTATTTGCTTGTACATTGGGAATGTTTCTAGCTACATCCATTAATCTATTACCACCAGCTCCAAGACCCATTCCAATTCCCTTTAACCCTATTTTGGAATTGATATCAATTTTCATTTTTATATGTTTATATAACAAAATAAAATATTTCTTAGGAAATAAGAAGGTACCTTCTGGTAATTTTGGTGGCATGTCTGGTTCATTTGCTCTGTCAAGTCTCACAGTCATACGTCTATCATAAAGTTGCTGATTATGAAGCATTGATATAGCTTGTACAGATTCTACTGGATGGTCATATTCTACCACTCCAAATCCTCGAGATTTTCCATCTTTATCTTTTCCTAATTCAACATGTAGTACTTTACCAGCTAATTTAAAAACTTCTAATAATTTCTTTTCATCCACTTTGTAGTCAAGCTAAATATACAAAGTAACAACTTAATAAACTTTCATATACTTAATTTGTCAATTTAATACAAACTATATCGCAAGATATACTTACATTTGCAACAAATACTCTAGTAACTAAAGGTCCGTTAATACCTAAAGATTCTAAAAACTGAGTACTTAGACCGTATGTATTCCCAAATTTGCTATCTCCTCCACCACCGCCACCACCGCCGCCACCTCCACCACCGCCTCCACCACCACCACCTCCACCAGCAGGGGCATTCATATTTTGACGCCCACCACCTTGTGGCCTTGGCGGATCCCTAAATCTATCATCACGAACTCTTTCATTGTTACGAGCTGTTGCTAACCGGCCATATTTGTCCCGTTCAACATCAAAGTCCTAAAATACATGAATATTAAATATGTCCTTAACACTGATTACACGGTACTCATCCAAGTTGTAAGGAAGTTGAAAAAATAACAATATACTAACTACCTCTTTGACGACCAGCTTTCTCCCTTTAATATCATACCGATGCATTTTTTCTACAGCAATTTTTACCGAGTCTGAATCTTCAAATTCAACGATACCACAACCTCTTGGTTTGTCATTTTCATCAGTAAAAAGTTCAACGTGAGCAACTTTTCCAACTTCCGTTCTGAATAAATCCTTGAGATCTTGCCAGCGAAAATCATAGGGAATGTTTGATACGTAGATTCGTCGATCTGAAGCTTTTCGACCACGATCGTTTCGTTCTCTGCTACGATCACGGCTTGTAGAATTTATGCGATTTTGTCGCTCCGCTCTCCTGTTACGATCACGTTCTCTACTTCGATCTCTTTCCTCATTATTCTGCACTTGACCCCTAATATTTAATAAGATTATATAGGACTAACGCGTGTAAGAGGAAACACGTTTTACTGTTGCTTGTTAGTATGTGTACTTATAAATTTTATTATATGTTTTTCAATATACAATTTGTATAAATTTTAACTAAATTGAGTGATTCAACAAATACTTGCTAAAAAAAAATGTATACTGCTGATACGTTGAAAATGTATTAGCGTCGGTTTGTGTTAATTGTACATGATTCTCCACGCCGACAAAGAATAGACAATGAATTATTATAAATATCAATTTTATACTTACTCCTCTTGCTTAATCATTGTGAACGTTTTTTGCACTGAATAAACTAAATTATTTAAAGAACATATAAATAGTTTATTCGTTAAAAAGAGTAAAAGACACCGAATAAGCAAACATACGCGACGGTGAAGCGTCCTATAAAATGGCCGTCCGAGGAAATGCTAAACCATACCGGAAACTACTGTATTCAAAATAAGTTTCTATTTAAAAAGATACGAATAAAACTATAAAAATCATTTAATTATAATACTTCTATGATTATTACGTTGTTACCCTTCTGCGTTGCAAGTATAAATTATATTTCATATTTAGAAAACATTACACGATTGTGATTATTAAACATTTGAACCTAACTGATTGAGATGTTTCAAACTCGAGCTATTGTCTTCGGAAAAATTAAAACTCGATTGTAATAACCAATCAAAATTCACGTATCAATATTCATATTTAAATTAAATAGATTCTCTTTAAATGTTACAAGAATGTTTATTATTTTATATTATTATTCCGATAGTTTATTGTTTAAAAAATGATAACAGAAAATTTGAAAAGACAATCTCAATCATTGAAAATAAATTTGCCCTTAGTCATTATCTTGTAAATCAAAATGTCGGTATATGTGGAGCCACTCGTCATGTTCTATACTATCGTCCATTATGTTCCGTTTCCGAATAGCAGAAGACATCGTTTCGCGGGAACCAATCACAAGTGTGATTCATTTCACATCTCTGGGTTTTTGGTGCTGCTTCTGACGTGCGCAACAATTTTGGGTGGTGGAGGTTCTTGTTTTTATTATAAAATTTACAAAGAGAATGGCAGCACAGTGGATACGAAATGCAGTAAGTAACACGTGTCAATCCAGAAATCCTAAAAATAATAAGTGTCCTACACGTAATTGTGATCCTTCCCAAACAATGAGGTTAGAATTTTTCATATCTTGGTTATATCTTTCTGCTGAGGGTTCTAACAGCTTGGCAAACTATCTCTTTTCCTTATATCATTTATAATTTTTCTTTCCTCCTTTGACATTATATCAATTTATCAGTACCACCTTCGTACTATCTTTCTTTACGAAATATAGTAGTATTCCGCGTGTTCTTTTATTAATAATTATCAATCTTATTGATATTTGATTAACAGGCCCCGAAAATTGGCTGTGTCCGTTTTTACAGCAGTAAAGTTCACAAATGCACACTTATTCCCGGAGATGGTATCGGACCCGAAATTTCAACTGCCGTACAAAAGATTTTCGATGCTGCCAAGGTAAAATGGTTTTCATAAATAATTTTATAAGTTAACAGTTTTCGTTATGCACGATATTTCTAGGTAATTGCATGTCTTATCAGTCGAATGGAAGTATATTGATAACATGTGTCCACTTTGACATTTCTGTTACATTTTTACACAGTAGATATCACATTTTGAGTAACTGTTTTAATTTTTTCATTATTTGCGGTTTGAACATTACAAGGTGACCCTAAATGTCCTACTACTAACCTTAAGGAGTTTATTTTAATCTTACTCTTATACAGGTTGATCCAATTGTAGGCTAATTCAGTCTGCTCTTGTTGTAGCTAAGGTATGTTCTTTTTAATTTATATATTTTTTATAAACACAGTGTATATTTTGTGAACTTCAAATAAATGCATGAGATTATTAATTTGTTTTCATTTATATGTGTAATAATGATGCATAATGGTTTTAATATTGAGAAACAACAATGTACTATTTTTCAGTATGAATGAAGAAACTTTAATAGTATCACTCATATATCATGTATTGCATAACACTGTTACTCAACTGTTAGTATCTATATGTATGTTAATATATACCTATACATTTTATTCTTTCATATAACAGCACTAATAAAGATGACTGTATCCAATGTTAGATAAGATTTTACCCAAACATTTTGTATTTCTTCATATGCATTCACATATACTTGTAATATTATCTTAAACACCAGGTACCGATAGAGTGGGAATCTGTTGATGTAACACCGGTAAAAGGTCCAGATGGAAAATTTGGTATTCCACAAGCTGCCATTGATTCAGTTAACAGAAATAAAATTGGTTTGAAAGGACCATTGATGACACCTATAGGAAAGGGACATAGATCTTTAAATCTTGCATTAAGAAAGTAAGCCTACTTTTATCTTTGTGTAATTAAGAATAGTTAAGCGTATCTACTTCAAACATCCATCCATATTGTCTCAGTCTTCGTATTATTGTCTCAGTCTTTATATATTTGTTACGAGTTGTTTAAGTTACATATTTACATATGTCAATGTAAACATGTAATTATTTGAAATAGTGTAGATTGCTTTAGTGTAGACTGTAGCAAGGATTTAAAACTATTCGACAATTTATATATTTTTATAGCAATGAACAATTATCCTATTTCTTTCTTTTATTCTTTTTTTTTTTTTTTCAGAGAATTTAATTTATATGCCAATGTTCGACCATGTCGATCCTTGGAAGGATATAAGACATTATATGACAATGTTGATGTTGTCACTATCAGAGAAAATACAGAAGGAGAATACTCTGGTATAGAACATGAAATTGTAGAAGGAGTTGTACAATCAATTAAATTGATTACGGAGGAAGCTTCCAGTCGAGTAGCAGAATTTGCTTTCCAATATGCTCAGGATAATAACAGAAAAAAGGTTTGTAATCTACTTATTCAAAAATTGACTTAAAAAAAGAAGCTAACAAATATTTTAAATAACTATGAATTTCCTTAATAGGTGACTGCGGTACATAAAGCAAATATAATGAGAATGTCAGATGGTTTGTTCTTAAGGTGTTGTAGAGAAGCTGCACAAAAATTTCCGTCTATTAAATTTGAAGAAAGATATTTAGATACAGTATGCTTGAACATGGTTCAAGATCCTAGTCAATACGATGTACTTGTAATGCCTAACTTATATGGTGATATTTTGTCTGATATGTGTGCTGGACTTGTAGGTGGACTTGGTCTTACACCAAGTGGAAATATTGGTTTAAATGGTGCATTGTTTGAATCTGTGCGTAGACAAAATTTTATATTTCTTTTCAAATATGACAGGGCGTGATTTGATAATAATTTTGTTCCAAAATAGGTGCATGGGACTGCTCCAGATATAGCAGGTCAAGATAAGGCGAATCCTACAGCATTATTACTCTCTGCTGTAATGATGCTTAAATATATGGGGCTAAATGAACATGCTAAAATGATCGAAATTTCTGCTTATGACACTATTAAAGAAGGCAAACATTTAACTGGAGATCTTGGTGGATCTGCAAAATGCAGTGAATACACTAATGAAATTTGCAAAAAAGTTTCAGCATTAGCTAAATAGATGATATAAATTTTATTGGGTATAAACTGCCAAATACTCGTAGAAATAATACATGTGACGTAAAACATTGTTTTTAAATATCTCCGTAATTTTTTTCTTTTTTTTCGAAATATTTTTAAAAAATTTGTTTCGAAACAATTTATTGGATAGAATTGCAGAGATGTTCAACGTAGGTAAAGGATATCTTTTTCATTTATATCTGCACTCATTTAGATAATTTGTTGAGTACTTGAATTAGTTTATTGTAAAACTTGATGTTACTCAACATTTGTAGATTTGTTAATGTGTAATAGCATTTAATACGATTTTATTGCAATGCGACTGAATACGCGTACATGTATGATTGTCATACTTGCTTATTGTAAAAGAAAGATTCTAATAGAATCTGTAAAAAGTAAACATGTAAATTAATTTAGGAATTCTGTACAATACCCTAGAACGAAGTTGTTGATAATGTGTGCCTCGAGAAAGAGTTTCAAGAAGTAACATATTGCGCAGTATTACACGTAAATAAAACATTATGGATTCTATGTGTTGTGTCCATTATTTCACCCATAGATCATTTGTGAATATAATTATAAATATTGAAAAATAACGCTACTAGCAATAATTTTTCAGAAATGTAATTCATATTGTTACATAACTCATTATTTTTTGTGTTTTTATTAACAGTAATATTTGAATAATAAAATTAACAAATATGAAAATTTAGATTTATTTTTACGATCAAACATATTTATAGATATTAATATTCGTTTGAATATCATAAGATGAGAATTTTTTAATTATGCTAATTTTCATTTCTGATGTTCTTACGAAATATTTATTGTAAAAAATATAATTCTTGTGGTATAAACGCTACATAATTTTATCCCTTACAATGTTGTTATAGCGTCCGTCTTGGACACTTTATAACTTCCCCTTTCCTCTACTCTTTCCTCCGTAGTACAGTATGCTTCTAAAGAAAATTCTCAAGTATGAGAAAAGTTGTCGGCTATATTTCACAGCAAAGGAAGAGGATGGGATGGGGGAAGATCCGGTGTCATCTTCGCTGCTCGTTAATACTTTCTGTGATTTATCGAGATTCCTCGAGTGAATAATGACTGACCTCTTGTAAATTTTTGATATTAAATTTTCTGTTCAACTATGATATATAGAATCACTAAATTTTCAATACATATGAAACTTTTCTTTTTTAGCTTTTCGAAACATTTATTACTGAAACAAATATTTTCTAATTACGATATTAACGAAAGCTCTGATTTACGAGCCGACTAGTCAAATCTGTCAAATCAATTATGCAGAACAAGATGCTAGTTTTGCTTTAATTCTCTTTCGGCTTACGGAAGATTGTTCGATCGTTCAGAATACTGATTTCCAAGCAATCGTTTATTTAATTTTGTTTTAGACGGAAAATTAACCAGTGTGTTGAGGATTTAAGCGGTATCGGCGACCGGGGCAGTCGCAAGGTGCATCATCAGTTGTGGCGAAGGGCTGGTTACACAAAAGGTGGAACACTCGAGGGCGAAGTGCGGAAAGCAAGGCATGCATATTCAGCGTGGAGGCGCAGACGTAGTCATAGGAATAATAAAAATTCGAGGGTTGAAATTATTTAGATTTATGCTCGCTCTCTTGTTCCGGTGCTGGCGGTGACGAGAAACGATTCGATTCCGGGGAACAAATTTCATGCATTATTCAGGACTTGCCGCAATGCACCCCAGTCAATGGAACCGATCCTTTGGAAAAAGTCGTTTTTAATCTCTCGTCGCGTTCCAATAATGCACATGCACACCCGCTCACCTCTTCCCCTCACCTATTTTCATGCCCCGCGCGCCCCCGGTTCGCTTTCACCCCTTTACGAGTGAAAACCGTGTTTTCTGCCTTTAAAGCGGACGCCGGTTCGAACGCGAACAATAAATCGGGGATCTATCGGTATCTACCCCCATGAATACGCGACGCTCTCAGTTTCGAGTTCCGCGATTTATTTTCCGTCTCAGTGTTCATAATCGCTGGGCCTGATCGTTTCGGAGAACCGTCAAACAGAAATGTAAAAAGCTGCTGACGGAGCAGTTACGATTTTTCTGCTCAATATTCTCTCTTTCTCTTTCTCGTTCTTCTTTACTCTCTTCCTATGTTAATGGTTTCGCGCAAGTGTTGCACCAGTTCTTTCCTCGCCGCAGCTTGTCTCTTGTATTCAAAGTAATGATATTTATTAGCTGTCAGTCTGTTAGCAAAGAGAATTCTACGAAATTTGTCTTATTAGAGAAAGAATTATAAGAACACATTGTGGAAATTTGGAAACGATCTTAGAGTAGTATAAGCATATATACAGACAGTAGAGCTTCGTTTATACGAACTCCATTCATTTGACCGCAATTTTAGTTAGTGTCCGATTACGCGCAGAAATTCCTGCCGGTTGGTTTCTATTATCTGAACATGCATTTCTATTACGTGGACGAGAAATCATAGACAGTAGAAAATATCGGTGAATTTCTGATATAAATTCTATTTTATATAAATTATTTGGTTCTCCGACAAAGTCAAATAAACAGAGTTCCGCTGTACGTGTAATTAACTGTTTGAATAGTCACTATATCACTATAGTTTAAAACGTTTGTGTCAAAATCTCGCTTTTTTTATACTATTTTTCATAAAACTCAGGCTGAACTATTAAAAGTTATTGATTTCATAGAATGAATGAACTTTCTCATAATTGGATGCTTCAAAACGAATCCATTACTGTCGACGAAAAATGTTTCATAGATAGCGAAATAAACCCGTCGGCAGCATAAAAATATTTTAAACTCGATTCCTACTCAATTTTTAGCCACTGTTGCGAAATAACAAAACAACATGCCTCCACTTTTCGATATAATACAAAGCTTCCTGATGAAAAAGAAAAGGAAAAAGTATATTCGTCGTTCTGACCACATGAAACAACCCTTCGTTTACAATTAGACCAATAGGAAATTATTATTCGTTTCTTCGTCCGTTGGCAGATTGTACTCTTAATTAATCATTCGAAAGAATGGTCTGTAATCGCCTTACGACGGATTAATGGGTCTGTCAGCTGTCACGAGGAAAGTTCTTTTTTTATTACTTTTCTTGTTTCGATCGAGCTTCGTCGAGCATACGGTCCTCTAACTCGTAGTTCTCTCTGAGTACGCAAAACGATGAAGAACGGTTGGATATTTGTGAGCATCCTGACGACGTTCGTAGTTGTCGTTAATGGACGAGTTTATTATTTGCCGACTCTGGACGAGAATCGATACGACGACTTAACTTACCCCATTCCGAATGAGCAATCTTCGCGGGATTTGGATCTGAGTTTCTTTGCTGGGGATTCGAGCGAGCCTGATAGTAAGATACATCCTGTTAAAAAGGTAAGTCGATTCGTTCCTGTAAAATTTTACCTTTAAATACATCGATTGACATTGTTACGATAATGGACAGTATTTATCTAACATCTTTTTATTCCGGTCGAAAAAATATAGAGATAAGGATCGTGAAGATTGTTGTTCCATTTTTACAGCGAATAAAAGCAGACTATGTAGTTTCCTTCGCAGTTACATAATGCATTTGAAAACACGCAATCGAGAACAAAAAGAAGTGGACAGGTAATGGAAATAAGTGTCAGCGAAGTTTCGTTAAATATGGCTTATTTACGCAAAGACGTAAATATTAGTTTCAATTATTTACTATAGAAATATACATATAATAAGAAAAACTTAAAGAAATTATTAGTTCGATTAATCTTCATTGATACCTACTTCCACTACCTGTTCATTTATTTTTATCCCCGACTCTGTATATTTCTTCGTTCAAATGATGTTTCCATTATGTTTATTGTCATAATACACTTTATTCATGATAAAATTGTGGAAAATGAATACCAGTAGAATCATGAGTTCAACACAAAATAAATAATTTTTATCGATCGTTCTTTTATCAGTTGTTAAAAATATAAAAATACACAATTAATTAATTATATAAAGTACGTGATTGTCTTTTCCGTTAAATCATCTATAGAATTGATACCAATTCATCGAAATATCGAGGGAATTTTCGTTTCATATTGTTTAAATTGCTTTCTTTTTAATACTCTCGAAAAGCAATTAAAGTGGAATTATGGCATAAAACAATCGAATACAAAGAAACATCAATTAGAATAGTGTTTTCTTCTTGATAAAATATCACCGATTATTTCATTACAAAATTAAAAAAAAATTGACAATTCTGACGAGTTCAATTTTTTCAGAGAATCCCTTTTTCTAATAATCCAATAATAATCTAATAATCTAATAATCTCTAATAATCAGTAGATTGGACATCGATAACAATCGTAAATTAAAGTCGTATGAACTTTGTATCTATTAATTCTATTCATCGAAAAATTTTCCACGTAGATGCAGATACTAATGCGTGTACTAATCATGTATCATGTTGAAATTAGGTGTACACGCTTGTCGCGCCGGAAAAGCCGGTCATGGAAGTGAACAAAGAGGAGCTACCGATCACGCGTTACAAATTAGTCGAAGCACCTGTTAAGAGAGTCGGATCAGATGATATTATCATGGTCCCGGAGGTGAACCGCAAAATGGTGAAAATCGATAGGAACAGCAAGGGCGAAGTGATCTTGGAGCTTCGCGTTATCGCTAATCATGATACTGTTTGAGGAATTTATCAGGTATACGAACGAGCGTGCATACTACAGATAATGTGATAAAAATAAACTGATAATTTTATAAAACATAAATTGATAATTACGTACTATTTTTCTCACTGGAAAGATTAAAAACTCGATCGTAATATTTAGAGATGAGATAAATAAACAACGTTTATTCAAATATTTTGTTTTTGAGATCTATAACGTCGATCCTGAATTTCCATAAAAATTAAAAAATTTGAGTAATATTTAATTAAAAAAGAAAAATTTTAATTTCTAAATAATTAATATAACGCTTCCGAGATTCTTCTTTCCAAAAGTAAGAGAGATTTAACGTTATTTAATATCCTACAATTCCCATTGCATTTTTCTCGAATTTTCATCGAAATAAGTTGAAATAAATCAAACTCGCATAAAGAAAAAGGAAGGAAAGTTAGCAGATACTTCGAGACAATTAATCACCAAAGAATATCAGAACAAAAGAATTTCTCGAACGATCACCCAATGGAAATCCACATTGGAAACGCATCTTCATCTCTCTAATCGGCCGCAAACACGTCGACGAACTTTTCCATTCAGCCTTTGCAAATGAGTCGGCAGATCGATATCTCCCGTCAGATTTGCCCTCGTCCCTAAAAGCCACGTATCTCTTGTCATTCTGCGCATACATATCGGGGACTCGGTTCCCCTAATTGTACTCTGTCAACGGCCGTGTCAAAGAGAGCCATGTCGACAACGATAGACAGAGAGACGAAACCGGGAAACAGTATTTCGATCGATGAAGGAGAACCCTGGATAGAAGTTTATTAGTCAAATAACGTCAAGAGACTGATGGGGGCGAGGGTGTGACCATATCCGGCTGAATATGACGTTCCCTTTCTGTGTGCGTTCCTTCGAGGGTACTCCCAATTATAACGAGTGCCGATGCATTCAGGAAGGTGAAGAAGCGGCATGTGCCGTACACTGTATCCTTCCTTCTTCTGTTTCACTCTGAAAGATCGACCTCGAGCGCAACGAGCATTCAGTCCATTCGTACTTAGATGGTACTCGTGAAAATGTACCTTTGAGTTTGTGTGTTGGACGTAAGTTACGATCGTAAGCTCGTGCAGTTGTTCTAGAGCAGAAATATTTCTCTGTCGTTTTCTTAATCTTGTTTTTTTTTTGTTCTTGTAATCGGATATCTCGTAAGTATTTTCATCTCTATAATTTAGTAGTTGGTTTTTGCAGTTGTACATTTCGTAAGTTTTATTTTCTATTCGATAGAATTTCATAATTAAATGTCTGAATTATTTTGTGGTTTTTGTGATCGAGTATATGAGAGTGTTTGTAAGCTTCTAAGTCTACCGATTTGATTTTTAATCAATTGCTTTTTATTAGCAGAATAAAGCGGAAGAGACTGTTCTATTTTGAAAGATTTTGCAGCTTTATTATTCGAGCAAAATTTTGTCAAGTTATCTGTTATAAAAGCGGAATTAATATTAAAGGTACAATCATCAGTAGAAAGTTTGTCGCAATGTAGGATATGAAATGGTGTACGGTAATTTTCGAAAGAATACGAATTCGTTCACGTGATTGAATCGCATTACTTTTATTACGTTTAATATACAGGTCGAATGATTTCTATTAATACATATAGATACAATAGAACGCTACTATAATATGTACACCGCATATCACATATAGTTGAATTCGTAGCAGAGCGTTTCCGGCCCGCAAGGGATCTCTAAGATCCTTCTTGGTAGAAAATGACTCTTTCGAGCCGAGTCTCGAGTGTAAGATAGGAAGAGTCTTCAAAGAACGACAGACACGGTGGTACAGATTGCTGAATGAAAAACTCAATGTATCTGGAAAGTACCGTGACTAAACTGCGATATTAAAAAATGTCGTAAGTCTCACGCTGTTCAGTTGCGTATCGAGCGTGAATAGATAGCAGGCTTATGTATTGCCTGGTTTGTCAGATTAGAGCAGCCACATCCACATTTACGCAATTGATGGCACCGATAAAAGTTCGAGGCTGCTAGTTTTTCAATGTATCGTTTCTAAATGTACAAGGTTGTCTCTAAATATTCACATCGAAAATAAAGGAAAAGAAAAGATGGAACGATTTAGTGGGAGGAATATCTCAGAAAATTAGCAAGATATTCCATGTTCTTTCGCTATTAACATTCTTTGACACCGTGCATAATTCAAAAGGACATTAACATATTGTCAACCGAACAATTTACATTTGACTAGAGAAATTGCTACAATGAAGTTTCTAAATGCTATAAAGAATCGTAAAGGATAAAATTCGATCTATGGTATCGAGTGTGAAATAAATTATTTTTAAAATAAAAGATATTATTAAATAATTATGCAATTTTTTGTCAAATTGACAATCCGTTGAATTTGATTGAATTGGAATTTCAGTTTTTAAACATTCTATATGAACGACGTAGTCGAGTGAGAACCAGCTGAGATTGTAAGTGTCGGAGCTACATCTATTTATACAGTCAAGAACGAAAGAGAATCGTTCGATTTTCACGAGTTATTCGGTTACTTGCGAATTCTGCTCGTTCGAGGTATCTCCCTTCGGCTCTTTCACATAATCCACCACCAGTTCCAACCCTATCAACGCTCGAAGATCCTTCCTCTCTTCTTCCGGACTTGTGGACGCAACCGAGATTTCTTCCGGTTTTGGAGATCTTTCGTCTGCATTTTGTAACACACAAAAGCTTAATTAATTAGAGATACGTTCTTCTAACAAATCAATATTATGTATAATACGAACATTTTTTAAATTTTATACAAGAAAACATTTCATACGACATAATGAGATTTATCTAGTTCATGACGAGATTAATTGCGAATATCCTGTTTTTCATTTGTGAATATTAACTTTGTACCGTATGGAATCGTCATTTTTACTACTACTGTCATTACTCTTATCGATAGTTGAAATCATTTAATTTGAAATTCAAGTTAACTTTTACTTCGAGCCTTAAAAGCTGTCTAGTCGAAAAAAAATTACAGAATAATCTCTTATAAACAGTATCGTAATTTTAACGTTGTTCAAAAAAGATTTCTTTCTAAACAGATCTCTTTCTTGTTCACTATCGTAATCTTACACAGTTCGATCTGTGTTAGAAACATTTAGACTTTTAATAATCAACAAATTTAGATTTTTAACGATGAAAACAAATAAGTAATTCTCTATACAATCGCACACGTTTAGTTACATTAAAACACCATGTCAGAACACAAGTTACTTCAACTGTATTAACAAAATAAAAACCAATCGTAACAAAAACACCAATCATGCAACAAACAATTATTAACACCCACTATTATCAATGTCCTTTGAACTATCTTCGCTCTCGCCAGAAGTCGATGTTTCGCTCCTGGTTGCTTTCCGTGCCTGGCCAATGTCCCTGTACGTCCTAGTCAAGTGTCTCAAAATATAATTAGTGCCACGTAGATTTTCCTCGCTGTTCCTAGACGTGCTAGCCTCGTCTCTCGTCAAATTTAAAGGTCGATTGCTATTATATTCCTTGGATTGTGGCACACTGAAGGCGGAACAGTGTTTGCCTTTGAAGGGCAGTTGTCTCTCGCTCAACTTGCGATCCCAGATATGACCGGATACGCGAAGGTCGATGAAGAAGTGTAGAGGATCGATGCCAGGATATGATTGAGGCATTGGATAAGGTGGATACCAAAGTGGACCAGGGAGGAATTCCGGGTTGGTGACGTTCCCGGGCAGACCGAATCCTTTCACGCCCGGAAGCATATCGCAGCCCCTTCCTGGAAGGCTGGGCAAAAAGGTCCTCGAGAAATCGAGCTTCTTCTGATCTGACAACAGGGGCGGTAGCTCTTGATTGCCAATCGCGCTCTTCGTACGATCATCGTACGGGCTTCTGTCGTTGTAATTGCAATTCTTACGGTCGCTAGAGTGAGACTCTTCCGGCTTGACTTTCTGCAATTCACTGGCGAACATGTTTTCCGGTGGTTGAGCCTGCTCAAAGTGACGAGGTCGTTCGTCGAAAAAGCTCTTACTCTGCTTGCTAAATTCAGATTTATTTTCATCCACCGGTTTCAAAATGTCTGTCCCGAAGTTCGGCTTCTGCTCGAAGTTGCCCACTTTACTTGCGGTGTCGTAGCCGTCGCTTTGCTTGCTTCCGTTCTCCAGTCGCGTCTCCGCTTGCTGTGGCGGCTGTTGAGTATGGAAATATTTATCCGGCGGCTGTTGCTGCTGTTGCTGCTGCGAGTGATGGTGATGGTGATGATGTTGTCTTTCTTTCGTGGTTAATTCTAAGGGACGATCCCGAGCGTCTCGCCAAGATCTTTTGCGACGTCGAGGTACGCTCGTCGTGTTGTTCGCCGATGATACTTCCGTCTTTGCTTGCACAAACGAACGCAACATTTCGCTGAAGAAGAAGCTATGCGGTGTTAAGGGCACGTTGTACAGGTATGGAGGAGTCGCTGCTAGAAGGCGGGACACCAAATCGCCGCCGGAGAGCGAGGCTGGACTCTTCAGAGTCGACGGATCGCCTGTGGTCGTCGTCATGTTTCTGGTTTTCGAAGATGAGCACTGGAGAAGTCACAAAATGTTAAAAAGAAGCAGATAGTAAGGGTTCGTGATTGAAATATTCCGTGGATGTTCGTTTGCATTCACGGTTAAAATTCATTGTAAGTATTTGAGGACAACTTATGACAAAATTTGGATATGGAGGTTATTATTAGTTTGATCAAGTGTAATGTGGAATTTTGATTTGATATTATTTTAAATAGAAAGAAAAGAATCTCTTGTATCTGATGTATCAACGCAAAAGATTGTGGTAATATCTGTAATATTAATTTTAGATTAGAAAATTATTTCATTTTGAAATTTTAATAGATTCTTTACGTTAAGTATTTAGCAATTTTTTCAATATTTTCTCTAACCAAATGACATTTAATGATTGGTATATTCCATCCAGAAGATATATTCTATTTTCCAACATATTGTATTAGATGATATGCAAATATTATCAAAATTATTTCAAATATAAATAATACTCCTGGAAAATAACTTTGATTCTTTGTATTCTAGGGAATGAAGCAAATAAAAGCAAACGATATTCCAAAATAAAGAATTTACAATCATACATATAGAGCTAACATAGCAACCCTGTGATGAATTTGGTAGTCGAACGTTCAACACAGCCAAATCTTGGAATACTACACATCTGCTTGGTTCCCAACAATAATCGAACGCATGGAAGATCGTTGTAGGTAAGTACGTACAATCCTCAGAGCAGAGACGCGCTACTATTGTCTTCTGAAATTAATTGAATATCCGCCGTTGTTAAGTCTAAGAGCAGCAGGCAATGCCTATGACTGGCTAAAGGGATGAGTAATACTAGGGCTTGCGTCGCATCATCCATTAAGGATTACTAATTTCTGTCAAGTGCACGTTCGGTTTCGCGCGAATGTCTTGCAAGGAATTCCCGAGAAATCATTAATGAGAATCTACGATCGTAGGTATTTCAATTAAACTTCGTGCCACGCTCGTATGAACAGTCGCATCAGCAACAATTAGTAATTAGTAAGGAAGTGTTCCCTACATACTGATTTTCGTGATTGATATAGTTACAATTTCTTTGATTTGCATTTACTTTATCCTAAGTTCTCGTGTATTTTGATTTTTTCTGATTAAACAGAATATACGACTTAAGTGAGAAATTTCCACTTTTTTAATATTTAAACTCTTGATATCAGTTTCGATGTATTCGTCATTTGTTTTGCGTTTTAATAATAGTACGATTCTATGAAGATTTCTAATAAATATATATCCAAGTTATTATTAAATATAACTTTCAGCATCGATTGCACTTGTCATTTCTATAACGTTTTAATAAAGTTTTAAATAATAAATTGCGTATTATTTAGTACACAGATTGTATTATCTTATGCTCATACTTAGATCTCTATGGTAATTAATACAGTCAGTAACAGCATCCTTCGAAAATATCAGAAGTAACTCAACACTTTGCTCCGTCTTTCTTTACCGAATCATTGCGCGTATGACTCGTGTATAACAGGTTGCTCGTTCACAGGCTTCTAAAACCTACACTTTCAAGCCTCTGTTACGAAAGATAAATCAAACTCACTTCTTTTAATCAAAAATTATTTCCTCTATGATCCTCTACCACTCTGCGTTTGATTAACCTATAACTCCGAAACTTTCTATGCATACAGTGTCACAGTATAAATAAAGTATAAAGTATATTTGCATTCGCAAAGACGGAACGTGGTTGCAAGCATTTTTTGGAAAAAAGAATAAATTCGAGAACATACGTTTTCCATTATCTCCAGGCCGGTATTCTCGAGTCGTTAATGTTCCGATGAAAACCTTCTTCATCGCGACGGAGGAATTAGAGGGCGACTTTTTGTAAACAGTTTTAGGCGTTGGAATAAACGAGAACGACAGACAACTGTTAATGCGAGTGACGAAGCGACGAGAGGAAAATTTTTACTGTCCATTCGCGAGAATCCGTGAAGTCTTCCAGGTCCCTGGCGAGATTCTTTCATCGATAGAAAGAGAGAAGAGTGTAACGGGGCGTGGAAAGCAGAATGGTGGTCTGTATCCGTGTCCGCGCACCGAGGAGGGATTGGGTATTGTTTCGGTCCATTGTTTCCCAAACAAACGGCGTCCACGTTGTTTCGTCAGGAGATATGTTCAGCCAGACAGGCAGGACGAACAGGAAATGGACTGCTGTCAGTTTTACTCTTCGTGATAAATACGGGCTCTCGTCGTCGGTTCTCATTGCAGCGCGTCCATAATTCCCGTGCCGTCTCTATCGTTGTTGAACATCGAACGGTGAAAATCTTTTGATTTCTGTCAGAAGCGAGAGTGAAATGGACCTGGTTACGCTTTCTACGTATATTGGCGAATATTATTTGCTCGTTATGCGGCACGAAGAAGAAAGAAATAGCACTTTTTGATGGAAGGAATGGAAACGACTTCTGTACTCCTTTTAACACTGAAGAATTTTTAATTATTCGGAAGAAAATTCTAAACGTATTTAGCAGGCAGTGAAAGTTTTTCTTGAAGATCTTGAAAAACAAAAAAATTAACGGGAGATCATATTATATCATCGTAAAGTTACTCGTTTCTTACGCAATAAGATTAAAGTTGCTATTTTCTTTATACAAATCTCATATTGTGATTGATCTTGTATTTACTTAACCATTTGAATGATAAAATGTTGACACAGACTGTGTCGAGAAAACAAGGCAACTCTAAAGGCTCAGATACGTGGGACTTCTGAAGAATCCCTGGAGACGCGAAACGATTTTTTCCCCTCCGTGATGGTTGCGATGAAAGACAATAGCGACGCGTTTCCATTGCCTTACATCGTGGTCTTCTTAAACAGGAAATTTTAAAGGCTGGCTGCGTCATGAAATTCAGCGGTCGCGCTGTTTTAACCAAGCTTGAATTACACCGACCGCGGAAGAGATCTTACATTTCTAGAACATTAATCACGAGATCGTTGTAGCCACTTTACTCAATCCTTTTTTCCTCTGTTTTCTTTTTTATCTCTTTCTTACATATTCTTTTGTTTTATCTTTCCATAACGTTGTAAAAAATTCACGCCGAGAAAGAAGCGAAGAAACTGCAGCAAAATTTACATCCCCCTATACTTTATGGAAACGTTACAGCGTCTTCTCAGTCCCTTGTATTTAAATCACATTATCCCGAGATAAAATAATTCAACGTGCCGGTATGCTCCCGAGGATACGTCAATTATGCAAAAAGTGAGAATTTCCATTGCGTGGTCGGTTCTTTATTCTATTACCGGCGCAATATAAAGAAGCCTCCCGGAAAGTCTCCGTGAGTATTTACTTGAGATTCTCTGGTACGAAACAATTTATTCCCCGCTGGGTTCTCGCCCCTAAAAGTCAATGGTAACACATTTTCACCGTCAACCCTCGTAATATTCTATTTAAGTATCCTTTAAAAATTGTAATATACATTTCTCTCCTTTCTCCATTTTCCTCTCTGTAGTTATCCTTCGATTCTTATCTCCTATATCGTTTCTATGTATTGTATAACAAATGATCTTGTAATTGTATAATGCTCTGTAATTGAAGCATATGTTTACAAGTGATAATTGAAAATACACTTTCTTTTATCACATACTTCTCTACTATATATATCGATGTAAGATAAAATAATTAATAAGCGTTTTAACAGTAAATATAATTATGAATTATTCTTAGTAATTATTTCAATCAACTATTTAGTAGAGAACATAATAATAATAATAAAGAAGCGTCCCAATCTCGCGAAAAGAATTGCAATGATGTTACAGCGAATTATTGCTTATTAAACATAAATATTAATTTAATACGAATAAATTGTACTTCAATTATCCTTCTTCGTTTTATCCTATCTGAGAAGGTGATAGAATAATGAAACAATAATCTGATATAAAACGAAATACGGAATATCTTTTGTATATCAACTTCTGATCACCACCTATCATCATAAAACATCTTACACGGTACAACGATCTTCCTAACACGCATGAGACCGGAGCTTTTCAACCATCCTCTAAGCAACGCGTTAACCAATTTTTTCCTTGAAGGTATTGATTTCTTTACCATCGATTACGTACATGAAACATTTTACGTAGTACGACGTATAATTTTCCTAATAGGTACAAAATAAAAAACTCTTCTCCATCTCTTAAACGCATCAACTAACTCTTTCCTCCAACAACCCCTCTGCAAGACTATAATAGAGCAATGAGTCGTGCTCGTCCTAACCTTGGAATTTTACGGGCTTGCATTATCGTTCCGTTCGAGGCGAATCTTTGCGGTTGGTCGAAGCGTCGCTCGGCGTCGTCGTCGACGACAACGACGACGACGTTTTCCTTTCCGTCTCCTCGTGACGTAGTTTCAGTTTCACGCGGAAGGGGAAGGCCGGTTTACGATTCATAAGACAACTCGGTGGATTGAATTAAGCGAACGGTGCGGCAGCTGCCAGTCCGTTTCTGGTTCTGTCCGCGCACCCACCGCGAATCTGCATAATCCCGTTCACGTCGACGATTCTAATTGGCGGATTGTTTCAATCTCTGTCGCCGCGAATATTTGCATTGCTGCTCCTCTCGTTTCGCCCTACCCTCCCTCCCATTCTCCCTCATCCGCCTCTTTCCCTAACCATTCGACGTACGCTCCTCTCTTTTCCTAATTCGTTCCTTTCCACCCTTTCCCTGGAACGATTTCCCTTTCACCCCCACCCTTGCACATCTTAATTTCTCGTTTTCTTTCTTCTTTATGTACTTTACCCGCTTGTATACCTTCGGCCTTACTCCCCCTTTTTCTGGTTCGTTTTACCCCTTTCTGCAAGGATCTGTCGTGCATCGTATATTGCTCTTTTACCCGTTATATTTTATTTATTCTTCTTCATGCGTGTTTGATCCTCCCTTTTTTGTATCTGTTTCTATTTTATTTATTTTCTTGATCTTTACGGTTTATTTTTATTCTTCCAAAAGTTTCCTAAGTATCTTTCTTTCTTTCAGTTTTATTGCGTCTCGTGTTCTTATTCCTTATCTTTGGTTTTTCCGTTTTTAGTATATCGTCCAATATAATCTGCTTTCCCATTTAATAAGAGTTTACTCTGTTTTTGCTTCTATTTGTTTATTCGTCTTTTGTAGATCCTAGTTTTTGATCATCTCACAGTTCTGTACCTTCTCGTTAAATCTGCCTTTATCTTTACTCATGTCTTTCTTAGTATACCCTGCCTTGTGCGTCCTTCTCTTGTTCACATTTTCGTATACTGTACATTGTCTATTGATAATTTTGCACAGGTCTCTTTGTCGATATTCGATTACCCTCCATCATTGTCTTCCTCACGTCGAGAAATAATTCAAAGCTTTTGTTTCACTAAAATTAACAAAAGGATCAAGCAAAATACTATTGTTCTTATTTTTCATACAATTCCCTTCTTTTTTATATATCACAATAGTATAATACATAATCCGTAACACATAATATATTCTCGCTACAAACATCTAATGCCAAATTTTATGTAATTACAAGCAGTTTGAGTCACGCGAGTTATTACCATGCGTCCACTGCAATTGGCATATTGTTTTTCTTTACGGTCGATTAGTTTTACGCAACGTACCTCCAATTCTCGGCTCGCGTAATTAAGCAGAAGAATATTAGATAAGAGGTCGTGTGAAAACGAAGCACAATAATGGTCAACAAGGGCAGTAAAGAATCACACCTATGCATGAAAAAATAGCGAGTGCAACGTCGAACGAGATTTTATCAATTATACGAGGCCAGAAACGAATTAAATCTTAACCTCGACAGGTATTTCAATCGATTTGTCTTCGTTTCTTCGCTTCCCATGTCTTCGTTCTCCCTTCGAGTAGCGGCGATTTCTTTACTGTCAGCATAAACATTTTTATTGCGACCAGACGCGGAACGATCTCGCTTTACATAGAGAAAAAAAAATGTCAGTCGCAGTAGAACTCGGTTTTTTTATGGTTGAACTCTCTGCGTAATTCGAACGGTCCTCTCTTCCTCTTTCTGTGTGTATTCATAAAAAAGGAATAAAAGAGAAACATGCACGCAACGAAAGACGCGAAACGCAGAGAACGATGACGCACCGACAATAAATAAAGCTGGCGCACCGATACGAACTCTTTCGTTAGCGCTTAAGATTAGTACGTAATGGTGTATCGTGGTTTGAAGGAACGGCCAGGGGATTTGAATGCTTTCGAGGGTGCACAAACTGCGGTATAATCGATAACCGCAAAAGATTATAGAAGAAAGGGAGGATTAATTGGTTCGATGAGATGCCAACCGAGATTCTTCTGGTGAGAAATTGTTCATTGAGGAAGATAGAGGGTATTCGTATTAAATCCTTCAATATTCTGTTTTCTGGAAAGAACGTTTATTTTATCAAAATCTTTCCGTTTGAAATGCATATTAACGCTATGTAGTTGGGTATTGACTGGACCAATATGGGAAAAGGCGTATACAAGCCCGTATTTGTACGTGAAAACGCTATTGCTACGTGTTCCAATAATGTGTTAAATATACAATTCAAAACAGGATGTGTTAACCTAGTGTTTCATTAAAATTTTAATTCTTGGACTTGCAAGTAAAACTTAGTGTACGTGTAGGATGCGCAGATTATAAGTTTATAAAATTTAAATGCAATGGAGTATCGGAAACAATCGAAATATGCGCGTTTTCAAGGAACGAAGCGTAGCTAAAGATTTTCGATATATATTTCGATATATATTATTTTAATTTATTTATTAGCATAGTAATTGTAATCAATTCGACTAACAAATATCTAGATCAATAGCGATAAGTAATAGTATATAGAAATAAATGAAATAATTCTTTTTGTTACCTCAAATGTGAATTTGCAAACTGCATTTTGCCATCTTTACTCAACTAAACAAGGATATGACGAACACGTAATCAGTGCTGTTGCACACGCGGCTCAAAGGAAGATGTACGGGCCGATTTAGGATTGCAAAATGAATTCTCATTACTTGTCACGTGATACTCACAGGATCCTCTCGTTAATGCTAATTTTTAATCGATCTTCTATATTCACCGTCGTTTTTTCTATTTCTGTCATTATTTGACCACGACGTGGAATAAATCATTGTCTCGATCATAAATCACAGTCCATTTTTACATTTCATTTTACATTTTTAATCTTATTTCAATGCAAATAATAACCCATAAAGAAAAGAGAAACCGAGGACACTTATTTGATAATAATATCTGCACTTCACAGAATAACTCTCTTTGTAAACAACAGATATGAAATTAGTTAATAAATTATTCTAAATCAACTTGCCGCATCCCACCACTTCGTTTTACCACAATCAACACCACAGTCGTTACGCAATAAATCAGATTCTCCCACGTGTATCATCCTTCGTGAAATCAAGCATCGAATAAACTTCCAAATCAATAATCAGCTCGAAATAAAGAACACTAACCGATTTTAATCGACACCGTTCCCCAAAACACCATCTTCCATGCATGTTACATTAATCTCAACAATTTTGCACAATTTCAACGCATTCGTCTCTTGCGCGCAACCAAAGAAGAGGCGATCAGGTCACATGGTAGAGACCATAAAATCTCCTCAAACAAATCAACAACCAATCTCAAAAAAGAGCAAAGATGCAAAAAGACGAAGGAAAGAAATAGAAGTAAAAATAAAAAGAATCTACGAAACAAGAAATTAACACTCGAAATTGTATAATGAAGTAACGCAAATAAAAAAAATCGGTAAGCAAAAGTTCGACTCACCTATACACGCGGCGACAGGCAGGTGGTCCTGGGTTCCGGTTCTCCTCGGCGGTGATCCAGAGGCGAGCGATCTACGGATCGTACGGGAAGCGACAGTAGCGTCGCGTGCTGCTCGTGCCAGCAAATGAGATAATAATCGGAGGACTCAGTCACTCGTCGTCGGGCACCGTGGCAGGCAGCGGTGGCAGGGTGGTTGTTCGGCGGCGGTGCCGAAAGTGGGGGTTGTATTCCATCCCTGGCGACCGTCGACGACGAGAGTACGAGCACGAGAATGACAGAGAGGGAATAAGGGACCTGCGATACGGGGGCGAGAGGGCGAACAAGCATGATATAGAGTGCGAGAAAGAGGGAGAAAGAGAAATCAGAGGGGACGAATGGTAGTAGGAGGAGGGCTGGAGGCAGAGGGTGGTGGTTTTTGAGATGATCCGGCCAATCTGCGCATCATTTCCCCGATGCACCCCGCGTCGCGGCAAACCGGCGCGGATTCCGCACCACCGCAAGCACCGTAGAAGCCCTGTTGAATGCCACATTTTGAGACGAGGATGGAAAGAAAGAGACGGTAAGATCGACCACGGCTGGTGGACAAGGACGAAGGGCAGAGCAAGGAAAAAGGAACGAGAGAATGAGAGCAAGAGGGCGGCATTAAAAAAAGAGGAAGCGAAAAGGTAGAGAGAGACAAGATGGGAGAGAGCAATACAAGCATAGCCTTGCTACGGGGATGAAAAAAGTGGAAAACAGATATAGGCAAAAGAGAATCTTTCTCCTGTACCCGTAGCTTCTTCCCACCCTTGCTCGCCTGTCTCTTCGCGTCTCTTTACTGCGTTCCACGGACGTATCGAGGATATGTTTACACTGCCGGAGAAGAATCTCCGCTCGCGTACGACTGGAATATCGATCTTTAAATGCACCACAGAATTGAAACGTGCGTGCCTTTGTCAGTTTATCTTAAAATGGGACCGATGGACGTTCTTCTTGAAATTACTCGAAACGATTGTGAAGACGAACGCGATGAAACGTGGCGGAACGCGGTAATATAAATAATTCGGTCACTTGTTTCGGTTTCAGATTATACTTTTATATCACGATTTTTATAAACTAATATTCAATGTCTACAAAAAGTTTTGCATACCTACACATACATTTATTATAGAACTTACATACTAACTAATTATATCCAAATATATCAAACTTTTTATTTAGTTATACTTCAAGGCTACAAGAGTTTGATACTATGAAAATAAAAACAGAACTTGATAAAGAATATTTTATTGTAAAATAAGGGACTGTACAAATACTTTTTATTCTATACCATTGCGAATTTAAAAAATTATTTATACATGTCAGTTTTCTAAATTTTAATTCTATTATCTTCTAATTTCACCTAATTTTATATTAATAGAAGAAAGAAGAGTTATCGAATACCTTGAAGGAATAATTTATGAAAAAAATTGTAACTACGTGCATTTTAATTAATGTTTAGTTACCCTAGTAGATACGTATAAAAGATGTGAATGAGGGTTGGTGTAGTGGAATGGAAGAAGATAGCTGTTTTGCCAGGAAATGTATAGCAACCACAGGCAAACAAATTTTCTTCGACGAGCTGAATTCCGCGAACAGATAAATGGCAATGGGATTCGTGCGATGGTTTCGATTCAGAATTTAAAGAATTTCGAGAGATTCCTCACTGCCTCGAACGCAGCGAACACGTTTTGTTAAGCCGCGAACGGGGACATACGATGCACGATACAGCTTTCAATGCATCAGGGATCAATCCACGCTTGCATAGGTACGCATAGTGCGTATTTAATTTCTGCGTTCAACCTACCGATCGTGGAAAAAATTAAACAAATTAATCAGAAGTTATCTTATTTCGTTTCACTTAGAAAATTCTCGTATTATATTTGTAAAATACAAGATATTAATATGTTATCGAGCGATAATGACGAACATAAAATAAGGAATTGTTATACCAAATTTAACTTAATTTAGTTTAGGGCTATTACTTGAAACAGAAACTTAAAGGTTTTTCTATACATATTTATATGTTTCAAACTACAGGAAATGTATTTTAAAAATCTATATTATAACGAAAGTAAGAATAAATTTTCTTATAGTATAATTAGTTAAATTTATGAGGAAGCATTACTTACATAGTAAACGTGATGTAGTAATAGTAAACGTAAAGGAAGAGTAAATAATCCTGAAAAAGATAATTGACCATACGAGATCGGTCTAAATATTTATTGTTCAATGAGACTTATCGTACAGTAGACGGATTGTCCTTAGTAACAGGTTCTACTGTATGTGGAAGTTAGGTGACCGTTCACATCAGACCCTGAAACGGTGCTAATTGGCCTGTTGCGAAGGGTAATGTGCGAAAGCTCTCGTAACACTCCTCACACCGCCCTAAGCCAGACTTACTTCCGGTTGTGCTTCGATATAAAGGCAAAGATTAAGTTGCTTTCATTACTTACAATATTTTTACGGTATTTATTTTTCTAGTAAAATATAATATAATTATAATTTATTTTGGATTTTATTACGAACAGTCCTGAGTTTTGAAATAAATATTAATTCATACGAAATATACAATTTGTTTAAGCAGGATGAAACTATACAAATTTACTATACTGATTTAGTACACTTTCAAATAGTTACAAAAATTCCATATTTTCATTATAGAAGCGAAATGTTCACGTAAAAAGCACAGAGTTTCAAGAAAATGCACTGCTTGGTCTTCTTTTTCATACAATAATAGCACTCTATTTTGCGATCAACGAGAAATCAGCTCAACTTATATGAACCTCAAACCATACAATGGACTGGGTCAAGGTACAACGATTTTAACCAGATGCTTGGAATTCCCAAATGGCGATAATCCCTCCGTATTTCAGGGATACCTTCTACCTCATAGGCAGACGTTATGATTAAACCATTGACTTCTTCTCGTTGATTCACTCCTTAATCTAAATTCTCTTCAAATTAATTTCATTTATCGTGACCTCAAAACACAATAAACTTGCTTGATGATGGTTAAAGTTTCTACTCAAAACACGGTATTACTTAAAATTCAAAATCATTAATGTTCGACAACACTTGGCCGAATAAGATTTGAAAAGAATCGGGCGAAGGATTAAACTATGAAAGTAAAGTATAACGATTTCAAATCGATGATCTCCAATTGAGAATGAGAAAGAGGGAGAGGGAGGTGAAGGCCAGCCCAAAGTCCAGAAGGGTGCTTCGCCTCGCGGGCAAGTACCCCAAATTTAAATCGTCGCTTCCACGACGACACCAGTGAATCTCCTCTGGGCGATGGCGAGAGAATTCGAAGAGGCAGGGTGAAAAGAGGGAACGAGAGGGAGGACTCGGGGGAAACAATTTACCCGAAATTCGCCTCGTCGCGTTTGGCGACTGGATACACTCTTATTTGTCCCCTCGGCAATCTGTCGACTCCGAACGCTCAACCCCTTCTCCTCGTTTCCTCTTGGTTCTCCACCTCCTTTCCAGCAACCCCTTCAATCCCCACCAACCCCATTCTTCTCTATTTCCCACCTCTTCTCGCGAAGCGCGAAACCGCGAAACCTCACGGGAATTTTAAACACCGGTGATTCGTCGGTGTTCTTTAGCGTTACTCCTGTCTTTTTCTTTCTTACACACACGTATATACATACATATAAACGTTTCTCTATTTTCCCCCTTTTTTCATCTCTCTCTTCATCTTTTTTCTTCCTCAACTTCTTCCCCCATTTTTTGTGTTTCTTTTTTACCATATCTTCTGCCTAGGCTTTTTCGTTCATTTCGCAAGTATATCTCCTCCCTTCCTATCCGTTGACTGGAACGCTTTCTCCGCAGACGACGACGAGCCATCGTTGCTGAGACATCCGTACGCTTCCCATGGTGATAATGCGGAAACATTCAAATCTGGCGCAGCCTTTCTTCCTTGACACGCGAAAATCGTGGTCGGAGCTAGCAGAGCGACAATGATGTTGTCTTTGTAGAAGGGGACCGCCTCGACGTTAACGCGCCCCTCTGACAAGGTCGAAGGGTTCTTCACTGGGGTACTTACGCACTGGTAATCTTATAACGAACGCGGCCTGTGAATTAATCCGTTGGTTAGGATTGGCCATAGGGTCTCTGAATGGTGACTGACACATCATCGTCAATCGATATTTCAGCCGTGAATTTTTAATTTTTGATTCTTCAATAGAATATTTTTTTTTTTTTTTAATATAAATTGTTAATTATTTTAACGTGAACGTTGAGAATTTTAAAATCTGAAATATTATGCTATAGTATTTAACTTTATAATTTTTGCACCTTGGGACTTTCGTTCATGTCTGCTTCCATTGAACGCTAATGATTGACTATCGTTTATTTATTTCACCAAATAATTTTATTCATTAATAATTTGAATACCACTTTCATTTCAATCGCATTCATTTTTGATAATAAGCAAAAATAATCACCCAAATAATTCTTAAATTTCTTCACCATTGCCCCTAAATTTTACCCTAATTAATCCTCCAATTTTATCAAACAACTTTGGAGATTACCGAAACTCCTTTTCACCCGCCCTTTCCCCTATTGATACACGACGAAGCCCCATGCTTTGGATTCACAATCGTTCCAACGAAACGCAGGTCTATCTACTATGGTAAGTACATAGATTAGGATGTGACACGGAAGAAAGAAGAAAGACGAACACAAGAAGCAGAAAAAAGAAAAAGACGAAAGGCAGAGACAAAGGGAGAAAAAAGTAAGAAGAACATCGGCGAGGGACAAACGAGGATAGCGGCCGGTTAAATCTGAAACACGGTCAACGTTCCATCAAATCGAAATTCATCTAACGGGAGAAGGGCATAAATACAGTCGTGTTGTTGCGCATCTGCTTTCGCGAAAGAACGGAACGGTTAGGAAAAGGGCGAGAGATGAGGAATCACTCGAATCGGCGGGAGCTCACGGCGGGGCGTGTAATATTCCCGGGAAGTAAAGCTCCCGAGAATTTCAAGACCCCTCCCCCACCGTCAACCCCCTGTGTCCGTCTCCCTGTGGCCCCTCTACAACCACCCATCCCATCCTTCCTTTCTCCCCCCTTCTACCCCCCCGTGCGAACGTATCCTCGTGCTCGCAGCAGGCAGTACCAACCACCCCACCGACTACGAGAAGGGATGCAAATAACTGGTGATAACAACAGATAGCTGTGCCGGTACGGCTGACTCTATATCTGTGTCGGTGTACCACTACGCGGTGGCGGTTTAGGTTTCGGGGGCGAAGGGAGATCGAGGAAAAGAGCGTGGCAGGGTGGTAGAAGGGGGAGGGGATGACTGAGGGTGGTCGGCGCGGAGAGGCGCGCAAAGAGGACGAGTAACGGAGATAGAGGGAGATAGAAAGATACGATGGAAGATGAAGAGAGTACACAGAGGGTGGTCGTCGGTGGGAGTGAAGAGGCCGGCAGAAATCGTAGAGTAGCGAGAGTCAGAGAAGAGATGGCTTCGGCTGCGAGGGTAGAGGGAGTAAGAGGTGGCGGTGGAGGTGGAGAAGGAGGAGGGGTGACAACAGAAACCGGGTAGAAGGTAGCGAGATGGGGAGGGTTGGTCTCTCTGTTGGATGTGGAGAAGGGTGCAAAGAGAGTAGATAGACAGAGAGAAATGGATAAAATGAGGGAAATGAACGAACGAAGGGTAGAGAGAAAGGACTGAAACGAGTCAGCTTACTGGAGAAACGAGAAAGCGAGAAAAAGATAGAGACGGAGATAGAAACACGGTGAAAAGGGGGTAAGGGCGAAGGTGGAAAAGAGAAAAGCTACATGACTGTATAGTAGTGGTCCGAGGAAAGCGGCGATACGGAGGGTGACGCGAGGGGAGCATTCGAAGGGTGTGTAGACGGGTGTGGAGAGCGAAGGAGAGGAGGAAGCGGAGGGACGTCACTCGCTGTCGCATCGAGCGCGAGCGATGAGTGGCGCGCGCTCGCTCGTCTTTTGTTTGCGATACGATGCGACTGCCAGGCCTCGTGACAGCGGTGATGGGCGGCGGGGGTGGTTCGTGGAGGAAAGGGATCACGGCGAGGAGGTGGGTCGGGGGCGTTGGAGGCGACGGTAGAGCGAGAGGGAGAGCCGACGGTGGTGTGCGACCGCGAGGATGAGCAAGAGGGCGCAGGGAGAGGGTAGGAGAACTGAGCTGGGTACCGGGTGAGAATCACAGAGGTACGCTACACTTAACGCGACCCATGCGTACATATGTTACATGGATGAGCGTACGTATATGAGCGTCGATACGTGCACGTAAATTTCTACTGCCGGCTTGTTCGGTGTATTGGGGCCTTGTTGTCAGCAGGTTGCCGGATGCACATCCACCTACGGATCTCTCTGCTCTTCTCTGCTCCACTCTTCTGCTCTACTCCGCTTTGCTTTGCCCGCGAGTAACGCACTGCTGTTATATATGTATAGATACGTTTGTATGTACATACGTGTATGTATGATTGAGTATGTGTGTCTATCGAATGTATCGGGACTAGCTATACATACGGTTGACGTACACGACGTTTTGGGGATAATCGTCTCTACTATCGTACGCGTACTATTGGATCAGACTTAGGTGAATGTTGTAGGGTCGTAAGAACGAGATGAGCAGAGGAGAGACAGAGACGAATGTACGGATAAAAGGGAGCGTTGAGCAATTTCAGATTTGCTTCCGACACGAGTTGGTATTTCGTTTAGCAAGTTATTGAATCAGCAGCGCGGGTTTCGCGTTAACGCTAATTAACAGGTTATCGATATTTCTTTAACGAAGAAATTTTTCTGCTGGATAAATTGCAATGAATAGCAGCTGTTCTTCCTTTTGAAATTTTATACGATCCGCAAATTGATAAAGACTAACAATAATTTATCTTTAGAGATCAATAAATGTTACGTGATAAACGTACCAATATAATTTATTATTCTTATATTTCAACTTTTATATGAATTAATTAAATATTAATATCTTTTACAATATCACAAAGTATAATTCTATTCCCTTTTTATATTACATTTTTGTATTTTACCAACTTTTTTAAAATTCAATTAAAAATATATAAATGAATGGTAAATTAAACAATTATTCGATAATAAAAAAAAGTAGAAAAATCGTGTCGTCTAACAAGTCAAAGAAATACGTATGCCGTTCTATGAACAGTAGAGTCTGTTCATTACAGGAAACTTCTACTGATCCCCGAGGATATGTAGTTGCTTCACTGACTGGCCAGACATCCTACGCACGTGAATTCATACACAAGGTCGTAAACGATCATATCCAATAATAGGATTTCAATCAGCAATTTTTATGATAGGTATGACAGAAACGAATGCATCCTATCAGGCTGATTATTACGTAAAATCGTTATTACATTCGTTTGCTCTTGTAGCAATCATCAATGATTGAACGTATGCATGCACGCAAATGCTTCGCTTATCGGAGGCTTATTGTCAATATGGCTGTTTGCATGCAGAACAGTAGATACGCCACATCTGTATTTGTCTTTTCAGTATTTCAGATCCTCTCTATTAATTCCCATTTCGCGTCAACAATATTTGCGTTCTATTTTGAGGATGCACGTGTTCACGCGGCACGCGCGAAAGATACCACGTTTTCCATGAATTTCTCACGTGAGGATGTTGCCTTGCTCCATTCCCCTATTAGCTTCCTCTGTGATTGATATATCACCCTGCTACGAAGTCCTTAAGAGGTTTCGCGTCGAGTCTGGATTTATCGTGAATCTACGATAACAAGCAAATTTTCATTCAGATAGACAAAGATATTCTTCATAACTATTCTTATACCTATCTATAAAAAAGAATACAACGTTAATAATTCAAGTTTACAGATATTTCTCTACAATTAAATATTCCAACGCAGGTTTCTAACTTTCTTTTAAAGATTTTACATTTCTCGAATGTTCAGAGATTTCAAAACATGTTTCCAAAATATTTTAATAAAGTTTAAAATTGAAGACGTTATAAAAATTTTTTACCGTCACAGTCTATGTGAAAATCTGTATGGATTTTTTACAGAGTATTCTTTAGAATAACGACGACGCGACGGTTCACGATATGCCATAAATTACTGAACCGATTGATTTGAACTTTGGCGTACGTGCTGAGAATATCTCTACATCTCTTACTACTTTTGGATCAATATTTTTAACACATCTTTGCAGTTTGCAGAAGTTTCATGCGCTGCATATTTAAATTACTACCATGGTTGTTCATAAAAAGTGAATTTTTTCCAATTATCGTTTTGTAATAATACCATCGCGATATCGTGATGTTATTTGTAAAACAATTACAAACAATAACTTGTTTGCTTTTCATTTAATCTTGAATAATAATAAAATATGTAATTGTTTTAACTTACTGATAGAAATCACTGAAATAAAAGAAAGCAATGAAATCTCACTCATAATAGACTCGAAGTGTTACATTGAAATCTTGCTACAATTTTGTAAAAAAATTGACAATACACGCTAAGCAATGATTCCTACGATATTAATGATAGGAAATTAAAATCTTTCTGAAACAGTTGAATTATCAATAAATATACATACCTGCAAAATTACTATGTCAGAATCTGATTTGATTTTTTATATAAAAAAATCCGAATATCAACATCTAAATGTATCATTTAAATAGAACAGCTGTTTAATTTTTTCCAAGCGTAAAAGCGATACGAACTAAGCGATTAAACTTAGTCAGAGCTTACGTTACAAAGTTTATCGGCAAGGGATTCTGTGTCCTTAATTGCACGACGTTCCGCGGCGAAACATTTTTGTTTCGCGACAGTGAGCGAGCAACGCCGCGGAAGCGCGACCGATGTTTTATTGTGACAAGGCTCAAGTGCGAGGTGTTCGGTGCACGGGAGGAAATATACAACCGCGAGCTTTAAAGTGCACCGATGCACCGCGCTCGAGAATTTCCGTGGATATAGAACGCGCACGGTTCGTAGGAGTAGACGCGCCAACGCGACCACGTATTATTACGTAAGCATTCGATACTAAAGAATGCCGTGCACCAACCGTCGCGGTATTTTATTAAACGTTTCTCTATTTTAAATGGAAAAACGCGAATTTCTACCTTTGATAGAGAGGAAATGTTATGCTAAGAATAAGATAGGCCAAAAACATTTTAAATGGGAAGAAATTTGCGTGATTGTTGTTTAAATGTATATTGCATTGAAATTATTTTGTAAATGATCATTTAGAAATGACTAGTGCAGAAATGTTATATTAAATCTGTAGCATAGAATTTTGGGAAGTAAATTTATTTATATGTTTTAAGCATTTCTATTTCAAGATTTCAAGATCCTCATTGTCAAACGCTTATCAATTTTTGCAATCTTTTGAAATCAAAATGAATTCCGGTGATTATCCGAGTGAAAATCAAAATAAAATTTTGTCAAGATATTGTTTTAAAAGGTAAGCGGAGAAAAATCAGAACGAAAGAAAATGTTCGTAAAGAGTTGATATTTTCCGTCATCCTCGTTTAATTAAAAATATATAATCACATTAAACGATGTAGTTATATATTATCAACTATATTCAAACCGAATCTACTTTCTATATCTTTACAAAACTGTAGATATGAAAAATAAAATTTTATATTACTTCTGTCTTGCATAGAAACGCTTTATTCTCAGCTAGTAGGTACATATGTTTGTTCTAAAATGTATATGTAAAGCATTCGAATCATTTGCCCGGAAGAATATCGGGAAGAAAATGGGAAACCTGGCCGAAAATAACGGTTTGGTGATACGAAGAGGAGGCGAAGTAAGTTCGAGATGACAGAGTGGGGTCAGAGGATAACTCGGGTCTCGACCGGAGCTGCTTTTGACACGAATACGTTTATGCGATCACTTGGCCTCTCGTTTCTCACGTTAAGGCTCTGTCCACACCGACACGGATCACTTATCGGTTATTTTATTTCAGGAAGAACGCGTCGCCGAGCTTCTTTGTAACTCAAGAAAAAAAGATTTTCACCCGCTGATATTCTAAAGGGATATTTCAGCTGGGTCGCGAAATTTCCTTTTTTCCGTTTTTTCTCGTCTTCGCTCGCGCTTACTTGGATACGTCTGAATCTATAATGCTTTTGATATCAAGCTTTAGTCGGTTGGTATAATCGAGTCGCTTCGCGGTGAAATAAAAAAAAAGAAAAAAAAAAGAAAGATGGGGAGGAAAAAGACAGAAGAGAAAAAGAAAGAAAATGAAATCCGCTGACGACAGAGCTTGGTTTTTAAGTGAATCGCGTCTGTAAACGCGACGTCGCGTAACACGAGTGCGCGAAACACCGCGAACCTATTAGCGCGTGAAATGGAGCGACTTGAAAGAAACGAATTCTATCCTCATCGAGGACGACGGTAATCTACGTAATCGCAGACACGCTTCAAAGCGTTCAACTTAATCCGAGATGCAGGAATTTTCTCGACTACTAACGCGTAATTAATTCGCGAGCAGCATCAATTAAATCGCGACTCACCGATGTCGCGAGTGCATACTTCTACAAATCGGTAGGACAAGAAAGGATACATCGGTATCGATTCTGTCATTTAAAATCAACGATTTGAATAGAAGCATGCAGCGTGTCTTCGTATAATTACGAGCGGCGTAAAACAACGGCGACGGACGCGCGGATTCGGCTTCGATATCGGCGCAAATTAAAAATAAAACGCAAGAGGGTCGCATTGTGATATCACCGCCGACTTCGAGGAACATGAAAAGCGTGACGTATAAAATTTTTCTCTGTGTAATTGCGATGAAAGTTATACATTTACATATATACGTGTATATATGTGTATGCGACAGACTAAATTAACGTTTCGCGTGTAGCACCTTGCCAACGCTACGCTATAAAAGAAACCGGTGCAAATGGGTTAAGGACGAGATACTTTTCACGAAAATCGCAACACGCTCGTGTAGTTCTTTTCTTGCCCGTTGACGCGTTTACTACTCAGCCCATCCATCCGGTGACTTCCGGTGACGTGATGACGAGTATAACTCCCGGGCCATACGACGCATTAAACGCGAGGACAATTAAATGGCCCCTTCGCCGATTCCCGCTGGTAACTTATTCCCAAAGTTCCCAAACTTGGTCGCGCAAACAACTTTAATTAAATATCTACCAGCGATGTCTGCGCGTGTTCGTCGATGAACCACAGACGAAGAAGGAAGAGCTGGAAACAAACGAAAAGAAACGATCATCGAGCGAAGAATAAGAGGAAACGAAGGAAAGAAGGTAAAGTTAAAAAGGAGAAAGATTTACGGAGAAGAGATAGAGAAAAGTGAAAAAGCGAGAGAAGTAATCGTGAATACCTAATAATGTAATACTAGGTTAATACACTTTAGAAGACTCGGAATCGCGGTTTTCGTTAATGAAAATGAATAATGGACAGGGTAGATAATCATACCGCGTTCGATGTACACAACCACCCCCAACCACGCCATTTTCTAATTGAGTCCATCATCGTATTGGCATACCACGGTTTTCGTTAATTATAATGAATCGCGAGTCCCAGCAACGCCTGTATTAGGGTAAATACAAGACTGGCTATTTTTGTTACATGGAATCGAATTACCGCTACGTTTCTGTAAACAAGAGATCAATGCGATATTAGAAAATCGTTTTAATAAAACATAACGAGAAAACTTGTCACGACTTACCCTCGACCATAAAGAACGTGATTTATATTCGTACGTGTAAATTATGTAAATCCTGAATTTTTTAGAATACTGCTTGAAGATACAGTTATTTGTCTGATTGCTTTTTAGTGTGTCGATTTGATTAATTGTATAACTGTAGTAAAATATTGACGTTATATGTATATATGATGTTTACTATGTCGATTAATTTAATTGAAATAATTACTAATTAAGTTAAAATATGAAAAATATAATCCGCAATAATAGTATGCCAACTATTTAACCATTTAACGTATGTACTTACATGCCCGTGACATCCCTATGAAGAAATAAATTGTTTTTAATTTAATCTTTATAAATTCAAAGAAGGCGTATAGTTTAAGATCTCAGATATCTACATATATATCCTATAAAAAATAGACGATACACCCATCTGTATTGTAAGTTGTTTTTTATTATAAGAAGAATAATTACATACTCTTACTCTGTTAAATTTCCCATAGCTACGTAAACATTCACAGTTTATTTATGATAATCGCATCGACACCGGCTAATCTTCGTAATCAACGTTCGTCGTCAATCCGCCACTCTTGAAATCATTTCGATCTTGACTGGAAGCATCAGCGTGGAGTGAGCCGGGAACGAAAAATCTCTCTCTTTAGGAAAATTATAGACGGTTCGGGGGAGTGCGATCCAGTCGAAAAGCACCATTGATACGAAAACGAGTATCGACTTTGACTGTCCACCGACTCTCACCTTTGGCAGTGCGTTCCTTTTAATCTATCCGCGTGATGCAACGGACTGCAACGTTCTTCTGCCTCCAAGGGCTTTCGGATAGCGGTAGAGGAAGAGAGAATGAGAGGGAGGGAAGAAGGAGAGGAAAAAGAAGAGAAGATGTATGCGGAATCGTGCGCGTCGAGTACGTGGAACGCATTACACGATCATCGCGTACGGAAAGCCCAGATCAATTACATAATGGCGCGACTGAAACGGATGCTCTTCAACCACCGCCCCGAGCCCCCTTAGCCCCGTCCCACCCCAAAGCGTCCCTGCGCTCCTGGCACAGCCCCTTTCGCAAAGTGACTATAGAACAAAGGGTTGAGCCTCTTCTCTGCGGGCGCAGTAATTATTATGCTCTTTGACGATCCCTCTGTCTGTCAACGGTAACGCCAACGGAATCGATACTTCTAAAACTTTAATCGTTTCACGTATGAGTGACATGCTTTCGCGTTAAGCCGCATGTAAAAATATTTCACGTCCGCAGCCGAGCCTCGGGGGAGACGAGGAGGTGTCGAGAAGGGTACCATCCGTGTCGATGATTTTCCTTTCATCTGAATCGATGACTCGGTGGATTAAAAACTTTATAGATCGGTAGATATAGGGAAAAGTTTCGATTTAGCGGTAAGACGTTTGGTTTGGCTGAGTGTGTCGTGCGAAGATTTGAGATTGAGGGATTAATAATCGTCTGAATGATTAATAATCGATAACGAGTTCTTCTTATTTAAGAAGAATGTACTTCGAATATCTTATTGTACAGGGTGCGCCGTTAGAATTCGGACAGAATTCAATTTGTAGTTCCCACCATATTAGAATTCAGATGTTTGTGCTGATTGACTCTGAAGTTAGTTAAATATGTCAATAAGTCTTCTATAACCTCAAAATGACAGAACTCGTTAAGCAAAACCCGGAATACGATAGAAGAGCGGCGATTATAGAAAGTCTTCGCGCCGGGTGGATGCCAAAGTGAATCGGAGGAACGACCGTTGGCTGGCCCACAATCTCGAAGATGTTCCTGTTGTGGGCAAAACCAAATTTCCAGCAAGTGTTCACGTTTTGAGCGTTGTCTCAAGTGAGGGCGACGTCATGCCTCCGCACTTCTTCCAAAAAGGCGAAAGAATCACAAAGGAGGTTTATTTGGAGGTCCTGAAGACAGTAATAAAGCCGTGGATGGAAATTACGGCTTCTGGAAGGCCGTATTTATTTCAACAAGATGGCGCACCTGCTCACACAAGTCATCTTGTTCAAAATTGGCTCTCTGACAATGTGGACATGTTTTGGTCGAAAGATTTCTGGCCTCCTAACAGTCCCGACCTAAACCCATTGGACTATTACGTGTGGGGCGTTATCGAGAGACAAACTAATAAATGCAGGCACCCCAACGTCAACTCCCTACGAGCTGCTATCGAGTCAGAATTCGCGACAATTAAACGCGACCAGTTGAAGTCAGCGTGCTCGCGCTTTAGAGCAAGAATAGAGCAGGTCATAGAGGCAGAGGGTGGTTACATAGAATAAAAGTTCTCAGCAAGGACCCTTTAAATGAGATATAACAACATTTTCATGTGTTTTTGTGTATTGACTTAAATAAACAACTTTCTGCACAAAACTTCTTTTGTCCGGATTCTAACGGCGCACCCTGTATATGGTATGTCTTATTAGACATATTCATATACTAATATCTCGAAGATTTTGCATCCCATACACCGAGGCACTTTAAACTTTAGGCCATTAAGAACAGTGTATAGGTTCCAAGGACCTTGACCCATTGTATGGATTTCAACAACTTTCACAGACCCCATAGTTGATTATGTGGTTCTAATGTATGCCATATTGCTTAAATATTAAATATTATATTGTTATTGCAGTAAATATATTTAATTTAATTCTTAAACGATTAACGTTAGTTTGAGAAAAAAGAGATTAACGTCTCTTTCGTGTAGTATAAATAATCGTCGTGGATTGATACGTACGGTTGATTACGAAAAAGTCATGTTAACTATGAAAAATTGTGAAAATCGTATAACCACAAAAAAAATGTGTAGAAAATATCGTGCAACCACCTCAGAGGAATATTATTCTTTTCTTCAAGAAAGGTATATTCTGTCCCATTATTTTACAACCAATGATTCAATGATTTAGATAAATATGAATATAAAGAATATTAAACCTGCAGACATGTTTTTCAACTTATTAGATAAATTTTCAGCCTATTCAATTTTCGAATTTTGAACATTTAACACTATATTCTACAAGAACTACTAAGAGATATTCGATATTACTTCAAAGACGAAAAGAAATAAATACATTCGTTCAAAATACAACTAAACGCAGCACATAACAATTAAAGAATTTCTTATCGTGCCTATTACAGCGACTCAGACGTCGATGAAGGAACAAACAGATAAGAAATTGTTGACTCTATGTATATCAGTGAAGAAGAGGGAATACAGAAGATAAACGGAGGATCATGATATTGCCGAGAGTTAGATACTTTCCTGGATCAGTAGTGAAAAATGATAGGGCGCGATCGAGCTGGCGTCGCTGGGATCTCATTATACCCCGTAGAAAGACGAGATCGTCTCCGTAGAACTTCTTTTTCGCCTGGAAGGAAGGAGGGCCTCCCGTTTCACGATACAGAAACGCTTTCCTCGTTAGTCTTAATTTTCTCTTGCGGCCCGACATAGGCGACGACACTTCATATCGCGAACGACAGTACATTCGTGGGAGCGTTAATGACACCGTGGAATACACGCGATGAATAAGATCGTAATAACGAGTGCCAACCGTTGTTCGCAACGGACCCCTTAATTTTCCTGCCTAATGTTTGGATTAATTTTCCGTTCGTCTTTTTCGCGCGCCGCGTATTTACTTTTGTTGAAATAAAACAAAGAATGTAGGCCGCTGTCTCCTATCTGAATATGAAAATCTCTTTTGCAGCTGTATCGTCACAGATTCTCTGTGTATACATACAATATGCATGATACACACTTTCCGGCGAATCACAATTATAATATATATATATGTATATAATTTTGTTTCAGCAGAATATCGTCACTGCCAAATACTCAATAGTATCCTGGATAATTTAAAATATTATTTTGTTACTTCTGCAGGGAATGAGCGCGTACGTATAAAGTACGCGCTTATATTGTTCCTTTCTGATTCTACATTAAAACTGTTTCACAGTATTTTGTTGTTCCATTTTTTATTTGGAACATGCATGTAGACATTTTATTTTGATATTTGAAGTATACAAATTTCTTCGTTATAAGTTTTAGTTGTTATTTTTCATAATAAATTCTTTATATGTTTATCATCTTAAATAATCTTGTATAATAGATCGTTAAATTTGTGCGAACCAATAATTCCACTAAAACGTAGAACATTAATCTTGTCATACTTTTAACACGTTTTATTTTAATACCAATCAGTAAAGCTAAGTCAGGCAAGACTATTTTACATCTTTTTTTTTTTTAGAACTTAATATTTTCTGTAAAATGTCAAGTTCTTTAATAAGAGATATTACAGATCTTTGACCAGAACGTATCTAATGATACGAGGCGAAAAAGAACTGAAGGAAATGTCTGACTTTTCAAACGCGTTTCTGATGGCAGATATCGCGTATCACTACATACATACATGCATAATATGTACACAGACATATACCAGAGATGCTCTTGGCCCGAGCAAAATCTCAGCCCGCAGGAATGACAATAGACTGTCAGATAATGAATCCCCACTGTCACCCCCTTTACCATCTCACGTCCTAAAACCCACCCTTTGCCATGCTCTCTCTTTCTCTACCTGTCTTTTTCCCGCACGTATTTCCTTTCTCTCGGCAGCGACGGGTTCGAAACCATCAACTTTTACTTATCGAAGAACAAACTTTTTCACAACATCGATATCATAATGATAAATTAGATTGATCGAATCGACTACGAAATAATATTTGTCCAGCTAATTATTTATTATACCATTCTGAGTTTATATATATCTAGTTTAGAATTTTAAATGAAAAAATTTAGTAAAAATTACTTACATTAAATTTACATCTTAAGCGTTTATTTTAAACTGCATAAAATATGAAAAGATAACGACTAATTGTTTTACTAATTCTATATTCTTTTTTAATTTAAAGATACAGCATTGCGATATTGCTGTTAGGGCTAATTTTCTTATGTATAATAAGTAATTAGTTTTCTCCTTTCTATTTTGCTATATAACGCTTATTTTATATTAGTACTTTTTCTTTTTCTTTTCATTTCTTGTAATACAACCAAATTAGAATAAAAAAGAGTCATATGATTGCATAAGCTAATAAACGATGTATGTAACTTTTACTTAGGTCTCAGTTGTATCTCTCGCTAACTATACCCTTTATATTTTCCACCCTCTACTCTTGTAGCAAACAGGACTATGACCGAGTAGGCGAGGCGTCCACTTAACGCTAATGCCCCTTTTATTGGTCAAGATTCCAGTCAAAAGCTGAATAGATGCTCGAGTTATACTCCCAATTCAGTTTCCTCTAAAAATTGAACGAACAATTCATTATACCTGCTTGTAAATATTATATTCAATCCCATAAAATCTCATTTAGCAACTAATATAATTTTTATATGCTAAACGATACAGATTAATTTACTTTGAACAAATTGAAAATAAATCAAACGTAATTTTCCCATTCAAGCAAATATTTTTATATTTTTTTTTGATTATGATTGATTACGTTATTTATAGCTATTCCTTATATTGTTTTCAATTCCACATTTAAACATAATTAATATTCATTTCCGTTTATAATTCACATATTAAAAAATAAAAGAAAGAAATTCAGTCGTTTATCCGCTTACGATTAAGCCGATGGGTTCTTTTAATCAAAAGTATAATGCGTATTTAAATTTATCATGGTACATGCGAATTCTCTTCCATTTTTTCCTTTCTTCTTTTTTTACGTGAACTCGGAAACGAATGGAGCAAAGCCGGAAAAAAGAATTGGAACGTGAGGTGTAACATATCGAACTGAATGTTGAAGCCAGTGAGAGAGCGAGTCGAAAAAAAATTTTGCCTGGGCCTGGAATAACTCCAGGCAGAAAAAGTGAACAAAAAATTTCCATAAAAATGCACTCGTACGTATAATCCGGATAAAGCTTAGCATCGTGAGAGCGGCTATGTCACCAGTGGAAATGGCGAAAAAAACAGAATTGGTATGTGGAAATGACGGTAATCGAAGATTGTAAAAGGGCACATGAAGAAAATGTTATAGCATACAATAATTTCAAAGATATCTTCTTGAATAAAAAAAACCTTATATATATATATATATATATATATAAAAATTCATGTTAAAAATAAAACATGTTAAAAAATTATCTATAATAGGAATAGTATATTGTAGTACATATATTAATGACATATGAATTAAAATATGTATGGGTTAATATCATATTAGAAAATAAACATTTATCATTTTGTTAAATACAATTTAATTCTAGAATAATTTTGTGAAAAAAATATATTTTCGTTACTTATTTTGATACATTCATGATAGTTTGTATATAAATATGGCTTATACATTTAGGACCTGAAATTCTTTTATTTATGTAATTTTGTTTCAGTCTCATAGAACAAAAGATTTAATCATTCCTTTTTTAATCCTCTGTCCACAAATGTTCGCACTGAATAAAATATTACTTCTAAATTGTATGTACAATATCAAAATATCTTAATTTCACTGATAGCTTTAACAAAATATTAAGGAAATTATTAACATCAACAAGAATGGTGTAGAATATATTTATTACAAAATACTTCAGATAATGTATACTCACTGACGTACGTCCGCACAAAATTTGGAAGATAACGACATTTGTTTATGGTGTCAAGTTGCAATATGGAAGTAATGTTGTACTAGTTTCCCGTTTAAACTTGACTGCAAAGTTATGGTCAACTACTACTGTGTAAGAAAGTTTGAATAAAAAAAAGATATTCTTGTACCGTATTATGAAAGAATGAAACTCAAATCACAAATGAAAATATGCACTTTAGAAAAATATGACCCTATTTTCATTGAGTGAACTTCTGTATGTTTGAAAAATACGTTACTTAAAAGATTGCTTTATATGCTTTAAAGTCAAATACGTGATACATTTTCATGAGATCTTAAGTTTTAATGATTACGCATCAGTCTTGAGACTGTTAACTGATAAGTCATTAGCAGTAAATTAAGATTCATAGACCACAATGGTTTAGTACTTTACATTCAACAAAAATAGTCTGTAGTTTAGGCATTTCCATTAACGGGCCTCTTCTTATTCTAGAAAATAAATATAGTTTGTTAACACACGATTATATGTAGTCAATTACGTTAAATTTAATGCCGTTATGATAATTATCTTACAGTTTGTTTATATGGTTTCACATCTGTACTAGAAGTACGTGTTTTGGACCTCTCTTGTTCTAATTGTGCATGTAAGGATGATACTTCGGACGTCAACTCGTCTCGTATTTCTTGTAATTTTGCTACTTCAGCTAATACCGACGCTTTATCTTTCACTAGAAACGAACAAGAAAATTAACCATATTTACAATAATAATAAAACTATCAGTAAAGAACTATTAAGCCTACTTTCTCCATGGGATAATATTTGATAAAGCTTTTTATTCCTTTCTTTAACTTGTCTTAATTCCATTTTTAAGCTTTCTACTTGACTTCTTAATTCATTTATAATATCGTCACGTTTTTCCACCTCTACCCTTAACTGAGCAGATGTAATGTCATCATCGATTTTATTTAGTCTCGCCTTCAATAAATTCTTTTCTCTTTCCTTTGTGATTTCTTCTTTTGTCTCCTTTTCCATTCTTTCAAAAAATTCTGTGTCTAATTCTATAAATAAATTAACTAAATTAATCATTTTATATCTATTTAAGATTTAAAATATGGAATTATATTACCTTTGGATTTGGTATCACCATTTTCTGGAGATAATACCATATTTTGAGTAGTAGTAGTAGTAGTAGAAGTAGTTTCTAATCCCATATTGTTGAACTGCTCCAATGACATAGTAGCCTTTTTTGATTTTTTCCATGATTTTTTATTTGATTCTTTTTCTGACTTGACTGCACTTACAAGCTGCTCTTCATAAGCCAGCTTTGACAGAAAGATAGCTTGATGTAATTCTTGCTCATACGTTTCCTCGACAGCCTTAAGGAAATCACAATTGGACGTGATAACACACAACACTTATAAATATGTCACTACTGAAACAAAACCTTAGCTTTAACAATTTATATCTAAAACTAAACTATGATTTTCACACATGTTAGTCAAGCCTGTGCTGTCCTTTATTACACACAATTGGTTGGGAGTCATTGTACCAATGTCCAAATAAAAACTTATTTTATTAAATTTATAACAAAAATTTCATTAAGCTAAAGACAAGTAAACAAAATACATTATAAAAAATTTATACATTACCATTCTATCTTTCCGTTTCCATTGTTCCCATTGTTGATTTTCATTGCTACTAGTTTTTTTCTTTTTTCCCTATAAATAAAGAAAAAGTGCAAAATGAATAAAACATTTATTTTACAAATTTCTGAACATTATTACGATGATATTAAGAACTAAATTATTCTATTAATTATAAATTGATTTGCTTCCTACATTTCAAAATATATTAAGATTCATTATATACACCACTAAAAGTCAAAATCAATATTGAAGTTCGTTTCAAAATACAAGGTCCCGCCATGACTTATAAATACTATGACGTTTACCGGGTAATCAAAAACAAAAAAAAAGAAAAAACAAACTACATGTATCATACCTTATTTTGTTTTTTCTTGTCATCCTTTTTTGGTTGCTGCTGTTGTTTCGATTTTTGATTCGTCTTACCGGCAGTAACATTCTTCTGGGTTTTCTTCGGCTTACAATCATCATCATCAATGCTGAGAACTGCAAATCTTGATGGTACGGCGGTCGCCATTTCTGTGAACTCTGAATATACGTATTGATAACGAAAACTACAGAACTTCCGGTATTATTATAGTCATAAAACTTGTAATGTTCATTGGGTCCTGTTATTACATCGTGTATCATGTAAAAAATGATATAACCTAGTACAAACGAACGACTTACGTGCCTATAACTTATCGCACACAAATGGATGAATAAGGAAAAATGAAGAACGATGTTAAGCTACCACATAAACCGGAAACGAATAGTAGACGTTATTACGAACTTTCAGCGCCTCTAGCGGAAAATATTATGGAAATTACACTTACCCGCCCGGCGACACAGTAAGACCAACTGTAGAAATAAAAATAAGAAAATTATATATTTCAAAGTTTCAAGAGTTTAACAAGGTACTTATATCTGAAAGAAAATAAATTTATTACTATTATATATCTCAAAGTACTTACATATTTAGTAAATATTACATATTAATATTACAATTACTAAATATTACATTTGAATCGTTTTATACATGCTATAATCTTTTCCTTGATTTGTATTAAAGTTTTATTACTGTTTATTACAATATAACAATATAACGATATTAATAATTAAGGAACGTTATCGATGTTAAATAGTTTGCAACTTGTTTTGTAATTAATTTCCTATATATTTTAATTTACATGTCATAACTGATAAAAAATATTTTAGTTTTATAACTCTAATATAATATGATATTATACTTTTATACTTGTACAAAATTTAAACATATCAATTATTAAAGTTATATGTTGATTCATTTTGATATTTGAATTTATATTTACATCATAGTTATTGTTTTATACTTCATAATACTGTAAAAAATTTTCGTAATAATTTTGCAACTAAACTGTATTTCTTTTTGTTTGTTTATTATACACTAAATTTAGTTTTTTAAACTTTATGTTTACGTTTTGTATACAATATATAAAAGTATGATATTTATATTTAATTGTAGCAAAAAATATATTCTATATAGTATCAAAAACATAAAATCAGATTGATATTAAAAATTTATATACGAAGTATCACATATATATGTGCAACTATTGATAAAGTATATTGAAATGATAAACCATAAGAAATGCATGTATTACCAGGTATTACTTAGCATTTAAATCCTTATAACCTTTGATCTTTTATATAATTTTTATTTCGTTATCATATATAGAATAAAATCTTTTTAAAATCAACAATGTTTATTTATTCCTATCCTGAAAATAATATTTCAGCGCAATTAGCAATTATTGGAATAATTATAAAATTGTAGAATTACTAAAATAAGATATGTATATAAGTAGAAATTGGTAGAAAGTTAGGAGATAGATAAGATACAATAGTTGGCAACACTGTCGGATCGAGAATCTCGAACAACGAGAGAGAAGGAAGTATCCATCACACATCCATCCATCCACCGTACAGAGCCCCGTTGCACGTCGGGAAATTGAACATGTACGTATGTCGTATGAGCGACGTAGAGCGTTGAATGTGTCGATTGCGTTCGGGGTTGGCTTGTACTTTTCGCGGTTAAATGTGCGCGCAGCAACGTCGCATGGTCAGCTATCAAAACGTTTGCGAACCCTTCTAGTTTATAGTGACTAAGTGATAAGAGGTGAGGTGAAAAGAGAAACTTCTTTTCTTGGGACGCTCGCCAATTTCGGATCTATAACATTCTATTGCGGCGTCGTTTTAACAAACAGTCGGGAGAACACATAAAGGTTCACTGCTGTGTATCTGTGTGTGGAATATATCCAATCACGGAATTCGCGGGCTAAGATGCCCGACGTGGCTCCCGCGGACAACGTCGGCATCGAGATCAACGAAGATCGACGAAGCGGTGTACGTCGAGAGGAGCGACGCTCGCTCCTGGTTTCCCGCGAATACACCTCCGATTCCATTTTTATCTATGCCCGCGCATATGGGTGAACAATTTGTCGTATTTTGAAACATCGGAGTGCTTGTAAATTAATCGACTGTTTTGAAGAAAAAAAGTATTTGTGTTTTATATACTACGGATGATTGCTATACTTTGTTCAAGATAACATAACATGAAAACAACGACAATTTGTTGGTGTATTATCTGTTCTTTTTTTCTTTCTCTCACATATTTCTAATAAAATATGTAATACATGATTTTGGAACGAATATTTATGGTGCAATTTATAGATCTGGAAGAAGGACATATTAATTAAGGCTCAATAGCAGGATTTACTCTAGTGATTATATTGTCTTTTGTATTTATGCCTAATGTAAAATGTTACACAGGAAGAAGTCAAAAGCGTTTTGACCAATCAATATATGTACTTTAAGTTTAAAAATTTACAAAATGAGAGAAACGTAATCGAAAAGTGTCCATAAACTTAAGAAAATCATTTATTCATTTGGCAATTGCATATTGCATTTGTTTATATGGTTTTTCATACATATTTATCATGTTTCTTCTCAAATTAAATAAAACCACATACTGTTACTATATATTAAGACCAGATTTCAGTCAGTAGAATAATTCTTTCTTATTGTTACAATACGCGAACAATTATTATTTGAGGTACTTTATCTAAAAATAGATAATATACAAGATATTTATGTTGAATTTCAATGCTGGTTTTATGAAAGAATAATATTAAGTATCTTTCTAAAATGTGCGAGCAAACAGAAATTAATTATTTGGATGGAGATGTTGTTTGGGTGAAACTTGGAGGTTGTTGGTGGCCTGGACAAGTTACTGGGTTCCACAATTTACCTGAAGATATTCAACATGGATTTCAAAAGAAACCTTTAATAGCTGCTGTGAAGTTTTTTCAAGAAGATACATAGTAAGTAATCTTTAATTTATTTTTATCATATACTAAATCTATTAATGTTTTTAATATTATTTTTGGCTGATAGATATTTATACCTTATATATATATATATATATATATATATATATATATATATATATATACACATACATACATACATACATACATACATACATATGTCTTATTAATTTTTTCAGTGAATTTGTCAAGAACTATCAACAGATTTATAAATACAACTGTACCCTGAAAGATGAATTTATCAGGAAAGGATTAGGTAATATTTCTTATATTTAGAATAGTATATTTCTAATACTTCTGTGTGAGTATATAGTTTAAAATAATAAATATAATAGGGTAGGTCAGGAGGTCATTCAAACTTACTTTTTTTTTTTACTTATTTTTGCATATCAAACATTCTCCTACCCAGGTTACCATCCAACCTGGCACATTTTGTATAATTATACATTTTATAAAATTATACATTTTATAATATTACTTACAGACAAATATAGAAGCAGATGCAAAGATGGATCCAAATACATGGACAAATTTCCTGGAGATGTTGAAATGGCTGAAAAATTAACAGGAGGAGATCCTGATATATTAAGCCATGATAAATTTTCTCCAGAAGAAAAGCCAAATATATCAGCTTTATTTGGAGACAAGAAAATTCCTAAAAAGAAACGGGAACGTGAGGAAGGTCATAGAAAAAGCGATAGTAGTGAAGTTGTACGAAAAATCACACATCCACGATTTTTAAAAGAAAGTGATCATGAAGTTCGAATACGTCAACAACCTAGCAGCTTACCATCTACACCGAATAATAGTGGGTCTCCACAATATCCTTGTCATTTATGTAATTTTACTTCCTCGCGAGTAAATGTTATCATTTGTCACATAAAAAGCCACAGATCAGGAAATTCACCAATGTCAAAATCTAAAGTAAAAACTTATTCTCAATATACAAGTAGATATTCCGATGTAGATACTCCAAAAAGGAAATATACAAAGAAAGAAAAAGGTCAATCAAATAAGAATAAAAGCAGCAGCGAATCTGGCAAAAGAAAACAAATTAAACAAAATGAGAAAGTTGCTAAAAAGAAAAAGACTTCAGATCCTAAAATTCGCGATACTATATTAGCAGATTGGGAAGATGAATCAGATGAAGAACTTAGCTTGAATCAAAGCAATCCAACTGATACAACATCTATGAATAATTCATCACCAAAAAATCAATTTGATTTTGATAAATCAGAAGAACTTAATGAAAAGAATAATACACTACCAGATGCTAGTGAAATTATTGCAGAAACTGAAAAATTACTTAAAGAAACCGAAACACTTACAACAATTAACATAACAGAAGATTCTTTATCTGATAGTACTAATACTTCGAAAAATCTGAAATCAAATCTGTTTGATAAACAATCGTCCGAATTAGAAAAAGATGCTAGAATATCTGATGTTGAGAGTAATGAGTCTACTAATAAATCACAGACGGAAAAAGAAACTTTTAATATTGACAGCGAAAATAAACCTACTGCATCAAATAAAGATAAAAAATTATTATTATCTTGTTTTGATTTCCATGAAGAAGAACCATCCATACCCCCTGTAAGGAAAAAGTCTCGTGCATTTCATCAGAAAAAAGAAATAATAAAAGAATTTGAAATGAGTCAAGCTTTAAAAACAGATCAAGAAAAAGAAATTGAACATAATAAACCTGAAGATGAAGATAATAATACTAGTTCAAATGAATGTGAAAGATTAAATATACAGTCATCTTTAAGTGAGCAGAGTTTAGAAAAAAATAAAAACAATGACAAGGTTATAATTAATGATAAAGAGACAAATAATAAACTTGAACATACAAAGGAAAAAATTAAATCTGGAAAAGAATTAGAAAAAACACAGAAATCTAATGTTAATACTTGTGAAACAGAATTAGAAATTGTGGAAATATTTGAAGTTGAAAGGATTGAAGCTGAGAATGAAAATACTACAAATGCTTCAAAAAATGTTGAGATACAAAATTCTCCTACAACAAACGTAACGTTAAATATTAATAAGAAATTAACAGAAAACAAAAATCTAGATGTACAAAATATCTCTATTGATGATGAACAAACGGACATTAAAGACGCAACTATTAAAGGAAATGTAGAAAATGTAAAACAGGAACCTTTAAAGCAAGTTGAAGAAACTTCGTCTGAGCGTTTTACAGTAGAAACAGAAGATGAAGCTATGTCTGAATCTGCTGAAACATTTCCAGAACAAAGTGAAAATTCAGATGCAGATATGCTGGATCAAGATCAAGTGCCTAATTCAAATTCTACAAAAATCTTATCAAATAACGATCAGTTAAATATTACTCCACAAGCTCGTAAGCCCAGTAGTAAATTAAGAAAATCAGAATCTATGCGTGCTAATACTAGTGAAAGTGCCAGTGGTGGTGAAAGCCCAAAAATAAAGGATAATAAGAGCAATTCAAAAATATTTGAAAAATTTGAAATAGAAAGAACATCAGAATCTGATAACGAGCGTTCATATGGTCGAAGAAAACGTAAACCAAATAAAAAGTATTTAGAATCTGATATATATGTACAAGATGCAGATCAAATGATATGTAAGACTGATGAAAGTCAATCTGAAAGTGAGGAAAAATCTTCTGAAAAAATAAAAAATAAATCAAAAAGAAATAAAAAATTTATAGAAAATATTAAGAAAATAAGCAAGGACATTGATCTTAAAGAAGAAAAAGAAATAGAAATTTCCTGTAATACCATACATACAACAGAAAATAATGTTAATTCTTCAAATATAGAATTAAAAGATGAATTATTTGAAAATACATCTAAAAACCAAATGTTTATAGAATTAGATACAAAACTTGCAGACAATCAAATTTCTATTGAAATTCCTAAGGAGTTACAAGTATCAACTGAGGAAAAAATTCTATTAAAAGAATCTGATACTTCTGTCCTTGAAGATACAAAATCTGTAGTAATAGAAGATAATACTGCTAAATTTGAAGGTACAATTCTTGAATATGAGAAAACAAAAGACAATGAAACTGAAAGTATATTAACATCAAGTAATCTTTCACAAGAAGATTTAAAAGATCTAGAATCTCCTACTTCTCATCAACCGGACCTTTCATCAGAGAAAGAAGCATCTTCTTATCAACAATTAGATACTTCAAAAACTGTTGACATGCTTCCTCCCAAAAAATCTCAAATAAAAAAGTTTGAATTATCACAAATTGATATTTCTGGTATTGATGAAACTCAAAAAATCATGATAGATCCTAAATTAAATAGCGGACAAGAACAAATGAAAAATTTAACTACTAATGAAACAATTGAAACTAGTACAGATACAGAGGCAATTAATTCTTTAAAGCAGGAGAAAGATGCTCCAGAAAAACTTGAGATAGACACAAATAATGTAGAAATTACAAAAGATGCAAATCAAATAGAGGAAGAAAATAAAATTCAAGGTGGAAACACAACCATACCAATAAATCAAAAAATTCAGCATATGGAAATGGAAACATTCGAAAAAGAAGAACAAAAAACTAAACTAGAAAATTTAGAACAATTGCCTACAGACTCGTCAAGTACATTAAGTGAGCAGCAAGCTCAAAATAGAACATCTATGCAAACAAGATATAAAGGAAAATTTACACCAGATACATGCACAAAATTAAAGAAAGATAAGGAGTTATTTCCCGAAGAAAAATCAACAAATACATTCCAGGAAGCTTTCTTAAAAACTTTGCATATCGACAAGAAAAAGGGTATAGTTAATGATTCTGATACAACTGGCAAAGGAAAAAAGGGTAAGAAATTAGTAAAGAAAAAGCCTGAAGAAGAAATAGATAGAAATACATTTTCTGAGACAACTCAAAATATCACAACTGAAGATCCAAATATTCCAGAAAATTTTCCTAATCTTTCTCAAGACAACAATTCTCAAGTCACAGTTATGAGCAATTTTGAAGGTATAGAAGTAGTAGTTGATCAAAATCTTGAAATCGATGCTAAAGTGGATGATACTATTTTTCAAAATGTTGACCAACTTACATCAACAAATGAATTTAATATCATGTCTAAATCATTGATACAATCACCTACTGAAGACACTACTAAATCTATCAATATGGATGTGCAAAAGTTAGATGAATCTTCAAGATCATTAACTTCTACACCTTCCCCATCATCAGACATTAATGTACCAGTAAAAAAACGTGAAATGCCACGAATAATTGAAAATGTAACATTGACTGAACCGATGCAAATTTTAAAGTCAAAATTATTAGACAAATTACCACAAAAAGGGGTAAAACATAAGTTAGAAACCGATGGTACAAAAAGATGTGACCAAAAGGGTGGTCCAAAAACGAAAATAATGAAAATTGAATCTGCATCTTCAAATACCAAACTGAAAACTGGTTCAAAGGTTACATCTCCACATTTGTCTTTGACTAAAAAGTTACAAGTTTTAAAAGCTGAAGAAGCAGAAACAGCTGCTATGTTAGAGGCACAAAATGAACAGTTAAATGTAAAAACTTCGAAAACTCCAACTGCAACTACTACAACTGAAAAATATATTCAACAAAGTTCACAAAGCTTGGCAGATATGGAACTAGATATAAATTCAATGCCATTTGTTTTAAGTGAAGATGTTTTAACTCCGGAAAGCATTGAACAAATGCCTGTTGTTATATCTTCTATTATACCTGCATCTAGCACAATTCCAACACTATCTTTTACACCAACTACGCAAATAGTATCTCCCACTCAAAGTCAGTTCAAATTGAATGAAACTACAAATGAAATGTCACCTTCAAAGAAAAAGAGTGGTACTCCAGCAATTTTGAAAAACAAAACTAAAGCAAAACCTACAATTACAAGTATAAAAACGCTAGTACCACCACTTACAGGTGGTGTGAAAGGTATAAAATTTCAAAATACACCAACAACAAACAAAGTGCCACCTCTTTTAACACAGAAGAGTACATCAGGAAAATATGTAGTAGTACAAACATCTGGAGGTCAACAATTGCGATATGGTGTTCAAGGAAAAACTGGTGTGCAACAAAAAATTGCTATACCTGGTAAAAGTACTGGAAATGCCCAAGTTGTTCATCAAGGTAGTAAAGTAGTTATATTAACATCAGCACAATCAGGCCAAACTAAAATGCTGCCTTTAAATATTTCTAAAACATTAAGTGGCAAGGTTCAAAGAATTATGACAGGTAAGGGTCAAGTGTATTGTCCTATCAGTCCTCAAGGTATTATAAATTCGAAAACACTCATTGCTCCGAAAGGAGATGGTGTTTCAGCAACAACATCTAAGCTTCCTGCTGGACATAAGATTATTAACACACAAGGTATAATAGCTTCAAAAGTTCTAACTCCTATCTCAGGAGCAATTGGAAAGACTGCTTTACTGGGGACATTATCTCAAGGAATTTTCACGAAAGGTGGAATTTATACGCCGATAAGTGCTTCTACTTTAGGCGGGAAAACTATCATTGGATCAAAAGCCTTGGTTACAAAAGGTACAACCATTTTATCTTCACAGAATTTAGGCACTTCTAAAGCTATTTTGACCCCCATATCTCAAGCTATTTCTGGCAAAACAATTTTAAGCACTCAAGGTATAGTAAGCAGTAAGGCAACAGTTTTGACACCAATAACAGGACAGCAAGTAAAAGCTATTGCAGCAAAAAGTCCATCCAAAGGAAATAAAGTACAATACCAATCAGCACAACAAAAAGTACAGCTTCCTATATTACAAAAATCTCAAAAAGTTCCAATGTCTGCTACTGCACAAGGAAGGTCTGGTCAAATGAAAACTGGTGGCAGCAGTACAGTAGTATTGCAAAATACCATTCCTGCACAAAAGACTGTGCAACAAGGAAAGAAAGTAATCAAACAGACAGTTGTACAGCAAGGTTCTACTATTCAAAATATTGTATCTCAAAGTAGCCAACAGACAATAGGTATAAGTCCACAAATTCAACAGAAAGGAAAATCTGTATCTACATCAACTATACAAAAAGTTATTATACCTCGAAGTAATCGACAGCAAAAAACACAACAAAAAATAGTTGTTCAAAAAGTACAAGAACCTGCAATTACGACTGTACAAAATATTCAATCAAAACAAACGGTCTCAGTACCATTAACTACTGTACCAAATGTATCTAAAACAACAATTCAACAAAAACAGGCAGCTAGTACTACTGCAACTACAAGAATTAGTACAAAAAGCCAATCAGTAAATAAGACTACTACACAACAGCAGAAGAATTTGTTGAACATTGCAATGAATTCAGTAACTACGACTAACGTGAATACAAATGTTTCTACGTCTTTGTCTCTTCCACCATTAGAATCTACTGAATCTGAGAGAAAATCGAAAATAGAAAATGTACTTGTTGAATCTGTTCAAAAGGACCAGCCTAAACTAGAAAATTTCAATGTTGAGAAAGGTAATGAAATAGAAAAAATAGAAGAACCGAAAATAACAACACAACCACAAATAATGGCTTTGCCAACAGAAAGTACTGATGGAACACAAACTTATGTTTTGGTGACTATTGATGAACAAGGACAAATACAACCTCTTGATAACAATACCCTTATGTCACTAGAAGGTACTACACAAAATCCAGATGGCACAAGAACATTATATATAGATCCTAGTTCATTAGGAGAAGCAGGCACATTAGATAACATTGTTCTTCAATTTGATAATGCTGTATTACCAAATATACAAACCAGTGCTACAGAAACTACTCAAACAATTATATCAGAAAGTCTTCCTACTTCAGAAGTAATACACACATCAAATCAAGATATTTTAGCCGCTGCTCTGGCAAATACAGATTTTCAACAAGAGATCAATTTAACAGAAAATCCGACAGGAAACGTAATGACCACTGGTTTGACTCAAACAAGTTTAATTAATCAGACTATCTTGCAGTCAACTATAGTACCTCCTACAGAACCAATATCTTCTCCTTGTGTGCTTGAAACTTCATTGACTCTAAATCAACCCATAATGACTCCTTTAGAAGTGCCTAGTAATTTGCCAATACAATCAGAGTCAACTCCAACTTCTGCTGTGACAACCATCCCGTCTTCTCTTGAATTACCAATAACAATTACAAGCCCTAATATTTCATATATTTCGACGGGAGAAGCACAAATACAAATTCCTGGTAATTCTATGCCAGATATTGGAGAAATCATGGAAAATCCAAGTACAGCAGAGATCGCTCGTGCAGAAATCCCCGCAAGTACTCAATATTTAGTATTACCAAACTTAGAAGATAATATTGCTGTAGGAACTTCAAGTGAACAGAGTAATACTATTTCAATGCCTAGTGTTTCATATTCAGTTTCAATACCAAATAATATAGTTTTACAAACTTCACAAGTTCAAACTACTCCTTCAATGCCAATAATAGATGATACCTATACTGAAAATGTGCAATTTGCTTCAACTATAGAACCATCAATGGAACCAGAACAGACTTTTGTAGATGTACCTGTTTCTGAAATGCTTGTTTCAAAACCAGTTGTTTCCAAGAAAAACGTAAAATCGCAAGACACTACTGTAACATCAGAAATGGTAGTATCTCATAATGTTTCTACATCTTCCCAAGAATCTATCGTATCAACAAATGAATCTCCTTTATTAAGTGAAGAACAAGATACTACAATACCATTGCAAGAAGTATACTCTTCTCAAGAAATTTCTATTAAGTCAGAAGAGATGCTCTTGGGACAAACAGTTACTAAGGAAGAGAATAATTCAAATGTGGGAATTAGTAGCCAAAGTGAAGAAATTAGTAATAATAATAATATAGTACATGTACAAATTATGGAGCAACCGGATGATGCAATGACAAATAGTATGTCATTAATGGATGATAATACTTTAGTTACTTCTGAATCCAATGCAAAAATTTCGTCTGAAGAACATACGAATTTTGAAGTTTCAAATTCAAATGAAACAGATACAAATAGGTCACAAGAAACACAGAATATAAAAAAATTTAAAGAATTAAGTTTTAATGAACAATCTGCTAATAAAGTCCGTTCTCCCATATGTGAAAAACAAGCAGCAACATCCAATGAAGTAGAAGTTGCTCAAGAAGGGGCACAAATCCTACCAGCAGAGTCACTGAACCGTTTAGATGAACATAGTATGGATATAGATGAGGTTATTGAATCTAAAATTTATGCTGCAAATACAATGAAAGAATCCGAAGATTCTCAAAGAGATGAACCATCATCTCAAGGTGAATCAGATTTGATTCAAAGAAATTTAGAATTACATTTTGGAGAAACAAGTGCAGAGGCTAGTCATGAAATACCATCACAATCATATGAACAGTTTGGAATAGCAATGACTACTGATTCCACTGATTTACCTAGTCAATCTGCTACAAAGTCTGAAAATTCAAAAGAACCATCACAATCAATAACATACGAACCTATGGAAACAGATGAAGAAGCTATTGTAACAGAACCACCAACACAATCATTTGAACATTCAAAGATAAATGAAGCTTCTCAATCATATGAAGCATCTGCAGAAGCAAGTACAAATGCGCCTACCCAATCTTTTAACGAATTAATGCAAAGTCAAGAAGAAAGATCAACTATTGATGATACAATTGATGATCAGACGTTCCCAACACAGAGTTACGAAGTTGGTAAAGCAGAAAATATTCCAGAAAATTTAGAAACGGATGCAGAAATTAGTCAGGAAGGAAATATGCCATCTCAATCTAATGATATTGGTACAGATGGGATTGGCACATCCTCAGTTTCTACAAATAATTCTGGACTTAATGAAGATGAAACTGCAAGTTCATCCTATGTTCCAGAAACGCCTGAGAATCAAGAAAGAGATCCAGATCAAGAAAGTGCAATAAGTACATCATCTTGTGAAATTCCACCTTGTGCTGAGTTGAATATTGCATCATCTAGTGCAGAGCATACAAGTATCCATGACAATGGAGTACCTGAAATACCTACATCTTCATATAATTTGAATCCAGACATTACTTCAACTCATGTGGATTCTGTACCAACCTCTAGTTATGAAGAGCAAAATGTATCAACTTCTTATGAAGTTCCAATCTCAATGCCAGGCCTAGAGGAAACATCCTCTCAGAATTTTGTTACAGAAAGTACAGATCATAGAAATGAACCATCTAGTTATTATACTCATCACCAGGAAGTAACAGCAAGCTATTATGAATCTGTAGGGCAAGAAACAAATTCGAGATTGGTTGAAGATCCACAAGAGGAAGTTACTCCTAGCTATTATGACAGTAATCCACAAGAAGCAAGTCAAAGTTATTTTAATCCAGAAGAGGCCACACCAAGTTATTCCAGTCATAACGTATCTCCCAGTTATTATGATCACAGACCAGAAAGTGAAGCAAGTCAGAGCTACTATTCTACAGATGACATAGAAAAATCAGAGCAGTCTTCCTCACAAAATATTGAGGCATCACAAAGTTTCTATCAAGAACAATCTGATGAATTAAAATTAACTCAACAAGGAGAAGCTACACCAACATATACAGAAAGATATCCAGTTGATTACACATTGGAGAATTCACCAATAGACAGGCACGATCTTGTAGAAAGTTCTGTACCAGCCACTAGGCCTACAGAGAGGTAATATATTATGATGAGAAGTAGCATTGTGCTATAAAAAGAGTCCTTGTTTTTATAGACTAATGGACATTACAGCCATTGATAGATAAACTCGTCTATTTTCAAATGTAAATATAATATTAAGATGATAAATAACTAAATATAAGTTAAAATTAGATTCTTATACTATAATTTATAACTATATATATACATATATATCTATGTGTATATATATATACATAAACATATATATATATATATATATGTGTATATATATACATACATACGTACATACATACATACATGCATGCATACACGTTATCACAAATGCGCAATGTTTATGTACATTTGGGCATAAATATGTATGTATATATGTGTATATATTAATTATATATATGCGTACATAGAATTTGATAAGTGAGCAATGTAATTACAGAGGAAAACTATGGTTTTGTTACAAAAATATTATCTTATACATATATCCATCTTATTTAATATATTGAAAAAATATAAACATTTCAATATATTGAATTAGATTATCATTCATAACTTCTTTCTCCTTTCTTTTAGCTAGATACAATACTTTATCATCTATTAAATTGATTATATGTTTTCAAATACAATATATATGCAATGTGTATATTGTAAAATTTTGTAAACTGTCATTGGGATAGTAGTAACAACTGTTAATTATTGCTAGTTTTGCAATGAAACTTAATAGTTACACTATATGGACAAATACAAAATGATTGTAAAATATTTGTATATTATCGTGGATTCTTATGGAGAATAATCAGAATTAAATAAGAATCGGAAAAATAATTCAATGAAACTTTACTACTACTCCATAATGACAAGTCGTAATGAACGTATAAAAACTAAATGCACAATATATCTTCAGTAAGTACCAGTAATGTACGTCCCAAGATATTTGTAAAATTCAAATAGAAAGTTTCTTGGATTATCCTTTAAAGACTTAATTTTTCAAATAAGTTTTTCACTCTTCTTTTTCACTACTTATGAATCTATTTACTGACAAGAAAGTCTTTATGTATAATCAGAAGTGTAGATAATTAAGAGAATCAAGAATTGAATTATTACACATACATTGTTTATTTGTAGGTAATAGTTTACATTTATGAGAAATAAAGAAGCCTATTATTTGAATTATAATAATGTATAATCCGTGTGCTGAAGTGTAAAGAATAAAAGAATTTAATAGGAGATCTGTCATGTTTGAAATGAGTTAATATTTACAGGGGAGTAATTTAAAAATAGATTAATAGAAATAAACGATTTAATGTAAACAAGATCATTTTATTCCTGTGAAATATTTACAATTACATTTTATATGTAAACAAATTTTTACACATGCGTATTAATATACATGAATATTTTTAATAGTTTTAACATGTTTTAATAGTTTTTCTAATAATTTAGAACAAATAATTCTTTTTGAAGAATGATGCAACCCTCAAACAAGACAGATTTCCCAACATTTTCTAATATAAAAACGGTTATATTATATTCTTTATAAACTCATGTTATCAAAAAGAAATTTGTTTTTATTTTTCGCGGCGTTTTCAATCGTGATCACGCATGTATATATTATGTTACTGTTACGGGAAGAAAGTTATTGATTATGATATATCGGATTTGATGGAAGAGAAATTAAGCCAGAGAAATTTTCGAAAATGGACTGAATTGTTAATATTCTTTGATTGCTTCTTGAATTCAATCAATATATACATAAATACACATGTACATATATTTTTCAAAGCAATTATATTATGAAAGTTTCTATACCTATAAATAGTATGTAATACTGTGAAATGGGGAAAATATAATTACATTTTCTATTAAAATTTTCTGGTACAATCGTAAGTTGGGATATAATTGCTTCATTGAAGTAATCAAATTTAAGTGACATAAAGTGATATTGATTAAAATAGCATTAATGCGTTGTTATATGGATAACAATTTGATATTTTCATCACTAACAATATTATCTTTTTATTTCTACAGTGTGCACCACATACACGATTGTAATTAAGAGATAAAATAAATACATAAATATTTACGTAACAAATTATATATACAATAAATGTTTTTGTTGTTTTATTATTTGGACATGCCCATTACAATAAATTTTTGTCTGTAAAAAAATATATTTACTATTTTATTTAATGTATTTTCATAAAGAAACTAGTAAGCAATATTTTTATTGTACTTTAAACTGTAATTTACGAAAATTGTTGACATACATATAATTTACATGTATAGTTCACATATATTATGCAGTAAAATTTTTTTTATTGTGATCACATGACATGTTAATTATTAAACATTTTTGTTATAAACATATAAAAAGTACTAGTATATATTTGTTATTATTATCAAAGATTTATTACCTAAAATAATCCCAAAGTACAATAAATTATGTTACATTTATAGATGTATGGTATAGATTATATACAATATAGTAATATTTGCAATAGTTATGAAGGAACACAGTCTTTACAATCATTATCTCGATTGATTTAGTTTTATTTTCGCCAGTATTGTGCAAACTTGTGTAATTGTTCCACTAATACTGCCATTACAGCTGTTACTGATAAATCCAAAAGATTATGTACATAATGCACTGCTTCTTCGTCGCTCAAATCCAATCGTAGTTTATCTTGAACTTTTTTAACAGCTTTATCTGGTTCTAAAGCTATGTCTGGTACACTAGCATCAACCATTAACGAAAACAAATTTAGAATTAAATTTGCATGTCTGCGTAAATGTAGAAATGCAGTGTAACATTGTTTTCGAAATTCATGATAATGTTCCGAACCTACGCCCCCCATAGCTTCAACCATCTCTTTACTCAATTTCATTGGTGGTGGTAAAGGCTTTGGATCTCGACCCAAAATATAGCCGAAATCTATATGAAAGAGTTTACCTAAAATATAAATGTTATTCGGTTTTATGAAATGCTTATAATTTTATATATATATATATATATATATATATATATATATATATATATATATATATATATATATATATATATATATATGTGTGTGTTTATTGATTTCACAGCTTATATAACTAAGAAATTTATACCAGAAATTACCTGACGTTGTTAAGAGTAAATTATCCAAATGTCGATCACCAACACCAAGTACATATGTGATAATGCAGTAACCGGCTGAAATTTTATGATTTTATATAATTCAATTCAATATAAATTATTTCGGGAAGACAAAATTCTTACCACAACTTCGAACATAAGTATCCATAACTTCAGGTACAACACCATAAGGGCCATTTTCGGATGGATGATGTTTTCGGAAAAAGCTTAATATGGAACCTTCACTAGCTAGAACTTCTGCAACTGTTGTAGATTCAATAAATTGTAAAAAACCATGTCTAGTACTTGTTGCAAGTACCCTAAAAATAAAGTAATTTTTAGAGCAATTTTTCATATTTTAAATAACGTTATATGTTGACAGATTGTTCTAAGAACTTTTACCTGTAAGGAGTAAGTTTTAAATCCAAATTTTCTCTTCTTAATAGTTTATCCATAAGTGCAATTGTTTGTAAAATTAATTGATCTTGTCTAAGGTCATCGCCATGTTTAAAAATCGCAATGTATTCGCTGTTTTCCGTTGTTAAAAATGTTAATTTAGAAGGCATAAGAGCTGATTTAAAAAGACTGGCTCTAAAAAATAACTTACATTACATAAATATACCATATACCATTATTATGTAGAAAGAATTGCACATACTTTTCAGGTATAATTCCCTTGATACAAATTTCTGGATCCAAGGGAAAAGGTATTGGTTCAAAATTGGAAAAATTTATTTTAAATGCTGGATCCGGATCTGCTAATAATATCCTGAGCCGGTCAGTTTTCTTTTTACGATTTCCGCTTTCTCGTGCAACTGCTTTTACCAATGCTACTAATTGATCAATAAACATTTTTTGGCGTAAAAGAAATGCTCTTCTTTTTTGCCAAACAGTATTTCCTTGTGCTAGCATCATTGAAAACATTGACATTACAGTATTATACATTTCTTTAACACGAGTATCTTGTTTTGCACTTGTGGATGGATCACTTTGATCTTCACATTCAATAGAGAGATACCAATAAAAGTAATTGGCCAGTGTAGTATTTTGGCATGCACGAGTAATCAGAAAAGATGCTAAATCCATAAGAGAATCTTGACTTGCTGAGAAATGTCCACTTTCAGATTCACTGGACTGTAAATCATGTATAACTATTCGTAACAAATTAGAGAAATTCAATGTTTATACTATAAAATTACTTACTGTTGTTACAGCTGTAGATGTAGAATCATTAATTTGTACTTCTCTATCTAATCTTTCAACTTTTTCAGATTCCTTTTCTTTTATTAATGTTTGATGTGCCCTTTTGATGCTTTCAAAATCTTCATACTTCAAGGCTTGTACTAATTGTAACAAGTACAACATTAAGTCATCATCAGGCGCTTGATTAAGTCGAGTAATAGCATATCTTCTAACAGCTGGATGTGTAAATGCTGGGCCAAGTAACTCTAATGCATCTTCAGGATCAGGTGGTGCCCATAATGCTAACATTTCTAATGCTTGTCGTTCTTCTCCAGCAACTTTCCAATTTACGCATTTCACGAATTTTGTTAAAGCCTTCTTTTGATTTGACAAATAAAATCTATATTTCCAAATAAGATCTTGTTCTTCTGTAGAAAGAGCTGTTGTTGGCGGATAACTTAATATTATGTTTAAAGCATCACGAACATTTGAAGTTGGTTTTAATTCTCGAGTATGGCCACCGCTTCGTAAACTTCGAGCCAATTTATGATGTTTTGCTTCCACAAGATTTTCCTAACAATAAAAATATATGAATGAATATAAGAATTATACATATACTACACATAGATATATATATAAGATAATTATTTAAGGGTAAACCAAATAATGAGAACTAACTTCTTTATCTTCTTTCTTCCCTGGAAATATTTATAGCTTTTATGATAATAATCATAAAGTTGAAATCTATTGTATATTTTGTATAAAAGTTTGTAATTATACTTACTTGCAAAATTTCATAATCGGGCAAAGTTACAACATCTGGTTGTGATCTATGTTGAACAACTTCATCCCCATCTTTTTCGTAATACACTATAGAGTACTATAAATATATATAAAATATTAAAAATATTTAGGTTAATAATAAAATTTATAATAAAATTATAAATAATAATTATATAATAGCCTACAGCACTTAAATTTGAAGTTTTTCATACCTGTATTCCATCCATAGTAATTTCAGGAAACTCAATCATTAAGTACAAGTATTCAGATGCTCTTTTCTCTCTTTCATTAATTAACTCAATTTCTCTAAATGTTAGTCGGTCCAGCCAGTCAACTTTATTCACTTGACCATTTCTGTGCTTCTTGACAAGTTTTGCTAATCGTTGCATTTGTTCTTTTCCATGATCTCTAGTTTTTCCTGGTGTACTAGTTAGTACATTACCATCTGCTTCTACTCCAGGCCACACTATAAGGTCTAGCATTCCTTGACGAAATACTCCATGTTTTCCAAATAAAGATATTGTTGTACCACCAACTGGTAATTTTCTACCAGGTCCAGCACAATCATATAAACTTATACATAATTGAGCATCTCGTGGTAGATCAGAATAAGAAATAGGTAGATTTACCCATTGATTCCAACTAAAAAAATTTATATATATATTACACGTATTTTAAAAAAATATTGCCACCATACTTCCAAAACAATAATACATACTTCCAACGTGATGTGAAATGTTTATATGCTGTATGAACTGGTAAAGCAAGTGGTCTACCACCAGCCCACACCTGTAAAGAAGCTGCTAAATCCCCACGTCCTCCATTGGTTCCATATAGACCAGAGTATTTCAACATAGGGTCTATAAGCAATTTATCATATTCTGGTCGTTGTCTTTTTCCTTCTAATGTTCCTCTATGAAAAGGAAAATGTACTATATTAGAATAATTTACATTAAAATTGATATGTATTCATATGGCATTTTAATTAAAAGATCCAGATAATCTGCAATGAAATATTTGATTGTCTGTACTATATTTAAATTAGAATTTGTAATCGGATTATTTTATATTTTATGGTACTACCAGTAGTCCACCTGTTTTTATCGGGGAGATACATTATGGAATATTTATTATGGTAACCTGATAGCAGCTGATACTGACACTTATTACATTTCACACTTACAATTAAATCTTACATTTTAATTTGTATTTTCGTGTCTAATGAAGAACTATACACGTAGAAAAACTTATCATTAATATCTTCCATCATTTTATGAAATTACAAAGATAACATATTTCTCTACTTCACATTTTCCATCATTCTGCCGCGTCTATTAAGCTTAATACATCAGTATATATACCATACTGCATGAAGGAATATTGCTACCATAGGGATGTAGATATATGTATGTACATAACATATATAGGTATAAATATTTCCTAATAGAGTCATCTATAGTATTTTTAGTAATATAAAAAGTTATGGTAACAGGTGTTGCAATTTTTATATTATCGATTGTTAATCAGAAAGTTATATCATAACTTTCATGCTTTCGTTTATAAGTAGGCAACTTACCATTTGTAAACAAAATTATAGTATCACACAAAATCTGTATAAATAGTGTATAAAATACATAATTTATATCTTAAAGCGTACCTTTTAATTTTACTTCTAATCTTGTTGTAAATATACTAACAATAAAGATTTATCTTTTTTTATCAAATATTAAAGATATTATACAAGTATTATGAAATAAAGATATTGGAAAATATATTTTTATTATAATATTATCATTTTTTATCGTTATTTATTTCACCATCAATACATGATATGTTTTTGTTAATGTTTCTTATTCTTCCAGTCTTGTTGTACTTTGACAGATAAATAAATCATAAAACATAATATTTTAATATAAATATTTATTATTGAAATACATATAGTATTACTTGAATGAAAAGCAAGTAGTTATTTTATTCCTGTTTTTATATTACTGTGAATTAAAAAAATTTTAATAAAAGCAAAAGCTGGGAAGAAATTCTTCTTTGGCAAAAGCAATCATAGGGACATTTCACATTTTTGTTGGCAATACCCATTTTACTGAACTATATTTCATTCTAGGAATATTCTTCAATCGTCATTCCCATTTCTAACCAATTATTACGAGTTCTCGTCTTTCGTTTTCTTCTGGAAAAGTCAGGCGTATACTTAACTATCATTTTTTGTCACAGTATTTTACTCCTACAGTAATTGAAGAAAAATGTTTGGATCAGGGGCTGCTCCGATCGTAGTATTGAGTATGTAAAACAATTACGATTTTGATTTTCATTTATTTCAATAGTGAGATTAAGAAAAATTTATTTCGTTATGTCGTGTGCTTTGATTATTGCAGGTCAAAACACGAAAAGGGATACCGGTCGAAAAGTTCAGAGAGAAAATATACAAGCTGGAAAGGTGAGTCTGTATGATGCATAATTTACGTACATATTTGCCTTTTAAGGCCTTCATTAAATATCTGTACGCCCACGTGTATATTCTATACGAATAACTTTCATTACGAAAAATAAAAATGCTACGTAATAATATAAAATGTAGTATTTATAACATTTATGGCAAGTAAGGTCGGAGTAAAATTTATATATCAAATATTAAATAAATGTCTTTAGAATTGAGAATGAATGTGAATAATTCTACATTATTTCCATATTTAGGTGTTTTTTAAAATAAATTTAAATAAATTTATTTTTACATTTAACATGAATCTACGAATTTTTAAATGTTGTATCTTTTTATAAAGGCCATCGCAGATGTTATTCGAACATGTTTGGGACCACAAGCAATGTTAAAAATGTTGATGGATCCAATGGGAGGTATAGTTATGACCAATGATGGAAATGCTATATTACGAGAAATAACGGTACAACATCCAGCTGGAAAATCTATGATAGAAATAGCTAGAACTCAAGATGAAGAAGTTGGGGATGGCACTACATCGGTTATTGTATTGGCAGGGGAAATTTTAGCTACTGCTGAACCTTTTCTTGAGCAAAATATGCATCCTACAATTATAATAAGAGCATTTCGCCAGGCTTTGGAAGATATGGTGGCCATTCTCAATGAACAAGTCAGCATAGATCTGGATTGCAACAATAGAAGCAAATTGATTCAGGTCATTAATTCCTGTGTGGGTACTAAATTTATTGGACGTTGGTGTGAATTAGCATGTCAAATTGCTTTAGATGCAGTTTATACTGTAATGCTTGAAGAGAATGGTAGAAAAGAAATAGATATAAAGCGTTATGCAAAGGTGGAAAAAATTCCTGGTGGCACTATTGAGGATAGCACTGTTCTTAAAGGAGTAATGTTCAATAAGGATGTTACTCATCCAAAAATGAAAAGATATATTAAGAATCCAAGAATAGTTCTATTGGATTGTTCCTTAGAATACAAAAAAGGAGAATCTCAAACTAATATAGAAATAATGAAAGATACAGATTTTACCAGGATTTTAGAATTGGAAGAGGAGTTTGTTAAGAAAATGTGTGAAGATATTATATCTGTAAAACCAGATGTAATAATCACTGAAAAAGGAGTATCAGATTTAGCACAACATTATCTTGTCAAAGCTGGAATTTCTGCTATCCGTAGATTGAGGAAAAGTGATATTAACAGAATTGCAAGAGCTTGTGGTGCAACTGTTGTTAATCGTACAGAAGAATTACGAGAGGAAGATGTTGGTACTAGAGCTGGTCTTTTTGAAATTAAAAAACTTGGGGATGAATACTTTTGCTTTATTACAGAATGTAAAGATCCTAAAGCATGCACTATAATTTTGAGAGGTGCCAGTAAAGATGTGTTAAATGAAACTGAAAGAAACTTACAAGATGCTCTTCATGTTGCAAGAAATCTTCTTATTGAACCTAAATTAGTACCAGGTAATATTTATTATTAAAATAGCATAATACACAAACGCGCATTTAAAATATGTATTATTATATTGTATTTGTATTCTTATATATAAAGGTGGAGGAGCTGTGGAAATGGCAGTATCAAGGCTTCTAACAGAAAAAGCAGCAAGACTTGCAGGTATAGAGCAATGGCCTTATAAAGCAGTGGCACAAGCATTAGAAATAATTCCAAGAACGCTTGCACAAAATTGTGGAGCAAATACTATCAGAACCTTGACTGCATTACGGGCAAAACATGCCACTGAAGGAATGACATGGGGTATTGATGGAGAAACTGGTCAATTGGTAGATATGAAAGAACGTGGAATTTGGGAGCCTCTATCTGTGAAACTGCAAACATATAAAACAGCTATTGAAACTGCTATTTTGCTGTTAAGAATTGATGATATTGTATCAGGAAGCAAGAAGAAGAAATCAGATAATGAGCCTGGTCAACCTGCACAAGTTTCAGAAGAATCTATGAAAGATTAAAAACAATGAATTTATATTGCACTTGCAAAGCTTTTATTTGTTAACATTTCATAATTCATACTCATGATAATTTTATTAAAACTTAATTCATGTTTATGAGAAGCATTATTTGCCTGTCTGTATGCATTTTCATAATAATAAAAATACTTTAAGGTATTAAAAATTGATGCAAATATTATATTTATTTATATATTGTTTTCAGTAGTTTATTTCCCTATCGGTATCAACAATGTTTTATAAACTGTCTCGGTGCATGTTCAATATATAGCAAAATAATAATATGATACTGCTTAAATATTATGTTCTGAATCTTTACCTACCACTTCCACATTTGTATTATAATATTTGTTATTATCTTCAGTTCCACCAAATGGATATATATTTTTATTCAAAATATTGATGTTTATAAATTTTTAATTATTCTTAAGTTTTATGTTCATACATCAATGTTTCAAATAGCTTGAACTATTCTCATTACTTCAAATATTGAATAAAATGTTCATTGAGAATTACTGTAGAAGATTGTAGGTATTTTGTTATCAATTTTTATCATTTATTTGATTTGTTACAAACGATCAAATCATTGTAAATATAATTCTTTACAAATCATAAGTTACAGATATTTTAAAAAACTGGCAAGATATAGCCAGTTTCCTATCCCATTCCTCATAGCCTTTTTAAAGAAAGGTAACATTAATTTATAATCTTTAATGATAGGTAATTAATAATAATCAACGAGATGTAAATCGAACAGTTGGTATAGTGTACATTTTAGATTCTAAAAAATGAGAAAAAGTTCAAGGAGATTGTAATACATTTTGAGGAAGGTGGCGTTTCACGCGACACAGGTATATTGATTGTGTGTGTAGGGTGGCCGGCATGAGTAAAGGCCGACGAATGGGACACAATTTTCGTAACGGCTCTTTGCGAAACTTAAAACTGTTCGGATAGACTGAACGATGAGCATGAATGTGAGATGATGCCAGGCACGTCTCGCAAATTGGGAACTTCGAACGGTGGTAAAAACCGACTTCCTTTCAATTGTTTTTAATCTTTCTACACAATATCGATGTCGATGTTTCTGTCAAGGCTGGCAGATGTTTAATACATCTTCGCGATTCGATACGATCAAGAGATGCAAAGTGTATCAACAACATTTTTAATGCACGATTATTCTGATCTTAATGAAAATACATCCACGTGGCTACGTGTGTACGGAAGTGAATTTCATATCTGTTTACTACTGGATTGACAGGTGTCTATGTTCTGTTAGTTTTGAACGATGACTATTAATAAATAATTATTATTGTATAGCATTACACATTGATTTTAAAAGATTAAAGAACATTCATTATATTAATTTTGTTCTATTTATATTGATAGATATCTGTAAATAATGTTGCTTAAAATAAGTTGTTCATGTAGAAATAAAACGTTTATTTTGTAAACATTCGTATTTTGTTATATACATATAGATATCTTTTGAATAATATTATGTTTGTGAGAAAACTTATTTTCTGTTAGTTAATAACTTTACTTTAGTATCTATCAAGTTCTTTTTATTTTGTTGACAGAATACATATAATTTCTGTATTGGTAATGTGATATATATATAAGCAAAGTATATATCTTTTACATGTAAAAATCTTTATTTATTAAATAGGCCCTGAGTGGGACACTTTAATGGAGGTTCACCATGAACCAATTGAAAAAAACTATAAGTTACTGGAAGAAATTGGAAAGTAAGTAATCATACAAAGTACAGTTTACATTTTTAATAAATATATGAAATTACAAATCAACATATTTATAATTTACAGAGGACAATTTGCAATAGTACGGAAATGTATGGAAATAAAGACTGGAGAGTTTTATGCTGCCAAAATTATGAGAAAAAGACGAGTTGCCAGAGGTGTGGCAGCTGAAGACATTGGTAGATATTTTTGCATATTTGATAATATTTTTCTTGTGTAAATAATTGTTGAATTTTTGTTTTAGCTCGAGAAGCAGGTTTATTAGCACGACTAAGACATCCAAATATTGTTTCATTGCACAAAGTTGTTGACACAGGCACAACAGTTGTTTTACTTTTAGAATTAATTTCAGGAGGAGAACTTTTTCATTGGGTACCATCTGGTGAATTAGAAGCTGCACATGTGGTTTGTAATTTTTTTTTAGTAAATGTAATTTAAAATAACTAATATAAAACAAATACTCAACAATGTAAATTTTTATAGGTTCGTCAAGTTTTAATGGCTCTTAGTCATTTACATTCTCATCAAGTTGCTCATTTAGATATCAAACCTGAAAATATCTTGTTATCAACTCCACCGCCAATGCCAAATATAAAATTAATAGGTAAGTTATTACATTAAGGTTTACATGTGAATGTATTGTTTAAAACATGTAACAAAAATTTGTGTATTTCAATTTACAGATCTAGGTCTTTCACATCGATTAGTACCTGGATCTGAACACAGAGCATTATTTGGTACACCTGAGTTTGTTGCTCCTGAAATTGTAAATTATGAACCACTCAGTTTGGGAACTGATCTTTGGGCAGTTGGTGTTTTAACATATATTCTCTTAAGTGGTGCATCACCATTTCTAGGTGAAGATAAACAAGAAACTTATGCGAATGTTGCTGCTTGTCAATATCAGTTTGACAATGAATATTTCAGTACAGTGTCTGAAATTGCCAAAGATTTCATACGATCCTTGTTGATCAAGGATCCAAAGTAAGTATGAGAAATTTAGAAGCAGTGTTAGAAAGTTTAATTTTAAGATATATAATGATTTAAAATGGAATAAAATAACAATGAAAAATTTGATTTTCAGAGAAAGAGGAACCGCAGAATCGTGCCTTAAACATCCTTGGATCCTCACGGTCTGTTCCTGAAAGCAATATTATAATTTCCTTTGTAATTGACAGAGCTGACTATCATTTTTATTTTCTATCATTCATATTATTTTTTGATTTCTCATGAAATAATGTTTATTTATGTACATCGCATAACAAATGTTAGTAGCATTTGTACAGTTACATACCAATTATACATCATGCATATACATTATTTCTCACAGAATATACATAAGTTAAATGTAACAAATTTTTTTATTGAATATATGTATCTCAATTACTATGTTTTAGAAAATATAATTTTTTTACATAGTACTGTTTAATATAAAAATGTTATTCATGTTGATAATTCATTTTTAAGGAAACGTTTTTATTGGCATTTGTATATAAATATATGACTTCGTAATTGTATATTGTAATGATAATGTATTGTAATGATATGTACATAAAATAATATAGTATTGAATAGTTGTGTTTGTTTGTTTGTTTTTCTGTAGGAATCAGAAGCCTCTCAAGGTCTTGGTGGAGCAATGATCAGTGCCGTTAAACGAGGCTGTGTTGAGGCTGTGTCTCAGTTACTATTGCAAGGAGCACCATTGAATGTGAAAGATTCTGTAAGATTTTTTTCGCTATATACGTCCAAATGTAATATAAATAAAGTGTGAATAATTTTGTTTTTTAAACAGAAAGAAGATACGCTTTTACATATAGCTTGTGAAGCAGGGGATGAAGGAATGGTAACTTTTTTAATAGAGAATGGAATAGACTTGGATACACCGAACAAGAAAGGCTTAACACCACTACATGTGGCTGCTAGATATGGTTTCATTAATCTTGTTAGACATTTGTGCCTTGCTGGTTGTGATGTTGATAAAACAAATCGTGGAATTAGAGCGGATGTAACAGCAATCAAATACGGACATCCAGATATTGCATCATTGTTGGATAAGCTTCGAAATGTATGTTATTAAAATGGTCAATTTTGGTTATATTTGGTATTACATTAATGTACTTATTTAAAATTATAGCCCATTCAACGTGAAAATTATATTAAACAGTTACAACCAACACACAGACCAATAGATCGTTTACACATAAGACTTTTAGGACATTGTGCATCAGGAAAATCATCTTTAATAAATTCTTTAAAATCGGGTATTTTTAGTTTTGGATTTTTTAGAAGATCAAGAAGTCAGAATTATACTACAAAGGTATTTATTTTTAATACTTTAAATATAAAATAAAGGTATATATTATATTTATTTGGCACGTCAAGAGCAAAAATTATTTTTACTAAAACTAATTTTATAGAGGGAACCAAGTATTGAATTAGATGTAACTAGTAAGCACGGCTCACTTAGTTTTGAGTACAGTGACAGTGAATATGAAGGTACACAAGGAGTAGAATGGAGTCGCGGTAATGTAGGTAAGGAACATAACATTAAATATTCTTATTTATGATTATATGAAATTACATATATTTATAAATTTATTAATTAATAAGGTGGTGAATGTATCTTTTGGGAGTTATGCGGTCGGGAAGAATTTTTACCATCTTATCACTATGTACTCACTTTTCAACAACCTGTTGTACACCTTATTACAGTTAGTCTTAGAGAACCACTCACTATACAACTTCAGCAAGTAAAATTTTGGCTACGATTTATTTCAGATCGTATTGCATCAACTAATTTTGGTAAGTTTAACAATCTATTTATAAGGAAGAATATAATTATATTTATTAATTATTTATATATTTATTAATAAATTACATGTCTTTGTCAAATATATTTTTGCAACAGGTTTTGGTGGTAAATATAATGATGTAAAAGTAATCTTAGTCGGTACTTATGCTCCAGAACCTCTTGCTCCAAATACAAATAGTGCAAGCCTTCTTGCCTCTCTGTTACCTTTTTTGAGAGAGTTCGCACTAATTTTGGGAGATGAACCCCAAATGGTCGCAGTGGATGCAACTAATCCTTCTAGCCCTGGTCTGAAACTTCTAAGATCTTACTTGAATAATGCAAGGATGGAATTTTTAGAGGTGAATTATGAAAGTAACCATATTTACATTTTTTACACATACTACAAAACAAATTTTTTAAAAAGTATTATTACGAGTCTCTCAGTTTTAACCGAGTTTCCATAATAACTCGTAATTAATTCTTTATTAAACTCAATCAAATTTAAGAGATTTAGATATTTGAGATTTTGAATTAAATTTTTAAGACACACCGATTTAAGTAAACTACTGCATGTCATCATACATAATATCAAATTAAGATCATTGTATGAAGATCACTTACTTTAAATTAAGAATGTAGGATGTAAATCATATGTGAATATGTTATTGCATTGGTATATTGATGATAATTTCTTGTAAAATGAGAAAGACATTTAAGGATGTAAACATATTTGAATATTTATGATTTACATCTAGGAATCTCAGTTCAACACGAAAATCTACAATCATTTCATGCTTGGTTGCACGAGCGACTCGTTTAGTAAAAAAAAGGTCAATTGATATATAACTAAAAAATTGATGCCAAATATACAAAATATTAAAAGGTTTAGGTTCAGCTTAATATATTTGTGTACATAATTATACTTCCACATCTTTTTACAGGGATATCGCCAGTGTTTGTACAGCATGCAATAAATGTGTGCATTAACATTTTCAAAACGATTCTGATCAGAATCGAGTCATTTCATTTGCATAGTGCCAATTACATTTAAACGATTCACATCTCTTTGATTTCAAATCCCGCAATGTTAATACTATGTTGAACAAAGCATTCATTCCTAAATATGATGCAATCCTTTTTGTTGAAGTTATGATTCAGTAATCCATGGTCATTTCATGATGCATGGTTGATTTAATATATATGTATAAGTAATTAAGCTCACCAAATATAATACTTTGTATTATCCATAATTTTCGATTAAAATAATTATTTGCGACATTTAATCAAGCACATTCTCTAAAAAACAAATATTATAAGTAAAATTTCTCAAATCTGCTGTCACTTTATCACATAATCAATTTACTAACGACATATATTTTAGTTGCTGATTATTTGGTCATTAACGTTTATTAACATCAGCCTTACTGCATGCAATGCATGATGTAGGAAGGACCGGAAGTTGCAGAAAGTATTCTCCGACGTGACACGCCGCGGGCTGCGGCCTCGTACGTGCCCTTGGCGAATCTTGATAAACAGGTCGAACTATTTCTCAATTCCTTTGATAAAAGTGATGCGTATAATGAAGCTGTAATTTATTTAATAATTACTCTAATGCTTTATCCCATTAATACATACGTGCACTACTGTCCAATGCAATTAAGAAACTACTCTTGTATATATTTTCTGCATCAGTGTATTATTTAATACTTTCCCCTTGTATTTTATTGTTAAAGATTCCATAATTTTATTATAGAGTGCACTAGTGTGGACTGGTCTTGCTGAATCTTGGAGATCGTACATGCAATCATTAGAAGTACCTCCAGTTATGCTAACACAGGAGGAATTTTTGAAGGAAGTGAGAAAAATTAATCCATTAGTTTCCTTAGAGCACTGTAGACACCTTGGCTTACAATTACAGGTTTCTGTTCCTACTGTTGTATCTTTTCCGTTTAGTTTTTGTTCTTGATACATTAATTAAGATTTAATTTTCAGAATTTAGGAGAATGTATGCTTCTTCCTGGGAATTTAGTAGTTTTAAGTCCGGAATGGTTTTGGCAGGATGTAATAAATTGGCAATTAAGCCTAGAACAAAGAGGACGTCTTGGTGGCCGTACTACAGGGGTTTATGCTTTAGAAGATTTTCAGGCTCGTTGTCCTTGTCCTGCAGGACAAGCTTTACAAGCTTTACAGGCTGTAAATTTATGTGTGCCGGTATGTATTTAAATGTCTGCATTTTATTCATAAGATAAATTTATGTTACTTTATTTCAGTGCGAAGTAGATGATGATGAAGTAGAATATGAAATACCATGTTTAAATCTCGTCGAGCGTTTACCAGGATTATGGGAACCATGGAAATCTTGCTCTAATGTTTTACCTCATACTGGTCTTCGTCTTTCTCCATCTGAAGCACCCTTATATCATTTGACTGCAGTATTTCCACATTTACAAGTATGTAAAAATAATTATGTAATTTATGTAACACATGTAATCTTATAATTGTAATCACATTTTTGATAATGATGCTATATAGGCACAATTGAGGAAAATTACACAAACATGGGATCCATCAAATTCAGATTTATATCAATGGTGGAGAGGATCAAAATTATGTATTGGTCCTTGTGAAAGTATTATTACTTTCGAAGAAGAAGAACAGAGTTGTATAGAGATAAGAGTACGTGGACCGCGAGGTACCAGTGCTCAGTGTTTCGCCCTTTTCAGCATTATTCTCGATGCTATTGAAACAACGATTGAATTAGTTGCTCCTGGCATGTTACTTGAAAGACATTGGTTAAGTCCTAGTCAACTTCGGGAATATGATGAAGTTAGTTATTTAATAATAGTTAAGTAAGAAATTAACGCAATATAAAAAAGGTGTACTTAATGTTTGTTATGAAATTTTATAGGTAATACATTCTTGGGAACCAGCACCAGTTATATCAGCTTTAATTGATAAAGGTCTTGAAGAAGCAACACTCAAAAATCCTTTAAATGGTCAAGAAGAAACTGTATGGGAAATAGTAGGTTGTGGACTACCTTTAATAGAAAGTTGTCTTCCTGGACCAAAGCAACCAATAAAACAAATTAAGTCTGCTGTACAAAGAAGATTGGCGCAAATGCTCGATCCCCCCGATCATCATGGAAGAGATTGGTGTTTACTTGCTGTGAGACTAGGTTTGGGAGATCGAGTCGCGCAACTAGATAGTACAGTAGACAGTCCAACGTTAAGGTGAGACAAATTTGTAGTAATTATTTATAGTAATCCTGCGCAGCTAATCATGTATTTCGTGCAATTTATTATTTGGTAGATTACTTAACACGGCAGGTGCTGATTGCACCGTAGGATCTTTAATACAACAACTGCGAGCTCTTGATCGGGAAGATGCTGTACATCTTTTGCTCTCTTATACACCGACATATATATTGTCAACAGCTGCTGATTCTGAAACAGGATCTAATCTTTCTAGATGACAATGTTGCATTTATCAATGGTGCATTAATACTTTTTGAGGAAGATGCATTTCTGGAAGAAACTTTTATCCTCGTTATGGGTTTGATAGACTTATTACGTCACCGCTTCCGCCCAATATAAATTGTGCATTGCTCTTTAAGCTAAGTACATACATAATAATACATTCCTTGTGTACATCTTTAGAAATGCACATGCACCCATGTGTACTTTTATATCAAAATATTAAAGCACATTTTAAGCGGCACAAAATTCTTTTAATATATTCTTTTTAATATACACATATACACACACACAAACACACGCACACACGCGCGCGCGCGCACACACACACACACACACACAGTTAAAATGTTGCATAAGTTGCATAAATTTCTGTCCTTTCTTATGAGCTTTTATAATTCTAAAAAGGATATCATAATTTAAGTATATTTGTTAGCATAAAATATATTTACAATTCTGTGTTTCTGTTAGGTTTGCAAATATTTACTTAAGGAGATATATATAAAAGGAAGTTTTAATTTATAATATTTAGAATCTTTTTAGTTGTGAAACATTCGTAAGCATTCGTATTGTGATATTATATTGTATGATTAACTACATTTTAAATCAAATTTCTTAAGTAAATTTGTATTAGACAGAATAATTCTAAATATTTCACATAAAACACATTTACACATTATATAATACGATATTATCGTATTTGATACTAATATTGTTTTGAAAGCTTTACTTGATATGCATATATACTATATGTCTTGCCAAAACTCAGTGTCAATATACGCTGCTTTTTATGATATTTAGAAACTATTTATGTGAAAAAAGGAGTGAAACAGTTCGCACAATTGTTTGCTTTTGGTAAATTTATGGAAGCTCCATTCTTATGTGGACATTTTTTACTAAATCAACATTCCTAAAATATTTATTATGTGCCATAAACGAGATTTGCTCATTTATACTTATAAAAAAAAAAAAAAAAAAAAAAAAAAAAACGTTGAAACGTTCTCTAAAAATTTCTAAATTTCTAAATTTCTAAATTTTTAAACTGATCCTTCTGCTGATGTTCGTGGAAATAAAACACTTTCTTATTAACGATTTGAAGCTTACGATATGAAGGATCATTGTTCAAAACAATCTCAAATAGTGACAATGGATTTTGACATAAGATATTATTCATGTTTTATAGGCACAAAAATATTACACAAGGCGCACTGTTCATGTGCAACGCGCATGGATGTATGTATATCATTAAAAATACTTGCTGTTCATTGAAAAACTATTCTTTGAACATATCTATTGTGTATTAACTTTATCCAGTGAACACTGCTTATACATAATGTGTTGAATAGGATATGATTTGTATTCCTATCTGACATGATACAATGTTTGATACAAATCTCAAATGTATGAGAATAATTGAACATGATATGAATATAAGAACAAGACAAAAGTAGTGTATCTAGTTACAAAATATCTAAAAAGTTAGTTCTAATTTGCTCTTGTAAAATGTATCTAAGATACTTCTGTTATCTCTGTGTTCTATGCGTATGTATTTACTATACAATGAACATTTACTATGATGTTGTGTGATACACGAATTGTCTAATATTTGGTACTGAATCATCTTTTCGATTTTGGAACTTGGTCTTAAGTTTGCATTCTTTTATGCACTGTGTTCATCATGCATTTATACGTCGATGTTTGAAATATTAAACGTATTAATATTGTACATTACATAGAGAATTGTTTTCGTAATGCGTACATTAAGTTACGGACGAACATTTACTTTTGAAAGTTTTGTATTGTTAATTAATTATTTAGCAAAAAGGACATTTTGCAGAATAGGAAATTGAAAAATATGATAAATATAATTACAATCGGTCTTTATTTATACCTTGTGAAAAATAGAAATGTAGTGATATTGATTTTGTTGAACTTTGTAGTATTTACAATTTTCTAGTTTTTATAATAACTTGGGTCTTTATTAAAAACTGCTCTTTTTAAACCTTTTAAAATCATGATGGAGAGATCATATCTGATCAGCGACATCATTGAGAGACTGTATTCTTCAAGCTATAATCAAAATTGATACTGAAATAATCTACTAGTGTCGTAAAACAATCCTGAATATAAGAAAAGAAAAAAAAAGAAAAAAGATAAACGAACTGCAAAGTGTCGAAAAGTTGCGTTCAATTTTGTTCATCGCGTAATGACTTAATAAGTTGTATTTATATTTCTTATCCATACCTTTGTAAAAATGGTCGATAGTAATAGGAGTGAATATACATTCTGAATGAAAAAAACATATATGCTGCGCATTTATTTGTAACGACAAGCGATGAAAAATATACTAGCTGAACGAGATGTGTAATTATTCCTTTTATACTAGGAAAAATGTCAATAAAGCCATGTTGCTTCATAGATGTATTTTAATTTATCATGAGCCCAACTAATCTTTTCATAAGTTCAACTTTCGATAAGAAAGCAACACTTTCGATATAAGCATAAAAAAATATTAATACAAAGTATATTAAATAAAGTATATGTGTATTTCACTATGATCGATAGTAAATATATTTTATTAAATTAATATATGCAGCTACAAAGAATTTTATTTTAATATATAAAAGAATTAACGTACCGTTTTGGATGATTAAGACGACAGAACTCCCGCGTTTACAACGTGTAATGCATGTTGTAGTGAACGACATCGATTCGATGGATCGACAGGGGTCGCCGTTGGGAGCGGGAAAATACAAATATTAGAAAGACAACGTGGACGATATGGCGCGAAATTAGACATTTTTCAAGATAACGGAGCACGGGAGAATGTTTATCTCGGTAAGGTATTTATGTAGACTAGGTTACGTAGCCGACAGGAAACAAGAACGGAATTCCTTCGAGCCGAGAATAGCATAAGGGAGGTGGAGATCGCGTTTCGTTGGTAGTCAGTGCGACGAGCAGCAATCAGCCAGTAAAGAGCCGAGATAAAATCGGGACGACAGCCAACAAGGCGACAAGCAATTATAGAATTGGATTGGATCGAGAAGTTCGAGGAGGCCTGCGACGCCGGTTTCGTTTTATTTTAGCTTAGCTTTCGAAGGCATCCGGTTGTGCATTCTCATCGCGGATCGTCGCCACGATTACAGTGAGTGTTGTCCCCCTTTTAATTCTAACTTGTCTTTTCTTTCGCGCTATTTGTTATTAAATGTTGCTTACCGGTGAGTAGCAACAACGGCTTGGGTGCCGTATGAGAGCTAGATCGCTCGTTTTTCATATCGTGCATCGTCGAACGATACTGGCTGAAGTAAGTACTTCGTTTCGTATTCCTATAAACTATATCGAGTTTAAATGTGCTACCGCATCGTTTTTTATTAAAAAGAAACATGTTGGAGATATTTTTCGTTACTCTTCGCGAGCGTATTTCTCATGGCGGTTCGATTTTGTAGTAGCGTTAGCCTAATCGTAGATGTGCAGTAGATACGGTGCGATTATAGTCAGACCAAAGCAGAGTAACGCTACTTTTAATTTGAACGTTGTTATATTATCAACTTGTATTTATTCCTGATTAAAGATTAATATAAGGAGTAGATTAAATAACAATTCACGAATTTATAATGCTACGGATTGGTTAATGATAATTAATAATAATAGTGTACTGACAAATTACGCGTTACGTTAGTGTAATGTTAATAAATCAGTTTATATATATATCAATATTAATGAATTTATTAGGTTTAAACTGTCGACAAAGAATAAGCAATAAGAGGGAAGAAAAACACAGACTATCATCATGGAGGCGATTAAAAAGAAGATTGCGGCGCTGAAGCAGGAGATGGACGCCGCTAATGAAAAAGTCGAAGCAAATGAAGCGAAAGCAAGATCGGAGAACTTTCGAGCGGATAAGCTGAACGACGATGTAAGGGATTTACAGAAGAAGCTGGCGCAACTTGAACGAGATTATGGAATTACCAAGACGAATTTAGAGCAATCCACTGCCGACTTGGAGCAATGTGAAAAATCTTGGTCTAAGGTGCGTAAAGACATGTGCCACATTGATTTACGAAAGTCGATATTGTGTAATTGATGAATGATGTTAATAGGCAGAGCAAGATCGAACTACGTTGACCAAAAGGGTACAAGAGATCGAGGCAACGTTAACGAAGAAGGAAGAGTTGCGTCTTTCTGCTCAATTGAAACTTGCACGTGCGACAGAACTTGCGGACGATGCTCAAAGGTTTATATTACAGTTTACTGAAATGCTTTTAATGAGCGATAAATAAATATCCTTCGTCTTAGCAGATATACTCAGATAATTGGCACGACGAAATATTTTCTTTGTCATATTTTATATCTCTATTATCAGATAACTTAGAGAATTTTTATTAAAATTTAAGTAACGTATTGTAAAGAAATATTTTTAGGGTAGATGAGTTTGTCGAATAATATTTTGACACATCATAAATTCTATAATTAGCACGAATGTTTGAATGCACGAATAATAAACGAATCTTTCTTTTCGTCGTAGAATGTGCAAAGTATTAGAAGACAGAAGTCGGCTGGACGAAGAGCGCATGGAGAAATTGATGCACGAACTGAAAGATGCAAGATTAATCGCCGAAGATGCGGACGCAAAGTCTGACGAAATATCGAAGAAGTTGCAATTCGTTGAAGAAGAACTGGAAGGCGCTGAGGAGAGAGTCAAAACCAGCGAGGCGTTTGTATAATTATGTTACTCTATTTTTTCCACGATTTCCATAAATTCTTTTTTACACGTTTAAACGCATTTGCAGAAAAATCGTAGAACGAGAGGACGAGCTTTTCATTGTGCAAAACATAGTAAAATCTTTAGAAGTATCCGAGGAAAAGGTAATCATCCTTTACGAACTATGTATACTATATAAATTTTTAAGTAGTAAAATTCGATCAATTCAAAAAAGTTTCCTCATCATATATTTCGTATTGCAAATCAGCTTTACCGTGTTAAATTTTTTAACATATTTTTACATATTAAAAATTATTCATTTAGGCTAATCAACGAGTGGAAGAATTTAAAGTACAACTAAAACAGTTAAAGAAAAAATTGAGAGAGGCCGAGAAACGCGCCATCCATGCTGAAAGAACGGTGAAGAAGTTGTTGAAGGATGTCGATATGAAGGAAGGTAGGGTGTTTAGTAGATGAAGATCTACCATTTTTTCGAGGGCAATATTTTTCAACAATCCCTGTGTTTTAGACGAACTGAGGGAAGAAAAGGAGAAATATAAGGCAGTCTGCGACGACATGGATGCCACATTCGCAGAAATGACAGGATATTAAGGCCACAGAAACGGACGGAGTTCCTTTTATTTTGCTATTCTGAGCTTCTTCCGCTTATTCGCTACATTTAATAATGGACATCAGTCGGCTGTACTCAGCTATGCTGATTTGACTCGACTCGTTATGGTGTACCGTTAAAAAAAGCTTTCGATGGTGCTTCAAACATAATTTGCTATGCGAAATTGCGCAATTAACATAGCAATTAGAGAGCGTACACTGTACTAGTTTTCCGTTAATGTAATGCTTTGCTTCAAGCTTAACACTCTATAAAAGCTTCGGGGCCAGAGATGATTGGACTGATGGTGTTATAGTTGCTTCAGAAACAAATAGTCTCTTTTCGATAGAATTAACGGCATCGCCTATTTTTCTTTCAGAGACGTTGAAGAGGAGTCGGTGAATATGAATGCAAGCTCGATACTGCATCCTCTTTTTATCATTGTACGCCAAATCTGTATTTTCAATAAACGGTATTTGAAAAAAAGAATTCCTCATCGTAGTATGATTTATAAATTAATCCAATACCTTGTTAAATCCTGTCAAATAAAAATAATATGGGAAGCATAAACGATATCTCTTTTATGATTCATAACTGGGAAACAGGAACATAACAAACTATATACTGCTAACTTTTAATAGATAAATTTCTAATTGCATATTCTCATATTATAAAAGAGAGACGTAATCGGGTAAGATTTTATTTTTCACCTTGTAAAACACTTCTTATCTCTTTTTTTAAATAAATTAGTAGTTTTTAATAAATGCATTTGCAGACAGAGAACGGTCTGTAGAATAGTTCTATCGTATCGAGTAATTTTTTTTATATGCATAATGCGATAAAAACTGTATACAATTTTTTTAGCAACGATATTTTAGGATTTGTATATTCGTTAATGCTCGAATCCTCAGCTTTGTATCAATTGAACTATTGGAAGAGCATAAACGTCTAGAGAAGTCGAGGAATTCGTTTGCGTCTAACTAAAGAAACCGACTATTAGGTTCTTTTGCATTTCTTTGAGTCTATAAAGCATTGTCCTCGTCGGTCACGGAGTGCAGTAACCCGCGAGCTTTGCTTTGAAAGACCGTGCGATCATATTATCTTTACGAATTTTATTTTTAATATATTAATACGTAAGATCATAATTCTTTCACAAATAGGGTGAAACGTTTTGTTCGACGTTCTGTTTTAATGTAGTGTGAAAGTGTTCTAAATGGACTAATAATAGCCTTAGAATTAGTGTAATATCGGAGTAGTAAAAAAAGTGTTTCCAATATATGAATTTTTGACGCAACTAAGTTCCCTAATTTTCAATACTTAATCGTTCCTTTTTTAAAATATCGATTCATGTGTGTCGAATATTCTCGTTTTTATTCAATTTTTCAACATCTATCTGTACAATTAGAACAATGTTCTCTTTTATATTTGAATTCTTCTATTTATAAAATATTCATTGCTCTTAAAGAAGAACGAAGAAAAAATACTCCAGGATTTAATTAAAAATATTTCAAGAATTCGGGAAATTTATAGAAATACTTTTCATATATAGATTGCACATCAATAGTGTGCATGTCTTGATTAAAATCTTTTAAATCAATTAAGATGATTCATAGTAGAATATTGGTCGAACGTTTTTGCATTATCGAAGAACGATCCAGATTTTATTAAAAGAAAACAGAGTTTCGTTGATAAAAGATTTATTGATCGAATTTTCCATATAGCTTCGCGTCGAAACGTCGGTCGTTGTGATGAACGCGATTAAGAAACGCCTGCAAACTTTGAAGATCGAGAAGGATCTGGCGATGGACAGGGCCGATCTATGCGATCAACAGGCGAAGGAGGCGAATCGGCGAGAAGAAAAGCTAAAGGACGAAGTTCGGGAACTGGCGAAGAAGCTGGTGCAGATGGAACGCGACTTGGAACTGAGCAAAGCTCAGTTGGAAAAGTCGAATAGAGATCTCGAGCAAAAGGAGAGAGTTTATATCGTGGTTGGTGATTTGTAGAAACATAAAATATTCTTTCAATACATTCCATAAATATTACGAATTAAAATAATTCTATTCTGATAAAAATTAACTTTTGATACGGGATAATGATAATTTTTACGAAACGTAAGATAAAGTAATAATTAAAGACAATCTTTACGAATAACAACAGACGCAATCGGAGTTGGCGGTTCTGAACAGAAAGATGCAGCAGTGCTTGCAGAACTTGGAAAAATCGGAGGAACGCCGTTTGACGGCTCAAGCAAAATTGGCACAAGCGATGGAAACCGCGGAAGACGCGAAACGGTTTGTCCTGTGTGAAAGAAGACGACAAGAATTTGATTAACGTTTGAGATTTTATTAGTTAGTAAATTGTTGCTTTTAGCATCTGCAAAGTTTTGGAGAACAGAAGTAAGCAGGACGAGGAAAGGATGGATCAACTGATGGCGCAGTTGAAGGAGGCGAGGTTGATCGCTGAAGACGCTGATACAAAATCGGACGAGATCTCGAGGAAATTGGCTTTCGTCGAAGATGAATTGGAAGCGGCTGAAGAAAGAGTGAAATCGAGCGAGGCGTATGTAGGACGAATCGTAAATCATTTTATGATAATTTTTTACAAATTCTAGTTTCATGTACCGTAAGTAATTTCGTGCAATGATTCACAGCAAGATAATGGAACGAGAGGACGAACTGTTCATCGTTGGTAACATATTGAAATCTTTAGAAGTATCTGAAGAAAAGGTAACAACATATTATTTATCAATATCTTTTTTGAATATTTATTAAAAACAACATTAAATAATAAAGTATCTTTTCTATATTTGAGAAATATATTTATTATCGACGCTATAATATCGTATAATGGATCAACTTCTTGATGGTTAAAAGATCCTGAAACAAAGTGTAAAAGATTGAAGTTAATAGCTAGTTAAAAAATTTCCATTTTGGAAACTTTGTAGGCTAATCAAAGGGTAGAGGAATTTAAAACACAGCTGAAGGAGTTGAAAGTGAAACTGAAAGCTGCTGAAAAAAGAGCCATCATCGCGGAGAAGATGGTTAAAGTGTTTTCGAAAGAGTTGGATGCAAGAGAAGGTATTTTTTACAATTCTTTTCATACTTTCTAGCGAAGATCTCCCTTGTCTGTATTTACTGTCACGCTTTTGTTTTTCAGACTTCTTATTCAGAGAGAAAGAAAAATACAAATATATCTGCGACGACATGGATTCCACGTTTGCCGAACTCACCGGATATTAGTCAAACTTTTGTAATATCGAACTTTGCTATTTTCTACGCCAGTGTATCCATATTGTATCTTTTCTATTAAAAGCCATGCTCGGACTTACTTATTCACGTATTTAAATTCAATCATAGAGCGTAAAGTAATCTTCGATAATTAATTAATCCGTTAACCGAGTCGTTTTTTAATCAAACGCTCTCGTAATCTCAAAGTTGAAGCTTAATAAAGATCAATTTGAATTAAGCCAGCTTTATTTTTTATACATATAAATATAATATAATTCATTTTTCATAAAAATGAAAAGATAAAATAGAAGATTCTTAAATAAAGAAATTCCGATGTCCAAGAGATCGACGTTGACTAAACGACGGATCAACTCGTCTGCCTCGGTTAACAGGTTAATATTCATTTATCTAAAATCTTCAAGGAGTGAAGCAAAGAATCAACAAAGGTGATTTTCGTACAGTACTTTACAGGATATCAATTTATTTTATCGATTCTACGATCGACACAATGCTTCGAAACGCCATACCACCGACTCGAATACAATTTCAACCGTGGCATTGATAGTCACGTCGCGTCGCTTCGTTTGCTTCGCAATTGTTTGAAACAGGGAAAAAGATCGCGACATTTTCGACGGGGTTTTCCGACGTCCCTCCGCACGTAGCCATGCCACTCAAGAATAGAATCTCGATACGCAGACACACCCTCACATTCGCGCCTTCATCTCGTCTTTCTTTACCTTTTCTTTCAGTTCTTTATTATTATTATTTTTTTTTCTTTACAACGATGCTAATAGTATAGTTACAGTAATAATTGTTCGTTTGATTTGCTCACTCCCCACGCCTTCGTTCATTCGCAAACGCGGTCAAACCGGTGACGTAATCTCAAATACTCAATCGAAATAAAGACAGTTCCGTATGAAGAATCGCAACCAAGGGGAATTTGATGAATTTTTATAAAGATACACGAAAGATCTAGACAACTATATAGCGATACAAAGTCCATCATTGATCAATTTTTAGATTTTAGACGTTGTAAAGCTGATGCTTATAATTATCGATATTTTTCGCTAAAAGATTTTCCGCTACGTCATTTTAGTTTTACATTTTACGTGTTGAGAATATAGTACTTATACGATACGACTAGCTTGGATTTTTCAGAAGGACGTAAAATCTTATATTTGTTATGTCGATGTTGATGAACTTCCATCGCTATTGTTTTTTAGATTTTTGCATTACTTTTGATAACGTGTACCCGTGTGTAATGCGATTGTGTGTATTTCAAGGTGTTTTAAGTGACGTCACCGTTTGAACTGAAACGTACAGTTGGAAGCATCGTTCGTGGTTCAACGATAAACGCGGAGGAAATAATTGGCAGTAGAGTCGAGTGTGCTCGAGGAATTTCTGGCTCTTTATCGAACAGATATTCTTAATCAATAACGATTGACGAATAAAATCAAAGATGTATAGAAAATCTTATTAAATCTTGCAATAAATTGTTTAGATACTTCAATACGATGATTCGAATTATAGTAATGCGTTTGTTACATCCCAATATATAGTGGTTCTAAAAGTAAGCCAAAATCCATAACTCACCCTCCAGATCCTAGATCAATACTTTCAAGTATGTATTTTAAACTGTTAGTCCTTACAATACCTGTATTATCTACTTCGGTAAAATAAAAGATAAGCGTTCATTTAATGTCGAAAAATTGATTCCGACAGGTATGATTATTTTGAAAGATTATTTTGTCTGGAGCCAGAAATTCCCAGAAGTAGAAAACAATCGAATAGAAAAAGAATCCGGGCATATCGACGAATATACGGAGTCCTCGTTAAGCGGACGTCAGTCGGTCGGCGATATAAGCAAAAATGTACAAAAAATGTTATTATCGTCGCGATAAACGATACCCGCTTCCCGAAAATGATCTAACAAATTAATCGAACTCTACGAGTTTGATTGACGTGCTTCTCGATATATACATTCATGTATGTTGAACCGTAATGTATACGCTTACACGCGCTTTTAAGTACATATGTATATATATATTTATATAAATTTATATATATACGTATACCTATATGCCCTCGTCTTCGCAGTGTCGCGCACACTCTTGGAACTCAGGTTGGAATTTCACGAAGGAAACGATTGAAAATTCATTATAAAGTTCGTCGAAAAAACCGCGCGTTTTTAAAATTCTAAAAATCTCGAAAAACCTGCTACCTGGTAATGATAAAAATCGCAATTGTAAAATTATTGTTTCCGGAAGTAGGAAATTGGCCATGATTTGGCACTATTCGAGTTAGTCTGCGGAATGGCAGTGTCGTGGTAGTGTGTGTTTGCAACTCGTGGATCACGGTACGCATAAAAACACGCGCGTTAAACCACGTTATTTTTACTTTCAAATCAGTCTGAGGGAACGTACGAATTTGTCGCGGCTCGCGCGGACCGCGGTGCTTCGCCACGTTTTTATTTTCCATTTGTTTTTTTATTTCAATTTTAACGAGATCGATATGCTTCTTTCTTTTTTTTTCTTTATTTCAACCGTTACCGAAAAAACCTCGAAATCTATGTGAGAACAGGTTCTTCAGATTGCTCGTTTAAGAGCCATCGTCGATGCCACACGAACGTATTCGCGTGCAATTTGTTAGTTCGTACTCGCCATCGAACCCATTAAGGTCCAAACGATATATACGTATATATAATTTATTATAACGTTATGTAAGATATTTTACGATCTCCAGTTAAACAAAACACCCTGTGTATTATCCTAAAAAGACTAATGTTCTGATAATCGATATTGTTGTAATAACCAAACCGATGGAAAGAATACGTATCTGATCTGAAAACCAACTAAAGAGAAGCTTTGATAATATAAAATTGATCGACGATTGGGTGTATAAAATTAAAAAAATGGAAAATATTACTTATCATATTGCGTTAATGCAATGTTGGACCTTAATGGGTTAATTCGAGCTTGATTATCACTTAATCAGAAAATAACGACCGTTTGGATCTCGAATATAATTCGAGTACGATTCGCGAGTCTTTCGGTCGAAGTGCGCGACATTCGAAGAGAGATGTTGATGTATTTAATCGACGAACGATCCAGAGTCGAAATGGTCGCTGTCGATGTTAGACTAGCGTTTTGTCGGCACGGCGAAAAATTTACAGAGCGGGAGAGGAGCGTGCGGTCCGCCCGCACGCGGAAATAATGCCTTACTTAGAAGTCTTAGGATTTAATAACGGACTTAAAGTAATCAACGGTGTTTAGACGTACGTATAAACTTTACAATGCAACAGAGCCCAACCTTTGACGAGCCCGTCTTGAAGACGGACAAACGCGTCTCATTGTTGTCTTCTAAAACGTACCACGAATAGTTTTACGTTAGCTCGCGTAAAACCGCGCCAAATCGGCACTCTCTTTCGGGTTTCTTCTCGGTTAATAACTCTCATTCCGATTCTAATACCACGCGCACGTATTTAACTGGACACAGGCGAGCACGGATCGAGAACGTGGAAAACGATGTCCGGCGATTCGTTCGTTGAAATTAGATCGAATACGAGCTCGTGAACAATCGCAATCGAACGGAGAGTAAGAAAATCAGTCTTACGAATTGAAAAAATCGCTTCTTTCGGTAACGAACGTTACACGAGCTTTGAACCGTTTGTTGAGATTCGTTGTTGCAACCGTTCGCTGAGGAGCATATTATTCAGTAAAATTTGTAATATTTGATCAGAAGAAATAGTTGATGCGATTAGCCAACGCAATGAAAGACAACAAGATGACTAATTTCTAATATTAATCATCGTTTGCGAAATTTAATATTTGGTTCATATTTAGGAAAAGTGTTAGTTAAAGTTAATCGGTACGATAGTACAGGATAATGAGTCAATTTTTTGATATAGCCGTGTTAAAGAATTTTTCAGCGTCGTAAATAGATCAAGAAGAATATTTTAGAAACAGAGAAATACACATACCATCTACTGTGACTCATAAAATAAAACATTTCGCATATATACAAAACATAACATAAAACTCAAGAGTCGCAGTTTGTATAATGATCGAATCGATTGCGCCGGAGAAGTTAGAAAAACGAACGCAGAACGTAGTTGCAAAAAATAACGACGGACCTGTCTAGAATCGTAGAACGGACAGCGTAGGCCAGCGTGACCAAAATAAATGCTCCCGGTGTGCATCGAGAGGAGACAAGTTGTTTAGATCGTGACAATTAGTTACGTAATGATCAATTTAATCGACGTCGAGTAAACGTTTTTTCAATCGTGTTGTACCGCGGTCTTTGTCATCGTTATTCTATTAATAATTACTTCTACTCGTCTATACCAATCGGTCAACTGCACGAACGTTCAAAGCCGATCGTCCATCGTTCGAAGAAAGATCGAAACGCGAGATTTCCACGAATACAAGATGCCATCGTTTTCCACGATTCGCTGGTGCTCCAAGGACTTTCCCGTGCTCTGTTCGTACGATTAAGTCTTTGGTCTCGAATGGGTCGCCCGCCGGCAAACGAGTCGCAGCGGTCTGAGCAAATTGTCGTTTGGCACGCACTCTTACACGCGATTAACTCATTCAACTTCTTGACCATTCACTCGTTACGTACACGCACGCACGGATATAATATCTCGTTGCGTCATAGATAAAGAAGAGAAAGGTAAAAAGTGTATAACTTGTTCGACGTTCCATTAACGAGAGATAACGAGTCAGTCGAATTATTTTTGTTAACAATGCACGTGATACAGTTCATTTCACGATATTTATTTTAATATTTCGTTTATTTAGCCTCTCTCCGTTATCTATGAGCGATTCATCTGCCGATATTCCCAGCAACGAATATAATTTAATTTTCATCTATAATCGACAGAGAGAAAAAGGGAAACGGACGCGCGTACTTACGCGTCACCAAGTCCTATCTTTCAACTTTTTTTTTTCTTTTTCATTTTAAATCTAACCACGTCGAAACATCCGGCGAGACACCAGATAAAAGGATTTTTTTTTTCATTTATCTAACTCTTTGGACCATGGGATCAAGAGAGGGAGAACAGAGATATCTTGGCCTACCACGGACAATAACGGGAAGTAGAGGAGGCACACAGAGGAAGAGAATGGAGCGAATTAAACGGCGATAGAGTAATCGGAGGAAGGATTATTTTGGGTACTCGGCCTTGACCACAGGGAGCTCCTCAGACCGAGTTTCAGCTTCTTCAAGGAGTCGATATCGCACTCAGCTTCGCTGAGCTCTGGCCTGTCGGAACGGTCGCCATTCCCTGGCACTACGTTTCCCTGATTGCCTCCGACGAATGTGGTCTCCGCGACCGATATCGGCGGTAATAATGTGCGTAGAGAGCTCCTGCTGGGAACATGCCATCTTACGGGACAGCCAAACAAATGAACTTACTACGGGTGAGAATATGACATATATGAGTTTGCTTTTTTTTTCAGCATTGTTGACTGAATTTTGGCCGTACAGAGAGTTTTATGAATATCGGATGATCTATGAACATGAACATGATACATGGCCTTTTTTTGGAAATCAAATTTGGATCATTATTTTATGATCGAGTTTCGCGTATGATATGCTATGCGAGTTTCGTATATAGTAATACTTTTCTACTTGTATCATTTGGGATTGAAACTTTGTAAAACATTTTGGGATTTGATAAGTTTGATTAAAAACTAGCCCTTTAGGTCTTAATTATATACTATTCAGTTGCTATAATATAATGATTGCAAATTTTTTAACGATGTTATAAGTCAATGAATGTATATTCTAATAAATTTACTTTTCTCATTTTGCCTCTATTATCTATCATGTTGATCTGATCCACTACATTGTCTTATAACTGCGTAATTATTATATTGAAACCTCTCTGCGTGAGCGTGTGTGTGACAATTTAAAAAGAAACAGAGTATCAAATTAATTACCGGAGAAACGCTCTGTATGATGTGTTACGAATACGAATCAATTATGAATGAGACGAATGATAATTTAACTAATGAATGTACTTAATATAAAAATATTAAAAATTAATGAAAGATAGATTATTTATCAATTACCTAGATCGTCCTCTTCGAGGAAGTGACTTCTGCTCTGACATGGGCGAGATGTCTGAAGAAGTGCTCGACGTACCGTGATAAATGAAATCGGAAACGGCCCGAACTAGAAGTAAAATTTTATTATTAAGGTATCATTTTATGAACGAGTTGGATGGATGATTACGCATACTGTGTTTGAGTTTGCCCGCGTCCAGTTGGTTGGAAGACTCTGTGCGAGAGCTCGTCAACTGGTCCGGGTCAGACTCGCTCTCGTCGGTCTCGACATCGCCCGGAGTTTGTTGCTTTCTCTGCTGTCGTCTCCTCGAGGAAACGCTCTTCATGCTCTGTGAATATAACACGATATGTAGGTCTAATAAAAATATAAAACCTGTGACTTCTCATCACATTTTAAATGAATCACTACTTTAAGAAATATTATTAACATTAAAACGTATCAAGTAGAAATAATTGTATAAAACTTTACTTGTTTTTTTATGAACAAATAATAACAGGAACAGAACTTATTTATTTCCCTTAATGTATAAAATATGAATTAATACGTGAAAAAGGTGTGAAAGGGCCAATTTATGCAAAACAAATGTCTATGGGCAATTGCAATATGTTTAATACATATGTATGTACGCTAGTAATTAATAGTTACCTCATAACAATTAATATCGCGATTAATGTAGGAATTAATATATGTAATTAATGTTACGCTATTTATAATTAATGTAATGAATATATCCATCAATTAATGTAGTAAGCTCTGGGATGATATTAATGGTTGCATATATTACAGATTATAGTTTAATGGGAAAATAAGAATTTAGTGCTCAATAAACTAATAAAACATTAACATTCTTAAGCTATTAGGTACTAATTTAAATTTTGAACTTACTGTCGCGGCAGGTGGAGGGCTTGCGCACCCTTCGGTCATGGCGTGCTCGTGATACATGAAACTGTGTAGCAGAGTGTTGTTCGGGTGGAGGCCGGCTGCTGAAGCTTCCGCCGCGCCTCCCAGTCCTCCCAACCCTCCCAACCCTGCCAGGCTTCCCCCGCCACCCTCCGAAAGCTGGAACGTAGCGTACGGCGAGATGTCCTCCGCTGTCTCTGTAACCCACCAGAGGCATTGCCTACCTTTCAAATCGCGTTGGGATGAATTTTTTATGTGAGAATCGATTTTTATCTGCTCTACTATAGAATGATTTTACTTTCATTTTGTAATTTCTCTGTTATAATTGCTAACGTGAACTATGATTCTTGAGAAGCAACTGATTTCTTGAGGAGAATATCACGAAACTATCATCATCAATCAAACGCACCTCTGTGAAATTTTGGTTTATTCTGTTAATAGATGTTTTTGAAAGTATAGAATAAAATATCCAATAATGCAATTACAATAATATTCTTTTATATCAGAATATATTTTTTTATAATATTCTCCTGAGAGCAGAATTGACAAACACAGAATTGACTACAAATCTCTCTAATGAGTTCTTGTCGCTATTAATTTAGAAATTTTAGTGATATTCTAAGTGATACAGTTTCTAAAAAGTTACAGAGGGTGGTTGATGAAGGCAGAAGCAATGCATGATGAAGTGTCGAATGAAATATGCGGTGGAACACGAGTGAAACATTCAAGATCGGTCGCATAAAGGGTAAAAAGAAAAAAGACGATGATCTATGGTGATGAGAGGAAGATGTAAAATAATCCACCTTTGCTTTGTGAACTGCAATCGAACGCTAACGGGTCTGCCCACTTTGGTTGAACAGCGCTACGCGTGCGATTTTCTTTTACCTGAACAACAATTATAGTACCAAACCTGGCTGTCGTCCGTATCGTAACAAAGGTTCACCTGGAATCTTGTCGGGCCCTCCACCCGTATTCGCCGCTTGTTGTAAAGCCACCTTGTGAATCGTCGCGTAGTAACGCTCTCTTTGGGTTTCGGCATTCTGTTGATTCTCTTGGGTTTCTTTCATGGGACGCTGCATTCTGTCTCCGAGATATCCTTATATATAAATAGAAATAAAATATGTATGTACTTTATATGAATAAATAGGATTTATTTACAATATATCTATCGCCGATCTAAATTGTCTCATGATCCATTGATTGTGAGTTTCACCAAGTGGAACATCAATATCTCATGGGTTATATGCAAGATGAAACATTATTATGAAATATAGATAATCAAATATCACAGTAATTTATTTTATTCATATATGGTTTAAATTTATAATTAATGAAACATCCGCTTTCTTTTAATTCTTCTAAATTTAACGATTTCAAAATAATTTTACGAGTAGCATGAAAAATACAGAGCAAACTGCGATGTAGGTAAATCATTCAGATATTAAAAGTGGAGTTCGACAATTGATAGAAATTTACAATGAACAACTTACTGTTTCGCCAGCGAACACCTACGATGACCACAGCGATAGCTAAGGTAACAGTGGCCACGATCAGAGGCAGCATCACTTTCACATCAGCGTAGAATGGTACGGACGAAGCAATTCCACGTTTCGACAGTTCTGGAGGAGGCGGTTCTGCAAGGTTTCAGGAACACAGTGCTTTTGGATATAATTCTTTCAACTTGAATATTGTCACCAGATTGATTCGTTTTGCTCTATTTCAAATTTTGTTAGAAGCTGTGAAATGTCTCTATACTTTGCCTATTATAAATTAACTGCTTTTGATAATTGAGAAATGATAAATTTGTTGCTTATTATTTGAATTTTGGAATTCAGATTTGGGACGAAGAATAGTTATATCATCAAGCTTACCGCCTTCCTTTGTCAATGTTACGAATGTGAACTCCGCTTGATTGTTACCAGCTACATTGTGGGCTTCAACTTTCAGCTGGTAAACCGAACTCGGTTGTAAATTTGTCACGACAAATCTTCGTTGCATTTTCACGCTGTTTGACACTAATGTCCAATGAAATTCGTTTATGGGTCTGTATTGAATCACGAAAAAAAGAATCGGACAGCCATTATCCGGCCACACGTGAAGTCGGAGGACTAACGTGGTCGAGTTTGGACTGAGAAAAGCTGCAGCTGGTGGTATTCCTGGTGCCTGTCCCTGTGTTCGAACTGAGAGGACTGGTGACGATGGACTGCTCCCGATTTTGTTGTGAGATGTCAAATATAGTTGATATGTGTTACCACATAGGAGACCCTGGAAATTAATAGATTATATCAGTAATACGTTTAGTATAAAATATTCTTGAAATAAATTATTACGCTTTGGAAAACGTTTATTTTAAAGATATGGATATAGAATAAATGTCGTCTATTATACCTTTAATTCGTGACTTGTGGCATGACGAGATAGTTGCAACTCGTCTAAATTTCCATGTGTCGTTCGATAATGTAACGTGTAGCCTGTGAGTGAAGCACCACCATTGTGTCCAGGTTTCCAGTGCAATAAAATACTGCTTGATGTGGAACTCGTTACGTAGAGAACGGGTGCACTAGGGGGTACTGTGAAAAATTCCAATTAATCTTCTTACAACTTCAACTATTAATAACCATTTATCCTTCAAAAATTAAACTTACCCTGTGCAGTCAAAGTATAATGTAACTTATCACTGCCTTGAGCATTCTCCACCTGACAAGTATAATTTCCACCATCTTGTGATTGTAAATTCGACAGCACGAGTTCTCCAGACGGTAAAATTTGTATGTTTCTGGTTGTGTCAGTACGAATTTGTTCGGCTTGTCCTTTATACCATTCTCTGGTAGGGTCGCCAACTGCGTTGCAAGCCAACGTAGCAGATCCTCTCCATGGTCGCACTACGTGGCCTCCAAAAGACGTAATCCTCGCTGGTACACGATTTGTTGGAACCTGTGCGGCTACTCTGGAACTTTGACCTTCGCCTACACGGGTGCTACCAGTCACCCAAAATTGATATTCTACGTGTTGTTGTAAATCAGTCGCTTCGAAATAAGTGCTTGTTGCTGGCAGTGTTCTTTTACCGTGATTAAGTTCCTCTCGGCCATCTACGACCCTATAGCATTTATATTTTTATAGTAATAAAACTAAATAGAAATTTAATTAACGATTTCAGCGTGGTTATTTTTACCTCGTATACAGATTATATTTTGTAATAATTCCATTTGGTTCTAAGGGTGGGAGCCAAGAAATAAAAAGTGCCTGTGGTGAGCTTACCACCACTTTTATGTCTGCTGGACTGCCTGGCACTGTGGATAAATTAAAAATACCGCGATTATTACATTTTTACTCATAAGATTATTTAATTTCAAGTTATTTTCTAGAGATACTTCTACTAATTGTGTAAACTTTCAATTAGTTTGACAAAACTTACCATCCTCTTCCGTTTGACAGTAAGTTACTGTTGTAGGTACTCCATCTCCAACTCTTGTAAAAGCTAATACTTGAATGGTATAATTTGTATATTTCCTCAGACCCGTAAGAATAATAGTTAAAACGTTAGTCTTGCGAACCTACAACAAAGTGACGTTGAAGAATCTCAGTTTAAATCTGTCTAAGTAAAAGAGATATTACGCTTACTTCCATTTCATCGACACTACGCCACATATCCGCCAGTATAGGCTCATAATGTAACTTGTATCCCTGAATAATACCATTGCTGTGCGTATTAGGTGGTGGCTGCCAAGATACTTGAAGTGATTGTGAAGTTAACGCAGCGCATCTTACATCTTCGGGTGGCATACTGGGCACTAAATAAATTAATTTTTGTAATTAAATATACCGTTCGAAATACACAATTACTTGACATCTTAAAAAATATCATTTACCATCTTCCATTGTCTGTGTGAACAAAGGTTCGGAAAGTGGACCAGATCCAACTTGATTATACGCTTGAACCACTAAAGTGTACTTTGTATAGGGTCGAAGGCCTGTTAGCCGAAGTTCTGCACCCCCTTCTTCTCCGTCTCCGGACACGGAGCTGAAGTTATACGAGGGATTCGCCGAGCTGAAAGAAGATTGCTAGCGTAATGGAGTTCTGAACTTGAATAGTTCAATGCGCTTCAAAACATTTGTATAATTAGAATTGAAATGTAGTGGCGACAAAAAGGATTTGTACACCATTGTATTTATTACAGCATTTATATTCTAATTGATCAAGTCCAAATATATCAAACATATTAAATTTGATGGTACTTTTATACGACTACAAAAATTTAATACTATGAAAACGAAGTGTGGCACCTGATAAAAAATTTTATTTAAGAAAATTTCTAGTATCTTTAATTTCTGTTCAATATATTTCGATTCTTTTAAACAAATTATTCATCATATTACTTCGATGAGCGTATTTGTAATTATTACATTGTAGGAGAGTTATATCTAACTAAATCATGAAGTACTGGACCCCATAAGAAAGTTTTTATAGAACCGGTTGATTTTCATTAAACATAGATCATTTTTCATAATTCCGAAATTATAAAATATATGTAAAATTTACCAACATAAAATGTTTACTTATAGAGTGGCACCTTTTGTGCATGAATTTTAAAGTACAACGACTGTACAAGACAGATTACTCTGCTTCGATATTCCTACCTTGTTTCCCTGTAGCCAACATTGAATCCCTGAATGTCACCGTGTCGGAGTTCAGGCAGTGGTGGCGACCAAGTAATTAAAATTTCAGAGGAGGACAGAGCCCTAGCTTCAAGATTAATCGGGGGTCCAGCCGGTCTTTGTGGCTCGGTTCTGACAATCAGTTCTGCCGAGGGCACTGATCTACCCGCTGGTCCTTCGGCTATTACGCGTATAGTGTATCTAGTTGCCGGTTTTAATTCGTCTATTAGAGCTGCATACGAAAGAGGCGGCCCGGTGAATTCTTGTTGTTGCCACATTCCAGCTGTTTTAATACAATGTATTAAATAGATGTTGATACATATCACTAGACTTTGAGCGTTTATGCAAATTTTTTTACTATGATATACTTTTTTTAAATAATTGAAAAATATTCACCATCGCCTTCTTTATATTGGAGAATATATTTGGTCACTTCGCTGGTGTCTTGTGATTTATGTTGCCATTTAACGTTAATGCTTCGGCTGGCAACCATGGCAGTTTCTAAAGAACTTGGCGGCTGTGGTGGCTCTAAATTAGAATGAAATCGATCGTTCTTTAAACGAATATTTTTTTAATTATATCTATTTTCATCGATGAAATTATACCTTGTACGAGGAGTTGCACTAACTGTTGATCACGACCATACAGATTGCTTGCTTGACAAAAGTACGCGCCACTGTCTGAGGCTTCCGCCGAAGAAATTTGTAATTGTGCAATCACACCATCCGGTGTTACCTCTCGTTTCACCGTAACTCTTTACACATGATAAAGTAACCGTAAAAAATTTAATCATAATCCTCTGTATAATTAATATCTAATAGAAAAACAATTGGAACGCAACTTCTATGTATTAGAATTCTTTCTAATATAAACACTCGTGTATGTACATATTCGTTTTATACAAAATACTCGCCAACAAATGACGAATCATCTCATACAGAAACAAATAAAAAAAGTTGATTAAAATTTAATCAAAAGTTAATAAAACTTTAAAACAACTTTTTTCTATCACGCGTTTAAAAATATAAGTTCCTAGCAATATATCAAAGAGTTTCATTCGACAGTATTCAAGCTAATCCCAGCTTTACCGATAGTTCGTCGAGGGATTTAACTCAATTTTTCCTCCTTTCAACCAGATGACGGTGACCGGTGTGTCTCCGTGTACCTCGCAATGCAAAGTTGCTGTGTCACCCTTCTTCACGGTGACGAGCCTCGATGGTGCCGCGAAATATGGAGAAGCTACCAAGACATCAAAACGAGAATATAACGCGTTTTACCTTGATATACAATTTATTATATGATTATTCAATTTATACGTTCAACACAAAGGTACTTACAGTTTACTTTTAACTGAACTACTTTGCCGATACCACTCCCAATGCCATTGCTCGCTTGACAGAGGTAAAATCCTTCTCTGTCTTCTTTCACGTGTTGCAATAGCAGCGTACCGTTACTGAGGATTTTCGTGTACGCTCTTTCCCGCAACTCCTCGTATTCACCGGATTTGCTTCCTATTTTGTTGAGATGATAAGATATATCGAATCTGTTTTATCAATGAATTTTAGACCTTTTTTTTTCTTTCTTAATTCTCTTTATTATCCGACTAAGAGCAACGTTTATTCGAGGTCTTCCGATAGAAATTCATAATAAAAGTGGTACGAACTTTTCCAACAACTCAATGCTTTATACAAGTTCATTATGTAAATCAGAAACAAAAAGGACTTGCGATAAGATATAAATAAGCGCTTTAAACTTCACAGATTTCTTTAAACTTTATAACATTGTAGAATCTGCGATCTAAAGTTGAGAGAATAGCGAATAATGCTAAAAAAAAATATCAAATAAATTCTTGAAATTTCTTCTTATCGCTACGACATGAAAAAAATTGCAAATGAAATATTATCAGCCCTTAATGGATTAACGTAGCGAATTTCTTACCCGTGGCCTTTTTCCAAACGATAGTAGGTGTAGGCACGCCCTGCGCTTGACAGTGCAAAGCGACGTGCTTGTTTCTTTCGACGCTCACGTCCGCTGGTTCCACGATCCATCGCGGAGGTACTGAAAACCAGAGCGGACAGCTTTAGACAAATCGTTGTAATACTCTCGTGTACGTTATTTTTACTGGTCGTTAGCGATTTAGAGACAGGTACGTCGTGAGAGAGTCGTGAAAAGCGCGGTCAAAGGACGAGCTCGTCGACGGTATGGCGCTATATCGTCGTAAACGCAGTATCGAGATACATATGTACAAAACGAGAAAGATACACTGTACAAAAGTGAAAGTACGGAAGAGAGCGCAGAACGACGGCGCCTGTCGTCGACGAGAAACGATCGTTCCTTTCTTTCGTTCTACTCTTTACTTTTCTTTTCGACTTTGTTTCTATTCGAAAATGATTTATCTGAGAAGTCGATCGTTCAGTATCGGAAAAACAAGCCGCGGAAAGATTCGACACGCGACTAAACAAATTTTGACAAAATCTCGAATTTCCGTAATAATGGTGGAAAAAATGGTAAATTTACATAATGAAAAAGTGGCAGAGACATTAAGATATAAAGTGAATGAAGGTTCGTAGGTGAGGTTTAGTATGGAAGTGGGGTTTTTAACTGTCGATGCGAGACGTCCGCGACGTACAAGCCTTCGACCGATTCTCTTGGATCGCTTGGAACAAATAAACGACTGGACTTGTTTCTCTGCTTCTACTAAAGGATCATCAATGTAAAAGCGGTTCGATCGATACACCATCAACGTACATACGTAGCCCAAAAAGGAGACAGACGAAAAGAAAAAAAAAAGAAAAAGAAGAAAAAATTAGAGAGAGAGAGAGAAAGAGAGAAAAAAAAGAGAATGAGGTACATAGTGCAGTATGAAGCATCTATCTGAGATCTCTGTATATCTAGCTACGGCTCAAACGAAATCGCCACTAAATGTGTGCATCGTCTAAATTGCGACAAACACCGGATATGAGTGAGTTTCCAAAACGGTATAAATGATCCGTGACGGTACGCCGCGCATCGACCAGTGTCGAGAGTTTGAGGTTTACTGTATTTTTGGGTGTACTGTTTGGCGGGTTCTACTTTTTACGGTGGTGAAAAACGCTGCACAAGCGAGATACTGTGAGTGGGAGTTCCAACGTTTTACAAGACGGCAAATACCGGCCACGCATTAACGCGTGCGACAATATAATATATATATAAATATATATATATGTGTATGTAGACCAAATGTATGTAAAGATTGTGTGTATAACGTGTTATTAAATATATAAGATACTCGTTCAATTGTGGCGTGAAACAAGTAGAACTCTCGGAAGAAGAAAAGGCGCAATTGGGCAGGAAATGTGAGGTTCTTGGATGAGAGCATGTCGGCGGAAAACCGAAAGATATATATCGTGGATAGGCGAATAATAATATATATATGTATATATAGATATATCAAGTACCCGCTTCTAACGACTAGTTCGACGAATACGAATTTAATTAATAATAAATACGTACTACTAGCCTACATTACCGGAAAATTCGCGTTGGAAACACATGGGGCGCGTGTTCCTTTACTTTCGACATTACGGCATACGATGCATCTATATTGACGTTTCATTCGTACGGATACGTTCACATAGCGCAGCACTTTGTGTGCGAGTATCTATATATTTGCCTTATTATCCATTCTCGTTTCGTGTACGGTCAGATGAAATTAGTTCGAGTTCGTTCCGACTCGTGCCCCGTGTATTTCGCGACCGCGAAGGAAAGATAAAAAAGAGCGTGACAGAGAGATAGAAAAGACAGTGAGAAAAGCATGCAGAAGTGTAATGAAAAAAGGTTGCCTTCCAACGAGCCCAAAGGAGAGCCACAGCGCATAGGTTCTGTGAAGATTTTTGATCGTGAGCAGAGTGGCACGTGCTCGTACTCGGTTAATCAGAAAACACTTAAAATATATATATATATATATATAGAAGTAATAATAATAATATATGTACACAAACACGTAAGGTATATGTATATATAAATATATGTATATGCAGACAGAAAAAACGACAGCTATGTCAATAGTAAAAAGAGAACATGCAAATAAAGTGTGTATGATGCTCACATACACGCACGCACGCAGGCCAGAAGAGAGTTTTATTTTTGTTCGTACACATCGCCATTATCATTTTTTTTATAGTTTTGCTTGGTTGGTTGGTTGCTCCGTTTTAAAGAAACGAGTAAAAATAAGGAAAGGTGCAAACTGTTACCTTTATTATTCGGTCAAGTCAAGCAAACCTCGGGGGTCCACGAGATACCGACGCATTCCCAGAGAGCCAAAGCAACGTAAATGTAATACACACTGTGTCTGAGGGAAGAAGGAGATTTCTTTGGATTTCTAGGAGAATAGGACGGACTCGATGATTCAAGAGGGTTCAATGATGAAACGTGCGTGATCTCGCTACGAATAGACTCTGTATTCTTGGTAAATCGAACAGGCCACAGTAATGTATGTTGCTATATGTAACAGAATTATTGGTTTTAATGGTTCGTCTTTAATCCGTGCGAGAACACTACGACGATTAACGATGGTTATGCAGGGATCGAATTAGTAAAGCGTTATGACGTGATTCGATCGTTATGGACGTTAAATATGGACGTTAGATTATGCTGATTTGGATAGAGGTGGATCTGGTGAATCTCTCCGGATGTACAATTGGGATCGGGACAAAAGTTGGTCTCGACCTCGACGTTGTTTCTCTCACAGAATATATATATATATATATATTTCTCATTGAGTTACTCTATTTATCTGTGTAGCAGATATTAAAAATTCTCTTTATATCGATCAAAATAGATATGTAATCTCTGATTGGTAAAAAATATTCAGGTACATCTACTAAATGTGCGGATTCACTTTGTCAAATGTCTACCAAAAACCAAACGACAAACACGAACTCTAAATAGATATGTACGAAACTCTTACAGTAAATTCAATTGACTAAAAATCTTAGCAACAAAAAGCAAAGTAACAAGTACGAATTTTACTTGAGACCATATACTAAAAATATTACTTTAACCTAAGGAAAATAGGAAACAAGAACAACGAAAAGAACGTATTAGCTTACTAGGAACAAACCACAATTACCTGGGATTTAAAGAGAGAAAGAAACAAAAATGAGCGAATGAAAAATTCTTCGAAAGAAGAATAAGAAGATAATTTCACAGCGTGTATATATAAAAGGATAAAAGATATTACAGATATTTCCGTCGAGATCGATGGGAAATGCTGGTACAAGATCAAAATTGGAAGTTTCGGGATGATGATGGAAAAGGTCGCCGATCATCTAGTTACCTTTTACCTGTAGCTTGGCCGTGTACCTGACCTCGGCGGCGGGGTTCGCGGCGACGCAGGTATAGTCGCCGGAGTGCTCGGCCGCGAGGTTCGTTATACTGAGGAGACTCGAATAAGGATCCAGTTGGGAGATGTTTGCGACGGAGGCGAGATTCGGCGGCAAAGGGAAAGGACTTTGGCCGTCTTTTAGCCAGGATATAGTTAAGGGTGGGTCACCCGCCGCGACCCCGCACACCGTCCGCGTCCGCATCCCCTCGGATAGTCCCTCTTGAAACGTAAATGGCTCAATAATAGGGGGTACTGGAAAAGGTCAAGAGAGAAGAGAGAACCATACGTGAGAGCGAGAAAAAGATGGCACCAAAAAAAACGCAAGAACCTTTTTTTTTGTACCAGGTACATGTGTTCTTTATATATATATGTATAAATATATATATAGATGTTTTTCTTCAATATAGTAGCGGTATGTTCATATATATTATATATATAGACAGTAGTACGTCCATGTATATGTATAGATATATATATAGAATATAATATGTATATATATATATGTAGAATATGTACAATAGAGGCAGTATAGTAACGTAGCAATGTAGAGGAGAGAGAGGGTGGCCCCGCCGCGGACCTGCCCCTGCCGCCCTACAACACCTTGTACACTTATAACTTGGCATCGCACACTCACGCTGCATACGGTCGTTCCCAACGCAAGAGCTAGCATTCGCCGACTCTTCGAAAATTTAGTTTCATACAGATAACAAATTTTTTTTTAGAAAATACTTTATACAAATTTACATTCGTACGTATAAGCGATGCACTTACGTTGTTAATGTTTATTTAAATGTAAAATCTCTTCAAAGAGTCGAGACACGGATGGAGGAGAAAACATAGGATGTGATAATGGCAGGTCTCGTGCAGGAGGATGAGCCACGCTAAGCGTGAGCCGTCATCAAGTATCCGTCATCAGGTCTCTACGTTCCTGAATGACGTCCGATGGCTTTATATCAGATAAAAAAAGACTCCTTCTCGAATGAACGCGTAAGAATTTAACGAGCTGTGTGATCACGCATCTTCATTGTATCGGTTCACGTTGAAAGCTATTTACAGCGGTGAGACAGCACTAACACACATCGAAATTTTCAGATGAAGCGAGAACGAAGAAACGTGTGCGAATAGAGACTGTGGAAAATGTTTTGTACTCGCTATGACTTCCACGGAGGCGAAAGAGAAAGAGAACAGCACTTCGAGATCCTCACGCGGTTCATTCGCGAGTGTGGGCAACCGTGTACGCACTCACGCGATCGGCACTCGTACAGATTTCGGGCGGTCAGGCGGTCGTCGGGCAAAAATGAAGGGGGCCTAGAGGAGGATTACCATGAACCACAAGCCGCTGCGTGTGTGATACCTCTGCGGCCAGATTACGGGCCACGCACGAGTAGTTGCCGTTGTGATCTGGAGATAAACTTTCAATCATCAGTATGCTATTGTACTGGTCCATATTGGTGACACTGACTCGCTCCGACGGTCCCATGGATCGTCCGTCCTTGAGCCAGGAGATCGAGAGCGGCAGATCGCCTCTTGTCACCGAGCAAGTCAACGTAGTTCTTTCGCCGAGATGAAGATCACGATCTGCCGTGAATGGGCTAATTTTGGGAGGAACTGGAATAATAACAACAACGACACCTCGTGAACTCGAGAAGCATAGACGAAGATAAACACGTCGCATCTGGAAATCCTTCGCTGCTCATCGTGGAATCCTAGAAATTATCTTCTTCTTTTTCTCATTTTTCTTTTTCTTTTGGGCGGTTCTTCCACTTTACTGTTGATGGTAGTAATCATTTTTTGGAAACATTCGATTTGGGTCTTCGTCTTTGCCACGAGACAATAGTTGCGACCTGGTATCGTTTTCTCGGCATCGAAACACCTGTAACAATCGTACAATAGTGGCACGAACAAAATGCCTTACCGATCACTGCGACGTCTCCCGATCTTCTCGCGTTGTGTCCTTGTTTGTTCCTTGCTGAACACGTGTACACCCCTGCGTCGCCCTTCTTCTGTACGCTCGTGATGACCAAAGTGCCGTCCTTAAGCACTTTCTGCCGGAGATCGTCCGGTAATTCGCGATTTGCCCGCTCCCACTTGATTTCCTCGATCGGGTAGCCAGCCACTGGACACTTCAAGCGAAGAGTTTCGCCGGCGACGGCAGTTACCTTTGGAATTAGTCGAATGTATGGAAGACCTGAAGGGAAAATCCAACGATTAATATATTAAGGTTTATGGATTATGGAAGAAAAGTAATTGTTAATTTATCGGTAGTCTTGTTGACTTAAAATAATTACAACCAGATCCAATAAATTGGAAATATTTATTTATGCAATTCTGAAATCTTAGAATCAGAGCTTATGAATTATAAATTACGAATGTTTTAATTTTGCAACCTTTTTGAAAATTTTACTCGAAGCTTCTTCTACAAGTAAGAATGAAAGATTTTCTTACTGCAGGAATATACGAAATTTCGTAGCTGGATAACTTCGAAAGATGTGTGCTATCATTGCAGTAAGAAGTGAAATTGGTCTGACTATGAACATGGTAGTACTACTTTTACACTGTTGGAATAAAATTCTCTTGTATACAACAAAATTTTGCATGAAAACGTAAAATCAAATACAAATTTGGCACGGAATGTATGAATAGCAAAGAATGACAAAATTTTGTTACCTCGAATAGATGAAATATTCAACTGAACGCATGAGCAAACGGCCTAACATCATACGCGATAATGCTACTTATTCGTTCATAGCTGATAACGCAGTGACGTATTTTAACCATTTTACGTGGCTCTATTTATTCGTGTAACTTATTTCCATTTTATTTAAATAATTTTCAGCTGCGAAGGGCGTCACAGAGTCAGAAACCAAAGCTCAAACGTAAACCATAAATTGGACAAACTCTAACAGGACATCAATTTGCTAAACATTATTCACGAAGTTCGGTCACCGGATTTAGCATGAAATTTACCGTAAACGTTGAGGCGTGCAGCGTGAGTGACTTTCCCTGCTCGATTTTCAGCTGTGCAAGAATATTCTCCTCCATCCTCCACCATCACATGACTGATATTGACGTGCGATATAACATCGCCGTGAACTGTCACGTATTGACCGATAACGAACCTTCGGACATGGATAACAAATTCTCCTTTAATGAACCGTAAATTATTTCTAGATTATTTCTAATATAATATTTCTAATATAATTTATAAATTATTTCCGACATAATATTTACAGATAGACGAAAGTTGGCAGAGAAATGCGCAAAACTCTAGAGAAATGGCCCTCAAAATCAGTAGATATCTGGCATTGATGTCGGATAATTGATACAGTCTCGCTTTTTTCGATAACGCCATGTATATCTCAATATTGTTTCTCTGTTTCCTTTCATTAACTTCAACTAACCACTTAGATACATATTTATAGGATACATTCAGTCATATCTGTCCTAACCCTTGGACGATCATGCGTTCTACCGAATCTCTACAGCATGTAAAACCAGTATGTAAAAATTCTCATTGATAAAATAATCATGGATGCAATAAACAAATCTCAGAAATCCCTATAAACTCGTACCACCATACGCCATTCGTTCATCTTTTTTTCCAGCTTATATTATCATTTAGTAGAATTCCGAAAGGACGAACGAATATTTCCGTCGAGAACGTTCCAAATTGAAGCTATATTTCACGAGCAAAGCTCTCTACGCAATTTCAGCAAAATCCTCCAAGTTAATGAACAAAGTTTTTTTTTCAATTAACGATTAACTTTGATGGGGGGAGGGAACACAGTAACTTCCTACTTCCAATACAGCGCAGAGAGACCACTTTTCAATTACCGCGTCGCAATGCGCGTTCTCGACCAAAGCGGCCCGATTTCAATGAAATTGCTAATTTCACGTGTACCGAGAATCGCGGGCAACAGTTTGTGCGACGAGAAGCGAATTGCACGCGTTTCGCCCGAAGCTGGAGGATCGTATAGGATGGTTTTTCACAGAAAGAGGAAGGAAATGGTCGAGAACGAGGCGGTATAACAACGAAGTGGCACAGGAGAAGAATCACGGAGCGTCTTTTATGTCGATCTGTCGTTAAACCTTACGAGGGTCTCGCGTCATATCCTCTCGTGTCCGTCCTCTCGTACCTTTGCCTTCTCTATCCTCGACGAATGACGGCCCGTGTCGTCGCAATAAATATTCCTCGGCTTCTTGCTGGGATATTGCACTTGAAATTGAAATTGGCCTGGCTGCAGATGCGACCTCTTGACTATCGCCGCCAGGAGATTGCATTTTAATTACGAGGCATCAAGCACGCGTTAAAACAATTGTTCGAGAGTTACGATCGTATGCTTTATGCGACGATCAAAGAAGTAGTAGCGTATTTTATCAGTCGTATGCGGAAGTAATGGTTGTCGCGTTGAGTATCGTTGAATTGAGATTTAGCACGGGCACGTGACAAATTAATCGACTAGCGGAAATAGTTTAAAATTAAACGATCAATATTAAGCAGACAGTTATAGAAATGAAAGAAATTTAATTGGACAAAATAGCTCGTCGGAATATTGTATAATTTAACACGAACGTATTAACAAATTAATCAGCTAGTTGGAATGTTTTAAGATTAAACGGTCGATAGTTGTAAGAAATAGGAAAGATTTAACAAGATGAAATGTTATTAGTTGATAAATTATTACGCAAGACGACCATGATTACTTATAATAGGTAATAAATCAAATTAAGTTCGATACTTAATGTAGTAACCCTGAATACTTGAAGTAAGAATATTCGTTTCTTGCTTCTTTTCTATCCATTAATTTGACAAAATGTATTTATATAATTCTTATCTATAACTTGCAACCTATAATTTGTCGATTCGTTACTATTATCAATATAACAAAATTAAATTTGATATTTGATACATCTATCAATTTTCATTTACTTCTTGATCAAAAAGCGATTATACGATTGTTAAAGTTAGATAAGTTAAATTAAAAACCATACGAGCAAAATCTACATTTCAGACTTTACACAACCTCTCGTACAATTCCATATCCGGATCGAATTAATTAAGTAACCTATAATTTGCCTTGCAGCGTCTAATCGATATATGCAACAATTAACGAACAATTATACCTTGCATCACGTTGAATACACCGGTATTTGGTTACGTACAATTAAATGAAGCCTACCTTCCGTTGGTTGGCAAAGGAAAGCCGTCCAAGGCCCAGGAGACCTGCGGTGTTGGATTCCCAGCAGCGGAGCACTTTAAGGATACAGCCGGGCCCGGTTGCAACGTTTGTTCGATAAACGAATAGAGCAACATCGGTGGTGCGTCTGCGAACAGAGAAAACAAGACCAGGACACATATATTTCTCGGTATCCTTCGTTTTTAGCGTTTTTCCCCTTCCCAACTACTCTCGCACTTTGCTCGCGTTTTTATACGACTTCAAAGAAGCATTTGAAGCACACGCGGTTATGAAACGACCAGAGAAGTATCGAAAGAAATACGGAGCACAAAGTAAGAGGAATTCTTTTTTTTTTAACGTTGCTACTCGACACAGATTGGACTTTCGATCGCGGTGAAGTCTCTCCGTTTCCATCGGTCGATTCAAAAAGAGGATGGAGAAGGGCGAAACGGAAAGCAGAAGAAAGATCGAGTCAGCTCGACCAGAGAATAGCCATTCGATTCGTAAATGACCGCGACGCGATTGGATCCATCTCGTTAAAAACGATACGCGGGAAGGTTAGGGAGCAGCAGGTAAGGGTTGAATTGGATAGCAGATAACGGGAGAAGTAGAAATGCCCGTTTGCTCGGGGAAGAAGAAAGAACAAGAGGCAAGAGCGTGAAAGACCACGACGGATTCTTGATTCTGAAAGCCGCTACGCCTGCCTGCCTGCCTGCCTGCCTGCCTGGCTGACTGACTGACTGTCTCCCGTGCATCGCGATAGAAAACGAAAGACAATGGGCTCGCTGCGACGGAAGCGCGTCAGAATATTTTTCTCTCTCGATGTTTCTATCTCGACGACACGACGACCGGTGGAAAGGGGCCTAGGAAGGATGAAACGAAGAGAGAAAGAAAGAAGGGTAGAGGATAGAAAGTAGAGGTAGTGGAAAGGCAAAGAAGAACTGGGAAAGTCCAAGATCGAAGTCGAGTCTCTCTCGGTCGACGCCGAGGGACGGAGCTCGCAGGATGAGAGACTTTCCATAATTAAAAGTGTCGATTTCTTCGTCATTAAAAATGCTCGAGCGTCCCGTTACAAAAGACAGTTCCGTCGTCTAGAAACGAAGAGACAAGCGGGTGGATAGATACATATATAGATAAGAAGATAGATAGAGAGAGAGAGAGAGAGAGAGAGAGAGAAGGAGGAACGGATGACTAAAACACTTTTGTCTACGATGAATACAAGCAGGAAGTAGAGACGATGCTCGCGGATCCGCGTGGAAATTGATGAATCTCGTCTCGATGCCTTCGAGCGATCGTCAATACGTAGTCGCGAAACCGCGACACTTCGTCCGCTGGTTTCAATAAAACAGAATTTCTACCTGATGTTTATTCAGTCTGTCTGCCTTGGGAGAATCGTGAAGGAAGCAGGGAAGTCGCGAGGCGTGTGTCGAAACGTTATGTGGTAGTTGGAAAATGTAGAGCTTTCGAGCGTCGAATGGTCTGCTTATTACGAGCGGTAAGTAAGTTTTAGGCGTAAATAGTCTTGAAAATGGTTCATAGTAGTATAAGTTTATGATAATTCATAATATACAGCTGTATAGAGCATACTGCTACGATACTTTAGCATACACAAAAAATATCGGGATGCAAAACGAGGAAGAAGATGCTATAAATGTAGCGTTCTGAGATTAACTGCTAATCACTGAACGATAACTAAAATAGATGTAAAATAAAAGTGAATAAAATATATGCATATGAAACAGATATATATAAACATAAATGACGTGAATTTGGAAAAAAATACGAAGGAATAATACGCGAGCATCGAAAGCTTTTGCTAGTTGGAACTATGGGTTATTTAAAAATGTCCATAGAATTAATCAATGTAACTGTGAATATTTTAGGAAACTGTTATTTTTACGAACATAAATAAAGAAGTGGATTCTAAACTCATTTATTTAATATACATCATAACGACCATTTTACGTTGAATACTTTTTGTGCTTTTACACATCGTGTACACTCTATGTGTTTTTCTATCTCAATGTATAAATATGCGCACCCTAATTATACATTATACACAAGCTTAAATAAGTTACAGCTTTGCTTCGTACTAATTCGTAACAACGTTTATTACATTAATTAAACGTTTCCAACATCACATCCATAGAAATCTCTTTTTCCTGTATCTCACAGTATGAAAGAATTTTGAGAAAGATGAACAAATTTCAGCGAGGAAAAAAATGTTCCAGTTCTCGACATTACAGTTTCGTCGAAGTGTATTCACGAGGCCGTGAATCTTCATTCACGCGGCTTGACAAAATACGAGGCAGCTTGGCGTAGCCGCATCCACGAGAAAGGCGAAATTTCATAATGCACTATAGTTCATAATTTTCACAGGGAAAGTAATAGTTTAGTGCTCTTGCGATCGTACTTTTTATATACGCAAACTCGACCTTCTTTTTCTTTCTTTACATCATCACGAAGGCGGGAAGAAATTAGAAACACCACGAGAGTGCTATCGAAGTCGAGAAAAGCGGCTCGTAGGTTACCAGGCGTTCGATCGGAACGCGATTGGTCTCCATTTGGTTGCAGCTCGTCAACGAAACGACTTTTTTCCGCTAGCCTCTTGGCTCGTGGCATTACAGGCAAGTCATCTCTCTCCCTTTTATTCCTACATTTTTCCTACTCGTGAAATTGTAACGAACCGATAATCCTCCCCTCTCTCTCTTCCTGTCTCTCCAAACTCCTCCTTGGATATATATATAATATATATATATATATATTTTGGTCTCTCTCTGCTGCTCTGTGTCCAGACCACGGTAGGTCCTTACCACGGGTGTATGGCTTGCTCGAATTCCCTTTGACGTAAATTCCGTGCATTACCGACGCTGACGAGCGAGAGACGCTAACTTCATTGTTGTTTCAAAGGCTCTCCTCTGGCTGGTTTCCTCCGCGTCCCTCGCCAACGGCATGTTCCTCTTTCATGCGCTACTCCTCATCCATAGGTGGGCGGTCCAGATATAGGGCAAACGGTCCAGAGAAAGAAGGAGGGGGAGAGGAAAAGGAAGAAGTGAGAGAGAGAGATAGAGTGAGAGACGTTTCGTGGTGGTTACCAAAGAGTAGAGGGGAAAGGGGGTTGACAGTGGTAATAGTGGCGAGTACGGAGGAGGTAACGAAAGGGATGGGAAGAGGTAAAGCGGCGTAAAAGAAGCCTCCTTCACTTCAAAGCAGAGATCTCTGTTCTCTCGACGTAACGGTCCACGTGGTTGACATGCTCTTTTCATGATAATCGAGTTCCTGGTAATACGATCGGTAACGTTCACTACCGATCACGCGAACCTACTTTGGAGAGCGCTACGCTTGCATCGCTTCTGACACGTAACCGTGTCGCGTTCTCGAAAAGGGGTGAGAGATCAATTTTCACAGGCATCGATCGGGTGAAAGTATTTTGGGGGCAATGGGGCTCGATTTCCGACGATCGATGAACGGAACACTTGCAATGATGGAAGCTTGTAAGCGGCGAGGGGAATCGTAATTACAAGCTTGGTTTGGATCTGCCAATTTGGTATTATACTCGATGTGTCTTTAATGGTGTAGTATTAACGAGGTATGTTACGCAACGCGTAATTGCGTATTAAATCGTTTTCATATCATCATTCTTTGAACTTTGATTTTTCTGTTTTTATATCGATACGTACTGGACGTGAATATCTCCGAAAAATTACGCAAATTAGTTGTAACGATGTCGAGGGTTGGAATGAATCAATTGGAAATTCGAAAAAGTCCAAGACTGTTGAAACAATATCTATTGAACGTAAAATTCGAGCACACACTGCTAAATTACTAAATTAGATTTGATGAATGAATTTTTAATAAGAAATCGGTTAATTCTTAACTAATTTTTTTTAGAACGCTTGGTTGCTTCAATCGAGGTATCACTTGTAATTATCAAAGAGCCAACATTTGTAAGCTGTTTGTTGTTCAATATAGCGACACTTGAATCGATTAGTATTTTTAATTAATTTTATACCAATCGAAGTGGAACGCAATTATTAAAATCAAATTCTAGAGCAATCAAATATATTGATAATCAAAATCAGAGGTAAAACAGTAAAATTTATTAATTCCATACAAATTAATAAATAAATTAGTTAGTTTAGTTAATAAATAAATTAATTCAAAATTAATATTCTGATTGTATAGTTTTTTATAGACGAAAATAAAAGCCGTTGTTTATTTTACATACATTTGCAATGGAACGAGGTCACGGATTCTAGACGTCACGTCGTATCAATTTATTAAATTTCCTCCCTGGTAGAATGGCAAGCGTGATGCATTTCCATGCTAATTAGACCGCGTGAATTTTCACGGAAGCGATAAAGTTTCGAGACGCAGAAAATGAATCTTCGAGAATGACCTAATTTGCTTTGTGCCCGACCAAGGTTGATAGTTCCGCGAAAAGTGAATTTATACGTATGCATAGACCTATTGAAAGCCCCCTCATTTGCAATTCCGATCGAAACTGCACCGCAACTTTCCATGTAATTTTCCTTTGTGCAGTCCAAGTCGAAATGAAGCCGAGTATGTGGAATTTGGTAATTGAGATCGAGCGAGTCGAATCAAATGGAATACCGTACGTACGAATATATGCTGTTGCGCATTTACGTGTTTCTGCATACGGAAATTACGTAACTTAAAGTAGCTATTCGATCGAATACTTTTTTCCAAGTGTTATTCGTTAAATTTCAAAAACGACGCGAAATTTACACAGGTAATTGGAAGAAGATCATTTCTGAAGAGATTTTGAAAAAACGAGATTTTCCCAAAATGGTGAATTTAATCCTGCTATGAGCCTCGAACTTGCAATATTGCTCTGGTTTCCACTATGGAAAGGTCTAAGAGATAAATGAACATTTCTTACGTACCGCCCAATTGTAGTTCCGCAGAGGCCTGAGCAGTGTCACCCTCCGCTCGTCTGACGATACACTGATACATTCCACGATCTTCTCTGCTGATACCGTTCAGCCTCAATAATTCTGATTGTCTGCCGGAGCCTGGCAGCTGGCGACCATCCTTGTACCAGGTAACAAAGTGTGGTCCAGCTTGTGGATGCGTGCTGACCTCGCATCTAAATTCGGCATTACCTCCTAAATGGACGCTTAACAACGGCGGCGTCACTTCGATGTGTAGCGGGGCTGTAACGATGAGCCTGAAGAACGATTATTTGCTTTGTAACATTGGTTTATTTCTTCCAAGTGCAGGTTTCATTAAGATCTTAATCAAAGACACCTTTTATTTTATCATTTAATTAGTCATGAATTTTAAATCGTAAACGTTTTAGTAATCTTATCGAAATACCAACGCTTTATGCTTTCCTTAACTTACTTTCTTTGTAATAAAGTACCGGACGAAATAAAGGCGTTAATAATTTCTTTGTAATAAATTATCAAAATATTATTTGTAAAGTTAAATATGTAGATAGAGTATTTGCAGGGAGTCCACGGTCTATGGGCATAATTACCAGAAACAAAGCTTTAATTAGTCGATTAAATAAGTTTCTCGCTTTCTCTGTATAAAAGGAGATAGAAGTGTTAAAAATTTAACACAATAGATATCTTTCTATAATTAAACGTTCTCTAGAAACTTCTTGACCTAATTTCAAATCCTTAAACTTTTGTATAGTAGGAAACGTGCTAATTTCAAAATAAGCTTTTCCGGAAATAATACATCATTTTTTTCACTTTTGTATAGATGTTAATGATTAGGATATAATTTATTAATTATTGAATTTCTTTCTTAATTTATTGCTATTTATATGAAATCTATCATTTATTCGTTACCGAATTTCTGCGCTAGCTTCGCCACCAGGATTGGACGCAGAACAACGATAAATACCGCTATCTTCTAACGTCACAGCTTCGAGGGCCAGAACAGACCCGAGCAATCTGGTCCTTGGTCCAGAGAGTACCAGCATTGGCTCGGAACCGGTTTGTGCGTACCATCTGGAAATTGAATCGTAGATGGAACATTAAACCTTAAATGATCGAACCACTGTTTGTGTAAGCAATATTTCACTCTTGAAATAATCCAACGGTGCTACGAAACACAGAGGAAAATTTAGAGATCATAAAACTTAAAAACACTTTCTACTTGCAATTATGATCCATTAAAATCATTCTTGACGTTATGTTTCAATTATGTTTTCATTCACGTACTTTCTCTATAAAGTATTATGAAGTTATACAGTCCAGTACAACTTATGTTTGTTAAACATGTATGAAATTAATATAACTTCTTAATATATCCTCTTCTATGCAAATTTTTAATAAATCTCTAGATTTATTTAAGATTCAAAGAAGGACTATACTTGGGTATCTTATTATAATAGAATGGGTTTTATAATCGTTGAATTTTACCCCCAAGATTATGGTCGTATATATGTACATAGATATAGTATTATATACGTATATTGCACATCTTTCCTTTCCTTTTATAGCTTTAAGCTTCTTAACATCGTAATTACAGAAATTAATATTACTATCATCTTAATTATAGAATTAGTACTACTATTATCTTAATAATAATTACCGTTAATTAAAATCTTCGTTGTTGTACAAAATCCAGTTCCCGTTTATACAACCTTCGTATTAGCAAATACTTAGTTACTCAGAAAATTATCGAAACACGTGAAAACCAATTTTTATATTGCGATTCTTTACATTACGATTAAAACGAAATCAAACATATTTACGAGATTCATTCCACTCGTTATTACCTATCATTTTCATTTCGCGCTATCCACAATAACATATTATTTCTCTAATTTATATCTCATGCGAAATTATCCAAAGTACCAATTAAAAATTCCATCGAATCGACCAGCAAACAATCGTGAAAATTCAGCCGACGATAAATTCCCTCGTAATCTCGATTAATTCAAACGTCATTCTACTCACTCGGCAACATAATATATCATCCAATTACATTAACTGAATCCATTGAAATCTCTTTATCGGCGTACAATTCGCGAAATTCTAGCCGAACATTCCGTTGAAAATTTGCCGGCAGCCGCACAGAAATCCTTTGTAGCATTCGCACGAAAATGGGTCCTGGCAGCATTCCATTCTGTTCCCGTTCTCGCACGCGAATTCCGGTAAAAATTTTCAAACGTAGCGTCGCGCGGACCGAACATTTGGAAGTTAACGCGGTTTGCATGATTGCAAGTTAATGCGACTTCCCCTGCCGCTTCGAAACTTCCTTTTTTCCGGTAAAGACTCGAGGAATAATTTTTCATCGGAAGGCAAAGCGCTCGCGCATCAGGCAAAGGGCTGGTTGGTGGAGCCGAGGCGCTTCAATTTCACTGGCTTTCGGGCACGACGACCTAGAAACGACATCCAGTCGCATCCACAGTGAGCATTTATCCCGGAGATTCCGTGCTTTCTTTCATCCTCACCAACGTCTTGACAGTTTTCGATCGAAGCACGTTCGTCGGCTCGAACCACTTCCACAGATCCCCTGCTCTGTTTTTCGTTTCTTTTCCTCTTCTCACTTTCCCCGATCCTCTTCATCTTCGCTTTTTTCGTCCTCTCTATACCCCACCTGACCCCCTTTGTTTTTTGTAGATCGTCCAGGAACATCGTATCTTGTATCTTTGTTCGTTCTTGGATTTCTTGATACGTAAGGGAGCTGACTTCCTTCGGGAATTTTAGTTGGTAGTTCTGGAGGAAGTTACCCGAGGTAAAAAGGTAAGAAGTTAGAGTTCAAACTCGTCTAGTAGATCAGTTCTTCGATTCTTTCGAGAGCGTCAAGATAGCTGAGTTAAGTTAAAGGTGTATTTTATTTGGACTTTGCGACTTTTTGTGAAGTATTTCTCTCTCTCTCTCTCCCTTTCTCTCTCTAGGAAAAGGGAATTACGCTTGTAGCGCGATCAGTTTCATGGTAAATACGTGCTATCTCGATTCGCACATGGTCTGACTGCAGGTAAATTGCAGCAAGTTTGTTGTTAGAAACCGAGCGTTTCTAGTTTCGATTGATTGCTCCTGCTTACGTCGTGTTTTGGAATAATGGATGGTGTAGGAGCGTGCTAATTTATAAGATGAATGTATGGTCAGCCACGTGTTACAATACATATAGCCACATGTTACACGTATGTATAGTCTAATAAAACAATGTTTCTTTACAGAATTCTACACAAATCTTCATAATATGATACAATGTAATATAATAAAATGAATGAAACGGGAGTTACTAAATTTCTGGAATTTTTTGCAATTACACGAATCTTGAAAAACATTAATTAGTCTATTGAACGTTACATCGTAGTCTCACTTTAAGTTACTAGATGTATTACTATTGGAAACAGCTTTTGAAGAAGATACAATCCCCTTTCTTAATAATTTTCTTCAAATTTTTCGCTTCATCGCCCGTTTACTCGCTTACTGACAATTGTTTTCTAAAAGATGGTCCTTAATTCTTAGTCAAACGTGCCGGTACTCTATGTACGATCCTTATGATCGTTACCACTGTTTTTCTTCTTATTATTAGCATCATCGTCGTCGTTAATAAAATAAATTATCTAAACGTACAGCTTCAATCGCTAAAACATCCATTGCCTCGTTATTACAAGATAGAACACAACGCGTTAAAAATGGTTTCACTCGTAAATCCGTAGCCGAGCCTAAATCACGCGATAAAACCAGTTCACCTCGTTATTTCAGTCGAATGGATTGGCATCGGTGAAGCATGTAAGTACTGTTCAAGCATATCGTTCGCAAAATGTCTTGGCACGCCATGCTGGCTAGCGATATCGTCAATAAATTTTCATCTCTCCAGATGTTTCTTGTCCGGTGCATGCATCTGCCCGTGGTCCTGGGTCGAGGAAAAGGAGATCCAGAAATTCCAAGAGAAAAAGAAAGAGAACGGAGAGAAAAACTTTGTAGAGCAGAAGGCTCCTCGAGACCCGGTGAGCGACATGGAGAGTTTCCGATTGTGCTCCGTTCGCGAAGCTTCACGTTCGAGTGCTTCCACTTTTCCTCGATCAAAGTCCTGCCCAGTCCTTATTTCTTTACTTACCTTCTATCTCGAATATTCCTGCCTTCGATCCTCCTTTTCCTGTCTCTGACTGTCTTTTCGTTCATCCTTGTTTCGATCCACTTTTCGACGTTGAAAAACGTGGCTCGCATTTTTCTTTTAGATTAAAGAGCCAGATTAGAACGTGCGTTGTTTTTTCTACTTCTTTTGTACGTTACGCTTTTATCGCCTTTCCATTGGCATGGAAGAATTTTCTCTGTACCTGAGCTTTGAGACGTTTGTCTTCAACCTACTTACTTCTTCGGTGAGGGTAAATGTATATGTCGATTGTAGTTGATTTACACAGTTGTACGTTGATTTATCGTTTTTTAAAAATTGATAAAGGCGGAGAACCCAAACGGTGGACACATAGAGATTTATCGTATCACACAGAGATTAAAAGGTCGTATTCCGAAGGATTACGTCTATACACAGTCCTCGAAAGATCGATGAATTTTCATATCTTGCATCGTGACGGTAATTGTATCACTAGGAAAAGCTATACTCCTCGGTGAACGCTCGATTTACGCGAGAATTCGTGTTTCCGTTTTATGGATGCTTCGTTTCACGCCGCTTTGAACTCGCAACGACCAATGCCCCGCAATTACAGCGTTAAATTCGTTTACATCGTTTGTAATAATAATTGTAACATTAAATTTACCATGCAACATGCCATCGGTTTTCGATTACGCGTAATTATTCCCATGATTATTTGGATGTATTATGATTTAATTTATATTTGCCAAACATTCACGGACAAAGACTGTACATAGATAGCTCGATCAATTGAGCTGCGTCTTTCGTTCCATAAATAGCCTTTCGCTGCAACTTCGTTCGCGTGGACTATTAATATATAGAAGAATTTTTAAACGGATGAACTTTTACGAGTGAAATATCTGCATATTTTTCATACCAACAGTTAGATTGTTCTCCGTGGTAAAAGTATTAAATTATCAAATGGTTGGATTTCAGAACAAATACGACGTGAATAATAACCATCGTAGCTTGACAACTCGAACGCCAGCTATTTCTCAGCTTCTAGAAAACGGATCGAGATGGAACATATTCTATTTTCTTTCCCGGACACTAAGATATAGAACAGAGAAAATCCCAGCAAAACTTGTTCAGTAGTTCTTACACGATGCGAGTATAAGCAGACAAATAAACAGACAGACAAAAATTGAAAGAACTAGTCTTCTGGACACAATAGCTTATGAACTGTTCCTGGATAACTGTTTTTCTGTTATTCAATATACAGACACGATCCTTCTACTGTTTTATCATTATATATAGATATAGGTTGCTAGATAGTTGGAGAATTTCTGGCATTTTCGACGCACGTCGGTGCATAGTCACCTACATGTTTTGATTTTCGACATTTTTATTGTTTAATTTACCTTTCGTGAGTATAAAATATTGTTTCCTTAATAGTAAAGATATTCCTATATCTGATTTTCATAAATCATATTAAATAATTTAGGACATACGAAGTAAAGAACCAGTCTTGCTCGATATTCGTACGTTGACTAGTAGAATGAGTCCTTCGCGACAGACACAGTAGTACTAACCAATCATTAGTTTCTGGAACGACGGAAAAATTGTACGATCTCTGTTACGTACAACTGGTTGTAACGAAGAGAATAAAAAGAAAGATAATGTTGTATATCGCAATAGAAAAAAGAAATATTTCTTTTAAAGATGACAAACGGGAGTCATGATTATTGCGATTATACATGTATATATGCTACTTAAATCTCCAAGTATTCTACACATTGCAAATATTAAATGTAAAGTAAGAATTTAAATAAACGATACAAGCTTATAATTTAATTTACACAAATCTTATGTATTCACGTTAATGCGATTAAAAAGAGTCTGCGTATCTAAACAAAAGTTCGCCGATGTAAAATAAAATTTATACTTTTTATAACAACTCTTCGTAATAAGTAAAGAGCTAAGGTATCTCTATCGAAATAAATGGAAAACTCACCGATATTCAGGAGTAGGGCAGGCCTGCGCTACGCAGACTAACGACGTTGATTCATCTTGTGCGACGTGAACAACGCCAGAGTTTTCAAGAATCACCGGCGGCATCACCCCTCTGTGATCTACAAAAAAAAAAAAAAAAAGGAAAAAAAGGAATCGTTCGAGAGAGGGTCGATTAATGCGGCGGGTAATTGGAAAAAACCTCGGCAATTTCCCGACGATAAGAAAAATCGGCCTGTCCACCGGAGTGAAAATTACTACCTGCTATCCTTACGTTGGCCACGGAACTCACTACCACTTGTCTAGTGAGACGATGCATCGTTCGACATCTGTAGCCGTGTATTTGATCGCTGAACTCCAGGCTGTGGACCAGAAGTTCCCCGGTTGGTAAAAGGTGAAATTTCCCGTCTGCAACGCAAATAATAAAAACTTTATTATTTATGCCTTCGTATCATTTATTGCCTCTTATCGTTGTAGTTTCTCATTACGTTATATTATATATCCGCGTGTTACGCGTATTCTATACATTTTTCATAAATGTTTAGTTATAATCATTTGTAGCAATAAATTTCAATTTATCAGACACTAAACAACGATATCCATTAATTTCAACGATCTATAGCAACGATCGTTCGCAGTAAAACAACTACGATAATTTTAGCTACAGTATCGATTCGTCGAATGAAACTCTCTTTTCAGAAACTGTTGCGAATATCCTCGATACGAAGTATTATATCGGAGTCGTCATACGTTTGGACGCGATTCGCGTCTGAAAGCTTTCATCACGACCAGAACATGACCGGGCTATCGAGTAGACGTTTTGCAATCCGGAAAACGGCGAAGTCTATCTTCCCCGCGGTGTTAAACGCGATTATATCGTCCCCGGAACAAATAGCTCCACGTTCGGTGAATTATTTAACGCGAGATACGACGATAGTGGGATTCGTGATACGTTGCAGAGCATTCTCTGCGTGACACTCTTTCGTACATGGCAGAAATATAACGAGAAATTTTCTAACCTCCGTATTATTCATAACTGGCGTGCGTGGCGATAATTTATAATCGGTGTCGACGTTTCTCAATAAACGTGGCACGCGGATTCGGAATTACCATTGATAACTACTCTGTGCCATCGATGAACGAGCTATCATCAACGTTTCGTGATATTTTCGTCGGTGAACCGGCGAACGGTTTTACCGTAACGATAATTATGCTAATTCCGGGATTTCCAGCGGCCTGTTCTGGATGACTGGAGGAGGTACTACCTCGCCGTTCTTGCCCTGTGCGGCTTAAGCCGGTGCTCGTTCCTTAGATAAGCCCGAGCAACGTTAATGACGGTAGTTATCCTAAACATTCGCAGTCGTTTTACGAAAACCCCTATTCACGTCCGGATATCTTTAACATGGCTTTCGAATATATGATTATCTTGCACGAAAGAGGTCGTTCTTCCATTAATTCTCGTCTTTCTTTTTGTTCCTCTTCCCTTCCACGTTGTACGGTGCGTTTTTCTCTCTTCGTTTTTATTGAGATATGTACAATTTTATGTGCTAGACAAGATTGGCCGCGTAGTAGTGACACACGTATGTGAATATGAGTGTGTGGACGTATGTGCGTGCGGGGTGTCTCGAAAAACGGATAAATGTAACTGTTCCATTGGTAGTGTGGTATAGAAGATGGTGAGACAAAGAAAGTGCTGAGATGCGTGCATATGTATATCGACGAAGATCTTGGAAATCGTTTATTAAATAAATGTAAAACGATTTTAATATGAATCCTAAGTGTAACCTTAGTATTCCTTTACTTTTATTTCGGCAATTAAGATCCACAATTCTCAACAGTTTTCATTCTGTTTCCGTTGCTTCGTTGGAATCTTGCATCGCGAATCGATGAAGATCATTACAAGTAATCGCGCGTTTCCTACCTTCGTGTTTATTGGTCCCGCTAACGAAATTTCTAGCCGCGCGTATACACGCTACCTCCGTATCCCTATCCAAGATTCTACGTTATTGCGTCTACGTTCGAACGCAAATTCGGCTACGAGACATTAGCACAGCTAAGACCGGCAGAGATAAGCGGCCCTGCTAAATAGCGATTGTCGGCCAAGTCAGCCGGCTTGGATGGGTTATGTAGTTTCGGTATCACACTCGATGCTACTACCTATACCCTGTCCTCTCGGATCTATTCAACGTAGATAGACTGCGTATGTACGTGACCATGTACACGATGTACATACGCGTATGTATGCACGAGACGGAGGAGGTTGCCTCGAATTACGTGCAGTCTGACCATAGCGCTATTAGTAAGATGGATATGTTACGCTTACAGAAATATAGCGACCATAGATGGGGAACAAAGGCGGCTTAATATTATATAGGCAGCAAGAAATACGGGATTGCTGCTTGTGAGGGAGTTGCTGCAGAGGCGCGAGAGAACGGCTGAATGCGTTGTGAAGTTAAAAACGGTATGTAATTTGATGAATTGTTACGTTTATTCAAGGGGTGAAAAGATATTTGCGTAACATCTGTGTGGAAATTAATTAATAGGAAGGTACAAGGGGGATTTATCGAATAATTGGCAGAATTTTAATATTAATTAGGTCAACAGAAAGATGTCTATATAACGTGCAAGTATAAATTAATTGTTTCAGGGTATGGAAAGTTAGGAGAAGGATGATCAAACAATTTTTAAAACGTTCACGTTCCAGGTGCATAAAATTAATTGTTTTAGGATATAAGAGATTATAAAAGAGACGATGAAATAGTTTATAGAATTGTAATGTTTATTAGATAGATAAAAAGATACCTGTACGATATTGGACGAGCGATAATGTGATATTTATTAAATGCACATATAAAACGGTGAACTATTAAGTAACGCATGAAATAATAATGCCCGTGTCCTCGAAAAATAAAAAAGAAACGCAATCAAGAGAAATGCGAAGGAAGATCTCTCTTTCAAAGATAAAATATCTGCATTCAAGTTCGAATGATTCATTCAGTTGGCCAGTTACACCGAAATCCCTTTGCTCCTCTGTTTTAATACATCATGTTAACCTTTTTATATTATTTGCTGTTCGAATGCGAGCAATTAATTCGCACAATTTCCCGTCGATTTCTCTGAAAAACCATCGAAACGAACACTTTCGTTTAATCGACGAATGTTAAATTTGCGCGCTCCATTTACAAACTTTTTCTGTTCTATACACCGGCACCATTTTCTGTTCGAACGTTTGCATTAAATTACAAACAAAAAGAACAGGAAGAAAAGATAAAAGAAAAGAAAGGAAGGACACAAAATGGGAGAAGGAGAAATAAAGAAAATTAACAACACGTTTGAACGCTGAAAACAATGAAACGCGGAACCGTATTGTACCAATACCGTTTTGTCAATGTACGCGCGCGCCTTTAACGAGTCGTAAGCATCAACTTTGCAAAAGCATGTAACGTTTTTTGAGAGCCGTGTGTTCAAACAATATCGTTTCACGAAGACGATTCTATCGGCGAGCTCGTACGCGAAGCAATTAAAACTTCTCGCTCGTTTCGCGCGACAATTTCGTGCGTGTTCGCGAATAAACGTTTGACAATCCTCTTTGGAAAAACGTTGGCTTGTCAAAGAATTCGTGACAGTGGACATGGCGGTAATCCTCACGCGACTGTGTCTGCACACGTGTACAGTGTACATGGATGAAATATGCACGTGGAATTAATTGCGGGCTGATCCTGATAGATGTATAGGGATAGATTTAATGGAAACGTACAGGATATAACGTTTATAGGGTCATTCAGAATTAAAGCAGAAAACGCAATGAAAGGAGGCTGGTAAGTTCTTGATCGAGCTTCTGTATGTTCTTTAATCCGAAGTTGCTAGTTTCTGATATATTATGATAAATGAAGACTGATGATATTTATGCAAATTCATGTTTTTTGAACATAGTATCTCTGGATATTTCATGCATCTTTACATATTATGTGCATTTTGCACGTGTTTACCTTCAAAGTTTCTCGTAAATTGGCATAAATACGGTATAAGCAGCGACGAATGAAAACGGTTAATTAAAGAGAGCTTTTCAAAGTTGATACGTTGAATAATTGAAGTTTGCGTGGAAAAATTTATCATCTGACGGTATAAGGAATCAGATGGAACGTAAAATATTCTTTAACTGGAAAATAAATCGAATTGTATATACAAGTGAACATTTTTAAAATACCTTCAGTTTGGAAGATAATGCTGTTCCGTAGATCGTGAACTGGGAAATACAGTTATTGGTTTAGCAAAAACCCGATGCGAACTTATTTTTATCAAACAAACAAATGTAATAACTATGCGAAAACATTTTTGAAGTAACGCACATTTGTACAAAATTATTTTATTGTATTTAATTTTCGAATGAATTTCTGGAAAATTTAATCGTTTACTTATCAGATCGCATCTTGTGCAAGTTTGTATTGTTTCGATTTGTATCGAAAGCATTATGATTCCGGACAGAAAATGGAATTTCCGTCTAGCGAGTTTAGACGAACCACGGAAGCGGAACACAACAGACAAAAGAACTCGGTGAAATTTAATTTCTCGAGAACATTCGGAACGCTGTACACGTTCCTGTCTCGATTCGAATGATATTGTAGATCTTGCACTGGATTTGTTACATTCTTCTTCGCACGGTGTTTACAAAGACCACAAACGTGGGCTGCGTTTGTGACAGGAAGCAATTAAAAGAAACGAAGAGTTTTTTCTTAATATATTGCTTTCAATATATTTTTTAAACATATGAGAAGCTAAGTATAATAGTTAGAACAATAATGGACGATTTTATATTTGCCTTTTAGAAATTATGCAGAAATTCTGCTTGTTCAAGATTATCACGTCGTCTTTTATTATGTACATTATCGAATAGTGCACTATATTTAATTTTACGCTATATATTATGGAAACTCAGGATAGAAGAAAGAAGAACAAAGAAAGCAAAACGAGTGAAAATTTAACGAGATGAAATACGAGTCAAAAGTTAGAAACGAAATGTTTAAAAAAGAGTATACAGATATAAGTTTCTATTTAAGTTTATAAAAAAATTCCTAGTTTATATACTATTACTCGATATAATGGTAATCCTAAAAAGGGACGTTATTCGCTAGAACTCGTAATTGGAAAAAATAACTTTTGTCAGTTAAGATTGTCGATATCCCATTAAATAATTTTATTTTCAATATTATATTTCCTATCCGAGGGTGTACTTCAATACAATATTGGTGAATTGGTATCAGAAATAGTCGACACAACAGATCGTAAATATGGAGGAACGAAGACATTATTCGCGACACTTTGATCTGTAGCGGTTCCCCTTGGATATTAGCCACTAGGGTGCCTTCCGTCAGAACATCACTTCCAAAGCATGTACTTACATCCCTATACATATAGTCTCGGGTCTTTCAAATATATTTTATACTTTCTCTATTAAGAACTTTGCTGTCTAAAATAGATAAACTTTAATATATATTATATTATTATAAAATTTTAAGATCACGGTATCGATGCATTCGACAAAATCTTCATCCTATATTCTCCCTAAGCGACAGCATTTTAGTTCTACTGAAACGTATAATTATAAATCTTTTCACGTGTCCATCAATGTTTAATATATCCAAAAATGTTGTATTAGAAATCTATAATATGTCGTTGACCGCAAAGGATATCTAAATATTTCATCAAGACACTTTTCTTTAAATATGTTCTAACCAACGAGGAGGAGATAATTTAATACCCTAACATATCCCTTTTTCTAAATAAATTTTTTATGGTCGATGAAACTCCTTCTACGTACTCGTCTATTGTAAACACAATAAATTAACGTTTCAATTTTAATTTAATAATGGTCAATGAAGAAGAAGTATTTTGCTCTAGAGCCATTTCGTTTAACAGGCTACATATGTACAATCTGATTTGAAATGAAGTATCGATTTTCGATTAATTTCTATTTCCATCGCGTAAACCAATTTATTTCTACGCCAAATTCTCGTGCAAATGAGACGGATCCATCGACGATAGTCGATCTCTGTAGACGTTTTAATAGCTAAAGCGCGTTATACATCAGTAGGAATAAAGACAGTATCTTTGACAGTCGCTTAATCCATGGCGGTGCTTTCCGCATTTACCTGCACCCCCCAAGTGCTTTCCATCAGTCCCAATTCCCATAATGTCTCTGCTATATGGTCTCCGATTCCGTGAAATAGACGATTCGTTTCGAATGTTTGCATGTCGAAGATATGGGTTTCTAAATAGCTATGCTGACAAGTGCGCTAACAGACAATACGTGAAACGTGCCAAGAATCAAAAGAGATTCGGCAAATTGGTATGCTCAAAGCGTAGGTTACGAAATTTTGTGCCAGTAAATCCTGAGGAATACGAGAATTTGATCTTCCATCTCACCTGTTTTAAATTCTCTGATATAATTAAATTCGTAATATAATCGATGTTTGCTTAAATTTACGTTTTTATCTCGAACCGATCTTCGGTAGTTTCTGTTGAATCCTATTCTCATTGTTCATATGAATATTTATAAATGGTCAATCTTTTACCTGTTAATTTCATCGAGCTGCATTAACAATGGGTTTTGTTCGAAGACACGTTCCTTAAAGTTTCAATTTGCATTGTCGGTCGACTACTCGCTGAAGGCTAATTAACTTCTTCAGAATATCGATTTGACGAATACGTCATCAGATATAAGGTCGCTAAGTTTTAAAGAAACAGCATCTTAGAAGTATTCTGAGCGCCGATACTATCGTAAAAAGAAATTTTAACAAGGAAGAGGAAGCATAAGAAGGGAAGAAATTATACCCGAAAAGACCTGGAGGTTCGTTAAAAACAAAGCGACATGCAGGGAATTTTATGTATCACGCGATAACAGGGACGGTTCACGGTGTGCCAATATCTTCTCGTTGAGGGCGATGTGTGTTTTTACTGTCGTCTTTTTTCCATGGTCGTATAAAAGTTACGCTATCCCGTCGTTCGTCGCTCGAAAACCGAAAGACGATGCTCGTTGGATACCAGCCAGCTCTGTATTTTTTCATCGACTCCCGTTATCGCCGGCGAATATGCTTTTCTCAATGTTCTGCGTAATTATACAATTTGTCCAAGCATCGAGATTTGACGTAACGTGGAACGAACTGATTTCAGGATCTACATATGTCGGTCGGACGTTCTTTATTCCTATCGCTCGATACAATGTACTATACTACATTTGATGGTCCTGACGAATTCGTCGGACAGAGCGACAGTTTGCCAGAGCGCGTGTCCACCAAAATCTAAACAAGAAGGAATCTAAACGAAAAGAACAAACCAGACGGAGCAACAAGACGAAAAATAGGCAAGTAGAAGGGAAATAATTATCAGTGAGATGAGTAAGGTAAATCGCGGAAGATTGCAAGATCATCCTCAAACGGCATTAACAACGGCGTGTCGCGTCCAATTAAAAGGATTACTAATTAAGCTTACTAATTAATAGCGCGCGAACCGACGTGATATTACGTTTTAATTACCGGGTATCATCTTTTTCAATGCGTGTCGTCGCAACGGCAGAATAGTAAGAGAAAGAAGGAGAGAGTGAGAGAGAGAGAAAGACAGAGGCTCAGAGAAAAAGCAAGACCAGCCGACGACGTTCTTAAATCCAATTAATTTCTACGACTATTAATGAGCGAGTCGCTCGACCGTTACGAGGTCGATGTCCTCGACGATCTCTCCGCGACCTACAGCAACGCCGCGGGACGGTGGTGCAAGATTATTGTGGATATTAAATTTCACTGTACCGGCCGGCTGTACGCCCGTGGCCGGATATTAAATTTTAGTCCTAGTAAGCAATGCCACCAGCTGGCTATTATACCTCGTGCTACCTTCTACCTACGTGAAAATCGCCCCTACAACCTTTGCCATCTCCGCTCTCCTTTCCTCCACAGTATCCTCTCTTTCGTCTCAGTGTTTCTCTGTTCTACCGCACGAACGTGGCCGTATAATTCTTCTTGTTTCATGCTTTGTGCTTCGTACACCTATCGGCTGCGTGTTGCTGCATCTGCGCCAATGGAATGTCCCTTGGGCTTTTATTACCACCTCCTACCACACGAGCGACCGCTACGCGGAATATTACATTTTGGTAGATAGGCGAAATTATCGATTATATGATAGCGCGCTGCTTTTCATATAGAATAATAGCGTTCGGGAGCGGGGACTGCCGCAAACTCAACCAGCGCGGCTATTAGCCGTACATATTCTTCCTGGTGTATACACTCTCGCGTGGCTTTTGAAAGAGAGACTGGTTTTTTGTTTAGGCAATGGTATCCTCGAGAATGGATTACTGTTAACACTGGTTTCTAATCTTAATTGGAAGAAGAGCGCGGAAGCGTCTGTAGAATGGTACATGGAAGATTATAGATAAAGAGATAGAATAGCAAAGTGCATGTAATTATGTTCCTTTCTCGATAAAACTCGGCATTAATTTTGTCAAAAATCTCTACATGTATTTTAGTAATTGTAGTGAAATATCTGTAACTGGTCGTTTCAATTCTGTCTGAGTCGGTTTAATTCAATTTTAAAGCTTACAATATTTGAAGTAAAAACTATCTCATTGAATATATCTTCGAGGTATTCCATCATTCTTAATAAAAATATTTTACTGTACCGTATGTATAATTCCTTAATCTGTCGATGGATATCATCGAACGTGATTATCAAGTATCGCTACGTATTTCACGTAGTTCATATTATCTTTTTATTAATGTCATGAAAAGAATCTAACCAAGTTAGAACTGAACGTACCTTTGAACGATTCGAATGCGCTACGATATCTTCTCTTCGACTATTGCGAGTATAAAAGGAAAACAACTATGTAAAAAGGGGAAATCTCTTACCTCCTTGTAGAGAAGGATAAATGTAGAACGATGGTTCCTGCAACCAGGATACCACGCGCACCAGATCTTTCACGAAACTAGGAACGACACATCGTAACACCGCCGTGCAGCCCCTCGATGCACCTCCGATCACCTCCACGTCGACTTTGTATGCCTGGGCTACCACTGTGAACAAATAAACGTAAAGTTACATTTGCGGTTGTACACAATTCCAGTGGAAAGATTTATGGCTGTAATTTTGCTTGGTAAACACAGAGGCAAAGTTATACTACTAAAATAAATTAAATGATAGACGAAGGCAATAAACTAATATTAAAATAATATTCTTCAACGATGAACCAACTTTTCAAGGAAACATTTATACATATGAATATAAATATGGATATAATTCCAGTGGGAAGATTTATGACTGTAACTTTGCTTGATAAACACAGAGACAAAGTTATACTATTAAAATAAATTAAATAATACACGAAGGAAATAAACTAATATTAAAATAATATTTTTCATCGATAAACCAACTTTTCAAGGAAACATTTCAACATATGGATATAAATATGGATATAAATACAAAACTCAAAAGCGTTAAATCTCTAAACGATTAACATACTAAGTTTTCAGAACAATAATTCGGATTTATCAATAACCTTATGCCACGGTACTGTAAATTAACGTCGTATGAACTAAATAATCATATCTAAAAATATATTCGACACATTTCTTTTAGCCAAATCCATTGATACCATAAGCATATCATCCTTAACCATCGCTAAGAGATTCATAAAAGTTCTCCCCTATTTCCCATCGTTTCTCCTCGGACAAATTCAATTCACGAAGTTCATATTACCGCTACATACTACTACTACAGTGCAAGTATCACAATTCTACGTTATCTCTCCGATTGGAATATTTTTCTCCAAATTCCATAATTGCAAAACGTTTCCGACAAAACTGATCAATGCCGACGGTAAACAATTTTACTGTCGTTTAAATCAAAACCTTCAGCGAACAACCTTAGCAGTGATTCAGAGAACAATCTAGAGTTCTATTAAGCCAAACTTTCGACCCAGTGCTATTCGCGTTGAAAGGGAGCCGCGCAGCGATAGTTTGCGTCGATGGTAATTAAAACGTTACGTTACACGCGTCACCCTTATTCCGCGTTCACTCGCGTAACGTATACATTGTACACATGTACGTAGACTTATATACAGGGTGTCACGTCGTTACTCGTCGTCGACAATCGGGTGAATCTCGACGTCGACGTCGGGGAAGCGGCGAGGCGTGAGGCGACGCGAGCGTAACGAACGCCTCGTCCTCGACGTCTGCCGCTCGTTTTTCTCCTTTCCTTTTTTGTTTCTACCGTCGCCCAGCCGCTCGAGAGGCACTATACTCTTCCGGAGATTTTATTTACGTGGAAATTCCAAGGGCGACGGCCAGCGACGCTGCAACCGGTTCTGACACGCCGACGCGACGTGGCGACGCCGACGAACGCTCTCTTCCTCTCGCGCCTTTCGTCCCTGTAACACGCTGAATTTCTTCCTTCCATCGTTTTCTTGCGTTGCAACCTTCCGTCCAACGAAGAAACTCGCTCCCTGTCTCCGTCAACACCTTTTTATCTCTTATCTTCGCTTATTGTCGCGTTTTCGCTCGATAGTCGCGCCTTCAGCGGCCTGCCACGTTACTCATATTACGATATTTCATCAATTTTTCAAAGGACTCGAATTTCCTCGCAATTCCCTTTTCTTGCTTTTTCACGTTGCCTCGTGCCGTCGAATGTTTAACGTGTCCCTGGAGAAGCTAATAACGCGCTGATCGAGCGCTGCGAACTCGACGCTGCAATAGAGATTCTTCTGGAAATGAAAACACTTAAACGCGACGGGCGTCGAACGCGATTCGAAATTGGAATCTCGCTGTAGCTGGCGAAGGATGCGGGTTACACAGAGAAACCCGCGCGGTGTGATTGCCGCACGATGGGGGTTAGTTCGTTTGATCGGAGAGAGGAATTTTTTCGGTTCGATCGTTGTTCGCGTTGTTTCCACTGCAGATGAAGGCAGATACCAGTAAATGTGGGTTACGCGAGTAAAAATTGTAGTGTCGCGTTGATTATCGTACGGCGAAGTCAATTAAATTTTTTATTGTTGCAAACAAGGAAATTGATATCGGGGATACTAAATGATAAAGTTGATCGATATAAAACAAAGCAATTGTCTTTTTGTTTAATTTATTTAATTTTTTATTCGATAGTTCTTCGTGTCAATTTAAAAATGTATCGTCGATTCCAAGCTCCCTTTTTCGTTAGACGACTGACGCGTCAAACAGCCTTCTATGGTTCGTTCGTAACTTGCGTTGTTTAAACTATCGCCCGAAAAGAAGTAGAAATAAGTGGATATTTGTACGATAATAAACAGTATGAAAAATTCGTACTCGAATAATATCTTCGAATCGATAATTTTATCGTTAGAAACGCAATCAGAAAAATGTGACTACGAACTGTTCTACTTTGGAGTTGGACACGTATAATATTGCGTTAAGAATTAACTTTAATAGCAATAGTTAAAAAAGATCGTGCGAATGTAGGAAGTAGATATAAAAATCAAAACGACACAGCGAAACGAAACAATCGTTGTTTTGGCCATCGTGCATAGGTGAAACTAATAGTCAGAAAGAGATAAATATTGAGAAAATTAGACGACAAAGTCAAACGATGAAATAAAAAGAAGTAATTTGCGTATCTAGCATATTTAATTTCCCTCGTCTCTTAACGTCTTCCTCGCGTTAATTTTAAACTATACCGTTAATTGAAGATAATGAGAATGGTAATCCGATACAACGTCTGGTGAGAAATGCAGTAGATTGAACGATTAGTTCACGTAATAGCCCTCCTATAGTTAAACAGATTGCACTGTTGCTTATGTTGGTCTACAGCTATTTGCATATTCAAATTGGGCAAATAGTCTTTGTATTACGTTCACTCGCCCAAGACGTGTTTTGCTTAAGGTATGATACAAATTCCAAGGCCTTTACGACACAATGTCAGCAACAGTGCGATCCTTCGACAAAAATATAGTTAGTTACACCAAAAATGTAATCCTTGCGTTCATTCGTCACAATTTTATTTCGCTTAAAAAATGGAGTTGAGACTTAAACTTAAAATCTAACTTAAAACGTTAAAATCTAGACAAATTTTGTACAAGGTACAAAATATAAATAACAGTAACGGTAGGACGTAAACGTTGAAAGTTTGTTGACCTATTTTCTTCTTTCAAGTCTTTCTCCCACTCTCGCGCGATAAAATTGTTGTCTCAAATCACTAACATTAGCTGTAATCGAAGAATAAAATTTTGAGGAAGATTCGAGGTCTCGAAACCGAGTCTCAACCTTGACGTACCAATGTAGTCAAAGTCAAAGGATCTCGAACTTCATAACACGCGGTCTAAGATCCCTTCAGACCAATCTCTGGATCGTGTAATCTCTACAGTTTCAGAGACGCGAAACACGTCAAAATCATGCCAAAGGTCTCAAGTTCTCGACTTCAATAGCCGACAGTTACGAAACTCGCTAAAGCAGATTCCGAGATCAATAAGATCGAGATCGTAAGACTTTGAACATCTATTACGACGTAAAAGAATGCGTTTCGAATGCTAGATCCTGATTTCGAATTAATCTTAGATCCCAGATACGCGAGCTTATACTTTGACTTCGACTTCTACTCCTCGAATCTTAGATTTCCGTCCTCTCCTGGAAGCACATTTCCAGAAACTAAGAAGTGTCGTCTCGAGCGCAAAATCTTACGTTTATAGCTAGCTCTGGTAAAGCTTAAAAGCATTGTGTAGCGTGGTTGCTGTTGGTGGTTTAAAATATAAACTTTTAAAGTTCTCTCTGCGATGCTAGGGTCAAACTTGGCGAGCTTAATAATTGTATGAAACACTATGAAACTCGAGGTCCTACGTGTTTAAGGTAGGACTTGCTGGATGTCATGTTCCACGTGCGAGTAAAAAATTTGAAGTCGTATGATCTGAGACTATGAAATTCGAGGTCCTCTAAAAACTCGGTATAACGACCTTCTCACATTTGCACACTGGTACATTCGCCAGCTACGATACGCATTTTCGAAATTCTCCACTTAACTACTCTTTTCTATGATATAGATATCGTACATCTTCTGACCTGGCTTCTACTATCGAGGCACTTGAAAGTTAAATAACAAGTTGATCGACAAGCTGAGAACGAAAGGCGCTTGTTTCTTCCGCGTTTCTCTCTGCTCTTCCCCCTCTTTTCTTTAATTACGTTACATTCTCATCGATCGATGATGAAGCGTTTCGTTTTATCCCGATTCATCCTGAATCGCTTATGTCGTCCTTAAAGCAGGAAGAACGTTTCTTCTCTCGGGATACACGCGACAACAACGAGCATCCAATGAAACGAAGCGAAACAGTATCGATACGTTTGCTGTTTGTAGGTTTCCTTCGATCCTGAACTATGCAATGGGTTGCGAAAACTTCCGATTCGGATCAGTCGAGCCAGTTCGGGATAGAAATTTCTTTTGTTAAACTGAAAGCAGGAAGTAAAGTTTTAATTAACGGCCACACGTCCCGGCCAGAACTTTATAGCCGCGAGGGAGTAGTTGGCAATCCTGAAAGCGTCGGGCCGACCTCGCAGCTGCCACGGATTTGCATTCAGATTGCATTTTTTTTCCTCTTTCTCTTTTTTCCTCCCCTCTTCTCTCTCTCTCTCTCTATCTCTCTCTCTATCTCTCTGTCTTTCACTCTTTTTTTAAAGAGGTAATTACACTGAGCTCCACACGGAGAAAGCCTGGCCGCGTCTCATCTGCATCCGGCCTGGTTTAAAACATCCTTCGTCAGGACTTGCCTGGATTCCGTGTCTTGCCTCCTTCGAGGAACAAGACCAACGCATCTCCTAATGATTTTTTAATTGCTCCTCCTATTCATTCGAACGCCCCCAGCGTAATCAACGCTCGTTTGCATCGTGTTCTTTCGCTCCGCATAAATTGTAGTTGGTTGTTTAGATTTTGCTGTCCATGTTGGGCGTCGTATTTTGAACAATGTAAACGGACTTTTATGTCGGAGAAACGAAGAACAAATTTGAGACTATGCGTTAACAGAAACATATTCGAGCAGCTGGGAAACCGCGAACATGCTCTTCTATCATGTCAATCATAAATAGAACATTGACTTTTTAGTAATCAGGTGTTAGTTATACGCGTAAGATCTTTGTCTCAAGAAATGTCTTCTGTTATCTGCTACGTAACAAACAAATGAAACGATTCGAATTCCATCTACCATTTCCTCAATAGCACTGAATTTACACATACCACAGAATTTATCTTTTATCAGCAACGATACAGATAGATTAAAGATTTTTATGGCAAAGCTTGTGTCGTGACAGAAATACGTTGACTCGAAGTAGGGTTTTAAGGAAGAAGGACAATAGATAGCGATAGAAGTGTAGAAAGTATTGAGAAAGTAAGATCGAGAGAAAATCTGTTCGTACTTGCGAGCTAGTACGTCACGTGTGTAAGTATTTCCGGCGGTGTGCAAAGGCGAAAGGCTGACTATAGAAGAAAAGGCAAGCGGTACAAAAGAAGACGCAAGAATTCCAAAGATATCTAAAGAAGTAGATCAGAAAGTTGGAAAGAAAGAGACGGGGAAGATGTTTCCGCGAGATTGCGCTTGCCAGAGTCTGGTGCTAGCGGTGTAACATTATAAATAGCCAAAAGTCATTTATTTAACAGGAAAAATAATTCCTTGCAATCCGAACGACGTTTCATGTTTTATTCCATTAACAATTCAGCCGGTTAATATTCAATAAGCTAATTCCAGAATTTGTTCGTGCTTGGATGTTTTAATATCTTTGTAGCGAACAACATATCTTCATCGATATATTTAAATTCTGTAAATTTGTACTTTTACAAGTACAACTAAAGCAACAGATAAATAGAAATTTATTATGCGTACTTTTAGATTATTATATACGTCCTCTACGTTCCTGCATCTTTAATCCATTGACGTACAAATAAACTGGAATTTGATGCGTCTGAAGAATATTATTTAATATGGCTCAACCGAACAGTTATATGCGAGCTCAGAAACAGAATATTTTATTTCGAAATTTACGTTGCTGCATAATATTTAATCAGGTTGATATATAATGTCAATGGGCAGTAATTAAGTAACATTATAAAATAATAAATTAATAATTCTATAAAGTATGATGCATTTCGAAACATTTTCGAATATGTAGAGGAACTAGACATTTCTTCACTACCAAGTTGTTTCGCTTCTTATATTATTTTTTACGCACACATGGCATCTCTTTGCAGGATGTTCCTTTTTATTAGTCGAAGGTATATGTTCAGGAAAATGTGCTCAATGTTTTGCTTGTAGCCGAGTTGGGCACTCACTTTGCGATGGTCTGTTCCGACGAATTGCGTAGCATATCTTCTGTGATATTTATTTTGTTATCGGTGTTGTTGCGGAGAAAGGAGGCGAGAGCATCTTGAGCATTTTAAATAAAACAGAATCGATGCACGATTTTCGGCGTCAGCCGAAAGCAGTTCTTCGCGTCTCGGAGACGTCAAAGTCTACAATGGCACATGAAATGTATGCCAAGGAGTTAAATTTCTCATAAATGCGCAAATATCCGAAGTCTATTCCAACGCAAAGAAATATAATTTATCTCTAAAACTACGAGGCATGGATTTAATCTTAAATATATCTTGAAGTGGAAAGTAATCGAACGAAACAGAATAATTCCTGACACACGTAGAATATCGACTCTAGGATCGTAAAATAGGATTGCGAAGGATTAAATTGCCTCTTCGTTCCAGCGAATAGAGAAACTCTCAATACCATCATACCCATTACCAGTAATTTTCTTACCTGCCCTGACCTGGACGTCACGGCTGAGCACTCTACCGACGGAATTGCTCGCCACGCATCTGTAGGCCGCGCTGTGCACATCCTGCCGGAACGCGGCGGCCGGAAACGGCAAAAGGACCAACGTGCCGTTCCTCAGCACCCTCCGCACTCCCGGTACGTCGTTCACCGGATGTCCGTCCGCGGTCGACCAATCGATGTTGGGCGGGGGACTTCCTGTCGCGGTACAGTCCAGCCAGGCGCCGCTCGAATTCGAAAATTCCACCCTTGACGGTGGCTCGATCACGAAGCTTGGCCCGCGTAAATGCGCGTCGAATCCATGACCACCCGCGGATGTCACCGCCGCGGCTGCACCTGCGAACAAAACGAAACGTTCAACGCTCGAAAATTCGCATAAATCTGCCGGCTGATTGCGGAAAAACGGCGCCGCTCGCTGAATCGTTGACCGCCCGACACGCGACAGTTTAATTGCGACGTAAATCCCGTCCCTTCCCCATTTTTGCATATTTCTCTCACCACCCTCTGTTCCGGGTCTCTGCTAATAAAACGCTTCGCGTTCACTCGTTTCATCTACGAGCTTTTCTTTCTTCCTTCGTGCTGATATTTCCGCCGTGATTGCGAATCTTGGCTTCGACGACTGTCTGCGACGAGTGGATTGCGGCTATCGATGGACTCGAGGCAGATTCAAACGTGCCAGAGGGCACGAAATGCAAAGACACACGAGGTAACAAAATGCAACAACGAAATATTATTTATCAGGAATCGTGGAACACGAAATAGATATCCATAAATTGATATTTCTCCAACCCGTCGTTCGCGTTACTCGTGCACCAAAAATGATCTCTCTCGCGGTTCTTCGTCAAACGAAGAAGAAAATCACGTAGTGAGAACAACATTTTTTTTCTGATTCGATAGCGCCAATCATTCTTAGTCTTAGCCTATGCTAATATCGTTTGACATGTTTCTAGCAATTAAGCGTAGATCTCGATAGTCAGTGCGTGGTTTTATCGTAGAAATTCAAAGCGCACTACGAAAGAAGACATTGCTCGTGCAACGATTCCATATTGTTAACTTTCGTTCGCAAATTTTCCGCGAGAAAAATTGGAGACGGTTGCGAGAGAAACGGAGGCGTGCGTTATCAGCAGGTTATTCTTACGCGGATCGTAGATTCTGCCGTGGGACGCAGTTTGCCGATTTGCAGAACCGATTAAACGCTTCGGTTATCGCGATTGTCGAACGAACGATGGCCAGCACGTAACGGGCAAGTTATCCTACTCGAAGTATATCAGAGGGGTCGTACTTGGACATAATGCTTTGATCGGGGGTGCGAAGACACGAGTCAGCAAGTACTCGGCTCTTGCATCGTTAGAAGCCACTTCGGGCTAATAACTCCGGCCAGGCCACTCCCGCGACTCTGGAGTGTAGTTTAATTGTCGACGTTATTCGTACGCTACGGTAAAGAAACTACGAGCGAAGTTCTGTTCTAGCGGGTGGATAGCTAATATCGTTCATTGCCCTACTCTTCCGTACCTCTATTTCCCCATTCCATGAAACGATTCAAGATTGATGGTAACTACGTCGAATGACAGAAGTATTCGGACACTGTAATGTCCGAATAGATCGATCTGGGTTAACGGTAGAAATATCATGGCTTTTCCTTTCTCATAATCCTCTGAATCCTGTTACGATTCTTTAACTTTTTACGTCTCAATCTCGTTTTAGTTTCAACCGAGGGAAAGGCTTTTAACGTTTTACGATAAAAAGATCGTTAATATAAAATTGAAACGAGAAATCACGAACGTTAATAACCGTTCCTTCGTATTTTCCTTGAATTTAGGAAATTTTTTAAGGATAGAAAGATACGAATCGATCGGGACCGGCTCAAACGTTAAGAGCGTACCTTTGTTATAGTTAAAAAGCAATTACCGAACACAACGGTCCGATATTATATCAAACAAAAGGCAGAAAAAGCTTGATCTTTGGTTTGCGAGTGAAACGTCAGCCAAGAATGCTTGTGTCAGTGAAAATAACAATTTCTGCCTGTCTACTCTTTGTTGCGTTAATTCAACATTTCTGTCTAATCCAAGAGACTGTTTATACGTGTACAGTTTTGTAATTACTTCGCTGAATTCTTTTATATTCATACGTTCATAAATATTTATGTAAACATCGACACCGCGGTACAGATTAAAGTCATCTCATCTTTTTCATATGTACCTTTCACTCAACTTTTAGAACCGCAATCTAACAGGCTTGAAAGATCAACACATCGATGCGTTGTTGTTCAAAGACGAAAATAAATTGCATAGACATAAAGAGACGGAAATAACTTTACGCGAAACATCACAAAAATTTCCACAGAGAGGCACGTTATATTTTCCCAAGACTCGATTTCTCTAGTTTTTGATGGACGGCGCATATGGACGAAGATACGACGATAACGGCGATCAAAAGAAATCCTCGTTGGTTCGTATCCGCGCAGAATTCCGTTGGTTCGATTTTAACGAAGATCACGATTTCATAGCGGCCACTGTAGAAAGCGTACGTTCTAAAATTTGCGTATCGATCGCTGGCACGCTGGCCGTGTGGTCGTGTGTTAATTAAAAATTCATTTATCTTAAATTCAATTTCCTCTGACTACGAGCCAGTCGTGCCTGCTCACACACACACACACACACATACTTATACATATCCTGAATGAATGAAAAAATGTCTAAAAAATTTATACCATGCAAGTAGAAAGAAAGAGGCGAGAAAAAGAAGTGGTAAAAGTAACAAACAGAACAGGAATGCAACGGTAATGCAAAATTAATTCGTCTAATAAAGGCGTAATTTTTGAAGCGAAAGAGCATGTTCCGCCATTAAAAAGAAGCACCGCCGCTGGCTGCTCACGAGCGTACTGAAACCAGGAGATGGAACGATATTGCATATCTCTCTGGCATCGTCCATAAGTGAAGAGCGGTTCGGTGAAACGTGGAACTCATAACGACGCGACGTCCAAGGGAACGGACGTAACTCGTTTATAACGACATTTGAAGGAAGAAGAGGGATACAGAGAACGAGGGAGGGAGAGGGACAGGGAGAGAGTTTTGAGTCGCGACCGAATTTCGTAATACCCGTTGCAGAATAGTATGCGCGTCGCATACAAAACACAAAGTATGCAAATCCTGGGTGCCGCGCGGTCGAATTGAAATCCCCGTAGTGTCCGGCAATTACAAACCGTCACGGTGACTCGCTTCCGGAATTGTCTCGAGCACTTAATTACTAATTCCAGCCAAGTATTTCGTTGGCCGGGGGCATCGCGTTGAATTACACGCATGGCACCTTACCCTCCGCTCGTTCGTTTTCCACGCGCATACATTATACACGCGAGTGTCGCGATTAATGTGGACATCTCGACTTTGATGGACGGAACGTCGCACGGAATTGTTCGCTTCCGCGGTACAATTTTTGAATGGAAATTACGGCTGCGTTTTTTAATGATGTTTTCGGGCATTGGATTTTAACAAGAGCCGATATTGCCTTATGCTTCAATGGTGAGTCTTCAGGAATCCTTGCGCTGCAGTAACTTTCATCGGAGAATTTGTGGAAAGAAATGATCACCCCGTGTTTTTTATTTCTTCTTTTTTTCTTTTTTTTTTTTAGTTGTTTAGTGTACTCGATACTATCTCGAAGCTACTCGACACAGACAATTTTTTAAAAATTGATTTGGAGCTTTAATCCCTTCGTTGTGTCAACTAGTGGAGGAAATAGTTTAGACTACAACTTTTGGGAACCATGGTAATGTAAAGGTTCTTAGAAAGAAAGGGAATCGTCTAATTCCATTGGAATAAACATACTTTAAGTTATTCTACCACGCAAATACGTTTAGCTGATTACTCCGTTTTCGGTTTCTAATCAATGTACTCTGGAAATTACATCAATTCGCCGATTTGCGTTTAGTTGATCACCATATCGATGCAAACTGAATTTCATTACATTTAATAATCAACAATTAAATATGTAAATGGAATCGCTAACTAAGAATAGTACACAGCTATTGTTACATTATCATCACACATTATCATAGTATATAACTATTCCTATAATAATATATATCAATATATAAAACGAAATAAATATAACGCGAATGGACGAAATAATGCTTGACTATATGCATATGCATTCTGAATGTATACGACCTAATTTAAATGATAATTATTATATAATTGCGACATTAATACAAAGCTAACATTGGAAACAAAAAGCGTAATATTCTACTTGGACGAGATTGGACGCTTTTTGGTTTAAATCAATTGAATAGTTCTCCTCATTGAGGAGAATTTAATAAAAACTTTACTCTAAAAGTATAATTGTATTACTAGTTTAGAATGAAAATTCTAGAATTATACTGTGATCCCTAAATTATGGGAATGTATTGTATCATGTACATATTTGCAGGAATTTAAAAATTAGAAAAATGTCCGAAATACACAAAAAGATAGAAATTATGGAAAATAGAATATTCCTTATATTTCCAAGGTTCTGAATTTGTTTGATCGAAACTGTTCGATGAAAATATTTTGAGATTGATTAATTTTGAATCAAGGGTTCGATCGATTGATTTCGATAATGATCGTAATATGCTATGTTTTACGAACTAGCCTAAATACAAAAGAACTAATATATAAAATGTATAAAAAGAAAAATTAATATATATATATATTCTGATTATGATTCTTGATTGTTCTCCTATAACGACAAACTTTTCTATCGTCGAATTAAAAATTTAATATTGCACATCGATATTGGACGAGATTCGACGTTTTTCAATTACGTAGGGTAATTATGGAATTGTTAATTCGACGCGCGAATTTTTATCGCGCCCCGGGAGAAATTAAAATGCGAATTAATGGACGAGTTAAAAGGAACATTTGAATTTAATTGAGGAGAAGCGGCCGTGAAATAGCCGCGTTGGTTGCAAAGGGAACGTGTACAAGATGCTTTAAATCGAGAGAAACAAGGTGTTGTTCTTTTTCCTTTTATTTTCTTTTTTTCGTCAGTTTAGTTGCAAGGAACTACGAATGGACGAGGAGCACTAGGAGGCAAAGAACGCGAACCTTTTTGCCATTTGACTTTACGGAGCATGAAGGAAATTATCCCATGCTGAAGCTAAGTATCACTAGCAGTCCGTAATATCCGTTCTTGTTAAGCTACTTTTCATTCTTTGCCATTTACGCTGCTGATAAATTATTTTAAAGTATCAGTTTTTACATTTTCTATTTATATTACTATAGGTTCGTAACCAATGTTGCAAGCTTATAACGTAATGTAACATTTCATACGTTTGTGAAACATTTTTTATTATAAAAATTGAGGCTGTAACTTTTTATGTAATTTTAGTATGATCTTTTAAAGACGTTTTCAGGTGTACGATAAATGAATGAACCTAATTTTCCTGTGTCTCGTATTTCCTTACAAGTGCAATAATAAATTTAATATTCTACTGTCCTTTCATATCCCACTTAAACAATATTTTCCTTTCTACGATTCTCAGAATCATTTTATACACATAATCTTGTCAAGCAACATAAAGTTTCCTGTTCGCCGAGCAATAACAACGTCATCTTCACCACCGTAATCTTTTTACACGAGTAAACTGTACAAACATTATAGGATAAATAAACCGACATCGTCTGATAAATAAAATACAGTATTTTCAATCTTTCAATAACGTAATCACTTTAACCATTGATCGATTCTAAGATTTCAACAAAAAAAATCTCATTATATTTCAATAAAAAAAATTACATCATATCAAGCATCAAACGAATTACATTAATTTTGTAAAACAATCTAGAAAAGGACTCCTTTACAACACACTCGTTCGTAACTCAAAGAAATGAAAAATTCAACCAATTTCTAACACATCCCAATCTAATCCTAACGTCAATAAAAAATTCTAACACAATTCGAAAAAAATAAATTTTACACGTTTATTTTTACTAACTGGAAAGCCACAGTCCAGGATTTATCACGGTTGCGTAAGAGAAACTCACAATCTCTGGAAGATTTAGATTCGAACGACTGCAGTGGATAGACAGCAGAACGAGAGAATTAAAAATGCTCGATATCAGCGAAAAGAATGTCTGACTGAATTCAACCGAGTAACGCTCTAATTTTTTATTTGCTCCCTCCCCTATTATTCCCGTCCACCCGTATCGATACGAAACCGTTCCGGACCGCGTTCGTTAGATTCCTCTCGGGGAAATCTAAAAACGCTCTCGAGCCCCGGGGATCGGATCCGACCAGACGATCCGTCTTCGCGGAGCGTCGTCTCAGGCATTTGTTCGACGAGCCGGAAAATCGAACGAGAGTTGGATGGATGACAGGAATTCCCGACAACGTTGGGAATCGCGTGGATTGCACGGAACGACTGGGACGTCCGAGACAACCACCGGCGGACTCCATAAAGTGGCGGAACGCTAAATAGCGACCGGAACAATTAAAGGGCAAGACGTTGGAGAGGGACGAAGACGAGAAGCGTCGTAGGTTTTGTATTTGCGCGTAAAGTTGGAAGAGAAAAGGAGATGGTCGTTGAAGATCGTAAAGATGCGAAGGAAAGAAAAGAGAGGAAGAAACTACGGATAAAAGTAGAATATAGCGAGAAATGAAAAGGTCGAGAAGAATGGAAAGAAGAGAAGAGTAGGGAGAAGAGTTTGTGCATCGCGAGAGCGAGCAAATGGCGAGAAAATATAGTAGCGAATGATAAAAAGAGTAAAGAGTGCGAGAAAGGTGAAGAGAGAAGACGGATAGAAGAAAGCGAGTTAATTAAGAAACGGAGAAGATGAGTAATAATAAGTTAGAGGCTAGCTAGGATAGAGAGAATAAATCCTTTCTATTTAGAAAGGAAGAAATTCACGTGGAGAAATAGAAGAGTAAAAGCTGCGAAAGAGTAAGAGCAGAGCGAGAAAGAGAGGGTTGTAACGATAAGCGGGCGAGAAAGACGGAAGGTGTGAGAGCAAAGGGAAGAGGATGAGAGAGAGGAAGCACTCGGCAGGTAATAGCTCCCAATTACCATAACGCTTGGCTAAGCCGACTAATCGGTTCCGCTTATGCCGACCGGCAAATTATTATTAATCACATTGCACGTGGATTACCGTTTATGTACATCCCCAGCGATGGCATTTGCACTCTGGGTCACGTTGCGCGTCCATGCCAGCCTAGTAGCATGAATTTCCAAATCGGTCTTTGATCTCACGGTTACTCACGCTTCAGTAGAACTGGATCCTCGAGAAATGCTAAAAGCATTTCCGGCGGGTTACTTCTCAGAAATTCCTCGATTCGAAATGTGGAAATGCTGATAACAGGGCTCTCGCATCGTGTCAAAATTACGTTCGTCAGCATTGTTTGTCGTTAATGTCGGATTTCTAACTTCTGTCAATATATCGTCAAATATAAAGCTCGTAACCGTGTAATCAATAGTCAGCTACAATTTATGGCACTCTATAAATTATACAACGTGTACGTAACATGTGCACTTATATAGGTACATATCGATACATAGATATTGTTATAGAAATTACATAGTTAAAGTTAAACTCGAGTTATTTCATTTTAGAATCTTCGATCAAAATTTTCATTCTATGTTGTACGCGATGAGTAATATCCATGATCTTTGCTAGCTGATGGAAAGAGAAAATAATGAATTTTCAAAATTCTACTTTTTAGAACCATTATAATATTTTAAAATACATTTCTATCGAAGGCAAAGCTTATGCGCACGTTGTAATTTTTAATCAACGTTTCAACTAATTCCGTATATTGCATTTGACAATCAAAAAACACACGTGAAACAAAATTTCAATTTTAAAAGCTTTATACCATTATTTCGCGTTTCAATAAAGCTTTGAAACTAATTTTTTCTGAAAAAAAGAAAACGCAATATAAGTATAAAAATGTATCGTCCACTTTATACGAATGTAACGAAAATTGAAATTTCAAAAATCTCTCTCCATTTTCCTATACACAAATTTTTAATCTCGATCTTTCCTGCGTAAAACCTTTACAAAAAAGCACTCTGATATTAAAAATAATCGACAAATACCAATCGTTTAATAATTCTGATCCATGAGACACAAAAAAAATGAATATCATTTTGTTCGAAAATTTTGTAACCAAATTTGGGAAAAATTTGAAGATACTGAATCTTTCTATCACATTATTGATTAACTTCGCGATTACTTTACCGCAAAAATTTGCGAAGTATTCAGTTTCTTGACGAATGTCGAACCATTTTTTATCTATTTCTCGTAAGAATATAAGACTTGCCTTTCTTTTTACAAAATGATACGTTGGCCAATACAAAAATTTGTTCTCTTATTAATTGCATTCGACGTTCAGCTGAAAGTAGAATTTGTCAAACAGTATTTATACAGACGACAAACGATAATATACAGGCTACAAAGATATGTATATCAAGTGTCAAAAATGCTACGAACTTCTCGAACTACCGGAGAGAGAGCAATATACACATTTGCCACGATGATCAAAGCAAAAATATCGAAAGGTTTGTGGTTCCTTACATCATCGCTGTACATTGGCGAAGAGATTAATTGTCCGTCGTAAATCATAGCGGAATTTTGTTGGGAACGTCGGGGTTCGTCGAGCCAGGTTAGTCGAGGAAAAATTGATAGAAAGAGAGGATTATATTCGGAACAAGTTTCCTTCCGTGAAAAATTGGGTTGCTTCCAGAATCAGAGCTTTTGTGCGGGATTTCGGGACGTCGCGTCGCGTCGCGTCGGTGGAGTCGGTTTCCATGAAACGAGCCGACTGGCTTCGGGACCGGCCAAGGTAAGCTCGACTACGAACTCGGAATCAATAGGCGGAACAAACTGTGTAGGTGGATAGAGGTCGCTGGTAAGATTGAATTTGCAGACTCTACCGCCCTTGTCGGTGAGAAGGGACCGGATAAAAAGAAAAAAAGAAAGGAAAAGGAAAGAAGAAGAAGAAAAAAGAGAGCGAAGGGCAAACCTAGACCGGATAAGAGTCTAAAAGTCTCACGAAGGTGGTTCCTAGCGAACTGTTTCTCTCTTTTTTCTTCCCCGCGAAGGTTCCCGTGTTTACACTACCGATCAAGACAGCAATTATTTGATCCGGCTGTAGGGACGAACCCCATCGCGAATCCTAACCTTTCGAGAAGAAGGTTCTCCATTTTCCTCTATCTTTCTACTCGTTGAGATTCTGTTCCCTCTTTCCCTTCCTTTCTGTTTGGGATTTTGAGATAATTTGATATTCGCTCGAGTGGATTTTAAATATTAAGCGGAATTGCTGGAAATTTGTTCATCGTCTGGGTTTTCTTATTTCAATACCGCTTTATAGGTAAATAGCGGATACGGGATTACCGGTTCAAGAAGTCATTGTTGGAGTCGATACGGTTTATACTTGGGGTTGGAGATAAAAATATAAACTCCAATTCTTATCTTTCGTTCTTTCCGTAAATAACTATGACTATTCTTTTCTCATTGATTCGTTTAATCTGTAAACTCTTTGCCCCTATATTAGGAAATTCTCGAGAAAAGACAATTTCCTCTATAGTAGCCGGTGGTTTGTGTTAGTGTCCTACTCAAGTTCAAGCGTCGTACAAATATCTCTCAATGCACGGTATACATTTCTTTCCTTTCAACGTATCCAATTTCCTCCCTATTTTTTTTTCAATATTTTCGACCAACGTATTTCGTAACAATGATCGGAATTACTTTGAATAAATCGCAGTGACAGTGCATTAATTTTTACCGTGTAATTAACCTTTTCAATTACTTTTGGTTCAGTCTTAATCTTCAAGGAAGTAACATTTCTTCATTTTCAACCTTCCTGCATTCCCTATTTGACGAACATATTTACATGTATTTATCGATTTACGATAAAAGAGAATAACAGCAGATATTAGATCAAAATCAAATTGTTCCATGAACACATATGTAGCTACATGGCTGAGCAGCCTAAGGATCAAGACAATTTGCATTGAGCGGAAGAAAACAAATTAGCTGATATAATATCCGATTAACAAACATCCTCGTCCATCCTTCTCCGCGCAACGATCAAACACACTCGCTAAAATCCCCCACAAACAAACGAATAATCTCAAAGAAAAACACTATCAAACCTACTTCACCTATTTGATACGAACTATGTACATATCTGCCCCGTACACTTAGTTTTTTTAATTCTCTAAACAAGCAAGCGCTAGTCGGCATTCGCTGCATGTTCTATCAGCTCCTTTCAGGACCATAATAGGCTAAACTGAGCGATAAATTCTGGGTATCTTGTCGCGCACAGCTACCAACGGATTCATCGACGTATTTTAGAGGACACTCGAGTCACCTGAAATATTCACCTCGACCCGTTGGGTAGGTCTGAAGCCTTATTTCTCTCTTGTTCTCCCCCTGTCTCTTTCTTTTTCTCTCTCGAGGGTTCTGCGTTTAAAATTTAAGGAGACCCGTGTTCGCCGTTGTACGATGTCGTTGCGTTTCCGACTGATGTAAGGAAAGAGCCGTGAGCTTGTTCGAGGTCGATACCAGCTTCTTCGTCTCCTGTATGGATGGCTTCCCTGAGGCTATGCAGTCACGTCGCTACGTTGTAACTTTCAGCCGGACCGATGTATTCAATCTGCTACGGTGATCCCTGTACCGGTGTCTTAAATCTCGATGTACAGTAGCAGACGAATATTTCTCATTAAGTAGCAGATTGTAATCTTTGTTTACTGTGTCTGGATCAAGGATACGATCAAAAAGTTGATGCAATTTTCATTTTTTAAAGATAGTATGTATTTGTTTCTCGATATTTATGTCGTCTCCTTCAAAGCAATCGCAATTAATAATAATACTCCTTCGCCAATGTTTGCTCTATCCTTCGAAACATTTTTGGGGTTCGTTTCGTTGTATGTATTTTAGTTTGCTCTGCGTTTTTTGTTTTATGTTTTCGGTGCTTTGAGATCGTTGTACTTTCGTAGCTTTTTCCATTAATGGCAATACAAAGGTTGGCCGGTGAATGTGGCGATCGAGAAATCACGACTGTATCTTTCAGAAACTTTCTAACGAGCAACGATGCGCGAGTATGTTCTTCCATTTTAAGCGATTAGAAAATCGCTGAAATTACGGACATATGACTTACTCAAGGGACGATCGAATCTGAAGTGATCGGTCGATCTGAATAAACAAACTGAAGCGAGTCACGAACAGACGAATCTCACCAACTCGCGCGAACGTTTTGATCACACCTCGTATAGTATATTCTGCATTGTGTTAGGTTCTTCGGAAAGTTCATTTACAGAATGGGGAAATTCCAAATTCTGACGTTTCTACCTATTACTTATCAAATACAGCAATTAGGGTGAGACTGAAGATCAGTCAATATCCGATGTTGTTCAACGAGACGTTAGTTGTCGAGGAATGAAGATAGAATAAAACTTGAATGTCAAAGAGAGGCGAAACCTCGTTAATTGACAAAATTTCATTGCGACGTATGTACAATACAACGTGTATAGCTGGGGAAGAAATACGAAGCGACGTGGAAACAAGGCAAGTGACCGATTTTAGGAGCCAATGCCACGAAGAGAACATCAGGGGCAACAAGTTGCCAAAGTTGTTTAGACGCCTTGGAACTGGTTTGGCGAACGTTTCTGAAAAACTATCACCGTGTAGGGACACGGGGCAATTTTACAGCGTATACCGGGCCGGGAAAAAGTTTCCGTGGCGGGCAACAAGTTGGAGAAGTTTCGTTATGACCGCGGTGGCAGTGCTTCGTGAACGGTCCGTGGGGCGTTTCGAAGAGCGTCGAACGACTAATCTTACGGCTTGCGGAACCTCGATATGAGACTATACGTGGAAAGTTTTCGCGAATCCTGCTCGTAGAAAAACGTCATTGATTTCATGGAATAGGGGTAAAGTGAATTGTCTTGGTTCTTCCAATCAACTATAATACGATCTTTCTTACCGGCGTCTTCTTAATGTTCGAGATTATACGATTCGAGGATAAAAGGAAAATTACGGACGTTTGGTTCTAGTTTTTACGTCCTTGAAAAGATTCGTGAGGACACAAGAATATTTTTCAATGAATATTTGTTTAAAAATTACTTTCAATTTAAATTCTACGGGAATGAGATTTGTCTCTCTGGTTTAATACGATGTTACATGCTAGAACAGGTGGTACATATATACAATGCAATTTATTTTCAAACGCTCTACAGATTTAAAATATCTTCAGCAATATACTTAGATAAAAATTAAATGAATTTCAATAGAATACGATCTTTTTACTGCTACCGAACAATGAACTAAACAACTCCCCAGTTATTAATACCCAGAACGACATCCTTATTATCTACCTTCATAAAGTTTTATCTTTACGTTTTCTATTACGCGTGCATTAACTCTCTTTTTTTTTTCTTTCTTTTTGTTAGTAGTTCCCGTCAACTGTCGATCTAATTTTCTTCGTCATAATTAATTTATGTATGCCACAGCAATACAGACGGAAATGAAAAATCTCGGGCCCGCAAGAGTACAAGGACGTAATAACGCTCTCTTTCATCTAGCATTATTAATTCCGCTGCAGGCTTTTGTTTTAATAAAAATGAATTTTTCATAAATGAAAGAGACAATACCGGTTTAATTCGTAAAAAATGAAGTCATAGTTTTCCTTTATTCCGCGTAGTCGAAATAGGAGATGCAAAATACCATTATTTTTTTCGGCAATCATTGCGATCGAACGTTCCCATTGAAAGGCGTTCGGACGAATCGTAATACAATTTTACGTCTCTCTCATTCATATATATATATATATACGATCAAAAAGTTGATGCAATTTTCATTTTTTTAAGATAGTATGTATTTGTTTCTCGATATTTATGTCGTCTCCTTCAAAGCAATCACAATATAATATAATATATATAATAATATATATATAATATATATATATATATATAATATAATATATATAATAATATAATATATATATATATATATATATATACACGTATTTACAGCGTTACCATAGAACAGTAATATATACACGTGCCATTATATCGCGATACTTCGAGGTTTCACGAAACTTTCAATTAAGACGAAGAAAACGTAAGAGAAGGCTGAAGAAGTAACCAAAGATTATATCCCGCGAGTTATTCTCAGCAGCTCGTATTTTTTTTCTTGAACGAAGAAAAGAACGAAGGGGTTGTTGGAAAACGCGAAAGCTCGCGCGCACCTTTCTTTCGAGCGGAGGTGAACGCACCTTCGGTCACCGCTGATGTTGTCGACTCTCGGAGGTGTTAGTCGTTTTAATTTCTCGAATAGAGAGGAAGAATGGAAGGGAGAGATACGAGAGAAAGAAGGACGGACGGATTGTGATTGTTTGAAATATGAAAAAAACTTTCAACCCTAACCGCGCTTAAGACGAGAACCTAACCTTCCCCTACCCCCTCCTTCTCTTTTTCTCTTTCGCTTCCACTTGCTTCTCTTTCTCTCGTTGTTTCTCGTTTCCACTCTAAGCCAGAGCATACACGTTCTTTCAGTTACTTTTTCCCTCCCTTTCAAGCTTCCTTCCTGTCTTCTAGTACGCGCAGATTTCACAGCGTACCACGAGTGCTCCGTAGCGTAACCTTTTCGTCATTTTAAAACGCTCTGAAAGCCGGTACGGAGTTTTCGGGACAAAAAGCTGCTTTTCTTCCGGTTACGTTAGTTTTATCGTGCTCTGTTCACCTGCCGACTTACTTTCCCTCTTCCTCTGTTTCACTTTGTTTCTATCTCCCTCTTCCTTTCTCTCCCTCTGTCTCTCTCTGTCTGTCTTGCTTTCTTCTTCTTTTTTCTTTTCGACGTCGTAGCAATTTCTCAGCACTCGTGGCTCGCTCTTTCATACGACGTCTAGTTGATACTTCCGATAAAAGAATCTTCCTGAGGGAAAAAGGTCCCGTGAAAATCTTGGTGTTCTTGTTAGACGACGAACTTCCGGACCAATTTGTCGTGGTCAAGAGACGAGTGTCGCGTTTCTTTAACTATTGAACGCCATCGATTCGAAAGACGAATTAAGTTTCTGGTGATTTTAGAAACGTCTCCTGACCAATTGATCCTATAAATATATTCAACGACAATAAATACTATAAATAAATACTATAAATAAATATAACCTTATATAATTTCTATCAAAAAGTTGTACGATAATAGTTTTGCCCCACGATATTTTAAGATATGTTCTAATCGGAGCAGAGTAAATTAACTAAGTTTCTGAAAATATCCACGAACACTTGCGAACATACGGTAATCAAATTTTCACAACTGAAAGCAGGTAAGTATTGATTAGCTAAAATATAATATATAAATATCTCTCTCTGTGGAAGATAAGTTTTCCATTTCAACGCATCATTATGAAATGAAAATTTCGTTACAAAATATTACATGCTTCGTTTCGTGTATGAGTAATTTATTAAGAGCAACAACGCGTTAAAGTTACAGTTGCAGAACAAAGTCGAAATATCCACTGATCGTAAATTCTGAGAAAAAAAAGAAAGCTAACAGAGTAACACGTATTTTGTTCAAAATTAATATCTAACGATTTATAATCACCACATAAAGGAGTAGTTTTAACAAGAAGTTCGCGAATGAAAAGTGCTCTACTAGCAGCAAAAAGACGAAATTGGTCTCATCTACATAATTTTCATTCCGACCAAGTTTAAACGAAAGTTCTCAAGCGTTCCGCGTTCAATCCCGCTCGCATATCGATTTCGTTTGCCATAAGAAACTCGAACAGCATGGGATCGCCCTAAAGAAACAATCGGCTCTTTGATGACGGAGCTATCAAGCAGATGTATGGTGCTTCTCTTTACGATTCACCGAGCGAGACTCGACTCAAACGATCCATCGGCAGGCGGGTAAAAGGATTTCCCGATCGCCGAGTGGGACGTAACAATCTCATTTTCTTTGTCCCGGAAGATCGAGTGGGTGGTGAGAGGCGGATGGACGCGTTCACCGCCCCGCAGGTGCAAGGATATAGGTTCGCCTGGAACAATGAACGCAATCAATGCGGTGTGGCACCCCTTCGACGTCAATCAAACGGTCGGTGTACGCGCCAGTAGCCCATTGGCCCCGATTGCCTTTTGTCGCCCCTGTAGTGTTCGCTGTACGCGGCAAAGAGGAATTGGATGGACCAGGATCCACGCGGATAGCCAGATTTGCATCCAACAAAGACAGACGCGGAAAGAGCGGAAAAGGAACTCAAAGGATAGAGCGAGTTGGCTTGGGATGAAGTCGAAGCTAGGGTAGATGAACACGGGTGGACAACGATGAAAGGGAATGCGACGCGTGAGGAAGGATGGATGGAAACCGAAGAGAAAGGCCAAAAGAGTATAAACTGATAAATGGAATGACACGAAGGGGGAGTGTAAGCTTGGTCAGGGATTGGCGAATTGATGGTGGGGGTTATATAGGGGTGAAAGGGGAGAGAGAACGGATAGAGAGATTGCAGCGGACGGTAAATGGGGCGAATTCCAGCCGAATACTGCCTGCTTGCGACACGCGTGTTGCAGTACTGACCAGTCCACGACCCAATTTCGAAGGGTTGTTTTCTCTCTCCCTCTCCCTGTGTATTCGTCTCTGTCTGGAGCGCGTACCATCCCTTCTCTTTCGATGGTGGTTCGTATCCTCACTCTCTCTCTCTCTATCTATCTATCTTTGTGTCGATCTTCTTGAATCGAGTGCGTACGTAAACGAGATACACATATACGTGTACGTATATATATACGTACGTATGTATGTTGAAGAGGTAATATATCGGTAAGCGCGTTGATTCGAACGTATTCGGTAGGTGGAGGCGTAGAGGGTGCGAGTCGATCGATTATCGCAACACGAGAGTCAGGTGAAAGCGGGTGATCCTTGTTTCGAGCATGGATACTCCCTGCTGATTGATTGCTATGTAGGACGCTAATATCGCCACGCGGTGACAACGTGTAAAACATCGTCCCGTGTCTACGATGTTTCTTGTAGTTCCATAGTAGCTGTTGCTTCGTTGCGATCAGACAATCGTCGCTATCGGCCAGATCAAATTTTTCATTCGAAAGAATAATTAGCTCGTCGTATCCGCAAACGTCCGATATAATTTCGTTGGGTATTTTATCGGAAGGCGGATAGGAATTTCGAGCGAACGCTCTATATTATCGATCTCGTCGGAGTAACCAAGAGGAATTAGTCGATACGAATGAAATTTCGGATTGCACTCGATAATAGGTTTAAGTGGCGTTTTAATGACGCGGTATAATAATTACACGCAGCTATCGATTGCTTTCCGCTTTCCATTGGCTAGAGATATATCAGATCGTGCTCGACACGACGAATATCGGCTCGCATCTTGTTAGCGATATTCCATTACACGGCGACACGCTTATGAAACAGAAATAACATTTAAGCAGCGTGCTAAACGAACTGATTTTAACGAACGGCTCTTTCGACGTGCTCCAGCCGACAAGTTCTTGTAATTAACAGAATTGTTAGCTCTTTTTTTCTCTTTTTGTATTCCTGTTTTTTGTTTGACGTTGCCATCGTGTCTACAACCTGAGGATAATTGAAGATGAATCTTCCACTTGCTGAATGTTCGATGTTTCATGCGCGGTCAATAACCTCGCCGTTGATCGATAAACGCAACTATATCGTGGTTTGTAATTATAGATAATGCACCCGTGGAAACGTCGAGTCGCGTTGCTTTTCAAATTTTCGATGTCTCCGAACGTCAGGCGCGGAAACGGTGATGCGCTATCGACATTTTATTCGAAACGTGATAATGCTCGTGACAATTGTATTAACAATTTATAAAAAATCTGTCCCGTATTAGTGAAATGTAACGCTGACAGCTCTGTTTTACTTTTTAAAGCAGCAAATGTTTAAATCAGGAAATGTGCTTTTACTTCGAGAAATGTCTATTTTTAAGTGTTATCTTTTAATGAACCAAGTGTTTTATATCTATAGTTTCTGGGAGGGAAATTATGTAACCTTTTCGATAAGTAGCTAGATTTTAGGTTGAACAGAGTTATTAAAAGAAATTTTCACGAGTAACGAATTTTTAATGTTAGAAGTGCTATGTGCAAAATTAATAACACCGAAAACTGTGTAATTTTATTAACATGTTTATTGAACTTTTAAATCTAATTTCTGATACGTATAATGTATAACGTCATTGCGGTATTGTATAACTAGACTTCTGAATTTATTCAAGGAGCAAGCGAGAACTTGAGATTTGTACAAACGTTATCTAAACTTAAACGAAACTTCTATATCCTGTTTATACTTTTTACTAGACTATAGTGATGTGTATATTATTTAATAATCAACATTTTATCAAATATAATTTTTATTACGGGTTTTTTAAACGTAATATTAACTTTTTATCGATGGATCTTTTCGCTCAACGCAAATGATACATAATAGTTACATCAATCGTGCACCTTTTGCAAGAGCCAAAGCGCTTTTAGCGTGTACACCTATTACATTGTAATGTAATAATTTTACGTAGGACGCCAGTTGATCGCCGATGCATAACGTAAATTTTACTTAAAACACCAATTACCATGCTTCGCTGTTAACGTTGTTAATATCATACAAAACCATAATAAAACTTATACTTTGTGGAATTTTGGTTATTGAGTACATAACATAATTAGTAGATTTTAGATCCTTGGACAGATTAAATTTTGATTGTTAAATTAAGTTTCATTAAAATTATTAATATTAGTATGATTAAAAAACGACTAAATGATCGTTCACAAATATTTCCAAAATTATCTCAGAACCCTGCACGAATCGATGCTTTGGCGTTTGAACGAAGAACGTCGTAAGATAGCGTGTGATTTCGGGCAAGTTAACGAGGGTACCTTTATCGTTTGGCAGTTTATCGTCTTCGATGGATTTAAGAAACGAGCTAAGATGGTTGTCACGGAGTATTATGGCAGTGTTTCTTTGCAAAAGGAAAAGGACGATGGGGAAGGAATCGACCAAGGAGGGAGGACTATGAAGGAAGTAAGGACGACGGGTAAGGACACCGATGATTTCCCAAGAGGGATCGTCTACTTCTTCTTCCGACCGCTTCTTTCTAGTATTTCCTCGCGTCGTCCTATCCTCGCAAGTAACATTGTTCGTGTCTTAAGCTCGGCAACGTTATTTCGTTTATTCCGTAGTCGACAATTTGTCTCGTTATAAGCAGAGGTAAGAATCGAGATGCTCCGCACAACAGAATTTTAATATTTCACGCTTTCCGAATGCTGGAGAAAGATCAAACAATTTTAATACGACGGTGAACTAATAACATCCGACCAATCTGACGTTACGCGTGTCGATAAAATGACTTAGAACGATAGAAAAATATGTGGATTATATATTAGAGCAGGCATGATTGATTAAAATAAGGACATTCCTAATGAGAGAAACGCGCAATTCAATTACGTGAATGTTTAGGAACTTTTTATGTTTCGGGAACAATTTTTACAATCGAAGCCTCAAGAGACTTCGAGCAAACTCATTGTTCGACCTATGTTGCTATTCTCTATTGCTAGATTGGAATAGAAATTCTGCGGAAAACAGGCAACACATTTCATCTGAATTCCTCTATCTTGTTATTCTCTCTTGGAGCCAAAAGTTTGGGACCTACAGGTCCTAGAAACTTAAAATAAAATCAATTTAAACTTTTCTTACAGCAGAAAATAGTCAGAAATCTACAGAAGTAAAAGAACTTACTACTGGTTTCAAGAATTATAATTACAACTGAGAAAATGATTCTAAATCATTAGCCGATACTGTAGACCAACTTTTGCAAATTGTTGCATGTTAACATATACTTATAGCTGTTCTGGCATATAGTTATCTTTTACCAGGTATTTATTTTTTCAACAAATTTATACGAATTATTGTACATATTTTTCGTATACATCTTTGTTGAGATATGTATAATCTTTCGTGCTGGACTGGGTTAAATGCGTGTTAGAGTTACTTGTATGTGAGTATCAGTGTGTGGATACATGTGTGTAAGCGTCGATGAGCGCGTCCAGGCCTGAGTTGAGACAAAGGACGATTGGCAGTTGTTAAGAAGCATCCAGAAGAGTCGGTTAGCAGTCGAGTGTAGAGAAAGTGAGGAGACGCGTGCAAGTGTGAATCGAAGAATATGTGAGAAATCCTTCTTGTAATAAATATAATATTATTTTAATATTACATCCCAGTGTATAGTCAATGTTCCTTCAACATTATTTCGGCACCAAAGATCCACAATTTTTAACAATCTTCACTGAGTTTTAATCAATGAAAATCAGCATCATTAAACCATCGTGAACGTAACCTTCGACGCTTTCAACGCTCAGAATCAGGCTGAAACGTGAACATCATTTCGATATTTTGGCAGACCACGTTCGTTAATTTTTCCTAACTTCCTGATGAATTAAATCGAATCGCATCGGATAATATTTACCGATGTTTCGAGTTTGTACACCATCTCTCGATACGCTATCTGTTACTTGAGCCGAGATGTATACAGATTTCGATGGTATACGTATATTTGTTCACTGGAAAATAAATAATATCGAGCGACGATATTGTACTACGCGCCACGAGAGAATTAGAACGGCCGTTATTTTTTACGTAACGCGTATTTTTGCAATATCTGTTTGCACAGGGTGTTCCAGAAGAACAGATGAATTAAATACAGATAGGTAGAGGTAGATTTTGGTGATTGCAACATTTTTTGTTTAACGAATATGTATTCGCGATCGTGATCTATTTTTTTAGTAATAAAGCTTTGAAAATAGTGATTGTTAGCTCGTTGACAAATAATCCACGATAGATTGACAGTTCTCGGTTCGGAGTTTTCGTAAAATTTTTAGCAACAAATTATGTATTACCTTGTATGGCAATTAGAATATTTATCAATTGTAATATTTTATTTATACATTTAAATCGTAGCTCTATATATCTATTTCCTGCTAATCTATCATTCTGAAATACATAAAGGGTGTAATTAAAATGTGCGTCGAAACTTTAGCACAGTACTTGGGTCTCTCTAAGATTGAAACAAAGTCATACAAAAATAAGAAATTCCTTTTTCGACTAGTGTTTCTTTTATAACGTCCTTTCCGTATATTTCAAGAATGACTGTTACCCTTACGAAATATCTAAATTGACTTGCGTTGACTTCGATATCTGTATGATCTTAATTACAAATATCAGTGCTACTTGCTTTTACCTTCCGTCCAAAAAAACAACTGTTCGTAATTTTATACGTGACAGTCATAATTATGAAATTTCAACGTAGGCGAAAATTATCAGGATCTCGAGGATAGATCCCAAAGCTGCGTTTACACGATATTTTTCCTTCCTTGAAAAAGTGAAATACGGTAGACGCTAAACTCTGGTCATATATGTACTTCGCTCACAGTTTGTACACATGTCCAACACGAATCGCACAAAGACATATACGATCATACGTTCGTGTTATTCATCACAGTTTTCTTAACGAACTCAATTTCACCGGATAAGCAACAGAGATAAATTCTGTACTTCACGATGGCCATAAACTTCCATCTGATGTTATCAATTTATTTTTCCGCAAGGCGGGCATAATTCAAAAGAGGAAGTCATAACTTGATCCCCTGCTGTATAGAAAGCTTCGGTACACCGCTGTCCTTCGTCGTTTTCTTCCGGTGCGGCCGGCTCACCTGCGGGAGGTCTTATCTCGCAGCGCCAGCCGTACTTCGGTTGCTCAGCTTACTCTCCGTTTCCATCCACTTCCACCCACCACTGTACGGCTCGTAATACACACAATGCAATCGCGCATTCTGAGAAAAATTCCGAACAAGCTCTTTCTCCCGATGTTACGACGACACTGAGTGGCTTTTACTCCGCTTCCTATTCCAATTCCCATTATCACGAGGGCGCACGATGGGGATTATTTTGAGTGGTTATGCGTGTATGGATGTTGTGTATGTGTAGAGTGCGACGTTTTAATATCCTACGCGATTGTGTGGAAAACATTGCACAGTACTGGTCGCTATACACAGAACAATTGCAAAACTTGAGCGAGTCAAAGCTGACGAAATCAGTAGTGAAAACAATCACGTTTCAGACACTAGAACAATGGAATTGACAGAAATACGGCTGTAACGTTGAATTAATCTTAAAATCCGAGTCACGATTATACATGTAATCGTTAACATTTACGGTTTACCTATTTGTAAAATAGAATTAATTTCCTACTTCGATTGCGTGGATTCTTGAAGCAGCATGCACAGCGTACTATTCTAATTTTATGCGAACGCATGAATTTAGCGCTAGAATCGAGCTTGTCAAAACGACGCATTTTAGATTTGTTGTTTCTGCGACTAAAAGCTTGCAATTAAAAGTGTCTTTATCAAAATTAACACTAACCTTTACCGGGATAGGAACGTAATATAATTTTTATCCAATCGCTTTAATCATAATCGTTTGTGTACAAATGTATAATTCGAGTTTTAAGATCTTAATACGGTAGGCTCACAGGGTACATAGGAATCGAAGATTCGTATAATACGAACTATATTTCTGATTCACATGCATCAAATCTTCAAAGTTCAATAACGTGTCAGAAATATAGATCTTGCTGAAGCTGCGACTGCACTCGATATCATTATTCCGAGTAACCCGTAACCGTGGAACATAAGTGCATTACCGCGTATTCCCCGTCCAATTTCCGGCTTTCCGTTGGAAAAATCGTTTATCCGTGCGTTTCCAGGCGTTCTCGGGGATATTCGACGAGGTTACGTACGACTTCACGATATACGTACGTACGAACGAGGTTTCTTCTACGGGGTGGAAACAGTCTCGAGGGTCGGTCAACGTCTAACCGGGAAACGTCTTCTCTGCCGTTACAACGCTTGGGGGGTTCATATCCCCTTTCTTTTCTTTAGTATCCCCTAGCACCTGTACCGGTGCTTATCTCGAGTCTCCAGGCCGCACCTAACGTGCTTCGTCTTCGTGTTCCCTTTTTGCTTCGCAGCCTAGTTCCACCCTTCGAAGATTGCGAATTCGCAAGCCAATCGGCCGTAGATTCGCGTTACGGACACGCGAGAACCGTTCTTAACTGGTATACGTTGCCATAATTCACGGTGTAATGGTTCGCAGGTGTGCCGCATCGGGACGTGTCGTCGTCTTGATTGCCGAGCGCCGTGTACACGATACTCGAATCCTCGTGGTGCTATTGAACACGCGATGTGACGTGTGAGGGAAGGGCTGTTAACCGTGTTGCTCTTTTGATAGACTCGAGATCGCTGCCTGATACCGAAGGAGCTGCTAGTTATCGCGTTACCGGAACGTGCTTAACTAGAAGCGCGTGTAATTGAATGCAAATACGCGTACAGCGAGGAGATGGTTTACGAAATAGTTCCGGATAAAGATGTTAAAACATACAGATCGATGGTTGTAACTGGTTGAAGTAATTTGAGATTGTCGGAAGGCGAGCGATAGGATCGCGACTCCGTTTGCTTAAATTCTCTCAGAGTCGTTTCGAATTCAAGTAGTGAAATATTCCGCTTTAACGCTTTCTTTCCATTAAATAAGCATTTCTATTTCTCAAGATTCAAAATTATCTTCAGACACGTACGCGTATCTCCGATTATTCTTCTGCAAAGAACGAGATATCCTCTCGACACATCCAAAAATTACATAACTTTACCGAATCACATTTGCTCGTATCCTCAGCAATGTTCATTAAATCCTACCACCCTCAAGCTGTTCTCTAGCATTCAGAGTACATAAGAGATTAATTACGTTAGATAACCTTCTCAGATCCTATTCACCGCCATTTTTTGCCATTTTCGTTAAACCTACCCTCTCGGCAGAAACGCTCTTTCCTGTTCATGGTGTACAAGAGATTAATTATATTAGAGATTATGGTGCAAGCAGCCCCTGAAACTCCTTATCAACAGGATCGACTGGCTGGTTGGATTAGCTTCGATGGTTCGGCGCGCTGAATGCGACGTTATCTCTCGCGGTGCAGTAAAATTGGCGGTGCTTTTTGGTGTCACGAGGCGTATAAACACGTATAAAGGTTACTCCTCGTGTAGATGGTCTACTACGATAGTCCCGGTTTAACGACGCCGACCCTTGGTAATAAGAGGCGTCCCGGGTAACTGCAACCACCGGCAACCAACGCCTCCAACCTACAGGCGGCTGCGTCTCTTATCGGTGGCGTTTATCTGCTTCGCTTGTGAATCAGTACATACGCGACAGCAATTCTTTACTTCTATTTAACGTCGCCGACAGACAAAACTAAAGACAGCAAATAGGATTCTCGTTGAACGGAGAATATTTCATTCTGATTCACGTACGTACTCTTGGAGTAAAGGATATGCACGGTCATAAATCGAAGCATTAAGTAGACAGCGCTTAATCTAGCTATATCTAGGGCTTTATGCATCCTGGACAGGTGTAAGCACTCTTTTTAGTCTAAAGGGTCTTCAAAGTGGAAACATTTTGAATTTCAGGTTGCAAATGTCATTTACGAGTAGACGTATGAATCTTCTGCTTAAAATCGCCCATTAAAATGTTATGGTATAACATAATCCTGTATCGCTTTTTACTTTACGACGATCTGTTCGATACGAACGTCGACTACAGGCGACAGCTGCCAAATATATTCTCGCGACCGAGCGTCGATTAAAGTCAACAATACGCTACGTAATCGCTTAATTACAATATATGTTTATAACATAATATGAAACGTAGAAAAGATTAAAGACTCAAGATACTCCGATCCCAAGACATAATCAAGATTAATACGATGTAAAGCGGGTTACTCCATCTATTGCGACGCAAGAATCTCTTCCAACAGTCCTATTTTCCATGATCATCCGGACTGGAGTTTCGGCGCGAGGCTTACAGTTAAACCAAGAGTTTCGACACTAATTACTACCGCCATAGATAGTAGTTAGTTAACGGAGGTTTAATTCCCTTTATCATTTTGCATTTAACGTAATATTCCATATCCGAACATTTTCCGCATCCAATAACGATAGGATAGTACTTTAATTAAGGAAGTATGATTATCCCGAAACTAGGACGTTCGTTCACACCGCGTTCGCACGTATAACGATTTTGTTAGTCATTTAATTGACCAAAAAGGGAAAGCAAAGAAAAAAATAATGATCAGGCAAATTAATCGCCGGTGACACGTTTGGCGACCAGAGATCCGCGTATATCTTGTAGCAGAACAAAGCGAAATTGACAAACGGAGAAAGAAAGAAAGAAGAGCGAGAAAAGCGAAATAAATTCGGATTGCGGTTTTAGAGCGAGCCGAGAGCCGGAAAACGGCGTTGCGTCTGCCACGCCGGAATTTCGTCTCGCTGAAAACAACCAGGAATTTCGGCGAACGATTGCGAATAGCCGGGAAATAGGGTGTACGTATAGTCGAGTTGCGTTTCATTCACGTTCCATCGTGAATTCCATTCTCGGTTAAAAGTCTCGCCGAAGCCGCGGCAGCTCGGAATCCCTCTCCGTGCACGGCCACGGATACAACGTGTTCGAGGGAGCCAGAGGAACGAGATCCGATGGCGGGCGCAGGACAGCGACTGGTAAAAACAGTGAGAGAGAAGGAAGGAAGGGTGGGAGGGAGGGAGGGAGGGAGGGAGAGAACGAAAACGAGAATGGCTGTGGAGTTGAATTGCGAGCCGCGGGACAGAAACGGTGAAAGCTCCAACTTCATCCGCGTAACGATAATGGGGCAACAACGCCGGAGGAAAACAATATGTAAATCGTTCGTTCGCTTCCCAATCAAAGTCAGAATCCGCGACGCGAGCTTCCGCGTCTCTCTAACGACGCAATTTAAATTCCAAACGCAGCACCCTGAACTACTGCTAAGGTATATATCTTCGGTGGATGGAGAAAATTCAGTCGCGTTACGACGAACAGGAAACGGAAGCCACGTAGAAGGGACAGAGAAGTATCGGAAGAAAAGAGAAGATTAGGTCGGAGAAACGATCGAAGAGAGACGAGGCTAGGGAAAGAGAGAGTTGGCGGAGTTGCGTTGGGCGCGAACTCGCGTCGAAGTGACTTTTGTAACTTCCGGTGATCTTACTTGTATCCTCCTTCCATTTACTTCGTGACTACCGTGTCTTTTCTCTTCTTTTCTTTCTTCTTTCTTCCAGGGATCTCCCTAGTGCATAAGCGATTCGAACTCGCAACTCTTCTTATCCCCGTGCGCGCGTCAGAGTTCGACTAAGAATTGGATTTCATAGAAATGCATGAGTCGCTCGCGGGCGTGCATCGGCCAAAAACGAGACGGATCGCGCTACCCGTGTTTTAACATTTTTCCGGAGATCGTAGCGCGCGCTATCGTATCTCGGATGACTTCGTCGATGAATATGATCCTAAAATATACGGTCCAAAGCTGATCCATCGTTTCCTGCAATTTTATCCACGACGGAAACGATGTTCTCCGTTTCAAGAAATACGATAGTTTCCGTAAATCGCATGGTGGACCAACGAAAATGTCATCCTCTCTGCGTTTCCACGATTCTGGTGTTCCGCTCTCGTCGTCGGGATTCGTACGTACGTTTGCAAAATTCGAACATATCAAACTAATACGTATGACGTTCCATCGTCCTGTGTTAACAAATCGTGTATTTATTCCGTTTGACAGGGGCGCAACGCCGTTGACTACGGATTTCAATTTGAAATCCCAATTTACGGGCGACGGATAGAGGGACGGTTTACGTCAAAAAGAAAACCAAATGTAAGAGAAAAGGAATTAAAAAAAAAAAAAAAAAAAAAATAGAAAAAATGCGAGTTCGAATCGCCCTGTGTACGTACGAGCCAGGTATGAATAATTCAACGGGGTTTGGCCCGTATTCTAAGGACGCGCTTGTGCATATGTTACGTTGCACGGTACGAGACCGGTTCGCGGATTCGCGGCGGCAAATCGCGTGCACCGTACGATTTCGACTGGTAATAAAATGCGAGACGCAGATGGGGCCCGCTTGTATTCGGCCATGTTTACGTGCGTCGCTTCCATTTACATAGGGCCACGGTATTTTTAGTCGAATCGATATCGAGGCGAATCGGACAAAGAGACACGAATGGGAAAACGCTTGAATTTTGCGCAAATGTTGACGATATCGATTTTCATATTAAATACGAGCGAAATGAATTATAGAATTATTGGATGAAGAGAAGTGGCGAGATCGTATATTGCATGTGCGAAATTTCGAGCGCAGGGATTAGGTCAGAATTCCTTGTAGCTGAAACTGCGCTAAAAACTTTTGTCTACACCTTTGGAAACTTTTATGCACGATTTTATGAGAATGTTGCGTGCAAAAATATTTGTACGAAATATATTTACGTACGCATGTAGGTCGATTAAAGGGATTCTTTTAGTTTATCAAGCTATTTGTTTAACTTGTAGAAAATTTTTGTTGCAAATATACAGGATGTGTCACCTTCCATAACAAACGATGGAAACAAAAACATGGCTTCCATTTGTCTGTGTTGCTCAGTTTATAGTTATTTATCCGATCGAAAACTAGGTATATATATATAGGATACTTAGAGAGTGTGCTCAAAATGCCTATGTTTGTCTTGTACATAAATTTGCAGTTATTATACGTAACCGAATAAAAAAGAAAATACAACGATTCGTCTCATTTTCACTTAGAATTACGATTTGATTTTTTTCTTAATTACCGATTCGATCGAGGTAGGTCGAAATGTCGTGCGATTTATAGGATAGTAGCTTCTCAATCGCCTAAAAACTGCAAACATTTGTACATTTCACTCTGTATAAAACGAGATAAGGAGAACGTGTCTACGCAAAATACAGTCGGAGCAGTGCGAAACACCCAATACAAATTTGATCATACATTTTCATATTTACGGGGCTCTTTTCAATCCATCGCATCCCCCGTGTCTCGTAAGTTTCTTTAACAAACGATTCTCTAGAATCGAATGAAAACAGTGCGAAATTTAAATCCCACCGGAGGCAGCGTCGCACGAGTCACAAGACAGCAACCCATACACTTCTTCTGCGAATGAAAACCAGCGTGCAAACGAACTTTACGCTCGCGCGATGCTCGCCTTTGGGAACGCGCAATTCTCGTAATCCGCTCAAAAGGAAGAGATACGAAAGTCAGGGACGAAAGGTTCGCGGGGGCGAAAATCGAGGCTGAGCGCGTCAATGTAAACGAGAGCGGCGTAAACGGAACCAACGAGACTTCATCCTCATCTTCTTCCTCTTTTCTTGGCCGGATCGTGGTCTGAATGTCCGAGCGAAGGGCTAATACACAGGGTCGCACCGGCTCGACGTTGAAATATCGGCATATAAAGGCCCGTAATGTTCATAGGATGGTTGAAATTACCAGCTCGGCAATGGCGCGGAGGCAAGAGGGTGGGCTGACAAACGACGAAAAATTTAGCGGTAATCTCGAGGCCGAGCGGTCTCTGGACGAGGCAATTCCCTCGGCTGCCTCTACCGCGCGCCGTAGACGTTGCTCGCTTTATGTGCGCCTCTTTGACTCGCGCGCGCCAACAACCTTCTACCCTCTCGCGTACCTCCTTCGCCACCCTCCTCGGTCGCCTGTCTCCATCCAGCGGTACTCCTCTTTCTCCTTCTAACACACTGGCAGCAGCCTCTACATCGGTTCAGCTTCAAGCTCGCCCTCCGTCGGTTCCTCGTCCTTTCATCTTTCGTGCCTCATCTTTCTCGTCCGCTTTTCTTCCGCGCCCGGACTGAAAGTCTGCGCCGTACAATCGCCGCGCGGAAAGTTTTCGTCTGGAAATTTCGACGAGGATGCCTTTCCGCCGCACTGCCCTATCCTACTCGCATCCGACGAGTCCACGGAGCTTGTTCTCTCTCTCTCTCTCTCTCTCTCTCCCTCTCTCTCTTCAACCTGCGGTTTTCCCAGCTATATCATCCCCGTGTCTCGACCCATCCCAACCACCCGACGCTCGAATAGATAGAGAAAAGGAAGACTTCGCGGGGAATAAATTTTTCGGCGATTCTCTCTCGTTCCGGCTGGCCGAGCCAACGACCACCACGCCGGAAGAATATTTTACGCCGACGGGGGAGACAGGAGGGGGAGGGGAGAGGAGGAGGAGATGCCGGGAGTGTGGGAGTGTGCTTGATGAAAATATTAGCGGGCGGCGTACGAAAAGCGAAGCAGCACCGGCTTCTTGCTGCTCGGGAAGCAAGAACAAAGATGGCCAGGGAATAATGAGGCGGCAGAACGACCGGAAATACCGGGCCTTGGCTTGTGAGCGGACGACAGAACGTTCGAAGCACATTTAACTGTGGCAAGACCGAACTTTTTCTCTCTGTGTCTTTCGCTCTTTCTCTTTGCGTCGCTGATCATTTCAAGGGGATGGGCCATCCTTTGTCTCCGAAGCGATACGGAGTCGGTTTCTCGCGCATGAATTATTTCGAACTTCTTGGAAATTTCCACGGGGCTCGTTCGCCTCTTTCTCTCTGACCATTCCTCCCTTCCAATCTCGCGAGGCTGATTTTACCTCCGAACGAATTCGTTGCAAGTATATTGTATATCGTAGCTGCGCATCTTCCGGATCACGCAGGCCTGTACGTCGTTTGATATTCCTTACGAGATTCATCGTACCAACGGAAAAGAAATATCTCGAAGAGAGACTTATCCGTCGAAGAGCACGCGAAAGTCTGAGCGTTGTGTATGCGCTGTTCGTAGTCGGAAAAAGTAAATATAGACGCGTATATGGATAAATATACGTATGTATGAGGAGAGGGATAAGCCGAGAAACGGGAAACATCCTTTATATTTGATCGCAGGATACGTTTAGATCTATTTCGAAGGGAATTGGAAGAAAGAGAGCGTAACGGGAGAAAGGATGGCGAGGGATGTTGGATATGCTCAAATATTTGTATTTTCCAAATAATTCTTCGATTCGTACCGCAGATGTTTGCTACGTTTGACTCGGCTATTTGTTGCTGTTAGAAATATGATATAACGAATGGCTCAGAAAAAATGATAAATGGTTTTCGTTTTCAGGATCCAGAATTTCGTCTGAACAGATGCGGACATGCAATGAAGAATCGAAACATTTATGGTATTATTAATAGAAACAGTTTATGGTATTTTGTTGGCTAAGAAATGGGTGATGTAAATTTTATAAAGTATCGTATCAGTTTGTAGGGTTACAACATTGAATCGAAACGCCATTCTCTCAACTGAGACTAATTTTTATAGGATTTAATGTACCTTATCGACTAACTAGTTTCATTATTCTAAATTTATAGGAATTATAATTAGTTCTAGAATTCCAGTATTCTCGGAACGGAGTTGTTTCTCTTAAAATAATTTTTGTATTACGACATTGTTCGTAAATTTACGTTTCTAGAAACTTTTGGAAGACTTTCTTCAAATTTAAACTCACTTTACGAGATATATTGTTCATGATGTCGTCAAGATATACCTTTTCCGTGGTTTTGATATTTTTATCGCAAATCTTCTCAACATTATATATATATGAAATCGACAGCTTTCTTTCCCTTTAATACGTGTTAAATATGTAATCGACTCGACAAATTCAAAGTTTGAAGAAACAATCTTTCGTATGATTGAATCCTCACGGTACATTTAAATTACGAGTAAAGAGAAAGTTCCAAATAAAAACATGAATATTAAATACGATATTTGCAGAGTCGTCTATTCCGGCTTTCAGTAAGAAAATATAAGCTTCCTCGTTGCCATGAAATGTTAACTGAAATAAATGTACATTTTGCTTGCGTTTCAAGGAATACGGGAAGATCATAGTCGAGCAAGAACTCAAAAGAACTCGGCTCCGTGCAAAAGTTCGTTCGAAATAATACAAAAAGCATACATAATTCTTCGTATACATTATAACGCGTTCCATCTGCTGCAGGATGGCTAGATTCGTTGGAATTTGCATTTGCCGTGAACTCTGGCAATGTTCGTTGGCAAAAAGCTTGTGAAATTATGCAGTACACGAAACCAAGTAGTCCGATTCTGGACAAATGTGCAATTACGTAAGAGCGAGCCTTTAAGTAGCAGAGAAAGGAAAATGAGCGATAAAAGAATAAAGGAAACGTTGAATATAGACACGGATAGACTAGGAAGAATCGCAACGAGACGGTCGAATGCGTTTATACAAGCATCGACATACAGTGCAAGTGCATGGTAATTTGGACAAAAAAAAAAAAAAAAAAAAAAAAAAAAAAAAGGAAGAAAGGAGGGGATCGTGGTTCAGGACCCGCGAGGGAAATGTTTTACTGTATCGAGTTGATGCACCAACGATTCTATAGAACACAAAATGGTGGCTGTAGCGATAGTTGGAAAACTAACGGGAACGATGTATTCAGGTTTCGCTATATTTTCGCGATTCTACCTCTAACGAACAGACCGATCTGTAGCCGTAATTTATTTCCCTGTGTCTGCAATATTCATGGAATTTTCCTGCTCAAAGTGAAATTCGAGAGAAACGGGGAAACATTCGTCAACAAGTGAAATCGATATTGCGTTGCGCACGGATAAAGTTTTCGATTGTAATGAATTTTATGCATACGGTTACGAGGTTAGAATCAAACAAAAGTTAGTTAGTACGAAGAGTATCGTGTTTTAAGTTCATAAGAATAAGTAAGCAGTAGGTAAAAGTAGTGGGAAAATTAGACAGATACAATTTCTTTCGATAAAGAATGTTTCACACGGTTTCAGCGTTCAGCCGTCGACTTGAGAACGGGAATAGTTTCGATGTCGTGCGATATAACGAAATATTATTATCCGCTGCAGTTATCGACATATCCGTATGTACAATATGCTCAGAATGTTTATCTTTCGAATTGAAAGCCCTTTCAAACGGAGCAACTGTGTCGTCTTGCACCTGTTGACTTCACTTTCTTGCGAGCAAACTTCTAGTCTCGTCTCTGATGTAATGCCATCCGTATAGACTTTCAAACGATGATAGACTGTTTGATTTTGAACGCGAAACTCGTTTAAACTCGATCAGCTTCATAACTGTAAAATCGTTCGCTTTTATGCAACGATTTCTGAAACTTATCTCATTATCTATGTATACGACCGAAGAATCCGGTTAATACGAGACACTTTTTATCATCGAAGGGACCGCTGAGTATTGGTGCGTATAAGTACATTGCTCGAAATAAAGGACAGTATTCTGTGCTACTTTGAGTTTCATATCTATTGCTTGTATTTGTACATTTTTTTGAGCGATTATCTTCAAGTCGATTTATAAAAATATCAAACGAATAACTCGTCAAACTCTATCAAACCTACATTATTTCTTTGCGCTTTCATTTGCTTGGTTGGTTAATAGAACTGTTCATACCAGTGATCTTTTAATTATCTTAATTATAAAAGAAATGACGATGGCAAGAACCCACAGTGTCAAAGCGTTCTACAACGATAATAAAATCACGAATGTTTATACAAATTCATATTTTTATGAGGATAACTGAAGAAACATGGTCAAGATAGACGATTCATCTACCCACTGTATATGCCATATACCTCTACTCTGAATTATTAATTATCATTCAAACGTACACATTCTATGCATTTTTCTTTGAATTTCTCACGAAAGCACAAATATCTTCGCTCTAACGATAATCGTAGGAACAAGCGTATTACGAATAACATGCAGGAATATCTCGCCGCAAAAAGTTACACGAGCCTTTGCGTCTGAAACACTAATCCAGAGATCGCAATGGAAGCAAGTACCGTATTTCCTAAGACATCCTCTGCCCTTTTCCTTCCGTCTGCTTTATCCAGGAGGTATACGGTGTTTGTTTGTACTCGTAGTCTCGTTAGAAGTACGCTTGAATACTTCTAACAAGGGACGAACGAGGGGAATGAGGGGATAGACCAGCCAAGGTAATCCAAAATATATTACCAGGGCTTTGTACCTTTGTACCTTCCGCAAGCTATCCCTGGAGGGTGGTAGTGTACGCTCTCCCCACCAATCTCTCTTGCTCGCTCCTCTCTCCTCCCTATCGCTTTTCCATCGCAGTATCCCTCTTTTTTCACCGTATTTTCGCTATTTCTCTCGCGCCCTTCGCCGGTCCCATTCCCCTTTTACGCTGGAGTTATTACCACGCCAGGGCCGAGAACCGCAAGCTCCACACGCATAGATAACGGCTTGGCCGCGCTCGAAATGAATTCGAATCGCGCAGAATTTAAAAGCCCGCAGGTGGAACGTGTATGTGGTGCGCGCATTTGCACACGCGAAACGCGAACGGATCATACGTGCAAACGCGTACGTACCGGAAAAATATCTAGCGTTTTCAGGCAAGAATTTCACTGTGTTCGATTTTTTATCACCCGGGCCAGCCGCCCGTCGCACGTGCGTCACGATGAATAATCGATACAGCCCGAGATTTTATTTTCTTCGACAATCATCGAACGCTACCTGTGTTTCTTACCGAAACGAGCCGTATATCATTTGGGCTAGAAAATTGTGCGGAAATGACGTCGATGAGTAGAATCACGAAAGCGACATGGAAAGAAAGAGAAGACGGTTGAATGGATTTGAACGATAAAAATTTTTATAGGAATCGCATGGGAAATCTCGGTGAGCGAGCGAAAGATGTCCGCATCGGTCGTAAAGTTAAACGAAGTTACATTCCCAGGCAAATAGCCTTTTTTGTCGGACGTCTAGCCTAGTCGTTAAGGCTGATCCTATCCGTTTAACGTTACGATACACGCGCTACGAAAACTAATTGAAGCGCGACGCTACAGCAATATTGAATACTACACCCAGTCTGACCAGCTAGTATTGATTAACAATTAAACGTGTCACGTTATATAAACGTGCCCGCCGCTCGCGGCTGCTCTATGCGTTCTTGAAATTGCTCTCTTAGGGTGGGTCGGTCAGTTCGATGAACCTTTCCCTGATCATATATCTCCTGTCACGAACATTTGTTTTTTTTGTGCATCTTCTGCTACTGTGGCGGCTTAGTTATCCGACCGCAAAATGTAAAACTGTGCCCCCGTTATGCCACGTATCGTTTATATAATACGTACAGATCGTGCGCAACGACAAAAATTTACTGCTAATTACTTTTCACCCTGTCTACAGACGCGTAGATCGTAGATAGATGGGAAGTATTCGCGCTCGAATGACGCTACCCGATCCGACGATATTGAAATTAATTAAACCTCGGCACTCTTAATTAAATCAACGTCCATGGGGAAAAAGGGATTGTCTTTGAGGCACAAACGGGTACCCGTTCTCCCATTAATATATCGTACGATGATATTTGATTTCACCGTTGACCCAGTTTGGCGCCAAATTCTCACGACCTTTGATCTCTGTCAAGCGTTGTAGTTTACAGAAGGCTGACCAAGGCACGATGGAATTTCACGTTTTAACTTTTCTTTTTTGCTTTTTCCGTCTTTCATTCTTTTTCATCCCCTTTTTTTCGTTCCACCCAATGGCGACGGATGCAATGTCCTCTTGCTCTAGTTGCCCCACTAACGTATTCTCTCATTTTTGTTCGAACGGGCGAATTAACACGGCAGACTGGGTGGAAAATTGTGCCGCATGGGCCGAGCGTTAACACTTTGCGGCTCTGCTATCTGCACGTTCCCACTCTTTTCGGCATCGGTTATCCGTTTTACAATGTTTTCAGCTTCCGCGAAATAAGCAACGTGTCTGTAAAGAAATGTCTATTCGAACAAACCGTTTGTATGTTGCATAGTAATAGAACAGAGGAGACGAAAGGCGAATTCATTTGTTTTTCACGTCAAAGAGCAGAAAACGCTTCGAAATTGCTCGTCTGAATAAAACGTGCGAAACTCGTTAAGAACTGTTCGAGGATTATAGTTTTCGACACGTATTAGCCATTGATTGTTACTCCTCTTCTATTCTTCCCGCTGGGAAAGTGCTTTCGAGCCACTTCGAATTACCGTGATGTAGGTCAACGTGTACCTATCAACTTGCACACGCTTTGCTGTTTCGCTTGTTATCTAGAGTACGACACTTTGTGTGTGCACGAAAGTGTCTAAAGTAGCTGTTTCGATATTTAGGAGCCTGAATGTATTGTGAAATACGAAGACACAGGCTACTTTGCTATTCGAACTATTAACTCTTAGGTATCGCGACAGTTGTTACTGTTTCATAAACGTTATTGAGTATGCTTAAGCATCTGTTCGTTTTCGAAATTTTTCGTAAACTAATCCTAGTGATATTAAGAATTTAATAATCGAGAAACTCCAACGAGATAGATTTATCCCTTTATATAGTTATATTCTTTTATAAACAATTTTTCCAGAAATCTGCTCAAATATACAGTGCTTAATAGTTATATTATACCTTTTATATTTTGGAAATGTAAAATTATAGTTGGATGATAAATTCTCTACGATAATAATGCATTAAATTGCATTAAATACGTATAATTCAACCGCATCTGCATAATTATTATTGAAATGTTTATTTCCATCGAACATTCCGGTACGAAAGTTAAAACGTAATTAAAACGCACGATTAAATTTTAGAAGGTATTCGAAATGTAATTACGATTTGAGGTAGCTATCTTAAAACTGATTACTTTCATCCTATAATCGGTAATTATACGGAGAAACTGATACAATTTATTCGTTCTATTTGCAATGTTAGCTGTTACTCTCGAAATTGAGCAAGCTTTCGCAGCGCAATAATTGGAACAGTAAACCGTTTCAAACAGCCTTTGGCGAATCGCAATTAGCGTGTTCACAGTCCCTCAGGCTTTTCTTACCTCAAAGCGCGTGGTAAGAGCGTGAAATGAATTTCATAACTTTACAGCGAACGCTGTAAATTGAACAAATGAGCGTTTACATTCATGGATGCTCCCTATTTACACTGCATTAAGATAGTAAATATTATCGGATAAATACCTTTGCGAGTAATTACCTACACTTAATGTTACATGTCTAAATATGACATGCGGGACAAATGTGTATATTGTAGCAATAACGGGCGTGTAATATTTGGAAATTATATACGACCCGAATATACGATGCAATTTAATATGTAGAATACAGATTTTGTATGACTAACAAAGAAGGAAGCTGTTTCTGAGAAGTTACACAACAGTACTAAATTTTTTCAGGTGTGTAATAACGTTTAAAAAGATTTGTTTAGGTATATGTTAAAATAAAAATAACTTTTTAACACGAATGATCTGTTTCCATATTATAAAAATTACTATAAATTATTGAAAAGATTTCATCAGTTTTCTAAGATTAATTTAATTACTTGTGGAAATATTTGTTTTAATGAATATTACACGTTGCTTTATCTTTGGATTTGGAAATTTGGAAACGTGAATTTCAAAGATTGTAAATATATGTATGTATAATCGATTAGAAAGTAAAGCTGCATTCGAGCAAGAGATAAAAGGGAACGAAGAAAGAAATATTTCACGCTTGGTATGAATTTCCACATTATGAATTTTATATTTGTTGCTTGAAATATTACTCGATTGACCTACCATATATCCAACGTATTCTGTACGTTAGAAACTTTTAAATTTTATCAATTTCTACGATAAATCGAACACTGCGAGACAGTGTCGCGGAACGTTTTATTGTGAAAAATAATTCTCAGGATGGTTAGCACGGAACCGTGAGTTTTGTCAGAAACAGGGAACTATTTCGTGAATTCATTGGAGCGGATATCTTTACGTGTTTTCCCCTCTTTCTTTCCCTTCTGCAGCGATCACATTCGCCCTTCCAATCTGCTCTCTTGCCACTTCTCGTTTCTTTCTGCTAGGTTCACGATATATTTCACGGACTGAATACGAACCATGCCCGCGTTGGAATCCTCGTGACGTTGGTAAACGTTGAGTCTTCGACATCAAAGAATATTGCTCCCTTCGCTCGACGTATTGCTACTACCGCACCGACGACAACCCCTTCTGTCCACGGCTACCTTCTCAACAATGACCTTCCTCTCTCTCTCTCTCTCTCTTTCTCTCCCTGTCTTTCTTCCTCTCATTCTTTCGCTCTTTTGTTTCCTTCGCGTAGGTTTTGCTCAAAGAAATGCTCATTCACCGGCATTTTACCATTACCGGGATCGTTCACCGACGCACAGGTTAGGCGAACCAGGCCGTTTTCAAAATAATACAGCCATATGTATATCGCGGGTATATTTTTATCGGTCGATCAGAGCGCTCCATCGATTCGTCGCAACTGAGGCGCAAAAGCTTCGGCGTGAAAGAGAACGAGAGAACTAGAAGGAGTTAGAGGAAGAGAGACGATAACGAGAGATCGAAGGAGAGACGAAGACGCAAGATGAGAAGCAGCAATGAAAAGAGAGAAGGGTAGAGGAGACCGTGAAGAGCAGGACAGGAAGGTCGAGAGAAAGGGTGAAACGGGGAAGGAAAAGGAAAAGAGAGAAAGAGGTTCGCCCATGCCACCCACGGTAATTATCGAAGGCGGGGTTGTCGACCTCTTTTAGTCCTGCCTGCTTGGACTTTTACCGGTGGTGGTTGCCTCGAGGATGGTGTTCATCTCAAAGAGAGGTATGCACGTAGCGAGGCGATATCAGAGAGATAGTTAAGCGTGTACCACCGGACGAGGTTTAATAAAACCGCCTACCCTCTACACCGCCTGGATCTACACGACAAATACCAGACTGCACGCAATAAACGAAACTGAGAAAAAGTTATCTGTGCGTTGTTACGTGCGTTCGACGCAAGTGGTCGGGCTTAACGCGTCCTGCGTGTAAGTATACTTTCGGGGATAATTAATCGTGCCGATGTTGGACCCAACAGACAACCGCGCAATCGTTATCGGTTTTCGATTCGGATGAAATTATACGGTTTGTATTGAATCGTGGCCGATAGACGATCGAAATTAGATAGCCAGGAGTGTGTACCTGCTTCCACGGTTATATTCTTTCTATTCTAATAAATGGTACCCTTCCCTGTTCGCTTCGTTACGTTCGATACGCTTTATTAATCAGTGCACGTTAATGGATTCATGGAAGGTAATCATTCGCCATGATATAAGGATGTAGACATCGCTAGCTAAAAATTTTCGAGAAATCGAACCAGCTAAAACAATGACCTATTTAGGCATCCACGTGATACGCTCTTGATCGAAGCTTGTATATCGATATAAATTAGTTTTATATCAGCGAAAATTTGTTTGAAAGTTACTTAACGATTTCCGATATTATTTCCGTTTGATTAATTTATCTTCGATGCTTTTACTTTCTGCTTTACTTATCTTAATAGCACGAATGGAACTCAAAGTCATCAAACGTTGTTATTTCCTTCGCGCAACATTGATTCATAATTTCGAGAACGCTTATAGGAATGAAACGTATGGATAAAGTCAGATTCAGGAAAAAATCTGACGCTTTCGAGATTCCTATCGACTCTTCTAACTACTAACGAGCCAAAACTTCTCTTTTCTGCTTGTCGAACTGGAACACTCTAAGTCTCCCCCTCCGTGGCTTTTTGCCCTCCTTTTTCTGGATTCCGCTATCCCGTCCTCATCCCCGGAGATTTTTTCTTCTTTTTCCCTTTTTTTTTTTAACGAAGAAGAGGAAAGTCGCCGGAAGTTCCGGCAACTTTGCCACGGCTCAACGAGTGGAGTCAATTTTTCATCGCTTTCAGTTGCTCTTTCGACGGATAACAGAGAGAATGTCCGCGGAGAACCGGCGAGACTTATTTTCGATCCGCAAAATGTTAAAACTTTTATTAATGGCCCATTCATTTTTATAAAACTTTTTACAAACTAAGCTTTGTTTCTAACTTACAGGCTAGGTTAATTATTCTACAAAATTGCTATGTTGCTGAGGAAAATGTTTATCTACAGATGCTGGCCAGAAGATTAACGTGAGACAACAAGAAAACTGTTCTCGACAAGTTGAAATTATGGAAATGATATCGCTCTTGAGATGATACAATTTAAAGCTGGGTAATTTTTCTACACAGAGTATATATATACTCTATATATATATATATATATATACAGTAATTATATTACTATTTATATATGAAAATTATTAAAATGGCTTTAATACAAACTAAAGTCAATTAATTCTTTTAGATAAAATTCTGCATTGTGTTACTGTCTATTTATATGAATTGAATATTTCATATATAGAAAACGTAACATGTGTGTGTTGATGTTAGTGGTGTTTGCTAATATTTTATGTTATGTATATTTGTATATGTTCAGTCAACCTTCGTATTTCGCGGAAATTTATTTCAATTTAATTAAATAATACAATACCAATGAATTACGATATATTCAAATGTTTATGGACATGTAAATATAGGACATCGAAAATGTGTGTAAAAAAAGGGTCTAGAGGCATTCATGTTTTTATTCAAATGACCAACACATAACCTCTTTTGGTAGTCATAAAGTAATATAAATTACCATGGAGATAATTCATGATATGAATAATGTGAAAAGAAATAACGTATTTTACTCACCAGTCTGGTGTTCAACTCACTGTTGTCTGCTTAATTGTTCATTGCAAATAAGTAAGTAGGTACATATCACAAATAAACACGTAATGTTATACAGAAAGTCCCGAAATTTGTTTATAACGTTTGAGAATTAACTGATTGGATGGAATATATTAACACAGTTTAGAAAATTTACCTATATTTGAAACGAAATTAATTAATTATTTAATACGCACGACTACACAAAGAATCACTCCGACTTGTTCAAATTACAGTATTTGAATCTTAATATGACAACTTTCTCAACCAATAAGAATCTAATACCAATCAGAGAGTTGTATTTGCTTGTACGCCAATCACGGAAAAGAGTTTAGATTAATATAAAAAATTAATGCATTTATAATGCATTATCATGCGCATATATACAATCACTTTGAATTATTTAAATTATTCAAATTATTCAAATTACTAAAGTTATGTAAATTTTGATGACAGATTTCTTAACCAACGAGGTTCCCTACTAATCAGAGAGCTGAGTTTATTTATACGACCAATCAGAAATATTTTCGTAAATGCTTACCTAAGTAATAGTATATGTACATGTAGGTACCAGTGGTAGTTGTTCTTACAAGTTCGGATGTATTTGATATTTTGAAAGCGTAGATATTTTCGCGGAGTTATGAACAGTTTACAGTCTTAAAATGTATCCTAATAGTGAAATATTGTCAAATTACGATCACGGACAAAGATTCGTTTCAACGACGGTGAGAGAGAATCTTCGGTATCTCCTCAGAAGTATATACATTTACCTTGAAATTGCATCGACAATAGTGGGTTTGCATCGATCGAATACACATATTGATTTGTTTGCAGTAAACGTTGCCTATCGTGTTAATTCGTTGACAGAAACACAACTAAGAGTTTGCTATTCGTGAGGTGTATAATTCTCTCGAGTAATATGGATACCAGTTATTTGCACAGTATTTGATTCGTAATGTCCATTTGCATCGTTTAATTTACTAATTATATATTCGGCCTAGAGTGTAAATTACACGCGGTAGATAAAATAACACTAATATTGATTTTACATTATTCAACTGATTTCAAACTTTCGTATTCGTAATAAAATATAACAAAAAAGTAATGACACTCTACGTGTGTGGTGTGGTGTGTGTATATGTGTGTACGCGTATATAAAACGAATTTCTGTATGTTGACACGATTCAAGTCCAACAAGACTCGTCGTTAAATGTGAGATGAAAAATGAAGCGATTTCATCGTGATATATCGTGAGCAATATATTGCGATTTGTTCCTTGCAATATCCAATTTTTTACCAAATTTTATTGGGACAATGTTATCGTCAGACGAGTTCGTTAAGGAGAGAGGGAAGAGGATGGCTTGATTACTAGATGATCATACGAGAGCGAGAAGGATAATAGTCGAGAAAAGTGTGGAGATGCTAGAAGCGGTGAAGAATGGAGATGAATTGCTGTGCACATCCTAGTGGGGGGTAAGTAAGAAAGCAACAGAAAATATCAATTGCCTTCTATCTCTTTCTTTCGTCCCGTCGTTCTTCCTCTAGTTTCTCATTCGAGATTTATGTTAACGGTTGCTCAGGCTATACGGATACGTATTCGCACGAACGACAAAGTATCTCGAGTCACGTAATTTCTTAAAATGACTACTAGATTTCACTTCGAGTATCTTAGTAAACAAAAAAAAAAAAAAAAAATTAACTTATATGCGCGTATGGTAATTCACATTTTTAATTGAAACGCGTATCCTGTTGAAAATATACATGTTGATTTTTAGCTATATACTACAGGATAGAACCAAAGGGATATGATCCACTATGAAAGGAGAGATAGTGATGATTTATGTACGCCATGCAGGTTCAATTTGTATCACGTCAGGTTTTACCGACTGAGACGTGTAGCTACGTGGACAACTGAATTATTGTTCAAACTAGAGTCGAGATATTTATAGATAGAAATAACTGAAACGATACGTACGATCGAATCAGGAAGATGTTAAACGAGTGTCTTGTTCAATTTTGTGATCTTTATTATCGTCTTTTTCCCAGTCGAATCTTTCTGTTGTCGACTTTTTATTTTGAAACATCTTGTTCTGAAATATGTGTGTATAAGGTTAGAATGACATTATGTATGCACGTATGTATATACTAATGTATATATGTACGCTATGTCTTTTTCGGTACATGTATTTCAAATTCATGTTTCTCCCTTTTTCTACTTATGTCACTCGTTACTTAAATATAGTATTTCTCCACTTCTGTTGCAATTTCTGATGTATAGTACAAATAATACAAATGTCAATATTATTTTGAAGGTTATGTTCTTATCCTGCACTATCCTAAATATTCAAAATCAATATTTATTTATTTACTCCAGCGCAACATTTAACACGCTTATACAGATTCCATTTGTTAAATTATTATTTTCTTGCATTCCATATATTCCAATTTCGCGATATTTTGTACAGAGAAAAAAAACATACGCTCTCTTAAAAGCTTAAAACGTTTATTATATCTCTCAAAATTGGCAAAAACATAGGTAAATCATATTGTAATAATTTATTTAACTCGATCATTTAAAATTACTAAATACGAAAGATTTATTAAAAACAGGAGATACACTCTAAGACTTTTGTGCCAGAGTGTACGTAAAATAGGAAAGGCACGTTGTCTCGAATCGTAAAAATTCATTATCAACTGCAACAAGCACCCTATTCGACGATATCGTCCGTGAATTCATTTTCCCCGTGTTCCACGTATCTTTGGATTTAACCGGAGGCCGTGACGTGAATGCAGAACTGCTCAGGAATCTCTGAGCTGACTCGGTTCGGATAGGATTCGCAGTTTTGGCGTGGAGCCCGTTGTTTAAAGGAGTCCAAGTGGTTGAAACAGGAGCTCGTGCCACGCTGCTCGGACAATATTACTTCTCATGGAGTCGAGAATTTGCCGTAGGCCGTAGGTAACGTCGTGCTAATTCGCAGACTCGCTCCGTCGACGAAAACGGAATATTACTGTCTGTGGTCCATGTTTCTCTCGGTATTTGAATCTGCGCCGTTTCAACGAATGTCTGAATGCGTATCAGACCGTATTAAAGACACGTGTCCCTTGCTTAAATGTGGTGCAACGATAGTTGCAATTATAAAGGATATGAGCTGGAAAAGTGGTTACCGTTAATGCGATCGTTTAGTGCTGTGCACGCTTCAATTTATTTATTAGTTTGAATCTTTTTCAAGCGTTTTTGGATTTTTTAATTTCTTCGGAATTTAATGATATTGGAATCTCTTGTTAAGATTGATCTCGTACGAAATTAGAGGAATCGTGTACTAGTTCCTGATTTTTATTTTAACTTTTAAATCGACACTTAAAGCTTTAATATGATATTCCGATTGTGATAAATTGTAAAACATAGCGATTACATTGCCAATAGAGTTAGTGAGATTTTGTTTACTAAAGAAGATTGTAGAAAAATACTTCACTAAAAATATTTACAGGGAATTCCATTTTTAGAGTGTAGCGTATGTTGTTGTTTGGTTTCAGTTAAATATTGCAGTTATTTTTAACAATTAATCTTTCCATGTTAATATATTGTAACATATATTGTAATTCTTTATCTACTTCGCTTCTAACTTAATAAAATTTACATTTACCAGAGTCTCAAACAATTTTAAGTATTAAATCCAGCAAGATTACCATCGTGATTAAACATAGTTCACCAATGACAAGATTAAATTTATTTTCCAAAATTGAATTTTTCATTTATATTGTCGGATTTTTTATTTATTCAGAATGGATTAAACAAGAAACGATGGTTATTTAACGTGAACTAAATACAATAATGTGCTCTAACTAAGACAACTAAATAGTTAATTTACAACTCTCGTCACCACGATTCTAACGCTCTCTCTCAAGCGGACCATCCTCCTCAACAACGCTGACAATATTCTTTCCGACAACGTTGACCACACTCTGACTTCTCAACTAACTACTGCCTGTTAATTCGTCTTTCTCCCTTAAGCATCCCTTTGTCTTTTCTCATAGCCCCACCACGTACATGTGACATCGACCACACCTTAATCTATATCAGAGATATATAACCTCCTACCAGACCTTCGGACTCTTTTGCACACGTCATCACCTTATCATCATAATCTACACCAAGCCCCTCAACATCCCCAAACCAAAACATATATAAGACGAGACTTCAGCAAGCTCAGGCAGTTCTTGTTCAGCCTTTTTCTGATACAGTGTATCATACTACCTCTGTAAGACTATTGTAATCATTGAATTTATAATGAAGTTTGATAAAAGAAAGTTAAGAGTTGGGCCACGGCTCAACCTTCTTTTTTTATAATGTAAGTCACAAGTTTACGTGACATACGCGTTCCGCAACCGTCTGCGGCCATGGTCACACCTTTCTTCCGCGTAATTATTTGACTGAAGGATCGACGACACATTGATAGGCCGCTCGGTCCATTGAAGTTTCCAGACCCTTTTGGCCTATCGGCATTTAGTCTTTCTCGCAACATTGTTTATGATTTACCCGATATTTCTTAGGCAATTTGTCCACGGTACTACAATATTTACATATTTACTCATACAAAAACGTATTTCTAGTTTTCAGAGTGCTGTTAATTTTTTTCAGAATATACATAGATATCGCTGATAATTCGATACGAAAGTCGTTCTAAATATTCAAACATTTTACTAAACAGCGAAAACTCATGTAGAAATTCCACCGGAAGTTTCATGCAGAATTCGCTACTGTTGTCCGCATAGACAAAAAGTTTCAATGAAATGGAATTTCTACCGAGCGTTTGCCACATGCTCCCAGTTCCAGACACTGAAATACTTTTCTGTATTAAAATATAAACGTCGTATGGTTCGTTATTCGCATATTAATACTTAGGTTTCTGATCGAAGCTTCTCTCTGGTGGTAGCGAATAAAAACTCGTCGTTATCGCGGTGGTTCGAATTTTACGCCAACCATTGATATAATCGAGTCTATTCAGTCTGTGTAACAGACCATATCGGTCGTACTCGCAATGAAATCATCTCGTCGAACTTACCGCGCATTGAATCTTTTACCGCGATAAGAGCCATGAACATTGAAGTACGAGTGTCGACCCTACATACAGCACCGAGTGCTATAGAGCATAATTGCGGAATCGGAAATAAAAGTTACCCTAGCAGACGCTCTGAACTTCGAGTTATCTGTACAAATATACAAGTCAAGTATTAAGCTCTTTCTATTCGTACATTGGTAAATTCAGTTCAAAAGAGATATGGTCTTTTTTCCTTTAAATAAGAGCATAAAAAATGATTACACATACGTAACAGAAATTAACGTTATGCAAGAAATACGTTAAAAAATTTGTAAGCGCAACCTTAAAGCGCAAACGTAGATCTCTCGTGTCTGATACGTTTTCCAGTAATAGTCTTTACAAAGAACCGAAGAAATTCATATGTGTTCGATCATTTGAAATTGTGGTCATCGTACAGTCTTCGACATATTGCGTCTATTGCAAATAGTACAAAGTAAAATATACGAAATGTACGTCCGAAGATCACGAAAGACCTAGTCTAAGGGTTAATTAACTGATTTAATTGAAAATTTAGAAGTTAGAAAACAATATAGGTTACATAAAGTATAATCAGAAAACTTTAATTAGATTATACGACAAACTTTACGCGCTTTCGAGGCTCTCGAGCTTTAAAAGAACAATTTTTCGCCGTATCAAAGTTTCCCTTTGTCTCTTCATTTCATAGTCTCGCAAAAACGCGTCGTTTTTAATATCCACCCCATGGATCCCAAAAAGAAAAAAAAAAAAAAAGAAAAGACACGAGCATACCATGCCAACAAAGACGAACCAGATACGAATTCCTGAAATTGCTCGCGTACTACCATGACAAAGTTGCCTTTGTCTGGTCCGCTCGCTAAATCGGTAGTCGTCGATCGATAAACGGGAAATTAAGACGCGAAACGAAAGGTTAATGATTGTGTATAGTGCATAGTTTATATCGAGAAGCGACTTGAACGACGATTGTATAAGGGCTGCGAGAGTTTACTCCGCGAAACGCGACAGGGCCCGCGAGCGATCGGACAATGACATCTTTCAGAACAATTCATTGTTCCAAGGAAGCTCGTCCGCTTACGAGGGGAGGCAGTCGGTGGAGCAGAGTGCAGCGTCTCTGGGTGCTCGCAGTTTCTCCGGCTGTCCCCTGGCCCCCCTGACGGTTAGTTGCCGCGGGCCGTCTCATTGAATACACGCTGGGACAATGTAGTCTGCACAATACCGGTGTCAGCCGGAAATGACGCTACGCAGAGAGAGACAGAGAGAGGTGGTGTACGCGCGTAGTCAAGCCTCGCGAATTGGCGGCGTTAAGGCAGCCAAGCAAACCCCTCTTCCGCGAACGAGCAAGCTATCTACACTGCGTAACGCACAATTGGCCATGTTGCAGGCTGGCATACGCGGCTGACTAGGCTATTTCTCTGTCTGGCCACCCATCTCAGACAGTATTTCTGCCAGACGCGACGATATCGCGGTTAGATGGCGTTATATCCTTGCAAATTTTTCGATCACGTTATTCGATAAGCGCGCGATAGGTAGTCCGTAATGGGATTCATTAACGTGTTGCACGAACAATCGAACGATAAGGAACGGCTTGATGGCACGTCGTAGACATTGGGTCGTACAATGGCGTCGATGGAACCAGTCAGATGGGAACCGTTTTAAGTATCTTGCCTGTACGGACGCTATTGAATCAGCTTTCGGTGCCCGGGAAAATGACTGATCGGAGAAGAATTGTCCGTAGATCGTCGGCTCTCCTTTGTTGCGTTCAATGGCGAACGTAAGTTAGACGGAAAGTTTTACCGACGAGGGAGATCGTGGCAGTGTTGATCTTGGGTTCTCGAGCTTGGATTCGGCAAGTTTGTTTGCGTCTTCAGATAATTACAGATAATGCGAATAAAGAAAGAATATTATGCAGAGATGCGTTTTTGTAGCAGTATTCTATGTCGAGGGTACAGGGATGAAGTAGAACCAGGCTGGAGAATAGCCAGCATTTGTCGAGAAAGTTCAAGGATGATTGTAAGCAGTTTTGAAAGAGAAACGGATAGTACCTTGGTGATATTTTAGTTATAGAAATATCTCTTTGGCGAAATCAAATTTCTAATTCAAAATTTTATGAGAAATATCGAAATATCCAATAAATTTAATTCTAACTGTTTGATTGTGTAACATAGATACGCGTGAATTTAGTACGCGTCGAGTAGAGAATTTAAATATTATCATAGAAATGGCTGTAACAGGTATTGACTTTAAATGTGACTTCATCTTTCAGATTTATTGATAATTGTTAACGTCCATAAAGATTCACCGTGATGTAGGATATAAATAATACTATATCGATACTATATCGATAGTTTTGAATGATATATCGCTAAAATAATACTTCTGTTTCCAAGCTTTTCGATCCTAAAACGATTTATCTTTATTTATGTTCATTTGTTAAATAAAATTTATTCAGCTTACGAGTAGAAACAAAGCAAATACATTCTATAATTATTTCACTTAAAAGCGCGTATATTCTAAGTATAAATATTGTAATTTATAATCTGGTGAGCTATGAACTGTGTGAGTTAATTTCAAGGTAAACGGGGACGTTTTCAGGGCAGATCATTCAGAAAGTTTCCTGACTGTCGAATCGATAATCCGGCGAATGAATTTACAGTCTCAACCTAAAATCAGCGGTCGTAAACGTTCGGTCACGATTTTGCAGTAATTAGCAGTGAGAGGAATTAGAAAAGTTTTAATTAGTTCTTCCGAGAGTTAAATCTTACAGCGGAATTTATTAGCATAATTTGGAATCGATCGCAAACGAGAACAATAAAACGGTATGTATAATTGAATAGCGTGGAAGTGGAATATTCAAGACCATTCGCGTAACTGATTCATCAGCTATTATATCATTGTTCCATTGATATAAATTTTAAAACGAGTATCTGATACAATACTTATTTCACAATAGAATATTCTATGGTGAAAATGTCTGGAAATGAAATAAAAAGAGAGAAAACGAGTCGATTATTGAATATCTGGTATAGTAGTCGTTTCACGGCGGAACTTTCTGTCGCGAAAATGTCTGAAAATAAAATAAAAGGGAAATCAATTATCGTAATAAACAATCCCTTTTGTGAAGTCTTGCATTAAAGTCGTCCCAACATGATAATTTCGAGACAATGATATCGCTGTAACGACTCGCTAAAGACGGCGGAAGTTTTTTAATTAACGTACATTAGGCGGTTATACACTTTACATGGTAAATTCATTTATCACGAGCGTGAAGTTTCCTACAAAAGATGCAGCAACCTCGTCCTGCAACGGAAAACTTTATTATACCGCAAGCCAACAATCGTTTTACATATCCCGTTGTAGTTGAAAGTAACAACACCAGAAAACATACATTTCATCTACAAAGAATTGCGGTATTTTATCGTGTTCTGCGTAGGGTCGCGTTGCCCTTTGCCTCGAACTTTACATCAGCTCGCGAGTAAACGCTGCTCTCCGAAAACCTCGCAGCGATTTCTGTCTAACCAAATTGCGAATTCTCCTTTATTCTTATATTTTATTACAATCCCACTCTTTAATGTACGTGTCATTTCCGCATCTTGAAGCATCCATTTTAAAGATTTGAGTATTTAGCACAAATCAAAGAATTAGATCCGTAGCATTTTGATAATAATTTTGAAAAGTAATATTAATTTCATCTTTTCCATAAATTTTGCCTGCAGCATAATTAGTGACGTATTTAGCTAAATACCAACTCGTCTTCCCATTAAAGCAGATAAAGGTTTGATAAGTATGAAACAAGTTTCCATTTACCGGATCACGTTATAACTTTCTACAATCTGTAAAAGACACAATTATTTTTTACAGTAAATTTTTACCAAACTGTGAATACGTAAAAGTTATCACGGACGATCACCGATCCGTTTTCCCGTCTCAATTCCACGATTTTACAAACGAGTCCATTAATCATCGAAATAGAATCGTCTCGTTCGATAAAGCTATATATATACACATACACATACATACACACATATTACAACTTTCTCAAACGGCATATCTCTCAGAGAATCCCAAGAGCAGAAAGTAACGCGTGTTCGTCCTTAATTCGCGATGTGCATCATCTTGTCCCCCGTGCACTTTCACTAGCCATTCGAGAATCGGGATCAATGTCCCTCGCCATGGTTCAGCGCGTCGTATTGACCTCGGGCCAAGAAAGACGCAATCGCCTCCAATCGAACCTTCAAGGGAGAGCGGTGTGAGCGTCGTAAGAAAGTAGGCCAACAAAACAAACCGCATCGCCTGATTCATACGCTGCAAACTGTTGCTACGTTTCTGGCGAGCAAGTCCTACGTGCACCGTTTTATTTACGATGCTCGCGTAACAGTGTTAGAGAGGCTATGGAGCAAAGCCGAGGGATGATGTTGCATGGCTCGCATGCTGCCGCGCCAAAGAAGGGACGAACGAACCTTCTTGCACGAGATCCTGGCTAATTTGCAGTCCGAGGATGCTCTTTCGATTCGAGAAAGAAGTGCGTCGGAAAAACGAGGATAGAAAATAAGAAAGAGAGGGATTGAAGGAAGGGAGAAAGAAAGGAAGAGAGAGAGAGAGAGAGAGAGATTGCGAAGGCAGTAGAGAAACTGATGTCCTCTGGAGATGAGCAGCCGCCTGAAGGAGAACGATATTGCTCCTTGGCTGGCTGGATACTGTGACTCCTCCACCTCTTTCTCCTTTTCCTCTATCCTGCAGACCACGAATACGAGGAGAAGGATAAAAAGATTACGGGAGCAAATACCCGAGCGGAGACGAACCCGTCGTCGAATGGACCAACGCGGATGGATAAGAATCTTTCGCCTCTCTTTTAGATGGCAAACACCGTGCACAATCCCTTATCCACGGGGATAATCGATCTATTAATTCTTTTATCGAAATCACTTTTCGCGTTCATAAATTTTAGGAGATTTGTATTTTTGGAGAGAAGTAAATTTAAGAATTTCAGATATTTTTGTCTACATTAACCCATTAAAGGCTAATTTTACGCGATGCTAATGTTTCATCTGTAATTTTCTTCCATTCATTTTATATTATTCGATTTTTGTGTGTTTTTTTTTAATGTGTAGAAAGAAAAATTGCAAAAGTTTGTTCGATACTTTTTTCGTTTCGAAGAATTGGCTTGAAATTGTTTACGTTGATACTGGATCTTGTTCGTAATGGATTTAAGAATTCGTTCTTGATATAAAGCGCGATGCTCCTAGTCAAAGATGTAAATACAAATTGGATAAAAATCCTATCTAAATACTCGAAGATAGAAAATGATATTGAAATATAATATGTAGGATGTCACACCTTTAGTTACCTATATCTAAAGATGACTCGATACTTGAAAAGCATCATGATTCTATCTGGGTGCCATTTCCCTGAAATGGCTTTTGTCCTGTTCCAGATAGTGAGAAAATATTTTTTCCGATATTTCACGAGAAAAACGTATTAATCGATGTTCGTAAAACTGAAATTGAAATCCAATCTCAGAGGACGTCTACAGCCCTTAAAAGAGCGTGTATCAGACGACCTGTTAGTCGTATATCCTGTTCGGATCAAAGGAGAGTAATCTTTACCGGATCTCGTGGAAAATCCATGGGATTTATGAAGCACCTCGCTGACATTTCTCGATCCAGTTCTGTAGAATGTAGAAGTTAAGAAGAAATCATTAAAAATCTATCTCCCGTGAATTATTTATTTCTCCTGTACCTTCCTATTCCTTTTCTCTAGCTTCCTATTTAAGGTACTCGGATAATTATGATCAAAGTACTCATATTTTTCATTCATATCATCTTTTTCCCACGTCTTTGCTGTTTCGTTCGAAAGGTATGCTCCAAAAATATTTTAATAGAAATTATGTCGTTGATTAAAAGTTTGAACATCTCTCTAAGAGAGAATAACGTACAGTGAAAAATCTTCGAAACTATTCGATTAATTAATTACATTTCCTTTGACATAAATTTTCATCTTTGTATGATAAAATTACTCGAAATATGATCATCGTTTCTATTTCGTATGTAACACGTTATTATTATAATTTGTGATCATTCACTAACTTAAAATCCTTAACCGTGGAATTTTCAAATGTTTCCAATATTTGGTATTTTAGTACATTTTGCTCCAGATCGTTCTTCGTCATTGATACTCTTTACTATTAAGTAATACCTAATTATAGATTTTGTTCGTACAATTTTATGATAATTCTCTTCAAAATAATTAATGTGAAATACTTTGCAGAGCTGTGTGCGGTCAAATAGATTTTTGATGATTCCTTTTAAATAAATTAATTCAGCATTCCTCTATATAGACACAAGCACAGTAATAACCAGTGTTTCTCTGTTATATTATTTTCTTCAGCTAACATCCACTATAAAATAACACTCATTTTTTTTTTTTTTTTTGTTGCTTTCAGAGAGAAACGTATGAAATCTCGCAGAATAAACATTTTTGTACGTCGCTGTACAGAATATGCTTTTTCGCTTTGTTTCGCTTCTACTATAAAAGATACATAGCTGTTCATTTCTATTGATTCCACATACGACTTTTGTTTAGAACTATGAACATTGTTCTGACTATGTTATTAATTAGAAATTGTACGTGTCACAAAGTGAAATTATTCAAGAAATATCCATCGACCTTTGAAGTCGTTTGAATAATTCCGGCCAGGTAATATCGTACATATTCAACACCAATGGCATATTATTTTAAATAAATTACGACTACGTCAACGAATAATTGAAATGCACAGGAAAAAATCTGTTCCTCCGACGAATAAAGATAGAAAAATAAAGAAAAATCAATCGAGACCGGATTTGTATGTTTAAGCCAAAGTCGAAATCCTTGCTGGCATAAGCGTGTATATGTAGATCTGAAACCGACTGCAGTTTTGACAGCGCGTTTACCATTACGCTCTCGCATTGTGTATATTCCCATATGAGCGCCCCCGTTGAGAAGCTGTGTCCTTTTGATCCACCCTCGCTCTTCAGCCGGCAAAGAAGAAAAGAAAGAAAAAGAGCGGATAGGATGAGGAGTGACGGTCCTTTTGCGCTACGCGCGCGAGGCACGCTGCTTTAGGAAGGACGAGAGAGAGAGTGCAGGCGGAAATAATATTTTACCGTCGAGTCAACGACCGCAGAAGCACGCTCTTATCTCTAGCAAGGAATATCACGAAAATCGGAAGCACGAGGATTTCGATAAAAAGTTCCAGCAGCTTTGCGCGGCCATTCGAGAAACACCATCGATGCCTAAATCGCGAATTTCTTCTGAAATCTCGTCGCTTCTCATATCCAGGAATATCCAGCTATATTCACCGAGAAATTTGTTTAATATTTTTTTCCTTATTATTTTTTCTCTCGATTAAATTCTCTAATCTTGTGAGTTTTGAAAGAAAAAAAGAAAAGATGAAATATTTACAGCGTTACAAATGCCATAATTTAGGAAATGTTTTTCTTCCTCATTCGTAGAAGAACTTTTGTAAAGGTCCTATTATCGTAGTACACGTTTTATATAGCATCGATAAAACAATATTTTTCAATAACGCATATACATGAATCTCGAATTTTTTAATTTTCAATTCTCCAAAAGTTCAGATTTTTCGTTATAAATCCGTAGACCATTAGATTTTTAGCTTTTTGAATTTTTAAAATTCCGTTTTGTATTATTCGTCGAATGAGGTTTACGCAACTTTACGGATTATTGTATTGCTCGATCCCTAATGGGTTAATTGGTAAGTGAAATGGCTATGTGATTTTACGATATTATTATCATTAAAAAGCGAAGGTGAAAGGAAGATCGATCGGACACTCTCTAATTTTATATTTTACGTGGAACTACTTTCCTATCTGGGATTTTTGATAAAACGTTAAGTGAAGTCACGTTTAATGTTTTATACTCGGGAGAACGGGACTTCCTTGTTCGTTTATATAAGCAAACATCGTACAGAATCGGTAAATCGCGAGAGGAAACGTAAACCTGTTTATATCCACTTGCCAGAAACAGGGAGAAAATGAGGTTCTCCCTTGAAAAATCGCAACATGTCATTATTCCACGAAAGCTGAAAGGCAGTTGATGAAAAATATAAAATCAGGTTAATGCTAGACAAAGATAAATTTTACGAAAGCCGGAAACGTCGATACGTGTCTTTAATTTTACTTACAGGTAATGTTTTCTAAATCCTACTGCGTCTGATTATGACTGACCTCTTCTACTTTATTGCAACGTGAATTTACATTACATCGTTACTCTAGTATCGAGTAGTCTACTTATTGGCTCTCGGTTTCCAAATTAAAATAATAATTCACATCTGTACTCGTAAAATATCGAAAAAGCTATATTTTACCTATAAATTAGTTTTTCAAATAAAATATCCTCTCGTTCTTCTCTATTCTAATCTAAAACGCATAAACTTCCTCAATTGTGCTGAAATGTTAACCGAAATAAATTTCATCCATAATTTAGCGATCAAATTGCAATACCATTTACGATAAGCAAGGATATCGTGAGATCTTCGTTGGCGTGGCATTTCGCGTGTCTTTCTAGGACAACAGACAGCTGGAGAACGGTTGTGCCATCAAACCGGAAGGCATCTCCCGGAGGGCGTTTATGTCGCCAGGCGACATCAGTCAAACCGACATGTTACTTTGGTCGACGCGTTATCGTGAAAGGCAGGTGGATGGATAGGGAAAGATGGAAGGTGAAAGAGGGGTAAGAGACACTGGAGAGCATCAGAAGAGGGGAAGTGACGCTTGAACCAAAGGAGGGGACGTGAAAGGAGAAAGCTCCGACTATTCCCAGGTGTAGTCGTGCTGTATCTCATTCTCGACGCGAGCGTCAGGTCGACTGAGACGACGGTATGCCGCTCGTATCGAATTTGCGTCGTATTTGCTCGAGTAAGGCGACGAGACGACACTTTCTTCCGGTTCCTTCGGCGTCGTTCCTCTACCATCGTGTCGGGAGTTGCGCGATAGTTGTTATGACGTGAACGTTTTACCAACTAAAGGGAACACGCTAGTCTTTTCTCTCGGTAGCTGTTGACCCTCGATTCCGGAAATTGTCAACGTGTTACGTAACTGGTAGCATAGGATTCGTTTTGCGAGAATTATTTATAGAAATGAAATAGCTGGCACGTTTGTGATTCTGTTTTTGGAAATGAAACGATCGTGGCTTTATATTACCAGCCTCACAAATTTCTGACATCTTAAAATTAATCAAGTTCGTTCTTGATTAAAAGAAAAATTAGTATAATATACAGTTCCCTGTATCGTTAAACATATTATACGAAAGTACATGAAAGAAGAAATATTTCATGCTGAACCTTTGCTACAATCTGCTGTGATTACATCGCTCCAACGTGTTGAACACTTTCTCTAGTAATTCTAATAACCAAAAGTTACTTGCTTAATTACACGCCAACTGTATCTATTCTTGTGATTTACACACTCTCGTACACTAGCTAGCGTTTCCTCTCGTTGATGAAACTCGCGTATCGTTTCGCGCGTATCTCGCGACTTTTGCCGCGAGAAACGCGTCTTTAAAAATCCAGAACAAACACAGCAGCGTAGCACGGAACGAAGGTGAGTCGTCTCTCAAGAACACCCGTCAAAACGTTTTCTATCCCAGTAACCGGCGCTGTCCCACTCGAAAGACGAGGGCGCACCCCCGTGACCGGCTGGCTGGTCCTGAATTTAAAGCTACACGCCACTGTCGGCGTATAGACGATGGGACAAGGGAAGAGGGCGAGGATCAGAAGACTGGAAAGAGAGGTAATGAGGGTGCAACGGTGTGAGACGGGACGAAACAGAATGAGAAAGACAGACGAAGAAAGAGCGAAAGAGGGTCAGGTGGAGAGGGAGTGTAAAGGAAAGAGGAGAGTGGGTGTTCGAGAGGGCAAGGCGAAACCATCAGCCATCGACCCCGAGAGTCGGGTTCGAGCTCGTTATATTCTCCTACAGGATGCATCCGCGTTTCTGCATCACCATGCAGTTGCACGAAAGCGGTAGAGGGGCAGGGACGCACATTCACCCGCAGCCCATCGTGTACCGTTACTATCGTGGACACGTAACACATAGGTCCTCCTCGTGCGCTCGTGTCATTGAACGTGCCACGCTGCTACCACCTCGGTCACGGCTAATGTGTATCCGTGCAATCGCGACGAAAATTATACATACACTTCCGCCTGTAAGTTGGGACAATCGATAGTTTCGTATGAAACGTAACGAGCAGCGTTATCAAGGAACGATTAATCGATTTGAGCTTTGTGTTGGTGAATTTGCAACAGCAGAAGCTTAGTCGAATAAAGAAACAGCCAAGTATGTAATGGAGTTTTGAAAACGTAGTATAACTTAGACTTCCTTATAGTACACGTATATTAAAAATATAATAAATATTTAAGTGGGAAGAGTGTTTTGTCTGACTTATTGACAGTGCTACACGTAAACAGGAGCGCGTGCAGAATTGCGTTGCGATTCGTCGATTTCCGGTCCACCATAACTCGGTTTGTTCATTGAAAGAACTTGAAATCGTTGGGAATAAAACTGTTTTTCGAGGTGAACTTCGTTGCCATGGTAGAAGGGGAGGGGTACGATTTTAAAAATTGAAGCAGGATCGTATTCGGTGCGTGCGCTCGTTGAGATTTCAACGTAATGGACTCTGTTAGCGACGACGATTGTGTGAGTGTGCTTGTTCATGGATGCACTGCTCGAAAATTGGAAACGTTATTTTATTGACCAAAAATACGAAACGCGCTTTCTAAATCGGGGAGAAGCCAGGCGAGTACGAAATATGGACGCGATTAGATTACAGCGATGAACGTCGAGCCACAGTTCTACGTGCATCGTCGAAACGAAAATTTGTAACTATTTCGAAATTGCTCGAATACTGCAACTACAAAGGGGAACGTAATTGGTCGTTCTGAAGCAAATCCGTATAACGAAATGATCTACGTATGCACATGGGAAGCTCGGTTCAAAGACCAAAACCATTTAAAATGATTTTGTTCGCTTTAAGTTTGATTCTTTATACTCGATATTATATGAGAAGATTATCTCGCGTCGTGGTTTTTGTTGCAACCTGTATACGTCTATCTAAAGGGATAGCAGAGGCAAAAAAGGAAGAAGGAATTAGAATTGTGGGAAAAGCGGCCACATTTTCTTCTTTATTCCCGTTTTCCCCTATAAAGACGAGGGCAATAGAAATTTAGTATTTGGATCGATACTGTTAAATGACATTTATGTCTATATATGACAAAAAAGGCGAGAGCGAGTAAAATAGTCGAAGCTTTAATCGCCGCAGGAATAATCGATATACTCGTCTCTAGGACGACGCTATCAAATTGCTGTTACATTTTTGGGGAACTTTTCTTCTATCTCGGGCTGACCTGTTTCTTTTGCATGCACGCTTTTGTCATGACCTCGATATTGTCGGACGAGACGCAGGTATTCCCAAAAAAGTAGTCTAACGTTTATTTTCTGATGAAATATATGGAATTGATTTTACATTTATTTTACATATTACGATCTTGCGATACATTTTGTATATTACGATCAAATATTCTTTGTTTTTTATAAATTATACGGTAGGGCTACAGGTTAATATATACTATTAATTAGCGACGATATTTCCATATTCAAATTTCTTCTTTAATTGGGTATCGAAAAATTAATTTTTGACCTGTATATTTATATTCAGAATATTCATAAAGCTCGCCGAGATTTTTCACGAAATGGACAGCGAAATTGCAAATAAATCACAGTGCCTGTTGAATAATTTTAGGAATTGTTCGGAGATAATTTAAGAAAATTGGGAATAAGTTTGGGCAATGAAAGGATCAACGATAATAACTCCATTTCCATTATTAAACCTGTTAACCTAGTCACCCCTTAACCAGAGTTTCGTACGGATCAAGTAAATTATAATGCAAATATGTTTTAAACCAAAAGAATTGCATACCGCGCTCATATAATATATCGTAGCGTCAAAGTACGTCCGCCACTTTGATTTTCGCCAAGATATCGACTGTCTATCCGCTCTTTGCTCCCACGATAATGCACATTCATCAAAGGAAGGTCGCGTGGTCGTTGTAAACAGATCCCTGCGGTATTCGCTGCTTTATCGCAAAATTACATTAAACGGTGCAGCACGATAAATGTGGGCAATTAATCAGCGGCAGTAGCCATCGAGCTTTCGAGATGAGTAGCAACAATTTTGAAATGCAGTTTCTTAATTCGCCAAGGGAACGAGCGAACGCGGCGGTGGTTCATTTTTTGAAAGGAACGACAGATACGTTGCCCGCGAGGAGTGTGCTACCGTCTGAATATTAAATGACCGAGGCGTGCTGGACCGCCTCCGTAAACAGTAAAACGAGACACGGAGAAAAAGCTTGAAGAAAAGATGGTCGATAGAGGGAGAGGGCTGACCGAAGTGTGCCCCTTTTGCCATCTCGTGTTTGAAACTGTTACGTGTAATTTTTCAGAAAATTATATCGAAATCTTTGTGAAGATTAAATATCGGTTTAATTTCGGGTATTACAGAACTATAGAGCTACAGTTAATCGATAACGCGAAACAGATTTATTGAAAATTGAAATGGATCTGATTGCATGAATTCTGAATATTGATTCAGTTTTGTCCGAAGAATTAGATAAACGTATCAAGCAGTCTCATTTAACGTGAAAAGCTTAAATGTCTATACATGCACACAGATACTTTTACAATCTTAAATCATAAATCTAGATCATTTTCAAATTTATGTTTATAACATATAACATCGCCTCGTAAATTCCTATCTCACATAATACTCAAACTTTGATCGTTTAACATCGCAACACAGAGCAACATATCCACATTTCCAAGTACATAATCGTAAATCTACTCCAAAGTCTCTATTTACCTTATCGTCTCCAGTAAACAAATTTCCGAAACTTTCGCGGTCGTTTTATCTCTCAACCAGACGCATCTTTGTCGAAGGATAATTTGGTGGAACGAGATGGAGTTTAAAAAAAAAAGGATATGGTTCCTGGTCGGGCTCGACTCCAAAGTTCCAGTTTCCGAGCAGGTTAACGAACGAGGAGGCTTCGGCTTCTCGGCGTGGCATAAACTCGTGTCTTTTCGATGAACGAGGAGGGAATAGCCTCCCCTAAACCCTACAGAGACTCGGGATGGATGCAGGGGTAGGGGGTTAATGGATATCGAGCGAGTCGTGCCAGCCCGCTCACCGTCTCCGTTTCACCCTCTTGTGTTCCTCCTCCTGTTCCCCTTCCGCTCGTTCGGGAGCTTCTTGAAGACTACGAGAGGAGGACGAGATTGTCGAGACTGCTGCTCGCTGGGTAGTTGCTTCATCGAGATCGCGGTACATCGGTCCGTAACGATGCATCCGGTCACCGGCCGAGCATGATAAGGAGAGGGTTGGAAAAGTAGGTGTACACGACGATGAACGCGTGTGCACGCGTTCCGTATACGTACAGTACGTGTACGACGGCCCAGAATTCCTCACTTCGTTCCCTGCTACGCTTTGATCTATGGCGTAATCTACGATGCGTGAGGAATTTGCAGAACGTCACGTAGCCGATAAGGAAATCGTCCAAGGGGAGATAGAGGATGCGCATGGGGAAGATTGCCGTGAGAATGGGGCAGTTATGAACGAGCCAGCGAACGACCGTGATTTCTTGCTAGAAACGAGGTTGCTAAAGAGGCAAACACGTTTCTTGCTTTGATTAGAGATAGATAGTTCCTATAATCGAGAAATTATTATTAGTCTTGGGATGCAACGAGCTATGTACGACGTTTGCTATCGCATAAAGGCGATCGTCAGGGTAGAATATGTTGTGCATTTTGAAAGGAAAGGAGAGGAGGAGGAATGACCGGATGAATTCCCGTTTATTGTCCAAAGATCACGCCACATATCCGTAGAATCTACGTAAGCCAGTTCAAAATCGTAAGGTTTCCGTTTAATCTATTTTGAGAGAAAGACCATAGGATGGTGCAGCGGAAATGAAGATTTTGGTATTCTGGCAATCCGTCGACTACAGCGGTGTGATATCGTCATTTGCGATGGATGGTCGCATTAAATAGCGCGTCCACGCACAAAACGTTGCGAACATGCTCGAAGCATCGGGAAGAAGGATAGATACGTAGTGGTGTACGAATGTGTGTTGCGGAGGAATCATCGGCCGTGATGATTCGTGTTCGCGTGCACCGAGTGCATTCGTTAAATTGCAGAGAAAACGGTTGAATTATTCAGAAATAATTCGAGGGAACCACGGCAATAGCCTTTAGTGAATTATTGCCAGGAATGGAACAGTGGAGAGGTCGTTTGTTTTACTAGTGGACGAGCGCAAACTCCGCGACGAAATTATTCGCTCGGACGTAACCGTGTTCGCGGACGATATTCCCTTTCTTTCTCTTTTTTTCTTTTCCTCGATTCTTCTTTTTTCGATAAAATGCCTCGCGAAATGACTCGAAAAATAGAGCAACTACCGCGTGGCCTGCATCTTTCTCCGAATCCATTAACTTTATGGTAATCACGTTATCTTGGACTAATGCATGAACAATTTTTTACACCTCTTTTTTCTCATTTTTTTTTTTTGTAACGTGTCAGATGTCGGTGCGACACTGCGACTACTGATGTTCCATCTTTGATCGAGCGTCGATAGAGAAGTTGAATTAAAATAAACGTAAAAATATATACACGTACTTTATATAAAATATCAATATGGACATGTATTTTAAATAAGAATTATATCCTTTTTCTTAAATGAGATATAATACTTTCGTCAAAGGACTATTTGTAAATCAACGCTGTATACACGATTGAATTATCAGGCTTGTTATTTTGATTTTATTATTTATTATTTTATATATTTTAACGAAAATACACTATTTCATTAAGAAAGATTTGAATGGTCTTGGGATCTTGGAATACATTGTTTTCTTACAATATTTGTCTAGTTTGAAACACATACGTTCATTCAATTTTACATCGATTATAGATAATTTTATCATCGGTATAACTCGATCAAAGCGTAATAACCAGAAATACAGACTGGTAGCGAGAAGGCGATTGCAATCGCGTGATATAATTCGTAAAATCGACGGGCGTCTTTATCCCATTCCGTTCCATCCGTTCGTTCCAAGATATCCTTGCGTTTCTCTAAACTGGATTAAGACGCGCCGCGGACTTCAATTTCCTAGAAGGAAAATCGAACTAATCAATTTTCCAGGAATGAGAATCGATCAGCTTTAACGTTGATTTCCGTTCTACGCTCCACCGAATTCACGTCGAAAGATCGTTCGTAATTTCGTCGTTGATTTTTCGTTTACGTATCTATCGCCTCGTTCACGACTTAATGTTTAACATAAAATCCGCCTTTGTCGTGTAACTGCTTCAGCGTCAGAAGAATACGCCGCTGTTGTTGCTGCTGGAGAGCGTCAATTTGTTTATGTGGCCATTTTCGCCCACTTTATGAACCAAATACAATAAGACGTTATCAACGACAACATGACGGAGAAACTACAATGATAAAGATGTTCCTGGAGCCTTTCAGCCTGTTAATATGACCATCTTCATACGATATGTTAATTTAACGCAATATGACATTATCAACGATGATTAATAATAAAATATAAAAGTTACAATAATAGAAGTCGTAGAAATGTAAATTGCCTGTAAAATATTCATTGTATCGTATCGAAGCGTAGAAGTTCGAATACAATACCGACAGTAATTACTTTACAGAGAGATTTTTTCTCGTTGTAATGATGTAATGCGATAAAGTGAAATGATCAACGTACATGTTGCGATATGCTGTTACGCTGTTATTAATATTGCGACGATAAATCAAAAGCTCACTAACGATCCGACCCAAGAATTGTTAATTTCTCGATTAATAAAATTTTCTCCTTAATATTTTTAAAACGCTATAGCACGGACGTGGATCTAATATGGAGATTCCACCGTAATTAATTTTCTAGAAATAAGAATTTAAAGTGGGGTTTGACGCGAATTTCCATTCTACGCTCGACCCAGTTCGCCTTGGTACTTAGACCATCGATCTTTCGTTTTTTATGGCGTTGTTCACGATCCTCTGCCCAACGTAAAATCCGCCTTTGTCGTGTAACCGGTCAAGCGCCAGAGGAATAGGTGCGCTGCTGTTGCTGTTCCGGAAGTGTCTCAGACTGCACGGAACACGCCTCTTACTTGTTCGTAAGTTCGTATTAGCTCTAAGCAAGAGCTGTCGTACTTCTCTCGTACACGCAGTGTTTATTAAATTTTCACGTAACCCGGCGTAGTTCGCCGCCTCGTAGTCGAACATTCTTCTGATAATGGGATTTCAGCCGATCAACTTCCCTCCACTTGTTTCGATCGAAACTTCGAAACTTCGGCTTTTGTAGGTTGCCGCATCGTGCACCAGATCGTCGCGTGTTCGTCTTATTTCGATGCATTGCCAAAATGTAGGCTAAGTTAAGGTGAGTAGTATAGTACAGAGTTGGAACAACGATGCCACGGTAAAGTGAGAACATACCGATGGAATTGAAATGAATTTTGGCGCGAACCTGTGAATTTTTTTCTTTCTAATTAGAGCTTAGAGTTATTAACATTACGTTAGTTAACTATAAATTTTATATATTTTCTTTTGGGAACCGCGATGGGTTGAAATATACTGCATAACGTTTAATTTTTACCAGATACTCTGCGTGTTGTATTTGTGCACCTTTCTGTGATAATATTATCCAAGTTATTCCCATTGTTGACAATTTTTTAGTCCATGAAATTTGTCTTATTTTAATCGTACTAGAAAATGTGGTTCACCGATAACCACCGTAGCAGGCAATGCGCTAAGGGTGAAACGATTATAATTCAATAGTTTTCTTTACTTTAGCTTTCTTTAGTTTAGTTAGTTTAGATTTTGCGATAGCGATTGGAGTAAGCGATTTAAACTGTATTTTACGTAATCTTGCAATGTCAGGACACAGTTTATGTCCTGAGTTTATGTCCGAGTATGAAATCTTCTGCATTCGCGTAAAATATTGAAAACATCGTAACAATAAATGCTTGATGGTTATATATATATACGTATTTGTTTTCTTTGTTAGAAGTTTGTGGACTATTCTAGAGTACATTTTGTCACAAAGTTTTTTTCATTTAACGATAGTTTCTAATATTGGAGTTCCTCGATCATTTCAACCTCTGACTTTTAAATCAAAATTCCTCTAAAATTGGTATGGAAATCAAGGGTAAATTTCTTTCTAGAATGGAACACATATTTTAGAATTTTTCAATCGCTTAGTACGATATTGGAGAAATTATGTAGCTGCGTTTGAGAGCCACAAAAGAAAGTTGATAGGTCACATTTTTCGTTTTTTATAGAAAAGCAATTTTGAAATTCAATATGCTTCCGACCAATTTTTGTGTTGCGAGGATTCTCTTTCTATTTGATTTACAGATTAAATATCATTCTCCCAAATATTTTAAAGATATTAATTGTCACAATACGAATTTTTAGAAATTTATGATTTTTAATGAATTTATCAGAATGTTTCGCTTTTCAGCTCTGTTATATTAAAATAATGCAACTTTGATTTTGCTAGAAAAATATGTCAAAAATTCTATTTATGAGCATATTACCTACTCTGATAAATTTTTCCTAATTAATAATTTTCCTAGTAATTTTAATTAATAATTTTTAATTAATAATTCCTAAATAATTTTTTCGACCTCGGTATCCCTTAAATAGAAAAAACTGTTGCAATAAATATCTTGTTCCACACAAGAGTAAGAACTCGTCGACACAAACCGACCAATATATCTTCGAAATTCCTACTTTCCTCAAGAAAAAAAAAGAAAAAAAAAAAATAAAGAAAAAGAAAAGAAAAGAAAAACGTCATTTTCCCGAGTAATCGATTGCCCATCGATTCACAGCAATTTCATTTGACACCAATAAAGCCCATACGATGAATTAAAGAATTAACCGGACGAAATACAATTGTACAGCACATGCGGTGCAGTGGCGAAGAGGGGCGAAAGGCACAAACGCACCGCTAATGACAGAACAATAGAGTAAAAGGACACGAACGTTTAGCGCCGGCTATTTCAAGTTTACATTTGAATTTTTCAACTCTGACAAATCCTGTGTGTTTAAAGGGTAGTCGAGGCGCTGTGTTTGCCTCGCTGAAAAATTTCATCGATGCTGCATCGGCGATAAAGCATGGGGCGTCGCGACAAGAAAAAACGACGAAAAAAGGGTAAAATGGAGGGGAACGAGAACAGGTAGCGTGGAAATGCGTTCGAGCTGTTTAGCGTATCGTTTATTCACCGATACGTGACCGTCGTGCAAGCCGTTCGATCGAATTGCATAGATATTGAACACGTCTATTTGCCGGTGCGATTAAAGTAGCCCGCGTGACGCTCGTTGCGCGACTAAACGTACGCAAACACGTTTATCGTGGAATAATTTAGTAGCTGGTAACGTAACGTGCACACACGTGCGATACGTGGCTAGACTAACGCCATGGTCCTACTGGGATTCACGTTGAGTATCACATGCACGCGTGCACATTTTCAGTTAGAAGTGAACGTTAGCCTCGTCTGTTCATGTTTGTTTGACCATTTGCGTGTATATACTGCCGGAATCTCGAACTAAGACTATTAAGATACTAAGTAATTAATTAGCCTAGTTTTAGAGCAACGGAAAGTTTCTCATATTCTTGTTTTATCAAGGGTAACGTAATTCAGTGTCTTGAAATTTTGACGTTCTACATATTTTAAATACCAATATTTTTCCACGTTGCGCTTCATGAAATTTTTAAATCGTGTCGTAAAACTTATAAATTGGTAATTGCACAGTATAGTTTGTTTTGACGATAAATTTGATACTTGTTAATCCATAGGTAAACTGTAAATTTTGATATATTCGTGGTTTGTTTATTATTGGCTTTTCGGTTTCGTGTTATTAATATGTTCCGTCCTGTTTCCACGTTTCTTGAACGCTCATCGCTTCCAGTTCACTTGCCCGGGACAATTTTCAAGTAACCGAAAATGTACAATAAACGTCGAGGCGACGAACAAGGTTCAAATGGTAGCTTCATAACGAAAGAGAAGAAAGAAGAAGATTAATCAACGATTAACGAGAAATTCTCTTTGAAGATATAAGGAGCTCTCTTTGTTCGTTAAATTTATCGGTAAGAAGGCAATGTTCATAAAATAAGATCAAGTGTCGTTTTTGCAATTTTTACCTTATAATCTTAAAAATAATAACAGAAGTATCTGGTAATCAGCTTTCAACTTAATCCCTTTTTTATTTCAAGTAACTTTCGGTCTCCCAAGAGTTACATAATAAAATGTAAACTATGAACCTGCTAGCAATTACAAGACTTATTCTAGAACAAATTTTGAATTTTAGATATAACACGTAAATTTGCTTTTAATTATTTCTGTACACGTCAAAAGTAAACGATGTTCTTATGATCGCTGCCGAAAATCTTGAAAGTTTTGAAGCGTGATTCTTGGAAATTTAATCAATGCTTCGTTTTCGTTATACGGCACTCTCCCGCGTCGCCATCACCGGAAGAGACGTAATGTCGGAAGGCGCGATGCAATTTGCACGGCTCAGAGTCACCAATTGGCCATACACTCGGGACACTTTTGTCGCTGATACGTGTCGTTGATTCAACGACCCATAGCGATTTTATCGAGGACATAAGTAGTTTGCAAGAGGAGGATCGATCGGTTTTGTATTCATTATTTTCATTCGTACTCGTGTATTCTCCTCTTGTGTTCTCTGCTTCAATTCAATATTGTATTGATTCCGATATTGTATTTTTTTTTTTTTTTTTGTGGATGACTCAAGCAATGTGAGCGATTATTTAAATAAATTTAAAAAGTTAAAAGATTTTTTTGAAACTTTTATTAAACATTATTTGTAACGTCATTTACTGTAACGTTTTATCATTCTCTAGTGGATCTTTTTACTAATTCTATATTTTTATTTATCACTTATGCCAATTTCTTGTCTCGTAGCATCAAGTCTCATTTGTGGCACACAGTGCTTACGACACAAATAAAAATTTCATTTCAATTTTAATTTTCATATATTAGAGGCATCTGATCTAATTCACACGTGGCAGTACTATTGCACTTGATTATTGTCATTTAAAATTCAATCACTCAAGCTCTCGTACCAAACACTTATTCTCACAGGATATACAAGAAAAGAAAAACCCCGAAGAAAAAAAAGGAATAAAAATTTCGATCAAATAACTCATACATCGTCGCTCGTAATTAATCAAACGGATTTAAAGTCCATGCATATCGCTCGATTAATTTCTTTTTTTCATTGTTCCAACAAAGAATCATGTAGATATATTAGCAATAGCGAGAATTCTCTTACTCGGCTCTTGTAACAAAAGCAAAGTAAAAGACGGTTTAAATTAAAAGTAAAATACGGTTTAAATAATGAGAAGCTATGCCGTACAATTTTTCAATTAACCTATCATTCACGCGAACGTAACCTAATCCCTACCTACTTAAATAATACCGTTTCCCGTCGCCATAAACACCGGGTAGGAAAGCGACACGAGACTCGCGTTTGGCGCAATTTCCTTCCTCGAAGAGAGCCGTGGGCAGCCGAACTCTGCTTCTCAAAGGTTTGACCCGGTTGATACGATTACGGGTCGCCGTTTAAATTATCTTTTAGTGTCCCAGAGCCGGTAAAGTGGCCGGAATAATGAGCTCATTACCGTGCAAATTAGCTGTGCGATTCGTTGGCTTAGTCAAGGACGACGATATTACGCGATGGTCGACGATACAAGTTCGAGAACGTTGCCAAGGAGCTCCATTGAAAAACGAGAGCCCCTGGTGAAGTACCCCCACGCGTGTCACGGGGGTGCAGTCCGTGTGTACTTGCACTCGCCTGTGTATATCCTCTTTTTCCGTAACAGGAGAAAGAGAGAAAGAAGCTTTTGTCGTGTTCACCGAGCGTCGATGAAAAGCAATCCCGGCGAATGAAAATAAACGGGTCCGGCCGACCACTCGACGAACCAACTGGCGTGCGTGTTACGGTTGAGAGTTTAAAGAGGGTTGGATCGGGGGTTGAATCGGGGGGAGACGAAGGAGCACGTTCCAAGGCGGCGCAACACGAGGGCGGCAGCGCCAGCCAAGCTTCGATGTTTCACCCATGGTCGATCAGGAAATTGGCTCTCCTTTCGTCGTTTTATCGCGCGTAAAACTGTGACGCCTCTAACCCTGGTGACGACTTAATTTACCGGCACAATGCTTAGACCCAGCGAGAATTTCAACTCTCTTCTCCCCTCCTCTGTTTCTTCTACCTTTGTTCGTTCTTGTATCTTTGCTACTGTCGCAAAGTTGCTGATTAATGGGTTCGAAGATCATTGGATCTTACCAATCCCCTTTGGGGTTTATTCCGACAGTTTCCATCATCCCTTAAAGATTGGTTATATCTTCCTTTTTCTTTCTTTCTCTCTTTTTTTTCTAATTAGTATCTTTCATTATTTTTAGTTGTATTTTTACGGTTGAACTAACCGGTTGGCATCGCCAGCAATCGTATTAGTTACATCGACGTTGGAACGTATACACGTTAGATTAATTTAAATAACTTAGGATGTTTCAAGAATTTAAAGACGCCTGAACATGGCTCGAGATTTATAGCCACCTATCTTTGTTTTATTGCTCGTTTTATTTTTTCAAGTTTATGATGTTTGTTGTTTCATTGGCGAGGCTCTTACAGGTTTTAATAATGATTCCAGTGAAGGAGACTAAGTATTCGCAATCTTAATCGCTTCAAACGAAAGTTTAATCTTTTACGGCTATCTACCGGTGTGAAACTTTCCCTGGACGGCTACTCGTGTAGGAAAAATTGCGAGGAAGCTCTTTTGGTAGTTAGAGAGGAGAATTCTTACTGTAAAGAATCTTCGTCCGAAGTTGTGAATCGTAGATACCTGTGTAGCGCGATCCAGGAAATAATCCTTAAATACACAACGAAGATAATTTACTGAAGTAGACTATTAGGAAAATATGGAGAGAAGAATGAAAAAAAGATCTCTTAACCTAATGTCCAAGTAGAAACCTCGTGCAGTAATAAAAAATTATCGAAGCGAACGTCGTCTACTCTTATCTGTTTATCTTCTTTTGTTTAATCTTTACAGCAGGCATTTCGATCAAAAGTACTGTAGACGATACAGAAAATTTGTGGTATAAAAGTCTAATGTTCGATAGAAAAAATTTTAAAATATTCCTCTTTCTTAATTAAAGAGGTACCTTATTTGAGCTTCAAATTCCTTCAACGTTTTACCACATTTCTTAAATCTTTTTCTTTAAATACTTAAGCTTAGTAGAACGTGTGGTAATACGAAGTAGGAATAGGCAGCGTTGGAATTTGGGTTAACCTTGACGCCTTTGCTCACATTTTTACATTACGTAACAGAAAGGCAAGAAAAAAGAATACAAAGAAAATATGGCAAGAAGAAAAGGAAAAATCAAATTTGTTATATTCGCGAAGAAAGGGAAGAATTTCATGATGACGTGATATGACGCGACGTGACCTCAGGGCGTAGCATTTCCCGGCAACCAGCCGGAACCATCAAGAACACGGAAAAAGAACAGCGCGGATATCCGTGGGCAGACTTTAAAGTAATAATCCAGAGACGAGGAGCGAAGTAATTTCAATTGTAAATGCCCGGGCGCGGCTAACTTTGTTCGCTAAGGAAAATAGCCAAGACGCGGACCTTTCTTCCCATGATCAACCAGGGTCAGAGGTGACAGCCATAGATTCAGTTCTAACGTGTTTAAATCGCTTTTCATTCTTGTAACGTGAAAAACACCAAAATGAGGAGGAATGAAACTAGTCTTCGAACTTGATTTATGGCTTTACATTTTCACGATCGCTAACGATAAATTTCTATTAGCTTATAGTAATTATTATACAATAGGCTGATCACTATTAACGTGGGAATATTAATTATTTTAATATCTGAAAAATTTTGTTGACAGATAAATTGGGTTACATCAGTGATTATGGTAATCCTTTAAAAGAGACTAATTTTGTTCCATTATTCTTAATCACTCATGATTTTCCCAGATCTTTCTCGCAACACTGTAGTATTGTAGGAATAAATATATTTTATGGTAACGGAGAATAGTTGCATTATGATGTACCTAGTATTTCATTTGCATGTTTGATTATCGATTATTAAAGGTAGTTGAATTTGATTTGCATAAATACAATGATCGAGTGAATGCAAATTGGCACGTTGGTATGATTACAAAAATACGATGACCGAAGATGAAAAAGCCACATGTATCTTTCTAACTGCAATTTATTTTATTTAATTAACTTTTTAATTTTATCGAAATAAAGCGCACATGAGTTTGTAGAATATTTAATTTGTCATTTATTAATAAATAATTTAAACACGTTACTCATTGATTAAGCGTTTCAAAACTTATATCCTTAGAGATCGAACAATTCTCTGGTCCATATGTTTAACATACTTCGTAACAAGTACTTTAAAACAGTACTTTAATACCGAATTGGTGTCAATGTCTGTAACACGTGTAATTCGGGTCAGAAACTAATTGCGTGTGCGTAGCTCTTGAATTGCGTTGTTCTCTACTTTACAAAATGTATGTTATTAGTAGAATCAATGTAAGCAAATACGTGCACCAATATTGAAATTTCTTTACACGTATATTTATAATTATCGAATATTACTTTTTACGTAAAAATATAACATCAAAAGCAAACAGTAATTTGAGCAACGCGTGATCATCAAGCAACACTTCGTAAAAAAGCGAATATTATTAATCCTCACTGAGGCGAACTTCTTTAAACTAGAAAATATTTGCCAACAAAAATTGTCACGGAATCATCGCGGATACAAATTGTCATGGACTGTGGATATTTACGCAAATACATGTTTACACGTGTAATTCGGATCAGAAATTCATTGCGTGTGCGTAGCTCTTGAATTGCGTTGTTTTCTACTTTACAAAATGTATCTTATTAGCGGAATAAATGTAAGCAAATACGTGCACCAATATTGAAATGTTTTTTCATGTATATTTATAATTATCGAATATTACTCTTTACGTAAAAATATAACATCAAAAGCAAACAGTAATTTGAGCAACGCGTGATCATCAAGCAACACTTCGTAAAAAGGCGAATATTATTAATCCTCACTGAGGCGAACTTCTTTAAACTAGAAAATATTTGCCAACAAAAATTGCCACCGAATCATCGCGAACACAAATTGTCATGGACTGTGCATATTTACGCAAATACATGTTTTTACGAAAACAGTTAAAAAAAGTAGTCAGAAATTTGCTTCGCCTATTAAATATTATAATAAAAACTGTATGTTGGATACTTCGTAAAATTAAATTCCACGCAATGTATACATTATCTTCGGTATAATGTAACATCCAATAAATAAAGAGAGATATGTACATTGACAAAAAATACGAACGGAAAATATTAAGAGAATAAAAGATATAATAGAGGCAGAAGGCTATATAATTTCTATAAATGTGCAATGTTTGCGAACATGTAAAATACGGAAGATTGTTTAGTGGCGTTCGAAGCGAAAGCAATGAAAACGAAAAAGAGGCATCGACCGATGGCACAAGAATAAAAACATCTGTCGTGGTTGAGTTTCGTACGTCACGATGCGTTTGAAAATCTCATTTGCCTCGACGATGTTTTTTTTCTACCTTACTGGGACCATAGACAAACAGTTATACATATCCGTTCTATATTTTTTCAACGATGCGAGCAAAATTGAAACGCGCTTTGCGAGATTGAAAGAAACGAATGACGTGGAAGGAATAAAATTAGACACGGAAAGGGGCAGCGAAAGAAGATATTATGACTCGCAATGGCGGACGTAAAAGTTTCTCGTTCGCGACGATATCGGAAACGGGGAGAAGGAAATTCAAGAAACAACTGTCGGAATGAACGATGGAAAAAAAGACGATACTCAACCTGGATGAATATTGTGCTCGATAGGAAAAGTAGATACTTATGTATTTCAATTGAAAATTTCTTTATCCGGTTAAGCGAAAAGAAGGGATGAATTAAAGAAAAAAAAAAAAAAAAAGAACTGCGTAGTAGAAAGTAGTAAAGAATTAAGAGAGTGATAACGAAGATAAAATGATAAGAAACAGGAAGTTCTAAGGAAATTTTAAGAGAAATGCAAGTGAAGTGCAAGTACAATAAAGTGGGATTCATATGCATATGTATATACTAAACTGATACTTGGAAATCAAGAAAGTTTTTGATACTGACAAGCTTCTTAACAAGTTCCAAAGAATATTTGCAACGTGCTGCTTCCTAATACATATTTAATGAGCCAAGGTTAAATGTTCTAGTGGTAGTTATAGACCTCGTCTTATTTTGTCAAGGTACGGTCATGTGCCTTGTAACTTGGCCATTAACGATCAACGATAAAACAATTCGAAAAATGTATTTCCTGGGTTTCTTACGAGTACCTCTTTTTTTCTAATAATGGAATAAATAAAAAACAGAAAGATAGATGAAATTGCCAATTGAACTCTTCAACGAGACACTTGAAACTTAACGAGGTTTAGATACCATCGAGCATTTTTACATAATTCATAAGAAAGAACCTTTTCAGTTTAGTAGGTGATTTAAGATTCTTCTACAGTATCTTACAATTCATTTCGTTTCATGCTTATTGAAACTGAATAGAAAAAAATTCGATAAGATTAAGTGTATGTTTAACTTCTTAACGCGATAAAGGGAAATGGCGAGGAAGTATTATCGAAAATATCACGATCAACTAGAAAGGAGTGAAACATTATGCGAGGATCGAGAAAGAGTTCCGGACGATAATATGGATCGAATTAAATTGAATATGCTCTCGCTAAACAGCAGGGATATGTTGAATTGAATTTGGAAGGAAGCACCGGTTGTAATTCGATTCACGAACGTCTAACTGAAAAGCACGCTACTAGCACTCTATTTTTGCTATTCGACAAAGGAATACGATGATTGCATGGTTTCTAGGATAACAAGGGAAGAAAATATAAATAACATCGTACAATGGTACCTATGTTTCCGTGCGAGGGCACAATAACGTTTGCAACTTCTACTTTGTATTCTCATTACGTGTTTCCTGCACGATTAATATTGAAACAAAAATGTCGGATGGTTGGCCAGGAAACGGAATTAATAAAGCGTTGCGTTTATTTCTCATTGTTACACTCGCGCAAAGTTACGGAATACAGCCACGAACGTATGCCAAAAGACACAGTATAACACCTTTGTAAAAGATTCGAATTATTTCGTAGAATCGGTAGAGGAGATACTTTTCTTGTAAGTAATATCAGAGAATAATTCTGATGTTGCTTATAAGACATCCGTTCAAATTACGTACAAACGAGAGTCCTCTTTTAATGATATTTTTCAACTCGCAAATTACAAATTATCGATAGATTCTCTTGCGTAATTGGAACAAGCTTGATAACGAAACGAATGAAATTTTACAAGCGCGCTTTCATCTGCATAAAATTGTAATATTACAAGAAGGAACTCGATCGTCGCTCGTTATTCACAACTACTGAACCGTTGTGCAAGGAGATTCAAGTGTAGGAGAAAAGAAACGTAACAGATGCAGGTACAGATACAGTGTCGTTCTTATAAACAAGGTCAATGAATTTAAACTATGATTCGTTATTTCATCCACCGTATTGACCAGACGAGATTTAGTTATACCTGAGATTCGTCCATTACCACGACTAAACAAAATTTCCTTACTGCGAATAAATTCTCAGCTTCCCTCTCCGATTGTTCTCTGCCAACAACCTTCTGCATGATAAACGATAAAAACCTTCCCATGTCAACTGTCTGCAGCTAAAAAAATTTCAGCGGAGCAAGAATACGAAAAACGTCAGGAACGGCCACGAAACGTGGGTACGATAAGCGCGAAAGTTAGCAACACGATTGCAACGTGAGATGTCCCTTCCGTCCGGTGACGAGGGTGCTCGCAAGCGTAAGTGGTAGTTTAGAGTGTAAACGCGGTAGTACGAATCAGTTTCCCGGAGTCTATATTCATAACGAATAAGTTATTCAACCAGCCTAGGGTGTGCCTATCTGGTTGTATGTATAGGCCCGTCACGTTGTCTCGTATTATCCACATAATCGGAGAACGTGGAATGTAACCAGAGAGGAAGAGAAGGATTAAGCATAGATGAGAGAGTAAGAGAAGGAGAGAAGGTAAGAGGAGGAGAGATAGATAGATAGAGATAGAGATAGATAGATAAATAGAGAGAGAGAGAGAGAGAGAGAAGGAAAGTGACAGAGCATATACCTTATCCGTATGTCTCGTACTCGTCGTTGGCTCCGCCATCTCTGCGAGAGCGCAACCCTTCAGACTGTCTAGGGATCCGTGTACAAACCGCCGGTATACTTGAGCGATAATTTTCACAGTGACTGACAGCACTCGCAGAGCCGCGTCCTGCTGTTTCCCCGTTTTTATTTTCGAGACAGAGTATTAAGCTATTTGCGTTCACCGGATCCGGTCGCTTTGTTTTTCGACAACAACCTTCCCGCTTGACGTCTCGCGATAAAGTTCGATCGATACTTCTCGTTCGTTCGTTCGTTCGTACGTTCGTTCATTCGTTCGTTCGTTCGTTCGTTCGTTCGTTCTTTTTACCATGGAGTTATTCCGCTGGAAAAATAAACCGAGCCGACGAGAATGGAATAGAGACAGGAATAGAGGAAGAGAGGTGGCACACGCTTCGAAACTTTAATTACGCGATTTCGTTATAATTATATCATATTTGGAAACGAGCATTTTTGCGTTCTCGGCTGCTACCGCTGGCATAGACAGCCATAGGGAGAACAGTTTCAGAGTTTCGTTCCGAATCGGTAACTTCTCGCGCTTTCCAGAAGTAACTTTTACCGAGCGTTGTCGATGAACATTTCGAATTTAGTTTCGCATCGATTCGCGCGTCAGCTCGGCTTCTGACCTGCCATTTTGCCATTTCCGAGAAAACGTTGCCTTTCGCGTGACGCCCACTTACTTTCGGTCATTTCGATGCTTACGTGTTTTAAGTACGTGTACTCGTCCTACCTTTCTACGATACATGCGCGTAATCGTGATAAAGATCGCGTTTGACCTATCGCTTAATTCAAGTAACACAGACGTATCTTACTCAACGACGCGGAAATTTAGAAGAAGATACGAGTTACGGATAATACACGGTAACGCTAAGACTAAGCGATGTATAAAGATGTCGAAGAGATCAAAATGAGAGATAAACGGAAGAACATATAATGTAAGGGAAGAAGTATATCCACGTATCACAATAAAAAATCGCTTTTTCCTAAAAATAAAAATATCGTTGTAAACTTGCAAAATTTCCATGAAAAGTTACGAATCGATCGTTTAAATCAGTCTGGTAATCCTAGTATCGAAGCTAAGTATTCTTATTTCTAAAAAATCAAAGTTCTTCGACATCATCGATTTTCTCCGTTATTATAATTCAACGGAATTAATTAGAAAATTTTATATTTACGTTAACAAATCTCATCCGAATTTCGATGGTCTCTTGACGTATCGTAAGAAGATGAAACGTGCGTAAAACGAACGAAACTAGCACTTTGATAATTCTAAATACATCGATATACGGAGGATTATTTATTAGAAATACTAGCTGATACAGCCAGCCTTTGCTATCGATTTTATATTTTTTATATTTTTGAATAACATGGCTGACGATTTTGTGAATTTCTATTGGATCGGTAAACGTACCGTAGTTCGTGAAATAACATCGATTGTTACACAGCGAAGTCGCGAAGTTGCTTTTGACATGCCGCATTCCGGAAAGAGAGAGACATTGTTCGAAGGGGAAATCATATTGCCTCGCTATATTATGCTAGCGATTCAAAAGAAAATACGATCGCAGCGAAGAAGGTCGCTGTTGCGTTGCGAATATCCGCGAAACTGTCTCTTTATATTTCCTGCTGTCTCGTGGTTTCTTCTGTCATGGGTTAATGTTTCACGCGCTTAAATCCTACTCGAGATATGCTGCTTAAAATGGTGAAAATCGCATGGAAATCCATCCAGTGGAACTCGAGATTAGCTGGAACATGCTACAGACGCTTGCTGCGAACTTTATTTTACGCTATGGATAGAAAGAAGATATAGATTTTCAACTTTGACGTAGATTTACTAGATTCTCTCGATCTGATAAAAGTTGCGTCAAAAGTTTGAAACGAGTAGAGTGACTTGAAACTGTTGCGAATAACGGAATGGTTAGCTGTACGATGTTTCTATTGTAATTCCAGTGAAAAGCTGTGGACAAAGCTGGAAAATTGTTAAACAAGTATCGTTTAAAATTCAAACAACTTTGAAAAATCATTCAAAACTACACGAGGATCTTTAAAAACAGATTTTATAAATTTGACGAATGATTGCTTGAAGCGTGTAAAGAAATCGTTAAGAAACGTGGAAGTTACTTCGATGTGAAAACGCTAACAAATAATACGATTTCTTATCAGTGGAAGCCCTCGCTGTTTTTCTTTTCCTATTTGTACGAACGTTAATGATCATATAACCGCAGAAAAGATCAAATTTACTGAAATTAAATCCCTAGTTTTCGCGTACAAACGCAAATATCTCTTTCCTTCATAATTATGCTATTTTTGTGTTTATTAATCATATAACGCGGTAATGATATCGTATAATGTTCGAAGCGAGTCATTCATTGAGTTACAAGGTATTTTCTTTGGAACTACCGCGATTATCGTGATTTTTTCGAATTAAACGTTACATAAAGACCAATCGTTTGATGTAATACGTTTTTCGAGGGTTCCATTTCTCTAAACTGCAAAATTTCCCACGCTCAAATGCAGTGACATATTTTCATGCGAAGATGACGAAGCTCTTCATAGCGCAAACAAAAATCTTAATATTTTTCTTCACGATATCTCTGGTTTGTCTACTGTATCGTGTGATTTGAACGTTACACGCAAATGTATCCTACGAATGTTATCTCGCTCGTTACTGTACCATTCGATCCTATTGCATCCCATTGTTATACCATTACGCTATCGCTTTATACACAGCAATTACGTACGTATTATTGGTCGAAGTCGTAACGCCAAGAATATCCGTAAAGCAGCCATTAGGCTGACTAGGATCATATCCATACTCCACCGTCGCCTCGCGCCCGCCATAAGACACCGCCAACACCTTATCTACTTATCCCTAATTTCGCACAATGCACTACCGGTGAACAAAGGTTGATTAAAGGTTTGCTTAGCCATTAAAATATTCCATTAACGTTCTCGCCTGTGTGCTATCGGGCGCACAGTGTAGGTGAGGTCAGGTGAACGACGAAGAAAGAGGAGACGATGAACCGAATAGCTGCAGAGCGTATGAGAAAGTGAGACGGAGATGGACAGCTAGACGGAGGAAGACATATATATCTTGGAGAGTGAAAGAGAGGAGAAGGCTAGTAGGCAGAGGAAGGACGAGACGACGGAGGAACCTTATTAAGGGTGTCTGTTCCGCCTCCTCGAGCGCTTAAATTTCAAACTGTCGCTCTACGAAACACGGCGACGTCGTTAAGGCTCGGCCGTCGAGATTAAAGGCTTTCGAGATTCGAGAGATTTAAAGTCTGGAATTGTCCGCAATTAGTGCGAAACGGATAAGGAGAGGACAGCGACTGGTAGGGTGGTAGCGAGGGATGGAACGATGGTAGAGAGTTGACCGGGTGGCAAGCTCCTTCAGGAAAAGTACAGAGAGCTTCCTGCAAGAAACGAAAGAGCCAGTAGAACGTTAACGAGAGAGGTCTTAAGATGCGTCGTGATCATTATCGACATTCTTCATTGTCTGAGCGATGTCGTCTCATCCTCGTCCGGACAAACGTATTGTTCTTACGAACGCAAATAAGACGATGTAGCTCTTTGTGGACGTCGTCGCGAAAGCCAATCGTCCGTATCAGTCGCGCCGACTGTTTGTTTCCCTTCGATTCCCGCGTTTTTTTTTTCTCATTTTTCTTTCTTCTTCTCTCCCTTTTTTTTCTTTTTCTTTTTGCTTTTCCTGGTTCGCTTGTTACCCAGCGTAATAATGGATATCGTCGAAAGACAGAATGAAAGTTACGGTAGAATAGATTTTCACCTACGCAGCATTTTCCACGACGGTGGCTATTCAATTTTGATATCCTCCGGTTTTCGTCGTTTTGTAAAATAATCGTTGTTTCTCGGTTCGAACATACGCACACACGCGTATTACCGTATTACCGAGGGAAAAATTATTAAACGCGAAAGCTAAGAATTTGGAAAAATGTTGATACAGAATTTTGACCGGTTAGGGAGTTCGTTTTTCGATAATCGTTCGAAACAATGGAATTAATTAACGATATTTGAAGCATTCATTTAATCACTGACAATTATTAATATTTGATTTCGTTAGTAATAATTATTAACCAATCGACTGTTTAGCGATTGAAAGTAGGTTAGTGAATTTTTCCATTACGATCGAGTTAATCGTGATTAAATTTTGGAGGTTTCTAATAAAACATCGTTTACGCGTACTTCCTATCGTTAATAAGAAAAAGAATGGAAGATTTCTGTGCTAAATGGAAGGCGACGTTCTTCCTTTCAAATAGTATAATTTCTCCAGAGAAGTATATCACTCGCATCCGAAAAATATGTGTTAGATCCTCTTTCGCGTTTTTCACTGGCAAATTTTGAAATGAAAACATGGGCTTGGTAGCGTGGCGCACGTTCTTCGGAATGAAATTACAGTTTTTCCTTTTTGCTGGCGACGAGAGATTCTCTCTAACGAGACTTTTTCACGGGGAAATTTCCACGAGATATATTCCACGAACGAACGAACGCGGCACCGGTTGATCGAGAATTTTTATATCTAAAAGAAAAAGCCGGGAAGACGCAGTTCGTTAACCGGGCCACGATTATGCCCGTGATTTTTCGATTCGAATTTAAATAGAGCCTCGTTCGAGTCCGTCGTACGATTATTGTTCCTTTAACGCGGTCATAATATATGTACTCGAACATCGGTTTTCTCTCGAACGAACGCGACCGCCGTCCAACAAAATTTAACGAGCGAGTGAAAGTCGTTCATTTCTATAGTTGATGATATTCGTATTCGACCAGCGGTGCATTTTGCTATTTGATATGTTTTACAATTACGAAGATCATTCAACGCGAGCCAACGAGTAAACAGGGAACTAAAAGTTCATAACGGCATGAAAGTTCTAATGTAAAAATAAAATGAAATATTTTATTCGTAAAGCGAAGAATAGAGACATTCGGTTGTGAGATAAAAGTAGAATATTTTACGTTTAGAAATGAGACAAGAAAATATTTCGTGGAAAGCTAGAAGAGAAAGTTAAATTTGGTAGCTGTGCTGATCCGAACTTGCTCTGTAGATTCGGAGGGTACTCGAGGAATGATATCGTGATTCCACTAGTTTGGATATGATAATTTTATAATGGGTCACGTTTTTGTTAGAAATCCCTATTTCAGCTTAAGCAAACTTCGAATGAGAAAAATGGCGAAAATTGAGGAAGTATTTTTTTAGAAGGTTACGTGTTAGGATGATTCGAACGATAAATAAATTTAGATATGTAACGCGATAGCACTCCGTGAAGTAGGCACTTGTTAGAATTGCGGTTAGAGCAAACGGTATTTCTTTCGTCACTTTGATTCAATTCGAATTATCTCCACGTCAAGTGTTTTTAATTATACAAACAATTTATCTTTCAAGTACTGTAGACACGTATACGTGTCATATTATATCGGCGAATATATGTGTATATGTGTTCAACGAGATTTTCCTACTACGAAGCATCGAGATACTCGAAATACAAAAACGCGTTTCAGTATTTTCATATGGTTAAGTAACATATAGAAGATGATCTAGACGTTGTCTAGAGAATACGTTACGAAGAAACATTCAACTTCAGATTTAGTTCATCCAACGCTCAATGTTGAAACAGTTCAGAAGTTTCTTCGAGTATGCGTTAAATTTTCTATCACCTGTGGGAAATTTCTTACTGTAATAGGAAATGCAGAATCTAGCCAAAGGTATTTCTCGTATGTATTTTCACCTTTTTAAATCCCCAATTGTATTCGCGAATCCGCACACATACTTATCAATTGGATCAAACTCGGAGCTTTTAAACGAAAAGACTCTTTTTATTAGAAAAGCACACAGAAAATCGTAAAAAAATGAAAAATCATTCGTCGAAGACAGATTTTTTAGAATTCACGTACGTGATAGTTGAAATAAAGGAACACGTCCCTAACAGACATACCGTACGAAACGTTTTCACACATGACTCACTCACTGATGTCCGAGATGCATTCATGCATACAAGTTACGCCGCATAGAACGTGGTCCTTTGATTCGACGGCTCGATAGGATGCGCAGATTCGCCGCCTCTATTTCACAAATTAGATTTACACGGGTGTCACGTGCTCGGTCGTTATCTCGTTTCCAATACGCGTTGCCGAGCGAAACTTTTAGAAAGAGGGTAGACGCACTCGCGTCCGTACACGACGAACGTACGATTGTTTCCTGGACGGTGGAAGCAGTTGGTTTTTCCCGAAATAGCACTGCGAAAATCCCGGAACTATCGTCGATGCTTCCGCGCCTCTTTTTTCCGCGGTAATTTTACGCGCCGGCGAATTCCGTCAGAGATACCCGTGAAATCAGTTCGCCCTTTCATCCCTCGTATCAGCACATCCACGTTGAAAAAGGAAGGTAGAAAAAAAAATTTGGGGAAAAATGGAAACGGCGTTTTGTGAAAATTTCTGAAAGCACCTGGCAGACTTCTATCGATCATCGTCTGACACGTAACGAAACGATGTATCCGAATGCGTAACGTGCACGAGTATGTCTGTGACTGTCGAACACGGCTCGATCGCGCTCTTTTTACGAATCGGATCCATGCGAGACCCATGAAACTTCACTCAACGACCGACAAGATCAACTCGCAAAGTTAACGGACAGCGTGACACACGCGGAAGCAGACTCGTAATCGCAGGACACTTACCAACAAAAATTAGGCATCTGGCCAGCATCGTTCGGATCCTGAGCCGTCCTTGGACCTCTTGGTCAACCTTGTCGAAGGCAACTTAAACGAGGAGCACTTAGCCGGTGGTCCTGGAACGTCACACCGGTGCCGGCGCTCGGTCGTGGTGGAACGTGGTCGTGGTCGCGGTCGCGTCGATCGACCGGTAGTCAGTCAGAGGTCTCGTTCGTTCTTCCGATCCTCTGTCCGTGGCCGCGACGTACGCGCGAAGTAACACGCGACGACGAGGCAGCGAGGATCAGCGACGATGGTAAGTCACGGATGGTTAGGGACTTGTCTGTCACACGGCGATCGGTGTCGTGATCGACGTTGATGGTGGTGCAGCCGACCGCGAAAGTGCACGCGGTGGCGGTGCAGGGTCATACGTGCGCGGCCAGACCAGTCGCGGCGTAAATCGGCGCCGAGGAGAGGAGAGGAGGGGACAGATAGGTGTAGATAGAGCGAAAGAGGTCCGGCAGAAAACGCGGCGCGTCCACCCTCGCGAAAGTCTTTGGCCTCCGGCACCGCCGGCCACGACTGATCGTACCGGAGAACCCCCGCGAGTCCTCGCGCGCATGCGTCCAACCCTCTCCCTCGCGAACTATAGCGATCCTTCTCGCGCCAACTTTAGCTTTCCACTGTCTCGCTTTTACTCCGCTCGGCCGTGTCGTAGGGGTTGGAAAGGGTAGCTGCAGGTGCCACAAAGAATGAAAGGGAGGACGTACGGTGCGCGGCCGTTGCACGCATCCAGCATTCGTAGATGCTTGCGATGCGTTACGCTTTTGTCCGTTTTTCTCTCTGTCTCTCTTTCATTCCTTCTTTCATTCTTCTCCTTCTTTGTCTTTCTTTTCTATCGTTCCTCGATATTGTCTTACTATGGAGAAAGAAAGTTCTTTCCAGAATATACGGTTGCGTCTTGAGGTACGCTGCAGACGTTCGACGTGAAACGCGAACAGATAGGTAGATGATGAGGATGGGTTAGTTTGCGATTTCTGGTTCGGCAAGTATCTTCTCCTTTTCTCTCGTGCGTTTTTCACGAAGTAGAATGCTACGTAAAGTAGGATGTTGATCCGACCGCTGTTTTCGTCGAGTTTCTGTTGTATATACTTGCTGTTATAGTTCTTTTAGAGCGTCGTAAAGAGTAACTCTAGCGTAATTTTTATTCAGCTTTGTCGCGGATGTTTTCTCGTAGCTTTTGCTACGATCGACAGGGATGGCGTGTGCATGGGTGCTTGGAATGAAAGGCCGCGAGTATTATGCTTGGTGATTGTTCCACGCACGGTGGAACTTTCGAAGACTCGGCCGGCCCGTATTTTGTATTTTGTGTACGACGCGCGCGCGCGCCCGTGTTTTCGCTTGGAAATTGTCGCGCTCGCTTTCCGCGACACGCTATTAATTTAAACGACGGCGCACGAAAGTTTGTAATATATTCGATGTCATTTCGCTTTTAATTTATTCGGTTTTACGTTAATTAAAAGAAAACACAGGCTTTTTTCTATTAAAATATTTGGGACATGCAGCGTTATTAATTTATGTAGAGTTTTTAATTTTACTTTACTGGCTGCGTCTTCGCTCCTCTGTTATACACGACCAGAATCGCTATTGAATTTTAACGCGTAACAAAAATTGCGTTCGGAGCACGTTTCTAGTGGAAAACTACGTGCAAGCTTTTCAACGGTGGCAGCGGGTCTATCGAGGACGAATAGGTTTGCTCCTATCAATTCTTCGTAAGAGTCTGTCGTCATTTTCGTTTTAATTCTTCGATCATAGTCGACGCTAAATGTCTTGGCACTACATCAACGTCACACATGCGTAATATTAGGCTGGCAACTAAGTGATTGCGGATTTTGTCAATACCACCTAATGACAAAATCCGCAATCATTTAGTTGCCAACCCAATACGTTGTATCGTGCGTTCGGTTAGGCAATTCGGTTGGCAAATTACGAAACTCATTTCAGTATCTTAAAAAGTAAAAATATAGCATCCAAAATAATTTGTTACCAGCCGATATTTTATACATCGTTTGACGACAAACGCGTAAAACATTACCTGGATCATAGTTTGGATATACCGAAATATTTAGAACGCATACGCTAGTAGCCTTAAGTTGTCGAAACCGATACACCGAGATCCCAATATCCATTCGTTTAATATGCTATTATCCCTGTCACTGTGTTCATCAGTTGATATTTTTACATTACGTATAAGTATCCCCGATCGAAAGACGTTGTGAACCAAAGATCGCCTGAACTAATAAGAATCATAGAACGCATAGCCTGGACTTCTCAGGTCATTGGAACTCACGTATTAGGCCTTTGAGGTCCTAGGAATCTGTATTTCGGATCTCCGAGATCATCGAAACCAATATATCGGACTTCATAAGTCGTGGAAACCCATACGCTAGGACTTTGAGACCCAGCACTGCCACGACGTCGTTCGAATCCATCTAGGATCGTGACGCCCTTGGAGCCTACACGCTAAAACCCAGAGGCTTTGAAACCAATACACCCTGACCATGAAACTATATACACACCTAGTCTACTGGCTAGGTTTCAGCAAGTTCTTAGCGTATCAGCTTCAACGGCCTCGAGGTCCAAACGTATGGATTTCGGCAATCCCAAAGGTCTAGTATGTGGGTTCCAACGACTTTAGAGGTCCTGTGTATTGGTTACAATGACCTTAGAAACCTAGGACGTAGATTCTAACAAACTCAGAGGCGTAGTGCGCCAGTTCTAACGTTACCGGACGCCTAGTTTATGGGTTCAAACGAGCCAGGAGACCTAATATATGAGTTCCATTGATCATAGAGGAACGGTGTGTGAGTTCCAACAATCTCATAGTTTAGATATTTGGATTTCAACGACATTGATGTAGCAGAATACGCGTTTCATTAATCTTGGTGTCTTGCGATCCTGGTTTCAGCGATTTCACAGACCTGGTGTATGAGTTTCAGCGACATCGCCGTACTACTGGTATATGGGTTCCAACGATCTTGGAGTTCCAGTGCATGGATTCCAATGACCCGGGATGTTTAGTCCATGAATTCCAATAACGTGAAAGTCGTACTATATGAACTTACACGTCTAAATACACAGATACATACACGAATCTTTGCAGGTTCCATTTTAAATATTATCGAACTTCGATTCTGTCTAATTCCTTGTTGAACGTATCAAACAAAGTTCAAACGCAATGTTTATGATACTGTTTGCTATGGAGTATTGATGAATCATCAATGCGTTTAAACTATTAAGAGTCTCGCGTATAATTTAAACGGGCCAGCGAATAATTCATGATTTCGCATACGATAGAGATTAAAGTTTCAGCATCCTTGCCGCATATAATCCCTTCCGAACCGCACACGCGATTTGCGAGCACCAATGATCGTTTATTGTGTTGAAATATGTAGATGCCGTGTAGAGCCAGGAAGAATAAAGCAAAAGCCGGATATTGCATAACGATCGTACGATGCGATATACGTAGTGTTTGAAGCCACGATGCTGTGACGACTCAAAATGTTTCCTCGCTTCGTGGTAACAACTTCGTAGAATTATAAATCGCTTGATTCTTTACTTTCTTTTTTTTTTTTTGCTTTTTTTTTTTGTCTATTCGTTTTACGTGTCTGACGTTCATAGAATTCTCCGAATGGCGAAACGGAATATTTTTGTCAATTTGGCATTGCAATTTAGTCGTTCATGTTTTCGAAATGTACGGGAATTTGCTCGTATCCGAGTTTCAGGTTCTTTATTTTATTATGCGCGTCTGCCAGTTTCTACGTGAACGTCAGAATAAAATAGTGGAAATTGTATTACTGTGCAAAAGTTGCAGACTTTTCGAGAAAAATTTCATAAGGGAAGCAAAGGGTGTGTCCGTGCGATATTACTTGCATTCTGTTACTACTTTTTAAGCATTCGATTGTGGAATTTAGTAATTGCCGTAAAGTATCTCAATTAAATCGAAATATTCGATATTTCAAGAAGAAGAATATCTTGGAAAAAAAAAGAAGAGGAATATGTATAAATGTTTAATTTTCATTCGCGAAACGTTTTTACAATATTTCCAAAAGAATTTTAATACGATCTCGTGTAACGTATCACAATTTAAATGTAATGAATATTTAAAAAAGTATTATTATACGTTCCAGCAGTATTACATCACGGAATCCATAGGTTCCACAGGTTTTATAAAACTTTATAAAGTGACACTAAAGAAAACGTATTAGAGTCAACCTCCACACACAGTAAGGAACAAATCGTAATCGTCATCGTTACAAAACCGTCGAATGATCACAATCTATTGCTATACTTGTGTATATTTCAGTAGCGCGTATATATGAAATCTCAGACGTGCAGCGACTTACGGAAATATTCGATCACTTGATGCAACAAACTTTTCTGCAGCTATATGTTACGTGCTTTAGAAAACTTAATGATTATACGACTATGTGTACTTACCTAACTAATTTTAGAAGACTGGGGATAAAGTTAAATTTTGGTAGAAGAATGGTCTGTATATTCTCAAACTTTGAAACCTACGTACGCAATCGTAAAGGCGTGCAAAAATTCATAGCAAGATCCTCCAGAGAAATACGGATTTTACGTAGCTCGTCTGACTTGAAAAAGGAAAAAAATACACCGATACTACTTTTCCTACGAGCTTGATATTTGTCTTCCAGTACATTCTATTTATTTGTCCCCCGGCTAATCTAATGTAAGAGCTGCAAAGGCAATTCGAGCGAAACTGAAGACACGCGTTTGTATCACAGCTTAACGCCCCATCGCGAAATTCGCTGCTTGTTTCTTTGAGCGTTCGACGAGCACGCTCGTTACCCGTTCCCCGGCGATTCCTTTGTAACAGTTTGCTGAAAATTTATCGCGCTTTATGACGCGTATATTGCGTCCCGGCGTCTTTCTCGTTACCGGTTGTCATGTCGAGATTTCTCGAACGAGCTGCCGACGCGTCGTAAAGGGTAGTCGGCGAAGATGAAGAGCGTCGCACGAGTATCAGCGCGTATGAAAAAAAAAAAGGGTGAACATTTTGCAGTCGTTGCATCTTTGAGGAACTTTGCAACTTACGTGCACGCAGTCTCTCGTCCAAGCTGCACCGAGCTACCTCGGAATGTATAATTTATTCTTTTAGAGTTCCTCCTTATGTTCGTCCATCTTCTTCTCCTCTCCTCTCTCTCTCTCTTTTTCTCTTGTTTTCCTGGTTCCTCTACATTTTTTATCCTTACTCAAACAAGTCTCGTCGTTTTCCATATCGAGCTTTCTTCTGGCAGCGCGCGTTGTCTCTGTGCTTAAAAAGCAAGAAACAAAAGAGAGAAAATGTCGTAAAAAGAGAAAATAATGGAAGAAATAAGAAAGAAAATGCAAGTCGGAAAAATACGTATTCGATTCTTCAATTTTTACGCAGTTATTTGCCAGAGATTCCATCGTCCGAGTTTTAACTACTTCATTAAAATATACTCGCACCCGGTTTGGTTTTCGTTCTCTCCTCTTCCCTCCCTCAATTTCTCTCTCTTTCTCCGGTTTTCTCGGTGCTTTCCGAAACGAGCCCCTGGAAGTTGTAAGAAACTGGATGGCTGCAGTTTCTTCCTCGGAACAGAGGATGCCGGCTATATCATATTCATACAGTTTTTACAAAGTTCTAGGGCTTCGTTGTTTATGCATACGCAGTAGCGAAATTTCTATACCAGAGGCAACGATCCAGCTCGCGATGTAAATTCCAGCGAACGAAATTTTCTGGTTTACTAGGCTCGAACGATCCTTGATCCTTGACTGAGAACGACGAGCCGACTTGGCGAATCAATTTACATTCTATTTTGTTACAATATATTTTAGACTTTGTAATTTAATTAGACGAGCACCGTTTCGTTTTTTAATGCACGGATAGATTATACGAAAGGTACAAGATATTTTGTTTGCACTGGCGAACATTAAATTTGGCCTAATTAATTCGCCTTTATCAAGAGTTTAATGCGGTATTTGAAGAATTTTCTAACTCAGGAACAATCCAGTAATCGGGTTAAGGGGCTGTTCGGTTTAGCGCGCTGAAAATTATGCGTTTCTCGTAAATGTTTTGCAGAAAAGTCGTTGAAGATAATTGCGATTTTTGCGTCTTTCCAAATTATTGTAAAACGGAGGAAAATATTTTATTCAGCCGTACGCGTTATAGTCGGGAAGAGAAACACAACCAACGCTAAAAGCATTGCCTTTTTTATTTTATTTTTTTTTTTTTTTTAGTGTATTTTATCGTGGTGCGAAAAAATGTCAGTCTGCAAATTGACTTAAAGCAAAAAGCGTTCGTTGTAATCAGCAAACAATCTTTATTGTAATGGTGTTTGAATTCTTCGAGCTAGAAAATTGGAAAATATGGTCTGCGGAAAAACGTGTGATATATAAAAAACTACTCGAGATAAAACAGCGTGGCAAGGTCTTCAATTTTCTGATTACGATCTATTAGACTTGTTTCATCAATTTCGGAAAAAATCTCTGAGATGCCTGTTTTAGAAATTCCAAGTTATCCATTAGAGGAAGGAGAAAACATTCAGCCCGTGATCCCTCGGAATCGAGTAACCTTCTCAACTTATTAGCCGCGTCATAAATCAGAAACTCCTTTGAAAATAGAGTTAAGCTTAATAAAGACAAATTACTTGGGCTTGAACCTTTTCCAATACAGACACGGTATAATGTGTATTTGATACATTATAATAGATCAGAACGATTCATTAATATCAAAACCAGTGACGTCTAAAAAGTATAAAATTTATATTAAAAAAAAATGCGCTGTCGTAAATTTAGAAATTTTCCAAAAATTTCATTGCGAATAAGACATTTCGATTATTCTGACGATATTGCTTTTTCAAGAAACGAATCATTAGACAATCGAAAATCCACTGAATATTAAATATAATAAACAATACTAAACAGTTTATAATTATAATTCTCGTACATTAAACATTATCATAGGTATACAATTATTAATAATTTATTTCCTATAGAAAGTTCAAACCTATAAAGTTCAAAAATATATACATTTACGTACGTGTACTTGTTGTGCCCGATATCAGAAACAATGTAAGATTTTAAACAATCTTAAGAATAAAAGAACTGCTTCTGAATTTTCCTCGCTTTGTTACACCTTCAAAGCGTTGCCAGTCTCGAAACTTAACCCTGACCATCTCTCCGTGTGCGTCTTCGAAATGATCGCCATGGAACAAACAGGGAAAGAGGAGCGGGACAGGTTGTTTTCGCGAAGGATGGAATCGCTGGTAATAAGGCTGGACACCCAGTGTACAGGCGGAAGGATGTGTTCATTGGCTGAGAGAACGGGGCGGCGACGAGGGACACGAAAGTTTTGACGTTAAGCGACGAGGGAGCTTGCAGGCAAGCTTGAGCCGTATGAAAGGAACGACGGAGACATACGGAGCCGAGGTAACTGTTGTCGTGGTTAGACAGGGACGAAAGGAGCAGGAGACGGGGGAGAAAGTGGCGCAAGAGAGGAACGAGGGGTTTGAGGTTGGCGAGTGAGATTGGCGATGAGAAAGAACAGAGAGAGAGAACCGAAGATGGAACGGAGGTAGCACAGCGTGCAGGACGGAAAGAGACGCGAATAGCCTGAGAGTGGAGAGTGAGAATGAAGGAAGAGAGTGGAAGCACTCGACAGGGGCAAAGGAGCAACAGGAACGAAGACAAAGAAACAGAGAGGAAGAGAGAAGGAAGGGAAGAAGGAGAGAAATAGGAGAGCGTGTCAGCATGTGTGTATGCGTACGTGCAGAGAACGAAGGCAGAGCTTGGTGCGTCCCGGGGTTGCAGCATGCACGAAAACGAAACGAAGCGAAGGCTGGAGCGCGAGAGACGGATGGAGCTAGGCCAAGTAGAATGAACGAGGAGAGAGGGTAAACGCGGTAGTGAAATGGGCGAAAGGAAGAGAGAAAGAGAGGACAGGGTTACCGTGGAAGAGAGCGCGTGCATCGGAGGCAGAGGGATGCAACGACTGTGTCCGAGCACGTCGTTAAAACCCGACCCGGGGCTACGGATTCCGAGTCGTCTACCGGTGGTAGCAGCCCCTCTTCGGCATCCTCGACACCCTCGACACCCTCCAGCAGCGTCGGTCTATCGCCCGCGCTCTACTCGTTCGACTATTGTTTCGTCAAGTGCGACGTAAAAGACTCGAAGATCCGCCCATTGTACTGGCTATTAAGGCTGTTGTCTTGACGCTCTTTTTCTCTATCTGTCACATTAGTCGCTCGTATCTCTGTCTCGTTCTGTCTATTTCTTTCCTATTGCCCTTTATCCCCGTCTCTTTCTCGCTTTTACTTTTTCTCTATCGTTTTCGGCGGTAGGAGCCACGTAAGGTAACTCGTAAAGAGCCAGCCGGAATGATTTGCACGAATTCAAATTTGTCCCCGGCTCACGTTCTCCGCAGAGAAGCGAATTAAGGGACCAGAGAAAGGGGTACCGCGGGAACGCGTGCTTTCTAGGTGAATGCCTCGGGCACCGGATACGCGAACGTTCCTCCGTTGTTCCCAGTCAGTGATGCGCGCGTGTTTTGACCTTAACAGAGTGCCTACACCGAAATATCGGATGCATTTTCGGGTCTTGAAAACGTTGGCTCTGGTTACGCGGCTTCGGGTAGTTCTGTGGCGCGCGCGCACGTTCGTATGTGTGTACGCATGTGTGACCCCGGTATATAGAACACAGAATGTTGGGCTTGCAAAGTTCCTACAAAATGGGATTTGCAGATTCCGCTATTTTTTTTAAATCTCTATTACGTTCATTTTATTTCGACTGATATTACTTAAACGATGATTGTATTAATATTTCTTTATCGGTTTCTACTACGCAAGTCGATGTAAAAGATAGATGAAAGATGATCTATTTTCTATTTTATTAACGAACATTGGTAGTTATAAATGCTGCTAGAATTGTAATAATCTCTTCACTTTCGATCCACGATCGCACGGAATATAGTGTAACATAAGTAGAGACAATTATCTCTATAACACGTTCGCTATATTACTGAAATTTGGGTAAAATCTATTTCTATAGGTTCACACCCTTTACACAAATTATTGTAATTTGGATATGGAAAACATTCTTCGAAGTTTTGCGATTTTTAATCGAAGCGTTTAGCAATCGTATTAATCAAGTGAAAAAAAGGAGGATGATCCATATATCTACTCATAAAAATGTACCTTTTAAAATCTGTTTACAATTATCTGTACCATTGTTTATGACAAACAACCTTATGGTTAATTAGTTTGGTACTTCAAAAATTGATACATATATCCGGATAATAAGCCTGGAAATTTATAAACACTGAAGTTAGGTTTATCAGTTTCGTTTATAAAAATACGTGGAATCATGCGCGAAAAGATCGGTAGGTAATTCACGACTAAGAATCTCATAGATACTAGCAATACGCAGAAGTAGTCGGAAAATGAAGTGCTACATCGATTGCTTGATGACACACCCGATCTATTGCGAGCTTTATACGGTATTAAAATTAAAGATTGGGCAAAGAATTTCGTCGCATGTAATTGTCGGAGAATACCGGTTCTCTAATTACAGCAGAATTTTAACGAGACAATTACTTGAAAAATTGACGAGTTTTAAAATTGCCATTATTTCTTGGAATAGCTTGGGGGGAAGTATTTCCGCATCTTCGAATTATCTTTTCGCAATAAAACTGTAGGTAGTCGCACTTCATAGCGTTGACCTAGTTAGGTAAATAACGAGCATCTTTTCTCGGAAGAAACTTCTATTACAAGTTGCCGCACGCTTTCAAAACAGATTGTCCTACTTAATCAATTTAATTCGTTCTTAAAGTGGTTGCAGATCCGACTCCAACACGATCACATCGATATTATCGTTGAGAAATTTTACAGCAGATATCGTATTCACGTGATGCGGACTAATATTAATGAAACGTAATTATCGATTCGTTACGTATCGCGCGAGAAAATCACGTATCAAAAACATTACCATAAACGCATAATCCTTTAAACGATCATTTTTTAAACAATTCTTCCGAATTTACCATCGAACAAAAAGTTCTCCAACGTAATACGTTCGTTACACTGAATTTATCTCTTTAATACGCGTACTGGCAGCCCTTTCCCGCGCTTTAGGAAAAAAATCTGTGTTTCTCCGAGCGCAGAAAAAAACGCTCGTAATTTAAGTTTATTTCCATGCTTGATTTACCGGCAGTCCAATAATCGAATTCTAAAAGCGCAGCGAAAGCGGCCGCGACGGAACACACACGCTCCGCAAGCCCTACCTCTACAGCGTAATATATCAATGCAGCCAGTGTAGAATGGTACGTCGTTTGTTTTGTACTAGTTACCTCTTTCCTCCGCATTCTTCCGACCATTTTGTCCCTCCCCATTAGTCCTCTTTTCTGTCTGTCCTCTCGCTTTCGCCGTTTTTTCCCTGCCCTCCCTCCACCACAACCCTCTCTACCTTTTTATAATATCTAGGCGCAAATTGCACTTGGCGACGTTGCAATTGTTCCCTTTTATTTCCTTTGTGATGCGCCGTAGGTACGAAATTGACATAAACAGTGGTTCCGAGCTGCTGTCTCCCTTGCCACCCATTCCCTCCTCTCCACCATCCTCCTCGCCTTCTTTTATTCGTTGGCTTTTCCCTCACTACCCCCTGGTAACACGCCGCTGTTCGAGGCTTGTGTGACGACAAATGAACTATTAAGGCAACGACGGAGGAACATGGCTGAAATTTTCACCGACGACCGTTTTAAGGCTTGGCGACCACTTAACTTCGCCATCGCGTGAATTGCATCAGACCGACATCGACGTGTTTCATCGTGGTATACGTAGTTTAACGCATGTACGTACGGCGTTACGAGTTTGACGGTGATGTAATTTAACATGTTTGCACTTACATTGAAAATTGGAGTTTGCCAACTGTATATTGTATAACTGCTCCTTTTTTTATTTTTTGTAAATTCATTTGATTGTTCGTTTAATCGTGACGTGGCTAATCGAGTATCCGAGTGCCCATTTTTATATCTATTATTTTCAATAATCTTTACATTTTCTAGTGAACCGTTCTATCGCCATTCTTTGCATATTTCAATGTTGAAATTTATCCAAAAGTTATAGCTATTAAAGAATTGAAGTTACCTGCAGACTTGTTGAATGGTCACAGCGTTATGGCTGACTATGTAGGAGCTAATCTACTGAAGTCGCGTGCGAAAGCGTAGTATTTCGATCAGACTCTCCCGTACTAGTTGCAAATTTCTTCGATGAGAATCGATGATACGTTTGCATCGTGTTACATATTTTGATTGACATTTAATTTATTTAATTAATTATTATTGCAAAATACCTGTCCATATTAAGTATGAATTAACAAAGTCTATATAATTATTTTTTCCAAACTAATACTATTTTGTCTGTTACGAATTTTATTGAGTTTGGAATATTTAGATTCTCGGTACTAGGTTATAAGTTACGCTTATTAACATACAAATAAGCAGTAGCGTTTTACAATTTGATTTTCAAGCGTTAAGGACGAGTTACTTTAACGTATTAGCGCAAAACCTATTCCAGCGTGTACAGCAAAGCGTAGAAATGAAGTTAACGACGAGAGAAAGTCGATTCGTTTCATTAATAGACGCGCACGAACCGACACGCTATTGATCAGGCTATTAATCATATTACACATCCCTTTACGAAATGTTTCGTAAACACTCGTCTTGCAGCTACGATACATACATACATCGACGTACACGTATAAGCAAAAACTGTATCGAGTTTCGGAATTAACTTCCGCGAGGCCTTTCACGCGTAGTTTGTAAATTCATGGCATATCCGCGGAAGAAACTGCTCGAAACAGATTCGAAGAACCGAAGATCGAGAGCTGAGAGAAGGTAGCTGCCACGAGAGGGTGAGAGAGAGTGGCTGGTCGCAAATTGGCTGGGTAATCGATGCCGATCTTGGGATTCCATCCTGAGATGATCAGGCTTGTTGTACCGTTTAATTAGAATACGGCTGCACCGCTGTGTCAAATGCCGGAGCACCGCTGCCAGAATGGGATCAACTTCTGCAGATTTTCATAGTCCCGTCAGATTGATCGAGCCCGTTATCGTTCCCCATTGGCATTTCGTGCTTTGCCGTTGTCTATCGCATTCGGTCGATCGGTATCCTTAGAAACGACGAGTCTTTAGAAAGAGATTTAAGAAGATGGAATGTGTTGAAGTAATTACTTCAAGAAAAACTCTACATCTGTATTTTTTGTATATCCGTGACCTGGAGACCGTTGTTACGAAGAGAATAGAATTTAGTGGAACAACAAATTTGAAACAAGGAGAGGCTCATATTATTATGCTTTTAAATATAAATTATATTTTGGGTTACGAGGTCTAGACACAAAAGAGCTATGAGAAGATTTCTATTGCTGTTTCTTGTAGCCTTCAGATAGAACTACAAGGTTAACTTTTTGGTAATGTCATTAGCTAGAATTTAGTGGAACAACAAATTTGAAACAAGGAGAGGCTCATATTATTGTGATTTGAATATAAATTATGTTTTGGGTTATGAGGTCTAGAAACAAAAGAGCTATGAGTAGATTTCTATTGCTGTTTCTTGTAGCCTTCAGATAGAACTACAAGGTTAACTGTTTGGTAATGTCATTAGCTAGAATTTAGTGAAACAAAATATTGGAAACAAGGAGAGGCTCATATTATTGTGCTTTTAAATATAAATTATGTTTTGGGTTACGAGGTCTAGACACAAAAGAGCTATGAGAAGATTTCTATTGCTGTTTCTTGTAGCCTTCAGATAGAACTACAAGGTTAACTTTTTGGTAATGTCATTAGCTAGAATTTAGTGGAACAACAAATTTGAAACAAGGAGAGGCTCATATTATTGTGATTTGAATATAAATTATGTTTTGGGTTATGAGGTCTAGAAACAAAAGAGCTATGAGTAGATTTCTATTGCTGTTTCTTGTAGCCTTCAGATAGAACTACAAGGTTAACTGTTTGGTAATGTCATTAGCTAGAATTTAGTGAAACAAAATATTGGAAACAAGGAGAGGCTCATATTATTGTGCTTTTAAATATAAATTATGTTTTGGGTTACGAGGTCTAGGAACAAAAGAGCTATGAGAAGATTTCTATTGCTGTTTCTTGTAGCCTTCAGCTAGAGCTACAAGGTTAACTTTTTGGTAATGTCATTAACTAGAATTTAGTGAAACAAAAAATTGGAAACAAGGAGAGGCTCATATTATTGTGATTTGAATATAAATTATGTTTTGGGTTACGAGGTCTAGAAACAAAAGAGCTATGAGTAGATTTCTATTGCTGTTTCTTGTAGCTTTCAGATAGAACTACAAGGTTAACTGTTTGGTAATGTCATTAACTAGAATTTAGTGAAACAAAAAATTGGAAACAAGGAGAGGCTCATATTATTGTGCTTTTGAATATAAATTATGTTTTGGGTTACGAGGTCTAGAAACAAAAGAGCTATGAGTAGATTTCTATTGCTGTTTCTTGTAGTCTTCAGCTATAGCTACAAGGTTAACTTTTTGGTAATGTCCTTTGCTATAAATATATGAACGTGCTCCCTATCATAGCTCCTTCTATTGTATTGTTACACGGTAAGAGTGAGGATCTGGATCAACATACACTTGTACTTATACCTATACTTATTTCAATATATTTTTCTGTTGCAAATTCATCTACTCGTTCTTCCATCAGTCAACCTCAATAGAACGGATATGCAGGTCCTTCTCTTCTTCTATCATTAAAACAATTTTCTCGGTCTAAAACATACCAATTACAAAATACAACATCACGTGCATGAGAACACGCCGGTGTCGATAAGAGACACGACGAGAAAGAGAATTCAGAAATCGTTCAGAACATTTTGAAGCTCGTTGTACAGCTTAATCCTTGTATGCGTGTAATCTTGCAAAAATTGTACATCAAATAGGATCAAACGTATATCCAATCACGATCGATTGATCAAAATATCTAGTGTCTTTATTATTTACCAGTGTCTTTATAGGATGATTCTTGTTCTAAAGTTTGATCAGCTATCCGCACGGTATACGATATCGAAACTGATGGAAGCTAACGAGAATCGTAAGCGCCGCATAACGCATAATCCACGTTCAACGTCGACCAATCACCAGCACGATATTGCAAAACTTGTAGGAATCGATTTGAATTGATTTGACGGGTACATAAACCATCAATTAACGATTGTCGGTTTGTTTAATTGGCATTAGTTTAATTGCCGTTACTATCCGCAGCACCTCGAACGGAATCAATGGCGAAGTAATGAGAATACCGGAACCTCGAATAAATGCGAAAAAAGAAATGAAGGAGGGTATGGCCGAGGATTGGCAGAGAAGTAGAGAATGAATCGATCGGAAGAAAGGCTCGTCGATGCGAATGTTTTCTAAAGGATAATCGAGACGGGGAATAAGATAGCGAAACGAAGGAGGAGCGGCCAATGGAAAAAGAGAATTAATGAAGATTGAAGCCCAGTAGACGACCAATTCTGAATACGTTATTACATCTTTTCATAATGTACCCCGTCATTATTTCTGTATAAGAATATTTATTCAACGATCAATCGATAATACGCGCCATGGTCGTGTGTATGCTACAATCGTTGCATCGCTGGCTAACCAAGCTCATGACAATCGAAACGATTCAAATTGGACGAACATTGCAACGCCAATTACAGGGAAATAGAACCGTCTTCGACTATAATAGCATTAACGCAAAGAACTTTCTGATTATTGTCTACTTATTATTCTCTACGTTTCTGTCGGGTTCTTAGCGATATTCTTCGTACTATGATGCTCCGATTGTAATTCTTTGTTACGAATTGTATACCTTTGATAATATCGTGAGCAAATGTGGAGTTTATAGCGTGTATGTTGAAAGCGTATAAAGAAAAAAATCAAAGGAATTGATATACATTCGTTGTTTTATTATTTTATGGTCTCAGATTTTGTCTTCTGTTAAGGTAATTTCTTTTGTTTCCTCCGTTTGAATTCATTTCTTGGAAGACTGACTTTCATAATTTTCAAACGTTTTATTTTTACCCAATAGTATCTGTATTGCATATCGTAGGATTCTACACGGAGAAATGAATGGGAAAGGTCAAGATGGAAAATCTTGACGCAAAGTTAGGTGTACTTAGGTGCACTTAAATTTCGATTACGTCGAGCTCTGAATAGACGAAGATTTTTGTTCCTATTTGCACTCGTTAGCATTACAAAGATAGTTTATTATCATTTCCGTTATTGATGAATAATTGTTAATAATTGTACGTCTATTGAATACTTCATGAGGTACATCCATGAAAGTTCCAGATTCTATTTCCTCGGAAATAAGAGTTCGTCTTTAACGATAACTTTTCCACGGATCCAATCCAAAAATCCACGGATTCCTACGCTAATCTATATTTTTACAAAATCTTGGAAAATTTCAAAACGTATACAACGCGTAAGAATAAATGGAATACAACGCGTACAAAAATATACAAATTAGAATTTTTAACGTCTGAAACAGATCTCCATTTAACTTCCATTTCTTCGTTGCTACCTTAGTAAAGCTTCACCTGTACTCGTGAAAATTTCAAAGGTTCATAAAGATTCATAATCGATTTACAGAAGGCGATTATAATCCCGAAATACGTTCATAGAACGTTCGATCGATCAAAGTCTTAACGGGATTAAAAAGACGGTAAAATCGACAAGCAATAGGTGGGTTAAACGCCCTTTAAAATTTAAGGCGTTCCACCCTTGGCGTTTCGCCCTTGTCCACGATCATCTGCTAGCTCATGGATAAAGAGAGTCGTCGAACGAAGTAAAGCGGAAGAAGGAGGGAACAGAGAAGAAAGGCGCGTCTTAACGTCCCGAAGGCGGCAGATGCGAGAGCGAGATAGGCCACGAATCATCGTTCGAGGGACGGAGGAGCAAGGCGGTTACGTGAAGGGTCATAATTAAATTCAGATTTGGCGGGGCAGGTGGTGGGGAAAAAGAAAAAAGAGAAAGAGGGGTCGGTCGAGAGAAATCGGGGAAGAAAAAGTAACAGGGAGAGAAAAAGAAGGTGGAGGGAGACACGGCGGAGACGCGTCGCTGTCGTCGTCCTCGTAATTGAATTAAAATTTGAATCGTTGAAGAGACGAGTGCCTTAAATGACGAAGAGAGGAGAACGACGAAGCCTTGGAAAGTCGGATAGAGCGAATGAAAAAAAGGCTGCAACCGCCATTGAAGGATATATCCCTTCGAAGAGTAATCTCGCGTCGATTTCTTCTTCCCTGGCGAAACTGTAAAAATGCAAAGTGAATTCTTTTCACAAAGAGAGCCGACGGAGCGTATTTTGCCTCGCTTCGAGACAGAATGAAATGGCTCCCCGTGTTATATTGTATTATATATTGTATTGTGTGTATATATATATATTCGTATATATGTATATGTATACATTCTACGTACGTACAGGAGACATTTTAAACGGTTGCACCGTACGATCCAAATTGTGACGCGTATTCAGTGCTGAAATTGGTTCCAATTCATGTCGACGAGCAGCCATTGCTCGAGCCGGTGGTGGTAACCTGGAATTTGTTTACATCGTGCATACGGTGAAACGTGAAAGTCTTCCGGACAATTTGTAACCTTATATCGAACAGATTGATATTGAAAAAAAGCTGCTTGATTGTTTAATTATTTTCCGAGAATCGTAAAGGTAATGACTTTTAAGTAATTTTCCGACAGCGATGCAGCGATTTCTAAGAAGTTCTTAGAATTTTTGTACTTGAAAACTTGACAATTCTCAAGTACGAATGTACAACGTAATCGTTACGAGTTACAAAATTTATCGTACTTATTAAGAAATTAACGTTTTTGTCTTTCCCTAGAAGTATATCGGCATCTTCCTTTCTTTTCTTTAAAAATCCTTAGAGTTTTGATTTCAAGTGTTCGGTCACCGTCTCGAGGTTCTCCAACGAGTAAGATCTTTTACGATATTTTGTGACGATCAAAATAATTGAAAATCTATCGCTGCTAAGCCCACGAAACAAATCTTTCATAGAAATTATGGCACTGATTTAAAATCCTAGCGTCGTCATATCCGAGAATTTAGGTTTTATTTTATTATTTCGTTTAAAACAATTCAACGAACATTTGCATCCTTGGACGAAACGAATTCTATTTCGCACGTCTCATATTTAACAAGCTTATTGTCTAGTCGATAACATTTAAAAGCAACTTCTGCCTAACGTACATCATCGTACATATAAGGTAACACGCAACGTGTGTTCCACGAGTACAATGTGTGTTGCGCAATGGAAAATCGAATCAACGTTGCACAGTGGCCGCGTTAGGTCATAAAACGTCACGTACTTACTCGCACCGCATGTATATGGAACAGCCGAGACTCGTGCTTTCCTTTCGCTGTGTACGAGAATGGTTGTACGTATTCGAGAAACGGGTGGCTGAACGGAGATCTTTCTGCCTCTCGTTTAAAGAGCGATGGCCGCTGGAGGACGGAAACTCTAGCCTTTCGAGTCGAACTTGGGACCGAGTTAAGAGTTTCTCCCTTTCTAATCTCTCTCTCTCTCTCTCTCTCTCTCTCTTTCACTTTCTCTTTGCTTTCCGCGTTTATTTCTTTCGTAGTTTCTATTTTCGTCTTGTATTCTCGGGTGAACTGCACGAATGAGCGACATTCCGCTACTTTGACACGTTTCGCCCATCCTCCGAAGTTATTTAGTTAGGAGAGATTCGTGAACCGTTCGAATTCATTGATCCCGGTTGGTTGCTTAAATCACGTCAATGATATCGAGTAGCGTGTGAAATTATTGGAACAACGGTGTTTTATCTTGTGTTTTATGTTGCTGTTTAGTCTTTAATCCCATCTTCCTTTCGTTATAGTCGTTTCGAGTTAAAATTGTCACAAAACGAAGAGAGTCCAAGAATCGATTCAAAGGCGTGTTTAATTCGTTGTAATTATAGCTGTGTTTAATTCTCTATAACTTCGTTAAAGGTTCGAATTCATTGAATTTCTTAATGAATCGCATTGACGCGTTATTCTACGTATTTAAAGCTTCAAGTCTTCTTTGAACAGAAAAAGAACCAACCTTTGAATGTTTCATGAAAAATATTTGCACACCATTGTATTTATCATCTAGTTATCGTACTAATTAACTATATTAGTATAACGGAGTATATTAAACGTCGAGTATATTATTTAATGCTACCTTTATAGACCAACAAAAAATTGATGCCATGAAAAATCCAATAAAAAAATGCTTAACTGAAAAGTACGAGTATTTTAAAATACCTTTTCTAGCCAGTGTACTATATCTGAAAAAATAATAAAATAATCAAGGCGATTGCTATTCGACTCAAATCTTGGATATTTCATCGTCAAATTTCCCAATTACCCAAGCACAATGGCGGCTGGTAATATAAAGCAGAGTAGGCGGATAGAACTAAAAAGGAAAACGAGGTGCTTGTATGTAGCGCGTAAAATGCGACCTATTTAATTGATTGTCGCTGCAGGAGAACGTTAGAACGGTAATTATTTTTAATTATCCCTTTACCGGCCGAGCAATTACTCAGCTGTATCGTTGAAGTTTTCGCAAGTCGTCCCCGTTAATCATTTATACGATGCACAATCATTCTTCCGGGGCAAGAGGGCGAATGTTAGTCAATCCGAGTGACCGAAGATTAATTTCAGGAAAGCCGGTCATTGCCAAATTGGCTTTTACGCATCAGGGGTGATTTAACCGATAAACATGGCCCGCTTTGATCACGCGTATCGAACCAATCGTCATGCAACCCACTGTATATTAGGCCTCTGTTTTAAATGAATCAAACTCTGTTATCATGGGCCGTAACAACATTCTGCTACGCCGCCGTTTGTTGCTAACGTGTACTCGCAAAGGTTCGAACAACTGGTCTAATTAGCACTTCGAATCCGGGCTACTTCGAATCTCACTCTTTGTAGACGATAATCCTCGTACATGCAATATCATCGTTGTGTACAGTTTCGAGTTTTTCACTTGTATCGATGTCTTGGACACGATATATTCTGTAATTAAACTTATCAAGTTTCGATGTTGCATCAGTGCAACGTTTCATTTGTAGTTTCTTCCTATTTTTTTCTTTTTTTTTTTTTTTAAGTCAATTTGTATCGTTGTATCTCGTTTTTCAATACCGTGGTATTGAAAATAATTGCAAAAGGTTTTTTAGGTTTTTTTCATGATTATTTTTTCTTCCTTATAATTCCTACAAATTTCTGCGTTCCTACAAAGTTTGAGAAAATTGAAGTATTCATCGATCGTTCAACTATTTCCATTCACTTTTTCGCATGTGTACAGTGGCTTTTTCTCAAAGTATCTGTCATTTTAATACACTTTTTTATCTTGATAAAACGATATGTACATTCCATAGTGAGAGATAGTATGTTAGTTTGAACGAAGAATTTCATAACTTGGATAATTAATCAATTTCGCGTAGGTCTTAACGTATCAAATAATTACATCTTTTCTCCTTTTGAGTACCTAAATTATGATAGCTCTCGAAGCTATTTCCTTAATACGTTTTTTGCTCGAATAAAATATTAGGTTGTCCGAAAAGTTTCTTTCGTTTCAAAAGCTAACAGATGAACAACAATTTCTGTTTTATATTATTTTATCGAATTAGGTATGATCCATTTCGTTATATTTCTATTATTATGTTCGTGCATAATTCAATAAACTAATATAAAACAAAAAACATTATGCGTCTATTATTTCGTTACGAAACGAACGAAACTTTTCGGGCAACCTAATAATTTCTAATATGGTTCTATCTGTTTTCAAACTGATAACTCGTTAAATTTCTTCTGTAACGTGCAGAATCTCTATGCACGGTAGTAATAAGCGAAAAATGTCTGTGAAAAGTATTTGCTCTCGTATGCATTGGTAAAGTCCCGACAAAAAAGATCGTTTAAGAATATTCAGGAAGTCGCGTCTGGCAGACTACACATATTTCTCAGATATTAGAAATGTATTTTCCGTGATACCATTTCATCACGAGATTTTAACGAGTCGCAGCTCCATTACTATCTGTGGAAGCGTCTGCATATCGACGGATATTCTGTTTCTACTCCCCCTTTTCGGAACATAGTAACACCTGCGACGTCATCAGAATAACGCGCGATTTCTGCACTCTGCGAGAAGCTTTCCGGATAATACATGTAAAATCAAAGTTTTATTCGTTCGCATTATTCAAGAAATTCGACCGTTCGATCATTAAAAAATGTCTTTAGTTTGCTGACGTTATGTTCGATTCAATTATTATATATTTTATTCCTACGTTATATTATCACGTTATATTATTTTGTATTACGCTATATTTTATTTTATCTTACTTTATATTTTCACTGAATCATATTCTTCAAACATATATATTCAATTTTTTTATTAAATTTTGTCACGTTGAAAAGGGCGATCTAACATGTTTATCCTTTAAACACGTGTACTAGGTAGGAAACAAACTATACGAAGTTCATATCGTATTATATTTCAACCCTTAGCATAGAACTCGATTTAAAAAATGTCGACTCAACTTTTTCCAGAAAAATTGCTTATACGAAGGGAATATCTTTTACATAGGTAGGCACTATTTCTCTCTCCATTTTCTTACCTCTCAACCGAAACAGTATTTGGGTTTAAACGTTCGCATCGAGTCTCAAACAAATTTCCTCGGAACCATTTAATCTCATTTTAATCTCATTTATAACTTCAAGATATTTTAACAACATCTTAACGCACGCTCTCGCGATACACACAGGTATAAATTATTTTTGGTCTAGCTGATTATTTTCGATTATTACTCATCTTTATGAATTCGATCTACGATGCCTTATAAGGATACAAAGATACCCGCGTATCTTGCAAAAGCCACGTTATACGACGATCTGCATTTTGTTATTTATTTCCCATTGAGGTTTAACCGTTCTCAACGATAAACCTAGCGTTAGGTGGTTAAATCGGCTGCTGCTGAAAAACAAAGCTAACGTCCGGTATCTCGAACACGGGATGAACTATTCGCCGCCTGCACAGGGGTCGAAGGTTGTTTAATTCGTCCCTGTCACGGTCTCTCTCGTTGGAGGTAGATTCTAATCCGCAATTTCAATCTCTCTTTCTCCGAGTCCCGAAAGAAGCGCGAGTGCAGGGCAGCCGGGGAACGAGAGAAGCACAGCAGGAAAGGCGTGCGCCAAGTACGAGAAGGGATGCGAGAGAAAGAGAAAGAGAAAGAGAAGGCGAGGTCGCACAAAAACCGAGGGATGCGAACCGTGAATCAACGGACGATTCACAGCGGGACTCATTCCGCTCTGCTTTTATTCCTGAGACTTGTGGATTGATGGTATCGCTCGCAGATGGAAATGCGTGTAATTTTTATAACACCCGCGCCTCGCGATCGTCTGCACCTCTGAAATTCTAAAGGGTTTCCGGCGCGAACGACGCGCCCCTATCCGACGTCAGTTATGCCTCGTCAATTTTCATACGTCGTTCAACGTGCTGACCTTTGGCCGCTTTTGTGTCGACCAAATGACGATTTCACAATCCGTGCACCTGTAGCGGGTGCACGAGAAATAATAAGCATTGTTTTGAAAATTAAACGCCTGTCTTCTATAGCCGGCGATTTTCGGGGGAATTCCGAGCGTGAAACGAAAAAATGGATGATTTTGCGAAGGGAAAGTATTGGATGTATCGGTGAAAATATATTTTACGCAACGGTGTGACTGTCGTAGCTCCGTAAGAATGAGCTGTGTTGATTGAAAGAGTTTGTTGCTGGGACTGTTCTCTCTTCAACATCCAATCGTCTATCAACACCTCTTTGATATTAACTAACGTTATGTCGAAGAGAAGTTCCATACTAGGAAATAATCTCAGACACGTTTCTTGAAATGTGGTTTCCATTCTCAATTTTCAGGATTGTTTATACTCGTTCAACGTGAATATCAGCACGTAAAAAGAAATACGCGTGGAATAGTTGTTAAATGGATGGTACATTTATACCGTATGAGTGAGAGTGTATGTGAGCGTCGAAGGACGTCCAGGTCTCAGTTGAGACAGAAGCGATTAAAAGCGGTTAGAAGTTATTAAAAGCAGTTAGAAGCGATTAGAAGCGATCAGAAGAAAACAAAAAACCAAGCGAGGTTATCGAGTCCTTCAGAGCTGAATAATTTGTAAATAAATGTTAAACTATTTGTTTTTCCAAATCCTCTCTATACCTTAACAATAGTTTTCCGACAACTACGTCGTACATGAGTTTCATTAAAATCGGCGATTTACGCTCGAAAATGTTGCTTTGTTAGATTTTTCGTAGATTTTGTTCTAATTGTATTTCAGCTGTATTGATAGAGAAAACCTATATTTGTATTTAGAACGAATATAAGGAAGCATCTGGTTTTCATTTACTAAACTACGTTGCTTGTCATATACGTTACAGTGACAGGGACGCAGAAAGTTTTTAAACACCTATGGTCGTCGGAATGTGGCCGTAACGCGAGTAACAATAAACCTGTCATACGTCGTTTTACAATTTTTGCCACAGTGACAAAAAAGAGTGCAACGACTGCCGTGATTGCTACGTCAAAAAATATTTCATTTCGTCGATCAATTTCGTTATTAAAAATTGCTGTTATTGCTACATCGATGTAGTCTTTATCTTTATCGAGCAAGTACAAGTTACTACACCCACATCAAATATCTTTCTCCCCTCGAAGATTGCTACCTTGTATCGTAGAATCTTCCTTAAAATATCTCGTCTCGTACATAACACGTATTTGTCCAAACGTGACACGAAAACAAGCCTAACTCGATTACTTAAAACCAAATAGCTTCAACAGAACAAACATACGTGCCTCATCGCCGATCGATCTTCCATCCTCTTTCCGCTCCTGCATACCTGTTGAAGATTTACTACAAATTACCAAACGATAACGCGCGTTCCCCACCCATGAAACACTTTTAATCGAGCAGCACGAATGCCAATTAAACCGAGCCACCCTCGTCCAGGTGGCAAACACCGGCCACCGGAAATACCAGCCACGCCTGTTCGCGTTCCCCGAGCGACTCGCGTTAACCCTATACACGTAGCTACGCCGAACCTATTCCTAGTAGGACTTATCGCGGAAAAATGATTTTCCATTTCAATCGCGGCGCGTGGCAGCGATCGGAACGAGTGGTGAGAAATAAACGCCAGGTAACGAAGTTCCGTATTGATCAGTGGGGGGACGGGGTCACTGGCGAACCGGTTAAGCGGCTCGAAATCGGTTCGTTGATCGTCTGTCTCCGATCTCTTGCGAAATCATTTCTACACACCGGAATCAGCCGATTTTATCGACCATCGGTAGGCGAGTGTCACTTGTGCCATTCCTGTTGGATCTTTCGCTCCCCCTATTCCGCCTTTCAACCCCGTTGCCTGCACCTCTACAACCCCTTTTCTCTCTCTCTCTCTCTCTCTGCCTCTCAGCCCGTCCCACGCTCGGTCAATACGACAAATCCGCCGGCAATAAAACACCGACTCGCGCGTTCTCGTTCCTCTTTTTTGGCATTTTTCTCCTCCCTCGCCCTCTTCCCTTTGTCTCTGTTCCTCTTTTTTAACCTCTCCCCCTCCCTCTGTCCAGCTACGACCAACAGCGCCCAACTGCCACCCAACCTACTCACCCCCGTATCCCCTCCCACTCTTTCCACTCTTCGTCCCACTCTCTTTCGTTCCACTCGGTCTCTTTTTCTCCTCTTTCGAAACCTCGGCGTTTGCACGTATCCCAGAGCCACCCCGTATGGATCGAGACCGGTGGCCCAACAGCGAATAATAAATTATCGTCGCCCGGCAGCGCGTGTGCATCCGAATTTTCCGCAGGCCTCCTCTTCGCCCCTTTTTTTCCACCGTTTCTCCCCTTTTCTCCTCTACCTGTATATATTTATATATTTCTCTGTTTCTCTGATTGGCTTCGTAGAAAATACAGCGGCGGTTAATTCGAGCGAAATAAATAAAAAAGGAAAAAAAGACATTTCGAAATGGTTGAGAAGGGTAGAGGGCCGTGTGTAGGGCAGTGTCGATTGAATCCAGGTCGACGCGAAACGTCCGCGTTTTTTCAGTGAAACGCACCCACGTATTCGTTACATTTTTTTTTTTTTTGTAATTCGTTTGTTTCATTTTGTACAGCTGTATCGCATTGCAACGCGTTGCGATAAGAATTTCGATATAGTTGTAGTAATACAGCGATATGTATAGTTATACGTAAGGTGGAATTTTCTTACACGTAGGAACGCCACATGTTTTTCGACGTTTATGGCCTTCGAACCGGTAACGGTGATTTCGTAATTACATCGATAAGAATTTGTATTTATTTTTATTTCCGTTGATCGCGTGTGACAGCCAACGCGTTAACTACTACTCGAAGAGATTGTTGCAACGTATTAACACACGCGTGACGGATTGCGTGCCTGGATATAAATATTCTTATCGTTCGATCGTGGAAGTTACTGGCTTCGGCTATGACAATTCTGAAACTTACGAGTTGGCTATATTACAGCTAGTTTTATGTCGTGGTTAGCATTTTTACAATGTGACATTTTGTACAGCGGTCGTTACACATATTACTTTTTGATTACGCTTCGATGCATGGTATCGCTATTTGTTAAAATGTCTATATTTCCTAACATAATGGACCCGCGATACCGTATACTATGTTTGAACAAACGTATTACCAAGATATAAAGTACCTATATACAAGCGAATAAATAGCATTGTTCCAAAGATAAATGTCTCTTTGTTTTATTATTTTATCGTCTCTGTAACCTCGTTGTCTTACAATCAGCGTTACTCGTAATTGTTGTTTTCTTGTACGAGTATACAGAGTGGTCCACAATTCATTCAAGAATAACGATATCGCGTAGGTTCGTTTTTGAGAAAATTGAGTTTGAAAATTTTGCCAAGTATAGATGTAAATTTGCTTGATTCGCAGCTCGACAGGAGCAGATAATCGATAAAAAATCGATGCTTGTTTTGCATGTAAAAGTAAATCGAAAATGTAGAATACGATCTTTCCGTAGCACGTTTCGTTTCGGAGAAGATCAAATTTGAAAATTGGCCCGATACACGTGCACCGAGCTAATTCTTAACTAACATAGTCAAATTCTATTTCCTCGAAAACAGGAGCAACGAAACTTTATTATTCGTTCGCAACGTATTTCCGAGCGTAGGATAACCTTCTGTCAATTATCTATTCCCGTCTAATTTCGATTTGGCCAAAAAACCAAGCCTCGATCTTAAGATATTAATAACTGCGTAATCAACGATTCCAAGTAAAGGTACACTTTCCCTGTTCGAAACAAGAACGTTAATCGTGAAACACCTCGTTAAGCTTAATGAAGATTCTTCGAAAGCGCGAATTGGGTAGAGAAACGGGAGACACAAAAGTCTAGATGTCTTGGAAATTAGTTTATCGTCGTTGACAGAACAAGATGGAATTCTTGAATAGTCGTGCAGCTCGTTTATTCGGCTGCGAACAAGGGTTCCTAACCTTCTTGACGGTTGTACACTCGCTACCCAAGGAATTCTGTTACGCGATTCTCGTGTTACACACTGTCTTTACAATGCACGTTACTCGTGTTGCTCTCCACGTCAACTATAATTACTACGAGGTTAAGTCGTCGTAAGTGTATAACGTTCCGAGAAAGAATACACCATTTGCGAATTTATCCTGTGATAAATGTTTCTCCAGGGTATTATGGTTTCCCTTTTGAAATAAATGTCACGATTCTTGGTACCGCGTATCGCTCGTGCGTTACACGTTGTTTGTACGCCTTCTCATCTCGCTTAATCTCTTAATTTTACGATTGCGGATCGTCGATCGAATATCGTTGTAACGCTCGCCAAGCATCGCCAATTGCGTTCAAACTTCTTACGGAACTCGTGCGTGGTAATTCGTATCGACCGATCCCTTTAACGAGCCGATCGTACGACGAAAATATACGAGCGAAAGTCAAAGCAGAACCTTTTTTCTGTACTTCGTGGGGATCTCGAGCCAAGCACGCAATATCCGCTCTGTCGTTTAATGACGTTACCTGCGTCATTAAAGCCGACCCACCGGGAGATCGGTGGGTGATCGGTGATGGCGCCTCCTTCGATACGAAACGGCCGCCAATTCGGATCCGGCGGGCACAGTGTGCGCCTAATTGGTCAGATTTGTAATCGGCTACGGTGAGCGTCAGGTCGATTCCGGTTTGGCACTACGAGGCTTCTCGTGATAGGGGCGAAACACGACCGCGAACGTCTGACGAAGATGGAGGTAACGCGCGTTCGACCGGATAAAATGGGACGAATATAGAAACTGTGCGCTTTTTAGACGGTACAGGTAAAACGACGAAGACAGATGGAGAGGGTGGAACTACGAAGGTGGAAGGGAAATGAAAGGTGAGAAAGAAAGAGGGGCAAGTGCATGTAGAAGGCGTTCCAGAAATAGATGGCCAAATGTTGGCCACAGCAACTTGACAAACACGAGCGTTAAAATATATCGTGAAGTGGATTCGACCGGCAAGGGTTCGTTTAGTCTGCAGTAATTAAAATTTTTGTTCAAATAAATGAAATTCGTGTAAACGAACGTTCTATCGCGTATAGAGTAGCTCAGGATGATGTTTGAACGTTTGCCGCAAAAATATGTTACACGAAACGTTTCGAATTTCATTAGTACTGCAACGGGACTCGATTATCCTGATTACGTCGGTAAAATTTTTAAACAAATTTGAAAATATACATGGAAGTTATAAGATATTCATTGCAAATATATATTCAGCAGAGATCACTGAAGTATCTCAGCAGTCAATTGTCCCTTGTATCAATAAGTTACATCTTTCACGTTTATCGTACTCGATTATTTGAAACAACTACTCGTGCCGTTTACTAATCTTTTATTAGATACGTTTGCAGTAAAAATCTCGTGACGTTTAGATACGTCTCTAGATCGGTATCAAATTATAGCAACACAGTGCTGATGGTCGTGTCTTATTATAGTGGCAATGAAATTTCAAAATGTTTTTTTTATAATTGACATGAAATATTTTTACGTACTTTATGGTAGATGTCCAAATACTTTCATCGTATTTCTATTACCTTGTTTCATTATTCTCCATTATTAGTAAATTATTGTATAAAATATTTGAGTCTCGTCACGTATTTCTGAAACACCCTGTATAGCGGAGTCTCGATGAGAAATAAACGGAGAGTGAGAGAGAGCGAGGAAGAGAGGAAACATAGGAGGGTTGGAGAGCGAGAGGAGACATGGCCGTGTGGCACAGATGTGTTTGAAACATGCTACCACTACCAGGCCTACCCCAAATTTATACTCGCACCCTCCGACCCCGACCGCCCACACGGTCATCCCCTATTTCACACACACTGGCGCGCATTTCCTAAACCGCGCTAATTTAATTGCTCCTCGTCATCGATGGCCATTAACCGAAATAGAATTGTCGACGATATCGTTGCCTGTGCAAGGCGCAATTTCTGTAAATCCAACGCCTTGATGGAAACTTCAACTACTGGACGTCTAAGGGCTACATCGAAGGATCTTGTCATGTGCGTTCGTTTGACAGATTGGATTTGAAACTTTGGATAGGAATAGATGGAACCAGATAGTTATGGGCGTGAAACACTCATGGAATGTACATAGGTGTTCGTAATGAGAAGCTGCAGGTGCTATGAAGACGTCTTACAGACATCTTAAAGACATTTGCTGTTCTGTACGTTGTGTACACTCTGAAATCTGAATTACTTAGGCTAATTTGACAAAGAAACTATCTTCGCATAGATCGAATTAATTTTTAGCTATTAATAGTTTACTGTCGTAAAAAAAGATGTTGGAACTTTTTCTAATTTTCATCTAATTGTCACGCGTTTTAAAAAACTTTGCACTATCTTAATTGTACTAATAATAATACAGATTCTCGTACAAGTAGACGAATATATAATCCTCAAGAAGCAGTGCGTGATAAAAGACGTAGCCGTTTCGATCGATCAAATAAATTCGAACTGAAATTTGCGTTCGATTTGGATGGGTGTCGCGTTTAATGTGAAAATAGAGATAAGTGGAAGCGTTAGAGCGTTACAGGGATGAAACGATACCGTTTCCGGTTTTGCCAGTCGGTCGGTTACCGCGGCGGTGTCATAAATTGGTGTCAGTCGATTGCACGGTTGCGAGGCCATCAGCGTCCAATAAATTTATGCGACAATTGATGCTGCCTGGACGTCTACGGTGAAGAGCCTTCACTTGAAATCTAATTGGTCGCGCGCGGCCGAACGCACATCGAATATGCCGTTAATTGAAACAGAGTAGCGAAAACGTCGTAACGTCCGTGCAAGACAGACTGAAATTCATCGTCTTGCCGTATACTTCCCTCGTGTTTCTTTTTTGATCAAATTATTACGAAATATTAATATTTATAAAAATGTCGCGTGTCCTAGTGTAAATGTATTATTTTGAATTCTTTGATGATGGATTTCATATTTCGTACGAACTATACGTTTGTCAGCTGTCACGGTGGGACAAAACGAACAGTGACAAAAAAGAAAAAAAGAAAAAAAATGTTTAATTCTGCTTCCCTTTTAAATATTTTTGAAGTATTATATTACACGCATATCGAACAATTTCTCAAAATTACAGATTCGAATTTGTAAAACTTTAACAATTCTAGCAAATGTAATTTGATAATATACTGAAATCTGTTTCAGGTTCAATGGTATCGCGATAAATAAAATTACGTATCCCATAGTAATAAGATTCGTTTAATCCGGGTTTTTCAAAACGATGTATTCATTAAACAAAACATATGTTACATATATTATTTCGTAATGCAACGTTTGATCAATGAAATACGCGACGCGAGAATAATTTCATGAATAAATTGACGTAAACCGAAAGTATGGCGTAATTTACGTATTTTCGCGATTGTTTTTGGGTTTAGCAAAAGCAATATCGCTTCGATATAAACCATGTTTCTTTCTTTACGGAAGCGTAATGACGAATCGCTACCTTTACTGCGAACTGGCTGAAACGCCATAAATGGGCAGCGAGATGAAAGAGGAATTTCTCGTTCCTGGAAAAAGTTGCCTCTTCGAGCAGGAAGGATTTCTCGAGCGATTCGTTCGCTCATCGATTCAGTACCTAGCAGGATACTTGATCGAAAAGAGATCAATGCGCTTTCTAAAGGCAATTAGGATGTCGAACAGAACGTTCTAACAACTAAGTACACAGATTCTTCTCCTCTTACTTCTCATTCGATGCTATACAAACTTCGTATTTTTTCACGAGTAATTCGCGGATTCTCGTGCGATTAAAATTGTTTACCTTTTGTTAAATTTTATGCGTAGGTGATCGGACAGAAGAAAGTTTGAAACTTAAATCGGGAGGAATATGATAATTTTACGAAACAAAATTGTAATAAATACTACGTATATCCCAGAGTATACATTAGTAACATAATACTAACATGCTAAACGGTGTTGGTACAAAAGATAATTTAATTTCTACTGCAAACGATATATCGACTTGAAAAGCTATACATACGCGAGTAACCAGCCTTGCAAACGATATGATCTCTGCTTCGTAGGATATTCGGTTTACAAAATCTAGACATCGAAAAAATAAAATAATTTTTCGAACGAGAAATTCTCTTATCTGGTGGAACTTCATCGTCGAGGGATTAACTGGAACGCGCGTTTAGCAAGCCGGAAATCGTGTACTACTCCTATGGATCACGATCGTTGGAAGCGGTTTAAAAATTTCGCTTCGACACACCGGCGACTATACCAAAAAGAAACACCAAGAAGAATGTACTTACCAATTTGTCGGATTCGAGTCGGATGAAAGAACCGAGCCACCGTTTGAAACGAAGCAGAAAAGAAGAATAAAATATCATCTGGTTGGTTAGATAAAAAAAGAAAACATGGAGGGACGAACCAAGAGAGCAAAAGGGGGTGGCATCCGCGCGAATAATTCGAAGACGGACGCTTGGTAATTATTCAAAGCAGATATCTGAAGGGTCCAATTAGCGTCGGATGCTTTTCGAGGCTTTCTTCGAGGGCACCTGCGAGTTCTGTAAATTGGCTGCATTAAAAACAACGCGGCGATAGAACGCGAACGTGGAAATCCGCGCCGCGAAGTCTCGAGTCTGCAGGTTCGTTTCATCGATCGCAATTATTCTTCGATAACCGAACGCCGTTCAATGAGAATCGTTGTCGACGATTATTATTTGATAATTAGGAGGTTCGTCGATGCATTGTTTTCAAGCAGTTTCGTATTCTCACAGTTTTGATAGATGCAACTGGATTTTATATATTTAGTTTGACGAGGTAGGTAACAGCCGTAAAACCTCGATCCTCTGGAGACTCGCTGTCAAGCTGCGCCAATGTGACCATATATCTCGCAAAGATAAGACATAATCGACAATCATGTGCCTCTCGATGGTCAGTTAATACAAACTTCATCGATCTCCCGTTATATACGTGACATCGGTTTAATTCTACAAGAGCAAAGCGTACAAAACTAATATATAACGATACCGATCCGTCGCGATTGCCAACGATAACTCGTATAGCGTTCCGCGTGAACGTATTTTACGTCATTGTCGATTCGCTGTAAACTCATATTTATTGCCACAGTTACGTGTATGTTTTAAACTTTCGCGTTGTATCGCAAACCGAGCGATATCGCGCGTTGCAAAATTGAATATCGATCCATTGGTTCGATAAACATTAGAATCGAAACATAGTTCATGGGAATAGAAGATAAATACCGGTAGTTGTCGCGATAATAGTAATTAAGCAAGCTGTAATGGCAAGGAGGTAACGGGTAGGATCGTCACGCGAATATCCTGTTTCGAATTACGCGGTCGTCGATGCTTTTGTAGAACGCTTGCATCGTGTAACTTACACGAACGGATTATTAATGGGAACAATTACGGTCAGCCACGGTACGATTGTTATAGGAATTTCGTACTGTGTACGTCTTCTGACAGGAAGTTTCCTCAAGTTCGTATCTATCTAAATAGAATCCATTATCAACCATTATCGCGCACTTTCATTAAGTTGGTTCGTTGAAACGGAGATATAGAAAATGAACTGGAAGCAATTTCGTTAGGCAACGCTAACGAAAAATTAAAAACGTTATGTCCTATACAGCTTCTTTTCTAACATTTAATTAAGATGTTCGCCGTAACTACGCTTTTAGCAGTTTTACGTTTCCATCTTCTTCTTGTTTTAATAAATAAACAGATATTTCACGATTTATTACTTTACTATATTTATTGCTTTATAACTTTAGTTAACAACGTCGTTAATGATTCTTTCGTATTTTCTTCCGATTTAAGATACTTTTTACCGATAGACAAGCACACGATCGAGTAGAAGGTGACTCAAGGTTTTTGGGATCAACGTGGTTGTTGCATGTGAACGTAATAAATAAAATTTAAACGTTGAATAGATGGGCGTACGTGCACGTAGTATCTTCGACATACGATCGAACTAAGCAACGTAAACTTATCGGTGAATGTGAAATTCTTGAGAGTCTACATAGATTACATCATTTTATGGAAAGAAAATAATATGGAAACTGGATTACGTATTAAATGATCAGTCAGAATAACAAATTATGTTTAGAATAAGCGAAAGTTAAAATAGAAAGTTGATCGTTTAATGAATCTTCTTGTATCTCTTTTACATTTCATATTCGTTCGATTTAATTTCCGTTAGAACAATTCATCTACCGTTTATCGTTGGTTTCTTGTTAGTTTTTCCCTCTTTCCTATTTCATCAGTTTGCTTCGTTTCAATTTATTCTGTTCTCCGTTCCATTTCTATTGTTTTTACTTCGGATTGTAACCTCGTATCTGCCACGGCCACGCTGCTTTACGTGTATTTCATCGCTTCGACAAACAGGTCGCTAAATAAATAAACAAATACTGATATCCGGTAATTTCTTGAATATTACATTACAAAATTCTGTATTATGGAAATCACGGCAACTTGTTAACATTATTTATCGCATTATTCATCAGGCCGCGTTATTAATCTTTTATACAGGATATCGGCTTATCGTCAGCGAACTTTGACAAATTCGATCGATCCGTCTACAATATTCTAAATATATCGAAATTACTCGAAACGTTCGTCGCGATTAACGACACAACATTTCATAGATTCATCAAATAGACCTTTAAGCACGTGCTCGGATTTTTGAAAAAACAAAAAAAAAAAAAAGAAATCTGTACGTTTGTCGATTCAATATTTTCATTGCGTTACTTCAAATTATAAAAGACACGTTATCGTGTCTACGAAGATGATATTTCAATTTTAAAGTAACCGTTTTACATTTTCATCGATACGTAACGCAAAAAGTAGCCAAGAACACCGTGACAGCTGATAAAGCAAATTTTTTTAATGATAATGCGTGGACTATATTTCAGTGGTTTTAAGAAATTCAAGGCACACAAACGTTAAGAATAAATTGGCGAATCAAAATAATCGGAATCATCGATGTTAACAGAGTGATGCGCAAAGAAAATGTAACTCGCACGTCTGAAATATTTCTTTTTATAAATTTTACCAGATACTCGTTAGATACGTAACATCGAGTTTCGATATATCGAATAACCGATGTATCATAAATATGTGTACTAAAATCCATTTACAAATTAACTATATAATCGTAAAGAATATTTTCCCAGCGATTGTTGTTCGAATAATTGTTAAGAAGAAAGATAGATACGTTCCATTGACAGAAGCAGGCAAAGTACAAAATTGAAAGCAGAGAGTCCCTCTTTGCTGTTACTAAATAAGAAACAACAAGTAATTTCAGACAACTGTCTTTCAAATTCTCTCGGAAGAATAAAAGTTTCTTCGCAAGTAAAAGGGACGTAGAAATAAAAGTACGAAAGATATAAAAAGAGAAAATCATAAAAACTCTTTCTTTTATTTACATTTCTCGGCACGTTATACTTTTCTACGTCGAACAAAATTTCCTACCTCGGCATCGAGAATGCTCAGGGCACGTAACCACGTAAGTGCCTTAATTGCCGCGTAACTTGATTACGTAAATTAATTAATGGGAGGATATCGGGCGGACCGCAAGAGTCTTTCGGCTGCCTCTCGTAAAACGTAACGAATTTCGCGAATGCTTGGCAAAACTTGGTCAAATTTTCGCCTGGCTTCGTACGCCTCTTCTTCGAAATTAAACGACAAAACTCGTTTTCTGGAGAAAGCTCGTTGAACAGCTTTGCGAACAAGGAAAGGGAGAAAGGGTGATGGAATCGTGAAAGAATAAAGGCAATTAACGAAACGAGTCTTGGTCTCTTCGTCGACGAAAATATCTTTCCAATCTCTTCTTATATCTTCTTCGTGTCTTTTCTCGAACGATATTCGTCTGGTTTCGCGCGTCGCAAGAATGATTTTGGCGAACGTAGGCTTCTTGTTATACGAGCGAGGGATGACGTTGAAAGATGCAAAGCGGCGTGCAAAGAGTTTATCGTGGGCATACATAATTTACATTATTGGACTTTCCATTCAATTTGAAGATCATGGAAGAGGAACGTGATAATTCTGTTTATTTCCTATCTTAATACTTTTTATATCTAATAACTTTTTCCTATTTTAATGCGACGTAATTGGGAAGGAAAATAACACGTTGGGTTGAAAGATGCGACTCTTTTAAAAAAGTAGCTGAGAAGTTTAAACGAAATTTTGTGGAAGTCAAAGATAATCGTTATTGAAACAAACAACATCTTAATATTACAACGAGTAGTAGTATCGTTACAATTTTTGAGAAATCAAATAACGAAATAATTGTTCGGCGATTGATGACGCGTTGAACTTTTAAACTGCTTCTCTCTAGAAAGAAGTAAGAAACGCTTATTATGTTCTTCTTCCGTTTCGCGTATTCCTGTACCAACCACTTGCATAGATTAGTAATAATGCAAAAAACAAAAAAAGAAAAGAAATGGAAGGTTACGAGGAGTTACAAATTACTAATTAATTGAGAGTATTTTAAGTTAAATATTTCATATCTTCGATAATTTAGTAAGTTTTATGTAAACTTATTATTTTTCATATTATTATTTATGGTAGGTTTCATAGCGGGTCGCTTTCTGCAAGAAGATTATTTTTTACATTGCAGGATGACGTGTTCCACCGTTGCTGTAAACTTACGTAATTCAGAAGGTAGAGGTCTTATTTCTCGAGGAAACGGAAGGGAGTAATTTCTGAATTTGAATTTATTTTCATACACGAGAATGCTATATCCTATAAAATGTTATCCTACGTCCATAATTACATAGGTATTTAATTATACTTCGCGGCCTTACAATTAATACTTTTACTGTTATCGAGGAATTATGCTTCTTTTATGAAACATATTGTCACTAATAGACATCGTTTTGTACAATACAAACTTTAACAAATTTGAACAAATTGCAAGATTATTTTTTACATTGCAGGATGATGTGTTCCACCGTTGCTGTAACATTGCGTAATTCAGAAGGTGGAGGTCTTATTTCTCGAGGAAACAGAAGTGAGTAATTTTTAAATTTGAATTTATTTTCATACACGAGAATGCTATATCCTATAAAACGTTATCCTACGTCCATAATTACGTAGGTATTTAATTATACTTCGCGGCCTTACAATTAATACTTTTACTGTTATCGAGGAATTATGCTTCTTTTATGAAACATATTGTCACTAACAGACATCGTTTCGTATAATACAAACTTTAACAAATTTGAACAAATTGCAAGATTATTTTTTACATTGCAGGATGATGTGTTCCACCGTTGCTGTAACATTGCGTAATTCAGACGGTGGAGGTCTTATTTCTCGAGGAAACAGAAGTGAGTAATTTCTGAATTTGAATTTATTTTCATACACGAGAATGCTATATCCTATAAAACGTTATCCTACGTCCATAATTACGTAGGTATTTAATTATACTTCGCGGGCTTACAATTAATACTTTTACTGTTATCGAGGAATTATGCTTCTTTTATGAAACATATTGTCACTAACAGACATCGTTTCGTATAATACAAACTTTAACAAATTTGAACAAATTGCAAGATTATTTTTTACATTGCAGGATGATGTGTTCCACCGTTGCTGTAACATTGCGTAATTCAGACGGTGGAGGTCTTATTTCTCGAGGAAACAGAAGTGAGTAATTTCTGAATTTGAATTTATTTTCATACACGAGAATGCTATATCCTATAAAACGTTATCCTACGTCCATAATTACGTAGGTATTTAATTATACTTCGCGGGCTTACAATTAATACTTTTACTGTTATCGAGGAATTATGCTTCTTTTATGAAACATATTGTCACTAACAGACATCGTTTCGTACAATACAAACTTTAACAAATTTGAACAAATTGCAAGATTATTTTTTACATTGTAGGATGATGTGTTCCACCGTTGCTGTAACATTGTGTAATTCAGAAGGTGGAGGTCTTATTTCTCGAGGAAACAGAAGTGAGTAATTTTTAAATTTGAATTTATTTTCATACACGAGAATGCTATATCCTATAAAACGTTATCCTACGTCCATAATTACATAGGTATTTAATTATACTTCGCGGACTTACAATTAATACTTTTATTGTTATCGAGGAATTATGCTTCTTTTATGAAACATATTGTCACTAATAGACACCGTTTCGTACAATACAAACTTTAACAAATTTGAACAAATTGCAAGATTATTTTTTACATTGCAGGATGATGTGTTCCACCGTTGCTGTAACATTGCGTAATTCAGATGGTGGAGGTCTTATTTCTCGAGGAAACAGAAGTGAGTAATTTTTAAATTTGAATTTATTTTCATACACGAGAATATTCTATAAAATATTATCCTACGTTCATAATTACGTACGTAGGTAGTTACGTAGGCGTTATCGAGGAATTATGTTTCTTTTATGAAAAATATTGTCACTAACAGACATCGCTTTGAGCAATACAAACTTTAAAAAATTTGATAAACACCTTACCATATAAATACGTCAATACTCGTTTCAATATTGTCGATAGATGATATCTTACGATTCTAACGCTACCTACTACTTTTAATACCATTTTATAATTGATTCAGACTTTGAAATCGTATCATTTCGAAATATCTACTCTCTTCGTTCCCAATACTACCTTACAGTCTAATAAATCAAGATTAAAGATCCTCTCATCCATTCGAGGTCGCTCAGATACTCTCGAATGTATTTTAAAATACATTATGTAATGCAAAAGAAACAGTAATTTACAGTTACTCGCAAAAGAATATCAATAACCTCGAGAATCGAAGAAAAGATCGCCCCGTCAACCAACTTCGCAAGCGAAATAACGAACCACTCGCTCGATCGAGTTTTTCCAATTTTTCTTTTTCAATTAATGAACTCTGCTCGCGAACGACGCATTTCGTGCAAAGGGTAGCTTCGAGCGAAACATGTAACGAATGAAAGTCGTAATCAAAGATGGATTTCCGACGTTTCCCTGTGACACATCGTTACGAGGTTTGCTCCTCCTGATTATCCAGCGTCCTGTGCACCGTATCTTTTCCGTAGAGCGATGTTTGCCGAAAGAAGCCTCGGACCGACCGTGATATGAATTTTCGGGGCCATTGGTGCTTCGCGTAATTTTCCCATTTCATCTCGCTCTGCGCCGAATCTATTAGGTTGTCCGGAAAGTGTCTTTCTTTCGCAAACGTGTTTTTTACAGCAATACAAACGTTCGTACAAACGTGAAATCAAGTCTGTGAAATGTCGCGGTGTTTATCTCAACGGAACAAAATGGATCGTACGTAATTCGACAAAATAATATAAAACAAAAAACATAGTGTTATTATTTCATTATAAAACGAAAGAAGCTTTTCGGACAATCTACTACGAAACAAAAAATTAATTTAAGATTTGTAGAGGACTTGTAGAGGATTGTAATATAGAATAACGAGAACTTGCTGTTGCAACCCGTCAAATATATTTAAAATAATTAAATAAATTAATAGATATAAATAATGTCGAGAGACGCTCGTACAAACGTATTCGCTAAGACAGTGTATAATTGCTCGCTGATAACTCGTGGATATTGATCGATAACTCGTAGATAATCAAATTCGTAGATAATCAAATTCGGAAAATTCAAATTCGTTTTTGTTCTATGGTTGCACGTAGCGGCGACATTGTTTTGCGCGAAGTTTATTTATTATTACATCATGTAAGTTCTAACGATACTGATACTCCGAAGCAAAACAACAACACGATTTAATTTGTCCTGTAGCTCGTGTGCCGCTACAGATTTAGTTCCGTCCGGAAAAGTAAATAAAAATCACGAGCGAAGCTGTGCCGCCGTTTCGCGTATCGTAAATTCAAGAGCGATGTCGCGAAGTCTCGAAAATCGTGGACGACGTTAGCGGCGCGCAGAAATTGCCGCGTTTCAAATTCATAGCAGTCGTCGGTCGCCTGTTCTACGCGCTATCGCGATACTTTTCGAGTGGATCATTCCAACCATACCGTGTCCATGATATTTACGTCGTTACAATATCGTAACAGAGGAAATGTTATTGCCGCGAGCGGGAACGATAGTAAATCCATTGGTTCGGTGATACCGCGGTCTGGCCACGCCCGTTTTGCCACGATTTTAATTTTCGCGCGCCAGATGACCGTGGATTCATAAATCGAAAGGGGACTCGCCGAATCGGGAATTTACAGCCGTTTGATTCACGCTACACGCGTGTGTCGTTGCGTGTGTGCAAAAGGATTTGTGCGATTTATTGGTTCGCAGATTCGGGACAGGGTACGAGGGGTTGGAAGAAGGAGAAAGGACACTATTTTGCCTGCCAATGAATCTTTATTTGTTCTTGGTCTCGGTAGTTGTGGCAATCTGTATTCACGAGTCGGATAGTCGTAGTGCTCAATTATGCATCTACTCGCGCGTTTTCAATCGTCGTCTATACGGTAACGCGTGATTTATCGCTTTAGAACTTTCTTGCACTTTTTTTTAGATGTTTGGTAGTCTCGCTTGAAAATTTGCAAATCTGTTTTCGTGTGTTTTCAAAGTGACATGTACCTCTCCGCGTGTATTATCGGATGGACATCGTGAGGTGTATTATATTTCGAGGATTGGAGAAGACGAGGGGAAGGTCGTGTAAAAGAAATAAAAGCCTCGTTTTGTGTGTCAATGAATTTTTAATTGTTGCTGGTCGCACGTGGAAATCAAATATAAAAAAAAGTACAAAATATGCTGTACAATATTCTATCCCCCACGTCGTTACAACTTCTTCTTTTTTTTTTTTTTTTTTTTTTTTAGTCCTTTTCCTTCGTGAAACCGAATTATACGCGGATATACTCTATGAACGACGTAGGATCGAATTTACAATATCTACAATATTATTTGCTAAATATTTTGGTCGAAGAGTAGCCCGTACCCTCTCGTTCAGATATATTCCGTGAATTCAACGAAACGAATAGGGATATCGAATTCCTAATCGAAAGAAAACACGCGTTTAGCTCTGGGATTTTTGTACGCGGATGTTGGAGGTCGACGAAAGAGGTCCAAGGGTTTGCCGGAAGTGGATTGGCAATCTCGACCAGCTTGTATGTACAACCAAAAGCCCGATCTCGTTGCGTTACGAAGAAAGGGAACCTCGGAAGCGTGATCGTGGCCGCTGCTCTCGCTGTTGTCCTTTTCTTTCTTCTCTCTGTGTCTGCTTATATTCCGGAAGTCGCGGGAGATGGAAACGCGCGTTTCTTGTCGCGACGGTGCTGCTGTCGCGTTCTTCTTTTCATTCCTCCGCGATGGTCGTGTTCGCGTGAAGGGAACAAAGAGAGAGAGAAAGAGAGAGAGGGGGGATAAAGAAAGAGGAATCAAAGATGGATGAACCACACAAGAGGGGTCAGGCTATTTCTTCGTGAACCGACAATCGGTGTGATTACAGCCAAGATGTGCACTGGTGGTGATCGGTGAGCAAAATTTCCTTCTAATTATTCGTGGTCCTCGGTTGTCCTTTACCACCAGCCTGAAAAGAATTTTTCGTGCGTTAATCGAGAAGGGACGACGGGACCTCTTCATCGGACGATGGCCCCGGTAACGGAGCTTTTGTTTACAAGCCCTCTTTGTCTCCTAGGACCCAGAGATCGTTGTTTTTCCTCCGCTATTTTGTAACGTGAAGTAACCCCTTTAATCAAAAGCACGGAAGCAACAAGCCACGTGGAATTGTTCGTTACGTGGCGGCGTCGCGTCGTTTCGTTCCAATTACACGGCTTCGAAAACTCTGTTTCCACGTTATTTCGTCAAACCGAGCCTCTTCCCGCCGATTAATCGCGATCGCGCCAAATCAAATGTTTATCATCGAACGTTGCGCTACAAAATGGACCAATGTTTTTGCGATATATACGCTCGATATACAGAGATGGGGGTAGAAGGCTTTTTATCGGTTCCTATATCGAAGCTGCTACGTGAACAGCTTAATCGGTATTTAAACTGCACGCCATAAATTTAGATACATCGGGTCCGTTCATTTTTGATCGGGTATATTGGATTTCTCGGTCGCGGCTAACTAGTTTTGCGTTTCAGCGACGCTTCAACGTTACCCACGAGCCCGATTAAAAAATTATTGACGCGCATTAAGGGCTATTTGTATCAACTCCACTGCGAGAATGTGTCGTTCGGATCGATGTCATTGCTGTTAGACTCCCGAGGCAAACCTTTCAGAAAAGTCTTTTGATTGTACGTTGGCGTGAAAATATGTCACGCTGCGTGCGAACGCTATCGTTCGATGATAAATTCTGGTCATATCTCTTTTAGAAATATTTTAAACATACTATGTTTTATGGAGTTTCGTTATATAGTTTTTAACAGTTTCCAGATTGGTTTTAAATTTTGATAGAAAAGAAAAGTTGGTCTTGTAGTAATTCTCACATATACAGACTTAATGGAATATATTAGAAAAATATTTAGAATATTTATATACTGATAATATAGAAAATCAGAATAAATGAACAATTAATCGTCATTGATTCGAAAGTATTCGTAGAATGATCTGCATTTTTGAATATACAAGTATTCCGTTCGTTAAATTTTCTAATTATTCTTGCATCTGGAATATTTTTCGCGCGAAATCGTTTTTGCAATTCAATATTTCTTCTTTTTTAACACCAGTATTTATTACCACTCACACGCGTACAGTGTTCGCCAGCGAGTCCCAATAAAACCGTATAATTAATCACAACTTTAAAATCTATTATCCACCGATAATTCTCTGCGTCGATTCAATCCAGGATCCATTCCATTTATCTTACCCAGCCTTGACAAATTAAATCGAGGATCAGTAACAACATTCCCCATAAACAAACAAGCAAATAAATCCCCCTGCCTTCGAATACCAGCTAAATCAGCTAATTAACGCGTTACCCCTTCAACGAACGTGTCAAACAAAGATCCACCCGCCCAAATTAATTTGCACGTCCCAAGAAATTTCGTTACACCTTCATCCTAATTTCGAGAGTTGGGATTCAAGTTAAAGAGGAAGAAACAAGTTTATAGAAAATTTGTTAAAAATTCAAACGCTACTGTTCGATGTTTGTAAATTAATATTTCGGGATTGATCAACTCTGCGGCAATAAATAGAAAGAAAGAGAAAGAGAAAAAAAGAAAAAGAAGAAGCCACGGATAACAGAAAATTCATTGCTTATAGTTTCAAACACTTTCGATCTCTGTTCTTGCTTGGAAATTGATACTAAAACGAAGAAATAATAGAGAAAGAAACGGGATCTTGGAAAGATTCTTAGTAACTTCCGAGTACTCTTGATCGCTGTTCTTCCAAAGTGGTACTAAAGTAAGGAATAAAAAAAGAGAAAACAGCGTAGAGGAAACGAGATTATGAGGAATTCATTATACCTTCACCTTCGAGCCGATGCTCTTACTTCGTAATGTTATAGGGGAAGAACAAAAGAAATAAACAAAGAACAACCTTGTAAAATATTCGTAACAAGCCGAAAACGCTTTCGTTCGATATTCTCGCTTCAAAATTGGCAAACTTATCGAAAGGAGGAAGAAAGCAGGAAAGAGAAGAGAAACGTTTCAAAATCGACGAACGTACCGAGGCAAAGAAGAGAGAAGACGAACGAAGAAAAAAGGAAAGAGGAGACGATAAAAGATTTGGAAAATCAAATTATTTTCTTACCACCGCCGCCGCCGCCACCGCTCCATCCGCCACCACCACCACCGCCGCTCCATCCTCCTTTCCATCCACCGCCGCCGCCACCACCGTTCCATCCGCCACCACCGCCGCCGCCGCTAGGCCATCCACCTCCACCGCCGCTCACAGTGATCACTTTGATGATTTTTCCACCGCCGCCACCACCGCCGCCGCCGCTCCATCCGCCACCACCACCGCCGCCGCTCCACCCTCCTTTCCATCCACCGCCGCCACCGCCGCCGCTCCATCCGCCACCACCGCCGGACCAGCCGCTGCTTATGTAACCGGCTGCGAGACAAAACGAGAGCGTTCGTCAATTTTCTTGACTCGTTAACGTACACAAATTGCTACGCTGCCAGGCTCCTTCCTATTTATTACACTTTTCTTGATACACAGAGTAGACTGTTAAAAATTATCCTCCAGGATTATGGTTCACTATAATCGAACGATTCCGCAAAGTATACAACGATTCTCGATTGGCTTGATATCAATTTTTGAAATTACCGGCTGGTTACATTTCCGAAGGATAACGGAGCAACGCTAAAGTTTAGGTTTTTGATTAGCGTGGATTTCATTTTTACGATTCATCGTTAGTTCGTTACGATCGAGATCGTTTCTGGAAAATAATAGAAAATACTTTAGATTCGCGCTTTCGATCAAAATTCTTTTCATCTACGATCGAACTTCGTCGAATTAAGTTTCCGTTCGAACTTCGGTTCGAGTTTCGGTGTTTTCTAGAAATAGAAATCGTCGAAGCGACGATACAGTACGGTACTTTGCCCTCGAGTAGGCAACCCTCGAAGCAACACTGTTGATTGGTTTCGTGTTGTTCGAAACCGTGTTATACGAATTCACGGAAACGTAAATTTCCTACACGCACGAACCTATAATTCTTTCTATCTGTTTAAAAAATTAGACTACGCTCGAATCGAATGATAGGAATCGTATAGTTAAAATATCGCGTTAGACGAGAATTTGGATCTCCGTAGAATTATTTATAACGCAAAATCGTTTGAGAATGTTGCTCGCGGCGACGCGACATCGTTACAAGATACACGGTCAATTTGATTCTTGGTAAGTCGATTAACGATGGAAGGCAAGCGATCGTGAAAATTGAGAGAGCGTGCGCGGCTTTTTGCCCGTCACTCGATTAACGTCTCCTCCCGAGGGTAAGAAAGCTCGTTCCGATCGCGGCATGTTTTTCGTCCTACGACTCATCCATCGTCCGTGCTCGTAATCGGAAGGAACCACGATTTACTAGCCGTGATATATACCGCGATTTCTTAGCTTCGCTAGAATTTCTCAGTCACTTTAAATCCACGTTCACTGGGCTTAGCAGATACTACTCACCATAGGTGGTGGCTACGAGCGCCAAGAGGATCGTAATCGCGAACACCTGTAACGAAAAGATGTCGTGTAAATCGTGTCCGAAGATCCGGCGAGAAGAAAGAGAAAGAAAGTACAGAAGGAAGAATAGAAAGAACACCGTGTACGAATGGAAACGCTTGCGAACGCGTCTTAACACGTACCTTCATGTTGAGGTGTTTGATGCCCATCGTCGTGACCGGTGCCTCTTTTATAGCTCTTGCCTTTCTTCGCCGATCCCCGCCTTTCCGCCTCTCCCCGTTTAAGCAACGAAGTTCGTCTTCTGCTGTTCGTAACACCTAACTTTCGTGACCACCACCATCGCGACAAAAATCCCCTACCTGGCCTGGCGATCAAGCCAACATACACATCTCGCGAAACCCCCTCTTCTTTGGGGTCTCTCCTCGTAGCGTCGTAACCAACGTAACGAACCGCGCGCTGGTTAATCTGAACGAGCAATCGTGGATCTTTTCAGGAGGCCACCATCGCGTCTGGGTTACAGGGTCGTGCGATCCTTTCTGCTTACTTCTTTATTTTCTACGAATACGTACGGTTGCGTGTATTTGGCTCTGCGTCGGCTTCGTCCACGTATCGATATTTCATTGTTGGATGTACGTGCGTACGAATATTTCTATACACGATATACGAATGCCTCCATCTTCTCGATGCATACGAACGTCTCTTTGTGTTCGTTTTGGATGTTTCTATCGTCGCTGCGTAAATGTTTCTACAGTGGCTATAAAAGTTCTATAGCATAGTATTTGTCGCAACATTTAATATCGACGTGCTGATTAACTAGATTCAAGTATATTATATCTCGTCTCACGTTCACCGATATTTTCATACGATCGATACTTGACACTATGAAAATGAAATTTAGAACCTGACAATGCGCGCTGCATCCAAGGGTAAGCGTATGTGTATACATGTTTGTCGTTGTACGTTTGCTGCGTATGCGTACGGATGTTTCTGTATCAGTGTATGCGGATACGTGTATCTATCTCTAAGTACATTTCGTGCGAGTATGTGCGACTCGGTATACAAGGTACTCCTTCACTCTCTTCTCTCTTTTTTCCTCTCTCGTGTGTTTGTGTACGTGTATTGTTGTCAAAATCGCAGATCGTGAGGAAATTCGTCGACCTCGTTGCCGCAGGAAACGCGATGATTCATTAGCAAGATAATCTCCGATGCTTATGGAATGTTTACCCGCGAGAGACGCCCGACATGAATTCTTCTTCTACTTCTTGTTCGTCGTTGTCGAACGAGGTCGACGCGGTGAATCTTCTTACAATAGATAGTCGTTAGAGCGAGGAAAAAGCAAAGGGAAGGAATCTTCGGAAGATCTGAGGATGCGGGAATTTGATGCAATTTCGTGGAAAATGTGTCGGTCTGGGAACCAGGAGACCAGGATCGCGAGCGAAACGGCATAACGTTTTTGCACGTTTTATCGTTTTCGTAACGAATATCGCGTTTGCGATCTTGGAAACATGAGAACCGAAGTCGTGTGATCAGCTGCATGTTTTATTAACTCGTTCCTCTGCATTATGATGTAATTGTTATGTCATTTCTATTTAACAATTGTACGGTGAACAATCGTACACCGCCGGAGTAAATATTACACGAAGTATTTCTTAAAAAGTAATAAATCTGCTCTTTTTGAGTATTCAGGACGTACCTGTGTACACACATGAGTCATCCAAAAGCAAGATCGATAGACTGTATTTTCTGAGAATTTCTAAAGAATGAACTTTCCACTTCAAGACCAAAGAATCAACGTCGATCGAGCTAAATTGCAAATCTCGTTGCAAGCATAACAAAATGACCGTAATTGTCTTCAAATTGATTTAATACTTATCGTATAATCGGTGTAATTATATCCTATTGCAGTGGTTATAAAATTTCATAGCTTTTCATACAACGCATACGAAGCGTCTATAAAAATCTTCTATAGTGTCAAAGTGGTGAAATAGTTTCGCGAACCGCTGTACGTATATCCGAAGCTTTTAGAATGGGAAAGCACACATATCGTCGACATGATTTCATGAAACATTTTGCGGTAAGCAGATTATTAACTCGTAACGTATAAAAGCCTCCTTGAACCACTAAACTAATAGGAAAACTCTAAAACTTCCATTTTGCCAATTACAAACGGTCCGTCCTTGAATCCCAGCCAATTCCTCCGATGCGGGCAAGTACCCATCATATTGCCATACTCCGTCCCAAACTCATCTACATTTCAACCCATTACGCAAACTACACTTTTACCAGACCGGCGAAACGCAACAGCCAGTAGCGTCATTGTTACGAGATTCAGCGCTGCTTCTTAATTGAGTAAATTCGCTGCAGCATCGTGATCATGCGAATATCCGGACACCAGCTACCATTTCACCGCTACGTTATTCATTGAATTCTAATCGCACAATCTAATCTAAGTTTGGCCAATTTCAATTGTTCCGCGGCGTTCGCTTTCTAATTCTTTGGACAATTTGAAGAACTGTTTAGTCTCTTTATATATCGTTTGTAATATATCGTAAGCAATTGTTCGTTCTGGTTTCAATCGCGAGATACGTATATTAATAATTTAATATATTTTGGAATTGATCGTTAATTCACAGATAGCTTTTAATTCTTTTTTTAATGCATCGTTATGTCTATGTTCGAAATAGATCGTCATATAAATATTTCCAAAAACGAGAACGCGTGGATTTTGCGTTTATCGATCGTTTTCTCTCGAAAGAGATTCCCTGACATTCGTTTGTTCTTTATTATCTGCGCTTTGTCAGTGAGGATCGTTCATATCGTTATTCCATATCTAAATACAAATTGATCGCTTGTTCAATTTCATTAATTTTTCTTTTTTAATTTCGTTTGATTTATGTCTACATATATACAGAAATATCCAACGTAAAGCAGTCGTGTTATGATATTTACATAATGAAACGAATCTTTATATTTGCGTTATAATTCCAATCGAGCTTCCAATATCTCGTTATACTAATTGGTGCGAGTATACTCGTAAACGATCAAATTAAAGAAACCTTCGTTCACATTTCGTTTGCCTGTGTTCAGAAAAATATGAAATTGCATGAACGTAATTTAGTAATTGGTATTCAGGATCATGTCAATGTTTAGTGTGAAACACGCAAAAGGAAAGAAGGAAAGAAGGGAGGAAGAAAGAAGAATAATTTTATAAAAGGGCGAAATAACGAATCGCGAATTGGCCGGATCTAAACTACTCGCTTTTTCAGTCGAAAGTGTCCATTATCGTGGATTTCCTCGATCAATTGGGGTTTCGCGATGACGATAAGCGTTTCAACTTCGTAATACTGGCGTTTCGAGGATAAAATGGTACGATTCGAACCGATCATCGCCTCGCGGCTCGCTCCTCCGGACGAGAACCGATCTTATTCGTCGGGTTGCATCGTCGAGGCGCTTAATCGCTCTGGAAAACAATGGAAATCGACGATAATGGATCGTCGTTTTGGGGGTGGTTCGCATGATCGTTCGTTTCTGCTAATGCGTCCACGATCACGATACATCTCGCGCAGAACGATCGCATCGCGTGAAACTGTTCGCTTTCTCGAGATGGAATAAAGGTAAACGACGTCTCCCGAGACAGGGGCCGAGCCTTTCTGGCCTTTCACCGATTCTTCGGGCCGATCGACTTCTTCTTACGTTCAGACGGACCTCGAAAAATTACGTCAAGGTGGGATTTCCTATACAAAGAATAACGCGTTTCTCTGTTTTTTTCTAACTGGTTTCCAACTGTTGCGTTCATCCCAGCCGATGTGTTCTATAGCAAGCGTACATCACACCTTTGTTTGTACAAGTCTCACGATAAAAAAAAATAAGACGAAGGTATAAAGTAACTAAGAATTATTAATGATGTATTAACGTGAACGTAATTAAGAATTGAAACAGAAATAGCGAAGAAAAGTGGCGATTCTGCGGCCTGTATTAATTCAATCGATATCTTGCAGAAAGGAGGAATTTCTACAACATCTTCAAAGAAAATTGAACAAAAATTTTAATCTTCTTTTACGTTTAATCTTCTTACAGTGTAATAAAATGACAAATAATTCGGAATAACCGACTCGGAAGATAATTGTCGATTTATTTTGTTACGCGCGTGGTAACACTCGAGACGTGGTCATTTGTGAAAAGATAAATTCGATCAGCGACTTATAAACGTCTAGAGTTCCGACAATACTTTCGAACAAATCGAACAAACTTTTTCTTTATCCTTATCCTTTTCAAGTTACAAATAAAAAGATAACATGTGATTCTTATCTAAATAATAACTCGATTTATATCGATTTACAATACCAAAGATTTTGGTGGTCATCGTGGAACATAGATGCTTCGAATTGCACAAAAGCACGTTTAGCGCTACGAAGCTCACAGAACCATGATCTTTCGGTCCCTTTGTTCTTCCTGGTAGGTCAGCCGCGACCACAATGACTCTTCTGTCTGTGGTCAGACGAAACAGAGGCTCGAACAGCTCATGCGAGGATTTGAATGATGCTCGTAGTACAGTCGCGTTACTGTGAATCGACCTATCGGATCTGATCGTGCTGCACTTCACCGGTGAAAGTTGCACTGTTGCGCGTTGAACAAAGATATACGGGATAAGAATTACTTGGCAGAGAGACCGGTCCGAGCATCCATTCGAGAATTATTGGCTCTGATCTTGCAGAAATTTTGACGATAATTTAGCTTTTACCTTCTTGCTTTACTTTTACTTTTATTCGTCGATGAAAGTATCGAAGAAGGAAAGGATCGATTTACGACGAGAATTCGAGGTACGATTCCGTTGAACGTGTAAAATCGGTTCATCGTTGATTCAGCGATTGAACAGGTTAGACAGGATTTTTTTATTTCATCGTGGATTAGACGTGATGCAGGAGCTTAAAAAGATTACGCGAATTGGGTGGTGAGGGGTAGACCGCGGGTAATTAATTCCATGAGTTAATTGACGTAGAATGGGAAATCTAGTTAATTTGGAAAGGATAAGAGGCGTAGTTTTAGGAGTAGTTTGAGTCGTACTTTAATTTATCCCGTCTTTTAGTTCTTTTTCCTACAAAATCTAGATTCTATCTAATAAAAATACGTATGCTTGAATAATTTCTCATCTCCTTCCGTGTAGTAATAAATCTGTTTCGCTATGAAAAGATGTTGAATTATAAAGTTTGGAATTTAGTCGACAACTTTTACTCTGTGGGATTTTCATTCCTATATTAATTAATACATTTAAATGATCGATATTTCTATCCGCAATTTCCTATCATCTTTTTTTGCATATTTGAAATTATTTCTATAGAGCGATTAGAGTATAAATCGGCAAATATTTGACAATCGTAAGTTCAACTAATTTATATCATAAAACGTTTTATTTCTGTTCTCTGTTTTATAATATAAGATTTAGAAATTACATTTCCCGTACTCCGAAGAAATATAGAACAGGTTTTAAAAGATTATTTATAAATTAAGTATATGAATTATATTTAGAGCAGGGACTTCCCTGTTTTGTACCTGTTACCGTGTATTAATTCATCTTTAAATCGTCATTTTTTTTACATTTACTTAATGGTTATAAAAATCCTCGGTAGTTTGCAAGTAAATTAACAAGCTCTAAATATTAATCATCAACTTCCGTCCATTAGTTCGCTATTCAAAACAACCATTCACCATTCAACATAAATTCTACCACTTCGTCCGCGTATCACAGAAAAGTCTTCCTATTCAAGCCATTCAATCCACCATCAAGGAATTCGATTCGCTCGTAAACCATCTCGACTCTCGAGCAGAATTCTTTCGCTTGGCCTGTTATTTCTGGCGAAACGTAGCTGGGATCCGCCGAGTTGCACAATTTCCTTCTGTTATTCGATCTCGATCGTTGATTCAGTGTCCAGAAATTTCATTCTCCTCTCTGTCGTAAGAATTAACCTTGCTTCGCGTCGCGTTTCTTCTTCTTTCCGATTCTACTTTTATCATTTACGACTCGTTCATCGCCCCTCTCGATTTTCATTATCCACAATGATACACGACGATGCATCATTTTTACGACAAACCTATTTTGAATATCATCCATCTTAAATGCTCTACTGTAAGCGATATTTATCTGGTTTTAACTGCAAAATTTTACAATCGACCTGGCTTTTTGGAGTGAAAACACTTTACAGCGTAGGACCACGTTATATTGGAAAAGATGTTAAAAATTGACGCTTGGATACAAGCGTGAATATTGGCTTGGCAACCAAGTGATTTTGTCAATTCCACCTAATGACAAAATCCGCAATCACTTAGTTGTGAACCCAAAAATTTCTTAATTAAATGCTTCTTATTACGTTGATATTCAGCTGCGTATTTACGATATCCATTCGTTGTTTCCGTTCGATATAATTTTATAGCACGTCGAAAAAAATGTTGCTTCTGACAGATTTCTCTACATTTATCCGACCATACGTTCGGTGAAATCCGCAATTAGAATCTACTCTGCGCAAACACGTGCTTTCTAATTGAGTCTTCCTTACAGTTGAAAATTAAGCGTCTCTTTGCAATTTAGTGGATTTACAGCGTTTCGTGCGATTCGTAAATTCAGTTTTCGTCGCTCTTTGTATCATTTTCTGCACGAGTTTTGATAAAGAGACCAGGAAACGTGGAACACGCTTCACTGTTTTCCAACATGTCCTGCAGTTTTAGATACTCTACGGACATTGATGTATGGAACACGGACGAATCATACGGAAAGGGTTGATCCGATACAATAAAACTTCGCATGTCGTTGGTAAACGAGCTCGATACAAATTGTATCCTTTCGCGAACGTTTGCAATCTCCGCAGCATTATGCGAAGTGGTGAAAGTTCCGCTGTTGCAGACACCCAAGGTGTAATGGAGTAAGTATAGCGCAGGCTGGGCGCGGAAAACTAGCCAGAGGGCGGCTGGTTCAACGTTCAAAGCGGACTCAAAGCAACAATAGCTCGGTGTGTTTGCGTTTGCCGATCGATGCAATCGAATTCGACCGACCGACGCGGTACGATGGTTTGATCGTTTCGGCTTTTGGCTATCGCCGATATGTTAGCACGAGGATCGACCGAAGCAGTCGAAACGATTTTCTCGCAGCTCCACATAAATTGGGAATAAATTTTCTTCTTTTTTATCCTTTTTGTCCGTTCTGGTAAAAAGCGGATAATGAGATGCGATATTTGATCGAAGAGATCGATTATCGGTTTCAGATCGCCAAAAGAATGCAGAAATTTAAAGGAAAGCAAACTTAGTATATTCGGTCATCTCGAAAAACAATTTATCGCTAGCTTCGCCAAACTGTATTACGATAAATTATTTTGATTCAATAACGCATTCAGGATACTGTAGCGTTCCTGTTTATCAAACCAGTTAACATTTCAAATTGCCAGAAGATTTCAGTACTCAATATTCTGGAACTAATTCCACGTATTTATAACATCACTTTGAAAGATCACTGCAACGCAGTGACCTAGCGTACTTCTACCATTTACGAAATTCGACGCAACGATGGCAACATGGATGATCGTAAATATACAGAAAATATAAAATATTATCGGCACTGATACGTGAAACTCGTATATACATACATACAAGCATTCATCTATATCGGTGGTGAATTGCGAAATACGCGAGCATTCTCGATACCGAAAGAGCAAGGGAATCTCTCTCACCGCGAGATGCTTCCCCGGCACGTGACGTAATATTACGTGCCTCACGGTCAAGAGGTGAAAACTGGTCGGACCTGCTAGCGTTGGAGAGATTTTCTCGCTGAAAAACCCACGTATCGTCGAGTTTATAGGCCGTGAGCATCGATCGGTGTTCTTCGTTTTTTCGCTCTTCTTCGTCTGTTCCTTCGAATAGGTGTCCTTGCGGACAACTATTCAAAGTGTGCGCATAAATATTTGTAACGCGCACACTTTCGTACTTGCTCCTCTGCGTGCAATGGAAAGAGGAGAAAATAGCTGCGAGAGAACGAAGGCGAAAGTTTGACAAAGTACAAAACGCTGACATTGGAAATAACGGTTTACAAAGAGCTGCACTCTTGGAATTAGTTTAAGGGGAAACGAAAACTGTTGACCGTACGTTTTACCAGAGCGGGATGTTTCAAATATCTTTCGAGATGTTTTGTTCGAAGAAGCTTTCTGTTTCGCAGAATAATAATCGAGGAAAATGCTTTGAAGGATAATTAGAGAGCCCTTTAACACCGGAACTAATCCACGCGTAATCCGTGTTTAAATACGTTACACGTGGCACATTGTGAATAAAGAGATACGATAAATAACGCGCGATTAATCGGGTCTCTAATTTTAGAAATACGAAAAAAGTAGGTTTACAGGAAAATAAGGTCCGTGGCATCGATCAAAGTACAAGGGAAAGGTAAAAGCGGAAAAACTTGTCTTCTCTAAATATCGAAACACTGGTGATAGTTTTATCAAAACCATTTCAAAAAGCCAGGCGAACATATATATGCCAGAACCTCTCGACAAAACACACCACGAAACAAGCATCTCCACGAGAAGCGTTAAATCTAAAACACGCGACACCACAGCAAATTGAGCTTTTTCTATGGAAAAAAACAAGTTGCTCGCGTCCTATGTACGTCGAAACAGAGGAAAACAAAAAACCTACCGTATATACGTGTATGTGAACTACGTTAAACTGATATCGCAAGATAAATTAAATCGATAAAAATATTCAAGAAATAAAAGTATCTATAAACCAATTAAAGTATAGTATTAATTAACAATTACGTCGTCGCGTAATATCGCATAGCTTCACAGTGTTCTTTAAAAACGAGAAGAAAAACACGTAAACCGTTGAACGAAGAGAAACTTGTCTATAGAACGTCGAAGCAAGAGTGTCGCTGGGACTCGATTGATTTATCGGTCTTATAGATCTATATCGTGGATGGTCGTGGTCGAGGCCACTAAGGAGTACATAGCGGTTGCTTTCTCGTCGTTGCTTGGTCGAGAGAGGAGAAATAGGGGACGATGTTCTGAAAATACAGGAAATCCGATGTTCTTGCAGTCGTTAAGGTTAATGGGTATCGAAGTAGCATCGGTGGAAAGCTAGAAAGAAAGAAATATATATTGGAGAGAGGGTACGGTCGCTTGGGTGGTGAAGCATGCCGGTAAAAGAGCGGACAAAGTGGTGGAAAACGGCGATAGTTGTCACGAGCATTGGCCATTCGGGGTTTGGCTTTTGTTATTTTCAAGCGAACGGTGAAATTAATCATTTATTATTGGCTTATAATTCCCGTTTAATTACTGTCCCGTTTCGTCGGTACGAGCAGCATGTGTTGTGTATTATTCGTTTAACATTGATCAAAACATTCGTTTAATTCGCCTCGACGATGTGGATAACAATTAACTTCGCATTAACGGCGTATTATTTGGCGAACGAGTTTGCCGCATCGCGCTACTCTCTCGTCAGATTTCGCGCCACCATTACCCTGATTAGAATGATTAATGCCCTGCTGAATTTTCCTCCTGTTTAAATCGTACCGTTAAACGCAATCGTAAATTTCCTCGGCTACGATTCCTCGCGCTTTCCGATTCAGATTAAGGAGATAGCTGAATGAAATCGTCAAGCGTAGCTACGTGAATGAGACTCTGCTATTGGGTGTATGTAAAAGTAATGGCTGTTACATTTGTGTTAGTTAAGATCGGAGTAAGATTTTACAGAGGTGGAAGAAATATTGGCCAAGTAATTGGAGTGATTTGAAATTAAATAGCCAGCGGTGAGAAGACGATCACAGGGAATAGATAAATTCAACGAACCAGAAGAAGATAGATGCATCGCGCACATTATCCAACGATATTTCACTTCGACCGGTCACCTGTTTGTTGCTATAACATTTACGAAATATAGAATTAATAGTATCTTAATTTCGTATTTAATCGACGACGGGAAATAACTATGTCATGAGAATTTCTATATACTTTGTATATTTCATTTATCAAGTGCATTCGCATCTTTAAATTTCTCATAAAAATCCGCGACCTAAAGATCATCGTTAAGCTTGCGACTAGTATCGCTGCAACGAGATGTTTATACGACACGAAAGATGTTCCGTGGTTTAAGTACGAAAAAACGTTCTCTATTATGACGTTGTTTAACACGGCTATGTCATAAATAATAACGACACGAGCATCTCCTTCCCTATATTCGAGGTAGAGTTCAGAGATACATTGGAAAACTGCTGACAATAAATAGCGATGCCGACGTTGTATAGATAAGACAGGTAGTAGCTCTGTTTGAAGATTATTATTGTCGAAAAGAATTGGAGAAAATACCGGCCCAGCAACCTTCTTGTACTTGTCACGATTTTCACAATCATTCCATTCGTACAGATATGTATACCTGGTGATTTATTTTTCACTGCCGCAGGCGAAAGACACGAACCTGCTACGAATGCTTTCCTGACAAGACCGCTAGCAAATCCCAGACGAAGCGCACTTTCCTGCTCTTATTACTCCTTCTTCCTACTTTCTCTTCTTTCGCTTCCGTCTGTCTGTATGCAACATTCAGGACATTATTCTTTTAACATTGTAACTTCAGATATTTTGTAATGCCGAACGATACAACACTTGCCAACATATCACCGTTAATATTACCGCGATATCCTAGGGCGACGTCGTTCCTAACAACGACGATATTCTTTGCTCTAAAATATTACGCAAACGAAAACGTACGATCGTGCAATAATATTAGGTTATCCGAAAAGTTTCTTTTGTTCTATGACGAAATAATAGACGCACAATGTTATTTTTGGTTTATATTATTTTGTCGAATTAAGTACGATCCTTTTTTTCGTTCGAGATAAACACCGCGACATTTCACAGACTTGGTTTCACGTTTCTATAAAGGTGCATGGTTGAAAAAAAACATGTTTGCGAAAGAAAGACACTTTTCCGACAACCTAATGGAAGAAAGTATATTAAAAGTAAAGATCGACAGATGGTTTGTAAAAGATCCAAAATTAGCAAAATACTGAAATATTTTTAATCGATGTATCTGAGTAGTATTTAGCCTGGAAATAAGCAACTGGTTTGCGACTCGAAGCAAACGACTCGCAGTCCCTTGTTCTTTATCCGAGCAGTCGACAGAGTGAGAGATTCGAGAACAAGAAAGAGATCCACGAAAGCGAAAAGCCATAAAGTTTTATAGTCGAACAGTGACATCGTTTGGTAGACGACGAGTAGAATATGTACGATGCTTTCTCGTTTTAATATCAACGATCCTGACGTGATTGTACGCTGCTCGGCCAATCACTTTTTCATTTGCCGCCATCTCCAGCCTCTCGCTCGTTCTCCGTGTCCTTTCTTGTCCGGTTCGAGAACAAAGTCAAGCTGAACAGCATGTCTGACTCGTAATAAGTCATTTATTCGTAATATAATTTACTCGTAATAAGTAAATTATTTCGAGGTAAGACCGTGCTAGCTGTCGATTGTCAAGGATCGTCTTATTTTCCAACGTATTACCAGTTCTCACGACCATACGCGGTAATTTCGTCGAATTTACGCTAACGTTCCGGGTAACGCGGATTTCTTTGGAATTTTGGCTGCACGCCGTACATTTGCAGAGCATCGCATGAAAATTGCTCGCGCGTGGAAAACTCAAAAGCCTTATTCCCTTTCTCCTTAAGTTTTAACAGCAGAGTGCACTATGATGCATCATAGTGATCCGACCGCGATGAGGCAACTCGCTTGTCAGGCTTGCCAAAGATCCTGAAGTAAATCTTTGTGAGAATCAGCTTGAAATTCTCTTTTTATTAGGTTGTCCGAAATGTTTCTTTCGTTTTATAAGGAAATAATAGACGTACAATGTTTTTTGTTTTATATTAGTGTATCGAATTATGTACGAATATAAAATAGAACGAAATGGATCACACCTAATTCAATAAAATAATATAAAACAGGAATTGTTCATCTATTATCACCTTATGAAACGAAAGAAACTTTTTCGACAGCCTAATACTTCTCTAACCTTTGTGTCCTTAAAATGAAATAACTCGATGTCTTTTGGAATTGGATACATCGTAAAAATGAGTTTGTAGGTGAAAATGCGTGCGTTTGGAAATTGAAAGTGATTTCGACGGCAAATAATCGTATGACGCGAGAGTATAATGCTAGTTTTACACGCACGCTCAACGGAAATGAGAAAAAGAGTGACAATCTGAAAATGAGTGGAAGCCTTGACGTTAGGCACGCGACGTGACTAATTGCCGGTCGTTAAGGTATCAAACAAGTATTAATGAGTGGAAGTCACGCAGCTACTAAACGATAGTGTAATTGCTTGTTTGGAATAGTAGTGTGTGGCTGTGTGAGAAGATGATATCAGAAGATAGGTAGCTTGTGTTTTATTACTATTAGAAGTGCCAACATTTTGTTTGCCTTCGGATGAAAGAACATGATGAAGAACGACACGATAACGACTTATTTCTTCGAGCAACTTTCTCGAGAATACCAAGATGGAACGTTTTTTTTTTTTTTTAGATAACGCGAAGAAGAAACACTGTTATATCAGGCAACTAGCAAACTATACTGTAACGATGGTTATGCCAAACGATTAGCAATTTGTTAATTTACATTGATTAATATCCGTAAGATAAGATTCTCTAATATCCTGTATCGTATACGCTCATTGAAAAATCGAGATTTACGTAAAATTCTCTCTATGATGTTAGTAATTGTGATTATAAATGCTTAAATCATTTTTGTTTTGCCAATGCATTAAAACACTATTAATATAGCATTATAGGCATATACTTGTAAATCAAAAATAATTTTACTATTTTCTTTTTCGAATCTAAAATTTTGATTTAAACGTAGAACGTAAAATATAGGAAACTGCGGAATATCTTATTAATTTTTAATGACTTACACGAGTTCCATAAGAATCGGAGATCGTCGATCAAGTGACGTTGTTTATAAGGACGAAAAGAAAATGACTCTGTATATTTGCGAATAATTGATAGTTCAGCTTAATAAATTAAAGGAATAACTTCGAATTCTTGATTCTAGCTCAGGTACATTTCAAAAGTAAGTAAATCACATTCCAAAAGCTTTGCATATTCCTTTACTTGGAAATTGGTACATCTGTTTACGTAAACATGAAACTCATAAAATTTATACCCGCACATCCTAAAAGGGAAGTCTCGAAAGCAAGTCGCTTTAAGAGCATCACAATGAAGATTCCTCCTTGCTTCTTCGTTTTTTCTTTTTTATCGTATCAATAAAATTAAAACCTGGCTACTTGGAAACAAGATTTTTACTCCACCACGAAGTACCGTAAATTAATTTCTTAATTCTAGTTTCACCGAGTATTTTTAATACTTTACGCTTTACCTTCCACTTTATACACGTTATGTTCACAAATGTGTACATACCGACGAAACAATTTCGAAAATGTAGGTAAAAGTTGTCGGACAGATATTCAATATATTTTCAATACGACTCTCGATGTTGTATCAAACGCTTATTTAACGCTTTTACGAAAGTTTCTTAATAGATCGACACGATCGTAATAAAGTTTTAAAGTTACATATATAACGCACACAATATACCCATAAAAATTTTCTATTCTAACTGACTACATAAAAGATATAACTTTATTTATTTTATTTTTATTTATTTTTTTAAATATTATTTATTTTTTTATTTATATTTATTTTATATTTATTTTTTTTCACCAATAAGATATAACATTTTACCAAATGTCCATAAGGAAAAATTGTAAAAAACCAAAATAAAATAAATAAAAAAAAAAATTCTAACTGACTTGAGTCTAACTTCGTGAATATAATCGTTTGTATATTTCCAATACATCGTAGCATTATCAAATGTTTTCCACGCTTTTCTTTTCACCCGATCAGTCGCTAACAGATTCGAAGTGCGATTGGTCGCGTAACGAAGGGTTTGACGAATAAAAGATTCGCGGAGGATGATTAAGACGTAATTAATAGAAGAATGATATTGAAGAGGATCGTATCTAGCCAGCGGGTCTTCCTGCCGCGATGATTATTAGGTTATCACGGAGAAAATCACGAATGCCGCTACTTGCGTCTCGTTACGAGAACTTAAGCGCTTCGATATGGACGGTAATGAACGGCATTGTTTGCCGGCCGATGCCTCGCCGTACGTTTTCATCTCTTCTCTTCCACGGATACGCCGTTAATTATTAAGCGCGTACTCCATCGTCGTTCATTATGCGCCCTACGATCCTTAATATCGCCCTACACCGTCCGATTTATCGACGACCCTCGTCAATAAAAATCCCTATGGTCTTTGACTCGCGTTCCTTCTTCGACCTCGTCCGAGTGGCTCGAGCTGTACGCCGCTGAATCGGCCGAGGCAGTGAAAACACCAGAAAGAGAAATGATGCGAACGTTTATTTCATACGAGGATTATAAACGTAGAAGAAATCGAGTAGTTCGTGAAATCGATCGCGCGGATGATATTTCTTTTCTAAATACAAAATACAATACGTTTGATTTGTATTAATACGTTTGATCGATATTTCCGTGGTAAGTCAATTACTTATGGATTTTTATGCATTTATGTTAATTGTGAATATACAAGATGGGGCGTAAATGCAAAAATACGTGAAATATTAAAAATAGAATATATATTACTGCAGTTAATAATAGATAAAACGTTCGTTCAAGCTTCGGTTTATTCGTTGTTGAAGATTAACTGGAAAGTAGAAGTTGCGATTTGATTTATCTCGATAGATAAAACATAGCACGCTTGAGAAGAAATTCCTAAATTCAGACGACGAGATCCTTAAGTAGGCCGACCACTTTTTACCGCTTCGAAGAAAGGAAATCGCTTTGACATATTTTTACACGGAATTTAGCAACGTCTTTCGCAAAACTGGCAATAACATTGGAAAATTGAAGATCGAACTGTAGGAAACTTAATTATTTTGGTTTATTCGTATCGCGTTGCTCGTTAAGCGTCGATGAAAGGAACACGAAATAATTAGAGCAGAGTTTATTCGCGTACAATTACAACGATAATTTTCAAATGATATGGGTCGAAACGCTGTCCCATACTATTTGCGAATAGTCGAGGCTAACGTTGAGCCAGCTCGATGCGAATGCGTGGAATTATTTAACGAAATAACTCGGTGCTCGCGCGGATCCTCGCAATAATGATGCCTACAGTCGCAAAGTGACTCGACGGAATGAGATTGCAGGCAAGGTGCCTGTCACGTTTAGGATGCAACGCGCATAATCGCTAGACCAAGTATTATACATATATACATGTACATATACATCGATCCGCGGCCATCACCAACGAGTCACAATTGGGTAAACGAAAGTCTAATTAAATTCGAATGATTTCGTTGTGAAACAAGGAAGTTTGGTTGACAAAACCCGGTCACCGTACGTTTCCTAGAGACACACAAATGTACGTGACTTTACTTATCATCGACGTCGTTGTTCCTTGAGAAAATATCCAAACTGCGGATTACATTTTCAGGGATACTATCGTATGGTGGCTCGTCACGAAATCATCGCGCTTATACAAGCATTTTATGAATCATGTGTATTCTATAAAACGTATTGAAATTTCCTCGACATTTTAATAACTCGTGAGTCTCGACTGTTATAATTGTATTGGCAAAGTATCAGACAAATCCTACGCGATAACGCGATATTTAATCACGTTGAATTATTCAAACTTTTTAAATTTCGAAGTTTATAAAGGTTTAGCGTTTCGAAACTGTATGCTGAAAATTTTGTTCAATTAAACATTGGGAGTTTGGAATTTTTCCTGTGAAATGTTTCAGAGATATCTGAAAATAGGATACGCGGAATAAGTTACCGTGTTAACTGGTTCCTGAAATGAATCAAGTACATATTTTTATGTTTTTCATTGGTATAGAAGAGTAGCGTGAAATTGCATTGATATACGAGGTTTCTGCTTCGAAAAATGAGCGAATTGTAAAAAATGGTTATTTTATGATAATAACTTTCTTTCGTCTACCAGGGACGTTGATTAAAAAACATGAACATATTTCTCTCTTCTTTTCGACGAATTTGCATATTTGCTTCTGCTGAACTCTATAACCTCTAACAAAGAAGCTGAAGGATAAAAAAGGTAAAATAAAGAAGGTATTACATATTTACAGTATGGATGTACAAAACTAGGGGAAATAAAGATTATAAAATCGTTATTTATATATACTTTTCTTACTACATGGATTACTACAAGTGAGAAGATTGTCCTAATTCTTACTAAATGATTCAGTCGAACTTCGCACGTGTTTAGGCTTTGAAATAGAAAGTGAGCACAGTGTTGAATAATATACTACTTTGGAAAGTAGTTGCTAAAGCATACTGAGTAATTCATAACAGAAAGATGATTAACTGCCTAAAAGTATATCCAACACCAATTTTCTCTCAACTTTTTTATATATCTTCGGCTTCTCTTTTATTATATCAAAGTAATGCTTTCTACTTATTAATTATTTTAAGATATAAGGACATATCGCGTAAAAGAAAACGGGACAAAGGTCGCATTTGGGTTCAACTCTCGCTCAAAATTTATTTTCCCTATACATATACACGTACATATCTCCTATACGATACAGCAATCGAAATATACACAGACTTTTTTCTGATAATTTTCAAGATAATTTCGTTTCTTCTTTATCCGTGGTCCAAGCAGCACCGATTACGTATTTGTGTCGCTATTAACGATTTAAGAGATAAAAGAACGGTCATGCTGCCAGAAGGATATTGTATAGCGTGAAGAATATCTTTCACAAATTGTAAAATAAGACGATAGCTTTGCGCGATCATCTTTCCCAAAGGATAATAACAACTATTATTAACACTAGAGCTACCACACCAGTCAAATTAACTGGTTTTGCAATTTTATTTTCAAATTCCTACTTTATGTTATATTTTTTTCCACGCTGACGTAATGACTTTCGCAGCGATAATTAAGAGAATAATATAACGAATTTCATTTTGTTTTCTATGTATTAAAACTGAAAATAATTTTGTATCAAGGCTACTTATACCAACACCAATCAAAATGACAGGTACTTGTCAAAGTGTAAAAGGGTCCTGCAATCTGTTTATCAAACTCCAATTAACCAGTTTCCTCGTTTCGTACAACTTGCCACACGTTTTTCAAATTTTTACCGCTTATCATTCGATATGATGATATCAGATATCAGGAAAATTCCGAATCGATCGCTAGATGCTAACACTAGAAATACCTCAGCAGTCAAAATGTCTGGTTCTACAATTTTATAAATTTGTCAAGCCTCGTTTAGAGATCATGATCCCAGGTGGATTAACAATACCAAAAAAGTACCACATAATATGGAATTCCTTCTGTAAGAAAGTAATAAATCAATAAATATAAAAATATTCTATTATTACGTACTTTTTAAAGACCAGTCATTTTCACTGGTATTGGTAGAAATAGCTTCGTGTTAACTATCGATAGTTCTAACGTTAAAATCCAGCAGCATTCGCTTCAAATTCCGACGGAACGAATAAAGTCTACGAATCATCTTAAAAATATCTGTATCTGTTGAAGCTGGACGACGAGAAAACCTTGAGCAACAACGATCCAGCAAAAACACGCATTTCACTTTACCGACAACGATCAACGCGTACGATCGAATGATTCTCGGCAAATTAGCCGTAAACAAAGAAACGAGATTAAGAGACGGTGTAACAAAGTTTGGCTCGGTTAATTATTCATACGTAAAGAAGCATCGTTGTATTAAAAGGAATAAATGGCTGGCAGGAGGGAAAAGGGAATCGCCACGATGAATATCCATGACGACCTCTTCCTGCCCGGACAGACAAATGCCGGAAAGAGCTTTAAAACCCGCCGAGACAAGGATACATCGCGGACAAAGTATGCAAATGCGGCCCATAAAAGCGTGCACGTTAGAGATACAAACGGCAGAAGATGAGTAATCGACATGGTTCTCTGCTACGAACGTAGAAATACACGGTGTGTATCGTTGCTGGTAAACAGAGACTTGCGCGCTAGCAGCAGCGTTCCTTCTCGATCCGCTCGAGATATGCAAAGGTGGATAAACAGAGAACTTGGGCTTTCATCTTCTCGACCCGTGTTTTCAAATCGTCCGGTAAATACCCGCAACAGAAGAGACAACTGTCACCGAACGAGATAAGTTCGATCCTACCGTGTAGATACAGCGTATACTACGTATGTAGCTGTATATGTTTGAGCACCGCTTGTTCGCATAATACGCGTTTAATCGTCGAATAACGACGTTATGTAGAGAAGATGCATCACCATATTGAGAGATGGTTGTATGGGTACTTTGTGTACGATTTTTAAAGCTCGAAGCCAGATAGCGAAAAATCGACAGAGTCGTTAAACCGTATAATTACCGAAGTTTCAAAAGTTTGTAAACTTTAAAGCAGATTTTCCATAGCTGGTCATAGGCTTTCAAATGGTACACCTGGTAATTAATCGCGCTTGTTGCGATCTTGTTTTCATGAATTACAACGATTCCGATGTACTTTGTAATTTACAAATTATTGTCGAGATACACTGTAAGGAGTAAGAGGAAAAAATCTTACGGCAATATATTATTAAACATATTATTACGAAGTTTGTGTAACAAGTGAAAATACTGCAGTACTTAAATATGGAGAAAGATGTTGTTTACAAAGTAGGAAACGTCGTCTGGCAGACAGAAACTAACCATTTTAAATACACGCGTTTTCCTTGCGCCAGAAATTGAGGAATTCGTTGAAAAATTTCATAAAAGGGCGGGCGCTCGTATAAAGACGGTGGAAAAATTTCCGGTAAAGGTGAATTTACGAGCAAACCTTTTCACAGGTAAAACCCTCTCTTTAATCCGAATAAAAAGTTGTTTCTTGTCGATCCTTCGTCTACTTTCTAGGTATCGTTTTGAATACCGCCAGCGACTTTAAAATATAATGGTCCTGAAATTTATGTTTCCTACCTGTACGAAAGGAATTAACTAACTACAATTAAGAAGGTCTCTCTTTGACTGGTATAAATCTAAGTTTTCCTTTTTGAATAGACGAGTTACGATCGCGTAGTGCGACTGTCGAGTTGCACGAGTTACGTTCATCTTAAAAACGCGCAAGTATCTCGAGAACGATGATCCTCGCGCTATTTCCCAACAGCATAAAGGATTGTTAAAGAAGATATAAAAAGTAAGTATTCTATTACCTACACGAAGATGAGAGCAACGTTTCCTCCAAAGACAATGTGCCAACTGTTCTCCATATCTCGTTACAAGCCTAAAATCCAACAATTAGACCGCTTCTAAAAACTTTTAATAATCTCAGTATTGGTAGATTCAGTCCGGATCCAGGCGTTTTTAACAGCGATAACGGTGACGATAAAATTATAACAGGTAAGTTGGCATGGCAATTGAAGTCCTTAAAGGGGTTCTGAAGTGTGTCGTCGGAAAGTTTCAATAGGAACCACCGACGGAGGAAGCCAGATGGCCGGGGTCGAGCTAGCGGAACACAGTCGCTTTCGTCCCCTTAGCTTCGTTGCAGGGAATTATACCGGGATCGTACGAAATTCAAAGAGGGCGAGAGACTGAAACGATGGGTGGAGCAGGGCATAAATGAAAGCTGGCCACGAACGATTACGAGACACGAGGGACGGAAGAGCGTGACCAGTTCGGACAAATTGCCTTTCGATTTATGGCGACAGCCGCTAGAACTCTCTGTACGTTGCTGCCGATGCCGATGGTTGTGTGGTGGTGGCGCGATTTGTTAGCTGGCCATGCACTGGCCAATGCCTCGGTGAAAATACTAGGACAGACAGAAAAAGCGAGACGCGGGATTACGTCGTTACCGTTGCGGAATATCGTTCCACTGATATCGATTTAATGCGCGACATTATCCTCCCCGGAATAAGAAACGAGAGGTCGCGATGCGATTCACCCGGTTCGGCGAACCTCTGACTAATTGCTGATTTATCGTGAATTTCCGTGCAAGATGACTGCGGTACCTTTTTCCTTGGCGTTAGAATATCGTTGTCAGTACGGATCTGCGAGACTTTAAAGCTTTTGAAAATACGACCCTAAGGGAGTTTCCTTCGTAACATTTGACCTTTCAAACTTTACAAAATGAAAGTCCCCTCCGTTTATAAAGTTAATCTTCCTGGTGGCAAAGAATTTTGAAGCGACCTTCTCGTAGGTCCGATCCTTGGAATAAAATATCGCGGGATGAAAAAATGAGGGAACGCGTTATTATCGAATTTTCTCCGAGAGTAGCAAAGAAACGAACTTGGTGTAAGGCGAGTCCAATTAGTATCGCGGCGACTAATTAGGTGTGTAACACGGTTCGACGAACACGTGCTTCTCCCTATCGGCTATTTCCACGATCCCTTTTTTTTTCTCGGCGCATCATTACCAGCGTTGATTAATTAAAAGTAGCAGAGAAACGGGAACGCTTTATTGTTCCTCAAAATCCTTTCCGCGTAACTGTGTCACACGGTACGTTACGAAATGCACTTCGATAGTTTGCTTCTCATACGCGCACGTTGTTTCTCAGTTCTTTGATTCGCCTTAAGATTCGCTGTTATTTATGCCGTTTCTTTGCAACAGGCAAAGAATATGGAAGTAAGTAGATCGTCTCTCGAGTATTCGACGTTAATATCTGTGTAATGAAATTAAACTACCGACAGAGAATGAAGTTGATCGGATTAGCTCCTAAGAAACTTGTTTATAATTACCGTAAAAACATCGATATTTATCTAAAATAATAGTAATATCCTGTGCGTGAAAAGCATTCAAAGGAGGGTGAAAATTATCAGATACCTATAGGGTGGGATTAAACAGGGCAAAGGCTCGTGGAAACCCTCCACTATCGATTCTTAATAGCCGTTGATAACAAGCGGCCCGGCGTCGACCGTAGCCGGCAGCCGGAGGAATTCTAATGAATTTCATTAGCGACAATGACGATTAAAGTGATAACGTGCTCGTCTTGCGTCGTCGTCGTCGTTTCGTCGACGTCGCACTCGACGTCCGCGTTATAGCCGTGAATCAGTGCGCACGTCTATCAAGAAATCGATTCCGCTCGGTCGGCTACGAGCACTTTAGAACCGTTCCTTGTGGGAGGAACTTAAAGCCACCCTTATCCGCAACTTAACTCGTTCGTCGTAAACGTCTTTGCTCGAGAATTCGAGTAGCCAGCCCCGCTCTTTTTAGCCCCCCTTCTCCTCTCTTCACTGTCTGCTTTCAAAGAGTAGTTCGTCTTTTAAATGAAACGCATCCGGAATGAAACGCTTCGTTCAGTTTCCTCGGTGATCAAACACGGGTACCTTTAATGGATTTTTTTCTGGAAGATGCATTGCTGGATAGATTATTTTTCACTGGCGAATTTGTTAAGATTAAAGAAAAATAATTACTTTTTATCCTTTTGAAAGAATGTATATATATACGTATATGGAATTTAGATGTTCAGATCGGTAAGACGAAGAGATTGCGAGATACTACGTGGCAATTTTTAGCTTTCTGATAATTTAAAAGTTACTTAATTAAAGTTACTAATCACGTATTTAAAATCGTGAAAAATTGTGCCTTTCTCTTAAGAATATCGTCCCTTTATATTTTTCATACGGAATTAAATTATGACTTTGTTCTTTGCCACGATTTGAGAAGAAATGTGGTCAATTTCTATAGTAAGAGAGACAAAAGCGCGCATACTATTTTATGGAAACTATCGGTCGACTATAGCTCGTACCGCTATAATTCTCGAGATCGTATCGCTATAGAGATCCGTGAATACGTTCCGTCTACCTGACATTTTAATAGAAACTGTAGCATTCAACGTGTCCGAAAAGCACTGATTTCTAGGGACGTTAAACGTTCGACAGGCGATTCGCGTAAATTCGGCGCAACTTTTAATGAAGTTAGGGATAGTTGGCCGGCAGCTTCCGCGCGACGGAGTACAGCTTTCTGTATAGTTACGAAGTGGTATTACTCTGCTGTCAGCGGTCTGTGCTTTCACTGGGTACTGGGTGGATAACGCGACATTTCGAGACACCAACGACTCGAGAGGATCTGTTCGCATTCGAAGTTTTTTTTTATCGAGCAGCTTGACTTTGAAAGCGGCTGAAATGGCTCGAGGCAGAAACTTAGGAGCCGCATATTTTTTCCTCTATTGTCTGCTGGCTACAATGAGGGAAAAGTTTGGAAACTGCCGGTTATAATAGTCGAACGAGAGTTTTAGTTACCTATGTATGTATATATATGATATATATGTGTATACATTATTTTTTGATATATTTCAGCTCTCTATATATCTAGTTTAATATATTTAGCTTTGTTCCAACTTTATCTTAAATATAAAAATTGACCTAACGATATAACAAATATTTTTACGTTTTCGCGAAGACTTTCCATCGGTTGGAACGTTTCGTTTATGTTCAAATATTTTGCCATTGCTTTCCGGATGCCTTGTACCTCTTTTAAATATTTGATCTGGCGGTGCCATGATCCTGTGATTCTGCTTCGGTCTTTTGTTTTTGTCTGGCGTATTAGAAAAATCTCTGCGAAGTAGCCTGTGTATGTATAAACGGTGCTCGAGGCTCTTTGAACGATAGCTTTCTTAAAAAGCATTCAATGTTTGGAAGCATAAAGAAAAGTACGTTCCGATCCTTCTACCATCACGCCCATGTTATAACAAGAGAATCCTTAGGCTCCATGTATTTCATGGAAAAGTTCTAAACATTCGAAAGCATAAAATTAAAATTTCGAGGAATATCCGCAATAATATTCCTCCGTCTAAGTTAAAAAGTTTGCGAGCAAAATAATACAGCGACGTTTATAATCGCGTTGATGTTATAAGACGTGAACGTTGGAGTAGAATTTTCCATGCAGGGTCAGACAGTCAGACGGTTGTGTATTGTTCGCGAAATTTCTGATAAAATCTCATCGCGTTATTAACATCAGAATCTATTCGTGTCGTTGGAGATTGGAGTGGTTTAAGAGCCTATCGCATCGACGACTTTGACTATCGACACCTAAGGTGGGTTCTCTTGTGTCAAACGAGGTGTAAGCGTCGAGGGTGTTCGCACGAATTATCGAGCAAGCTGCGGTCCAGACTCTCCAGGAATTGATTTTCCACCTCTTCCACCTTCTCTGCCTATGCTTTGGAGCTTGTTCTTGCTCGTGTCTGGACGATAGGCGTTGATTTTTGCCCTTCTTTCTGACATTCATCTCCGCCAACTAACAACGTGTTGGTATTTCTTGTAGCAAGATTTTAGGATTATAGTAATAAAAATCCTGAATTGATATACAATGGCAAAATGTAAAATACGCTTACTGTTAAAATGTAAGTAAATAATAATAAAGCATCTAAACGAGAAAATCTCTATAAGTGTAATTGTACACTAACATGTGTATTAACTCTGTCAGAATTGAATTTCTGCTTAGTTTATAAGGAAAATTATTTTTTGTTGATTATCGGTGGTAGAAACAGATCTTTTTGGATGGCTTTACGAGGAAGACGTAACGCGGTGGAATTAGAACTAATTTTACTCGAAATAAATTGTAGCAAAATTAACTTCCATTCTAGTCACCTTTACAGTTATTCCCACGTTATACGAAACACCCTGTATATTCCTAATCACATAATCGAGAAAGTATTGACAATGTTATACGCACGTTTACATTATTGTCTACGTTAGCGCAGACAAATACATTTATCGATTATTTAATTACTGAAGTATTAAATCACGCAACATTGGCCGTGAAATAAATTAATGAACATATGAATTTCCATTTGAAATATACATGGTGAGTCATGTGAATTGTCAGAACTCTATATAAATCGGCGTTAAAATGTTTCCTTCGGTTTCCATGATACAAAAAGTAATTTATATATACACGTGCACAATTTATATGGTATAAAATAAATAGGCCGCGACGAATAAAGTTATTTTTTCCAATTTTACCCAGTTTGGCTCGTGGCGCATCCCTTAAACAAAAATATGGGGTCGGGAAACTCCGTTGAAAATTTTACGGTCGCAAAGGGAACGTTGTGGCAGGTAAATATTTTTACATAGGTTAAGCTTCGAGTTTCCAAGGTCGAAGCTAGCCGTGTCTAAAAATATTCCAAATATTCCCCCTCGCGCAACTTATCCTCGGTATGTTAAGAGAAGTTTCATTAAATATGAGGGAGAGCGAGAGAGAGAGAGAAATTAATCGTTAATCATTAAAACGCAAATCCTTTTCAAGATCATAAAACTAATAATTTATCAGATTTTAACGTCACCCTTTATCTCGCTTTTATAATTTTTAAATTTATAAAGAACGAAAGAACGTCCGGCCCTCGGTATGTTAAGGGAATTTTTATTAGCTGCGAGAGAGCTCACTAAACCCTGGCATAAATCCTCCTCGTAATTAGTCGTCGATTGCCGTTCGTCGAGTAGCGAACCATCATCCCGGAGCCACGAACCAAACGTTCGAATCAGAGCAGTTCGCACGTACGAGCGATCGGCAAACGAGCCGATTGTTCGCCATCGAGCCAGATTCCACACGATGGTAGCAATAGCGCGGGGGTAGTAGGACAATATCCATCCACGAGCCGGTCGAAAAGGTTCCCGAATGGCGATCTATCGGCAGATCGAAGAGCGAGTAGGTGGACTTGTGCCAATCGCGGATGTCGCAATTCCGGCTGGCCGGCACCGACACGCTGGAATTCCGCTCCAGGAATCACGCGAGAATTCTGTCACGTGGGAATTCGAACGCTTTTTTTCCAGCGTGCCTCCTCCATTATGAATTTCAAGCTTTTCCTAGAGAATTCAGGGAATGCGTGGCACGTACCGATCCTTCGACTTCTTCCCCTCGATTTGGATCGCTCGTCGAACAGTGTAATGCAAAGTCACTCGGATAACGAATTTTCTTTTCCTTTTCTCTCCTTTCACGAGTACAGTGTCCAATAATATAAATAGACAGATAGATCTTTGTTAATTTCGATGTTTGATTCGCAACAATCGTTTATCCATCGATTCTTCTTTCTTTAATTCGCAATCTTAACGACTAATTAGATGCTTCGTTGTTCTAATTTACCTAATTATTCGTTCTGCTCCTTTACTACTCTGATTCCTCGTACAACCACAAACGTTCTACCACGTTCTTCCTTTAGTACGTCAGCTTTCCTTATAAAATATATAAAAATATCAGAAAATATACGTTTCTTTCGCCTACGATCTAAAAAGTCACACGGAATTGAAAAGTTAAACAGTCGTTGGCGTTGAGAAAAAAAAGAAGGCTTCACGCTCATTCCTCTTCTAATATCATCGCTTATAACGTCCTAGTTCCTCCCTTTTCGGGCCGATGACCTTCTTTGTAATTATTTCTACCCTAACTCATGCCAGTTATCTGACCACGAGACCACGACTAGGATAACACTTTGATCTCGACTTAACAGTTTCCAGAGTTAACTTACTTTAAATCTTTCGTCGACTATTCCAGCAAAATCGTGTATTACACTTTCTTTTTTTCTCTCTCTCTTTTTTTAAGTTCTTCTGATTCTATTTTATTTTACCCCCTTTGATTAAATAGTTTTGATCATTGTTCTTTGGTACTCTCTGGTCTGGTTGGTGATCGTTAGTTGGATAACGCGGCTGAAAGAAACGATGGTAAGATTCGTTAGGGGATTACGATTGTTTTCCAGAGCAATGTGGATTTGTAGCGATAGGAACAGGAGGGATGATGAACAGAGGAAATGATGTTCGAGTTGAAAATCGTAGGGTTTTAGTGGTTTGAAAGAACCAAGAAGCGTGTTTGATATCTTTGAAGCTTTTGTAAGAAGGATCTTGTAGGAAATAATGGAACAGGTTTCTATGTTATATGTCTTCCTTCTATCTGTTCATAGGGTGCTTTGATGTTTCCAGAATTATCTGTCAATGTCTATCGTGAATTCGATAAGATAGCAATGGCAATACAATAGTAATTGCAAGTTTTATTCTTGTACTCGCAATTACGTTATATAGACGATTGGATGATTATTGTCATCTGTTGAACAAAGTTTTTTTGTATTTGTTTCAAGCAAATTTCTTTAATACGTCCCTTCGGTATCTTCAATATTACGATGAAACTGTAAATGTTGAAGTATGAAAATTTTAAAGATTTATATAAAATACATATGAAAAGGCAAAAGTAGGTATGCCAAATATCCGGTGTACTGCATTCGTTGTATAATATTTATAAGATGATACAAATCTTTATTTACTTCCATTTCTTCCATTACGTTCATTTTTGTATTCGTAAAAATTTCATATTCATAAATTTATCTATAAATATTTGTGTTATATTATATATATATACATGTACTCCTACAAACAATGATGTATGTGTATCTACATATATATATATTCGTTTACGACGACACTATTTTTTTCTTTTGTTTAGAAAAGATCGGATACATTTTTCTTCCTCGTCATTGAAAACGTGAAGATATAAAACTTGAAAAACATAACGTTTGTATGTAATCGAAGGAATTAGATCATTGATCTTGAAGTATCAAACATGTTAATAAAATACAGTAAGTTAAAACAGGTTTATTCAAATTATCGATTAAGCGATTCTTAACTCGTTCTGATACGATATTCAACATTTAATAATAAAATGTTACAACAATCCATTCTTGAAATTTTAAGTATTATTTAATATATTTTTGAATTTTATCTATATTTCATCTTACTAACAATTTCAAGTCGCATTGAAATCTACGAATCATGTCCCGATTATGATATTACTAAGTACGTGATTATCACAAGCTATGCAAATTATCTGTAAGTCATCTTTACTTATTTTTATAAAAATAGCATTTGCACATACAGTTTATAACATGTTCTATCGACTTGGTAACTAAGTGATTGCGGATTTTGTCATTGGGTGGTATTGACAAAATCCGCAATCACTTAGTTGCCAATCCAATATTAACGTGTTTTATTTCTCAATGTCATCGGCAAATTAGTTTAAGCAGTGACTAACTTGGTGTATCCATAGACTGTGCAAATACATTAGATTTCATGATTGGCTTGCAGGACGAAGTATATTTTCCTCTAAAAGGTTAATGAGCGAAATGTTTAACGTAGTTTAAAGGTGCGCAGCGTCGAACTTGACGAAAGTTCAGGATTCTTTCCGACTATTCCAGTTCTCCAACTCTTCCCGTAAACTTGGATCATCCCGAAAGTGAACAACTCGGAAGTAATCGGTATTCGTCTAGCGTTGCAAATATATATGTCGAGTTATTATTGGGATTAGGGGTGTTTAACGAATCTTCATTCGGATTAGCCATTGTTATACAATATAGATGATAGTTAATGGTGCAAATGTGATTATTACAGAATTTGACAATTAACCATGGCGATTAGATACTCGAGATGCTAATGACAATAATCTTGGGTTCAATAACGAATGCGCTTTCTTCCAAAGTCTAAGTCGAACTGCCTTACTTGTCCACAGTCCAAGTCGAACTCAACTTACTTGTCCACAGTCCAAGTCGAACTCAACTTACTTGTCCACAGTACAAGTGGAACTCACTCATGTACTTTTCTCTGTACCCCTCGGGTCAACTATACTCTTGAAGGAGAGTTATATAACTACTCCATACCTCTGTTTGTACAGCTATAATAAATAATATAATATAATATAATAAAAAGTCTAGACTAAAGTATTGGGGATTTTTCCAAAAATTACAAAGGAAAGGTCCCCATGTTCTTTCACCTCCGACATATATACGTATATATCCTATCTAAATAATATACTCTCTTTCACGTTGAAAAACGAAGCTGAATCGACGTCGATCGAACAAGGATGATACACGACTTTTTCGAGAGATGCAAATTATTAGCTGAATGTAAAATTCTATCGTTTTTATACGATATCGTAGAAACATACCAAGTATTTTTAATGCTTTCATTTACTTTTGCCTACTGTGTACTGTGCGTGTACGTGTGTGTCTTCTCGCATACCGACAGAAACTACCGACAGAAATCGTAAGAATGCAAACTAGGCCAACCTCCTATCTCTATCCTTTTTATTACGTCTCGTATGAACTTAGGTTTCGGAACTTTTGTTTGCTACCCTGTGCGACACGTAGAGCGTATAAAATTGACACTTACGCTTCCTTTAAATACATATACACGAACTGTGCAAATATGTACGGTACTTTGTAATCTTATCCAGTCCTGTGCACACAGAATCAGCAAAGAAACTTCTAAGCTCGTTGCGAAACGAATAGTCGGCGTTTCTAGTCTCGTAAACGGTTCCTCTGGTTACGCCGCTGAAGGATACCGTTCATTTTTCCGGCGTCGGTCGCGCGAGTGTTTTGCATTTTTCCAGCGGATGGGGACACGGACTAGGCGAGCGGTAGGAAATAAACGCGGAATAGGTGGCTCGCAAAGTGCTCGGGGATCCGTGAGAAATATTCAGAAGCGGCGGCAAATCGATTTCGAGAAATATACACAAATCTATTCCTGGGCCCGGCAACGTCGTCTCGACTGCGCGGCGAGGAATTGCCTCGAGCTTGGGAAACGATAAACCGAAGGAAGAAAGAGGAAACGGAAAGGCGGTGGGAGAACGAAAAACCAGGGGAGAGAGACGGATGAGAAACGACGTTCTTTAGCTGGCGAAAGATCGATCGCAACCTCGATAAGTTTCTGCTAGCTGGAAATCAAATTTTCAAGGAAGTTCGCGCGCGTTCGACTTTGGCGCCGTCTGCGCCGAAATCGCCAGATCGATTCCAGTTTTGAATCTCGTGCTTGAAAAGTAAAAGCGCATGAAATGAAAAGAGAAAAGCACGGGATCTATCCGAAAGGACGACCAGACTCGTCGAGATCTACGTGGTATGTTTCGGGATCGAATGAATTTCGTATTTTGACGAATCGCGAGAATTACGTCGGATACGACGTAGACGGTACGCGGAAGGCAACGATGGCGATAAAATGTTTGGCGGAGGTTGAATATCGAGCTTGAATGTTGAAGATATTTGTAGGAAAAATGAGGTTTCGCGGTAATAAGATTGAATTCGCTGACGAAAAGATTAGGATTTAGGATAAGATAGGGTTATATGAGTCGGTTAAGCTTCGAAATTTCAAAACTCAAGTTGTAAGTTTGCGTATTATTTCGATCCGTTCTAGATTTTGCGACATAAATCACAAAAAACACGATGCGCAACGCTCGATAGTTGTATCGTAAAAAGTCTAATTTATCGCGAGACGACCGGATAAAATAATAGCTCCCAACGTTTGTATCTCGTTATTTGGAAGTTTATTATTTCCAACTAGGAGGATCGTAATATCGATAACAATTATAATTAAGATCAATGATCGTTTAAGTAAATGATAATGCTGACGAATTCTGTCTCTATAATAGAATTAAGGTACTTGGGTTATTCAATGATGGAGCTCTCAATGCCTCCATTAGCTGACGTCTTAATCTCAATTAAGCTACATTCCCATTAATCGACATAATCCGACATAGTTCAGAAACAGTCCCAGCAAGTCTTGGTAAAGCCATGTACGCCCTAAATCCATTCTCGATAACGTTCGATTGCGCGATTTCCCTGTCCAACATTGTCCTCGAAGCAACTCGGAAACAGCTTCGCTAAGCCACAGTACCTTTGAGCAGATCCAACGAAATCCCGACCGTTGCGTTCACTGGACTCGTAACGAAACACCAAAAGATTACACGGTAGAAATGTTACACGACATAGTTTGAAATGAATAGCTTCGTCGAACATACAACGAGGTACGACGAAAGTATCGAAGTATTTCGTTCTATTAATTCTATTGTTAATTAATTTTCTTAATCCTTCTTCAATTTTTTTTAACCATTCCTTTACGAGTTCATCGGAGATTACAAAAGGGAAAAGACAGAAATTAATCTAATGCAAGTAATATACTTCTGATCGTTGATACTAAAATTACGTCCTCTTTGCAAAGGAAGACAAGTTGTGCAAAATCACGAACGAATTTAAAAATCCTATTCAAGTGGTTCTACGTTGACGGATAATTTTCATTTTTCGTGCCAAGTACCAACGATACGATCGTAGGTGTGACACTTCGGACAATTTTTGAAATTTATATCTTTCTAATTAGAAATCCGAGATAATTACAGCCGTAGCGAAATGAAATAATCACCGGTTGCGAAAATGTCGACAGATTTAAGAGTATCATCTTTTTCAAGGACGTCTTCTATATAAAAGTATCTTTTATGGTACCGCGCAAAATCCCCCTAATCTCTGTTGTATTAAAAAAGAAAAAAAAAAAAGAAAGGAACAAAGGACAACAAAAAAACCTCCCGTAATTTGTTCAGGCCTTCTTCTTCTTCTCCTTCGTCATTCAGATCTCGCGTGATCGCACGTGATTCATGACGTATTTTACGAGAACGGCGAGAGACCCGAAATTATCTGGACGCTCAGGTTCGTAAATAGAAACCAAGGTTACACCACCTCGTTGTGTCCATGAAAATTAGCATGAAATAGCAAGCAACAGATCGCTACTCTGCTGACCGATGCTCCCCGCGATAGTATCTTCCTTGTTCTTTTCTCTGTGAGTGCCGAAACTATTTGAAAGGATCTCGGCCTTGACACCATGCTTAGTCATCGTACACGAGTACAACTTCCGCGAGATTTCGCAATTTCCTTCGTTTGGCACCGTGACGTATCTTCGACCATTATATAAAGTACTTTTATTTTATTTATAGACTATAAAAAATTAATATCACGACGTTCATAGAACGTCGATCGTGTATGCTCGTCGTCGACAAATTTGTTCTCAATTTTAACGAAGAATATTTAAGTAGTCAGTAGATTGCGCGATGTGTAACTTCTTACGTTGTTATCTCGGACGTTAGCAGAATTGTAAATGAAAAGATGTATCTTCGTGAAATTTAATATAAATCATACGCTTTTTCGGTAAGGTGCGCTATTTTACCAGAATTCAAACTGAATTTATATTCTATTCGGAACTGTGAGAAGAAATTGTTGATAAGTTGCATTCAAAAATTTGAAAATTCGCGCTTCGATTTACATTTAAATAGTACAGTGTTTAAATAGTGCGTGTGCTAGTGTTTTACTGAAATTTTCCCGGCTCGAAGTAGACGATTTATTGCGTTAGCCTAAATTAGGTGAGAGATACAACGCCTGATTTGATCCTTGAACGGGATCGCTATAGATAAATTTCCCTGAAATTTTAAATCAATTTTAAGTTCCCCTACAGATACTGACCCAATGGCTAAAATATTTGCCTTCCGGTTAGTCGATCTTTATTATCAAGGACTCCTCGCGTTTTATTAAATTCTTTATGTCAGATTAACATTGTTCGTTATGAAATATATAACAAATGAATATTGCGAAATAATAATCCCACGAGAAAAATTTAGAACGAGTATCAATTAAGTTCGTTCGTTCTAAATGAAAAAGTAGGATGCACGTGAAAATAAAAGTAACGCAAGAGGAAAGAACGAGTTTGCTTAAAAACATTTATTGAATTTACTTTGTAAATTACGTTTTAAAAGGCATGTATGTATACTAATTAGTAACATATAAAGTATAAAACAGAGAGAGAGAGAGAGACATCTAAAAACGATCAGAACGTAACAATTAAAGATAACGAAGAAATTAATCGTTGAATTAATGGCACTGTAATATAAATTTCGACTTTAGATCGCTTTCGAGTTTCAACGGTATTCTTTCATAGTATTGTTCGCTGATCAACGTATCTGTCATTGTTGAAGCTGAATATTACGATCACAGACCATTATAATTAATCACACGAACCTGAACAATACGTAATTGCAGAATAGAATGTGAAAACCATTATATTCCAATTACATTAGCTGTAACTTTAATTCTTTTTATGGAAATAACGCAAGAACATTGAAAAGAATTCCCGAACTTTTATTATAGATTGCATTATACCTGGTCTGTAAATTCTTAAAAGATCCAGTTCTTTTATTTATCAAACGATTATAATTGATTATAATTCTTCGTTTAATTGTTGTATTTATTTACGATTGTTCTTTTTAATTTTGATACCTCGGATAATAGTTATTTAAAATAACCAACAATTATATATCCCCTAAATTTCTTATTCTACCTTCTAACTTCAAACTTCTAATTTCTATCCTAACGGTATTCGACGCAAATAACTGCCTTCTGCGAATGTAATTACCACCAGCCTTTATCCAGCACAAAATAATGAACCATTTGAAAGAATCACAAGCCCTCTAGTAGCCCCATCGCAACAAACAAAACAAATAAATCCCTGCGCGAAAGGAGACGATACAAAGAGCATTCAATCGCATCCTCTTCAATATTTCCAGCGACTTCGCGACATACCCTTTCACATCGCACGTCGCGTCGAGACACTTTTGTTCAACCAAGTTCCGTACTACCGTGGAAATATTTTCACACGTAACAGCTCGTATCGATCGAAAGCCGATGTCGTTGCCAATGCACGTCGTACCACGGCAATTAACCTGTAAACGTGCAAGATTTCTCGGATTTTCAAATAAAAGAAATTAACGCGTTAGCATGAGTACCGTATACGATTTACGATCAGCAAAATTATTCGTAATCAAATTACAATCAAACTGCTTGAATAGAATTTTTCATGGCGAATCTTTGTTTCGGGGGAAACTGAAAATTTCCTTTGAGAGATTAACACGAATATAATAAAACTTTGTTTGTTAAAGAGACAGTAAGAGATGTTAGCGCAAGTGGTGTAGAGTTTGGTCGTCTAGAAAGGAAAATTCGAAAATTATGAGCGTAGAAAATGTAAAACGGAAGAGTTAATCATTCGATGACAAGCCAAAAACGAGAAACACGAATCGCGTTCCATCCGCTTTAACTTTTAATTATCGCGGCTCGCGTTGCGAACAGTCGCTGATTGAGTCAATTGCACGCGAATCCATTGTATGTTAAACCGCTGATTGCCTGGTCCAGTCACGCTCTGCAACCAGTTTTACGAATGTCTTTTCTAATTCGGAGCCTCGCCGTGTGTAAAATTTCGTCTTTGTTTAAATCTTACGAAAATCAGAACACACGCTGATGACTTTCGGGATATTCATCAACTTAACGATACAACGAGTAAAGTAACTTCATGCAGAAATTACTATGTACCTGTTAACGATGTTGTACGAATAGACAATAACGATCAAACTGATATACTACAATAATGCCATTGGAATCAAACTGTAACTGTTTGAAATAGAAGAAAATCGTAGGTAGAAGGGGAAATAATTTTGAAACTTTTGCGAGACCCAAGTCGTCGATTCGAAGGTGTCTGGCCAGGCTCTCGTGTGATGTAACTGCCTTCTCTTTTCCTACGACCTTCTGTGATCTTGAGTGAGTATGATCATTGAAGCGACAGGAACGAAGATTCTCTGTTTAAACAAGCAATTAAGTCTATTCATTGAGCCAAAGTGTCGAGTTCCTACAATACATTACCTTCGTTTATTAATATTTTCGAATGGCGTGGCAATTAAATATTATTTCTTAAAGCGTGTAAATCGAAGAATTTCTGTTGTCACAAGCAGTGAAAATTTGTATTCCAATATGTAGCGTTATAATACAAGAACCGTGCATTTAAAGGAAAAACCTTCCGTTACGTCCTATTGCGGATGTCTTGATCCTGATTTCACTTGCACTTTTTGCGTGCCCCGACGTTCTACAGATAAGAATATTTAATCCCTTTCAACACCATATTTCGTGCAATGCCTCCTAGCGAATCGGAGTACGCAACCGTTGCCACGTTTCTATCGTGCGAATCCATTTAAGTTCGGTGCAGTAAAAAGGAGAAAGATCACCTTCCGCTATTTATTTTGGATTAAGATTGTTAAGTAACGTGTCGCAAGTACTCCGATTCTCAGAAGGATTTGTTTTTTGTGCAACCGCTGTTACGTTTGCGGTGTACGAGTTTATGTTAACGAGTGGCTCGATCTTCCTCCGATAAAAATACTTCATTTTGTTATGACACCACGTTTTATGTTACGTTCGTCGCAATGTTTCTCGTTCCTTTTACCTTCCTCTATGATTAACGATCGAACCACACGGCTTTTTTGTGCATCTGTAGGAAACTCGCGGATGCAAAAATACACGGAATGCATGTAATGCGTAAAAATATACGAATTATTAACAAAGTAGAGTACCGTTGTGATATTCAGCGAGTGAGAGGAACTTTTGTTCGCTTGTTGGATTTCTTTAGTCGCGGAAATTAGACAATTTTCGTCTGGCAGTCTGAGAAGAGATTGGGAGAGAGATTGAGAGAGTCTGAGCAGAAATTGAAAAATTTGAACGATCCATCGTAGTAGCATCAGCAGATCTATTTTATTATGTATGTAACTATACTTTGTTACATTTTTTACATCCCGTATCTTTCGAGAAAATGTATATTAATTGGTAATTAGAAATCCATGAAGATTCGTGAAAATTAGCGTTAATGATTGTACAAACGTCTTCACAGGTCATTCACAGGCACGGTTGAGTACACGTCGCTCAAAGAAACATGTCAATAGACGCATTTCAAGGATAGGAATATCGTAGCTCCGTTGCAACACCATAGTTTGTGCTGTGCTTCTTACAAAATGGCTTGTGCAGATATAATCGCGAAGCTAATCTCATCATGTGAGAATTCCTGGATTCAGCGTGCCATGAAACGCAGAGATCATCTCTGGCCTCTCCTTTTTGTTTATATTAATCGATCAACATGTTGCAAGTTCCTCTACTTCTTCAGAGGATTTATTTAAATACGCGTGACTCGCGTTCCACGTATCTCTGACCTGAATAATTAAAATTACTACACCTGGCAGTGCATTCCAATAGATGGTACGAAATCCGTTTGAATAATAATAAATAATAAATTGTTGTTTGTAGAATCATTTCTCATCGTAATCTCTCGTCTGTTTCTCGATTGCTTCGTATATTCAGAAAATTTTTAAAAGTATCTCGACTTTCGTCGATTTAAGGCTATCGACTAGGATTACGCTACTTTCTATGGAAATCGTTTTCAGAAATTTCATTCTCGACGATTTCAGGATTCAATTAAATACAGTACTTTCATTGTACAATATAACTACAAACGCATTTACAGCAATAATACGACGAATATCAGTTTGATACGGCGAATATTTAGTTAACAAACGCACTGATACACAGATGATCTCTTCGATTCTGTGCGAAGGAGTTTGTTAAAACGTTAGATCTTTCTCCCGATCGACGCTGAAGCAGAATTTAAATACAAAGAAATTAGAGGATGCGGCAGCGGGATTAAGCACAGGAAGAGTTTCCGCTGGCGAAAGGTATCGAGTTTAAAACGAACGCGTTCGGACTCTCTCGCCGCGTCGTTTCTGGCCAGCAAGATTCGTATCTAAACGATTCTAGAGAGCACTTGCGTAACCTCGATTACGATCGGTCGTACGAAACGTCCGCAGATGAGATCACAGCCTTCGCGTGGTCAAAGACCGAGCGAGAAAGAGAAAGAACAAAAGGTGCAGCACAATGGATAATCGGTGGAAAATTGCAGCCAATTATGAAACACTGTGACTCAGTTGTCAAACGTTTAGCATGCGATCGATGGATCGATGGCGAAGGCTGCCGATAAATCGCGTGTATCTATCGCGCGAGGTCGCGAGAACAACTGATTTATCGATCGACCGATCCCGCGTCGTTATTCAAAAGATGCTCTAACTCTTGGCACAATTTTTTGAAAGGTTAATACTTGAATAGAGCACAGTGGACGATCCAATCGTCGCGTTACATTAGCGTTGACTTTTCAATCGTACCACGATCCATTCTGTCTGCTTTCCATGTTAAAAACCTCGTCACGACTCGTTCAATGGGCATGTTGTATATCGTTGTGATTCGCTTGTGGAGATTACGGGTGCAGACATGCCTGCGCGTTCCATTTTTCTTGTACGCCATTTGGACCCTACCTCGACTAGACCGAGTGTGTGCAAGTACCTACATATTCTTTCGCCAACTTTTCTCGCAAGTTCTACGCGGTTTCTTCTATCCAACTTTTATTGCACCCGCGATGCTTATTTAACGGGCCGTGGTAGAAACTTATGGCACGGTACGGTTATCGTGTTTTTGTAATACCGATCTATATTATTCTTTCTTGACGAAACATCTTAGTTCAGCGTTTCTATATTTTTACATTTATGCGAAACGAAGCTGCTTCGAGTGAATGTTTCAGATGAAATGAAACGATGAATATAAAAATATAAATATAAATGTAAATATGAATATAAAATTGGCGAGAATCTCAAAGTGTGTCGATTAATAAAAGTAAACACAGGAAAAGTGTATATGTAAAAAAAATTTCTATCGCTGCTTGATGCCGGAAATTTTAAAAAAATCAACGTTGTTTTAAACCAAACTGATGGGAATATGGTTAACACGAGACCAATCAAAAACTACAATTTTAAGTTGAAACCTATAGTTTACTTTTTTATTTTTTTTACTTTTTGATCTTTTTATTTTTATTCTTTTAAATTGTGTTTCAATCAAATAAATATTTATTTTACACGTCTGTCATTCTAATTGTACTAAAAGGTAGTAACAAAATCAAAAGACTTCCTCTTGAATGGTCGTTAAACTGTTTTCTTATAACCTACTCGTTAACCATTGCAGATATACATGCGTGTTGGATTTAGTAAAGAATAACAGTCTTTAAGCTTCTCGTTCTATCTTTTCTACATCTTTCAATTTCATTATACGACTACGTAATTAATCCTTAAGTTCTCGCAAAATAAACGAATTATTTTCATAAGTCTATGCGCTGTAAGAATATAACACGAGTAATCATAAATTCCAAGCTAAAGTACAAAGAACAATATTCGTATTATCATCATTTTGTGTTACTTTTTTAATTTACAAAGTTCTTCGTTTTATCTGCTGAACCAGTCAATTATTAGATATTAAAATCACCGTTATCCTAATTAAGATTCAAAGCAACTAAAATACCTCTTAGATACTTTCAACAGATGTAGAATGTATAACCTACTTTCCAATTTATAACATTGATTGACGTAACTTCTGAACCATTCCTATCACCATTACAAGCATATTCCGAATAATAGTAGTATTTATTCTTCGTAGAAAGTTGGATCAATAACGTCAAAATACGTTTTCGACGGATAAACTAAACGAAGAATTCGTCACCTCCAAATGAGCATTATCGTGCTATAAGTACAGATGATTCCAAGATCGTGATACAGAGCCGGAAAGGACACGATTTCTCCTGTAAAACCTACCGTATCCTGTACCTAACGTATACCGGATGTTAATTTAAGTAACAATCGGGTGTTACACCAAGGCGTTACACCAAGTTGAAATATAGAGAAACGCGACGATACTACGATCGAGCAGATGTTTCAACGTATCTTTTCACGAGAAATCGCATGCTATCCGGTTGTAACGCGATCTCGGAACGACTCTGTACGTCTTAATGTCAACGAACATCCCTCAAAACCCAGCGTCGTCTCCATGGCGCGGCGTAAACCCTGCCGTGAGTCCTTAACAGCCTGGTAATGGATCTCACAATTCAGGCAATTTCGAGCGCCAACGCGCGCGCGCGCGCGCGCGCGTACGTACAGCCCATAAGCAAAGCCGCACTAATCCGTGAAAGTAGGCCGGCGTGCATTACCGCTAATCGCGCGGCCGGGGTGTCGCGCAGAGGCGTTTAGAATGAAACATCCCGTACACCTGGTCGAGGCTAGCGAGGGAACCACAATTATCGGGGTTCACGGTACGCGCACCTGCTTACCGCAGTTGCATCGGCTTGTAAGCAGAAAACCAGCTCGGGCCAAGGAACACCGCCGCGGTTGTTACCGTATAGTCGACCAGCCACCTTGACTCGGTCGAAGACTCTCCGCTCTTCGTCACGCGCACCTCAGGCGCCTCCAATGGAATAGTCCCGCCTCACAGTCGCCGATATCGCAGGAGAAAGTTTTGTTACGCGAGCCCTGTAACGTTTTAACCGGCGTTATGACCGGCGTTATGTAACGCGAGAACGCAGCTGCGAATGCGTGCAGCTGCTAAAATTGGAGCGGTGGTTGTGGAGTAGCGAAGGGTTGATTAACTTATTAACGACGAACGTAAGCGTTAACACGCTGTTACGTCGCTTTCTTTTTTCGGGGGAAAAGCGCGATGAATCACATTTTCAACGCTTTTTAACGCGATTCGACGCGTCTTAAGACGATTCTACGAAATACGTGTTGCTCCGACAACTGCGGATGTACAATTGCCACTGTCGGGCTACTTCCTCAACGTGAAATCAGTTCTGACAGTGTTTACAAAGCACACGGAAGATCGGAGATTTTCTAGAAAGCTATCATAAACTCTGTACGTTCTACCCTCGGCCATCCTGCTTCGGCATTGGCCTTCGAATATCCGTGTTCGTCCTACGCTCTTAAAGTTTACCCTTCCGTAGGATCGATGGACATTGGGATCGTTAGACGAACAAAAATATCGTCTACGTAGTAAAAATGCGACGAACACAAAGAGAAACTCGGTAGATATCGAACACGATGTTAGCTTTCTTCGACTAAACGAATCAGTAGGATTCTTTCGTTCGAATTTATTCTTCTTTCAACAGAAAATCTTTTAATAAGTGCACAATTCTTGCACCATCGTTGCGTCTTAAGCAATGCTAGAATCGAAAGGAGACTACGGATATAGATACCTATTATAGGTTGATATTAAATTAATATAATAGGTTCATTATAGAAAGGAAATTTCAATGTGACTTTAAACTCATCGTAATTAAGATTTCCGATAATAATAATTGGTTTCGTTGCATTTTCATCTAATTGACGGTCTAACTAACGACCACGTCGTTGCGGTACGACAAAAAATAACTTCACACTCGTCTGTATCTATTATTGCATCCTGCGATCTAATGAAATCAACGACATTAAAATCGCGTTAAAAGTTGTCTAAAATCGTCTTTCAGCTGCGTTTTACGGTCAAAGTCCTCGCCTATCCACGCGTAAAACGTAGTCCTCTGAAACGAGTTTCGCGATTTCCAAACCGTCGCTTTCGACGTATAGATCTTGAAAGTGGTTTCAGCCTGGTTTCGCTGTTCCGTAGTCGTCACCGGCTCTCTACATACAGTAGCGGCTATTACGGGAAAAGTACACGGTCCTCGTAACAGAAGATCCAGTATGTGCTTTACTGACAAGTATCCGTTGCAACTGTGTTGCGTGGCTTTGTTCAGGAGCAACCGGCCTCGAAATTTGGCTACTTCTTCGCAGACCAGCGCAAGGAGACGCTAATTGCCACGGGTTGACACAGTTCGCGCGAGGAGGCGAGAGTGGCGTTTTAGTTGGATGAAAAGTAGGCTGGCGCGCGCGTGAGCTCAATTCGACGCGTGTTGATGGGCCTCTTTTGTCGTGTTCGCGTTCCTGCTTCGCGATAAACTACTTTCTACTACAATGGTCCCGCCTGTGCAGAGAAAAAAAACGCCTCGATGCCAGAAATTGTCCACGACTGGTTCGGTTACGAGTAAAAGTGCGTTTAGACAAAGCGAGCGAACGCTCGTTCTCCCGTCACTTTGCTAAAATTAACAGCAACTGTATAGGGGCGCTCTTTTACCGTTTCACCTCGTTCGACAAATTGATCCTCGTCCAATGGAGTTTTCAGCGATCGTTATCGACAAACGTCCAATATTATTTTAATTCTATTATCGGTTAAGCAGGTCGAGTTAAATAAGATCGAGAAAACGAAGAATTGGCTAAAAAGCGTCAGCTGAGTTCTTTTGCATATATAATTTATCAACTGGTAATATTGGTGAATTGAAATTGTGGGATACAAATTTCTCTTTTACGATTTTAACGATACCAAATAGAATTGGATAACCGGGCTTGTAATTTGTAGAATTTACTCGTAGGACCACGTTTGTTCGATCATCAAGCTCGTCGCTGTTACGCGAAAGAATTTATTAGTTATCGATAACTTGTAACCTCTGACTCGTAAAATATTCTTTTGCTAACGATATTAGTCTCGATATTATTACGATATTATTACACGAGATGGCTGCGATAATAAATTCGTTGTACTTTGATAACATAATAACGTAGGTCAGGAAATAAAAAACATGGAATATCTACGTGAATCATAATTGACCCAGCCTCCGTTTCCGCTATTGGCGGACGTAGCTACAAGCGTGGAATACTCGCTCGATCGCATTTCTGAATCTGCTTGTCAAACTTGCGTCGTCACCAACTACCGAAATACTATGTACAGCAATTTTTTCGCAATTAACTAGGGATTTCAAAATATTCTCACGTGTCGTGGGCAAAGTTATAAAAAAAATTGCGTGAACTTTTCGGCTAATGGAACTTCATCCGATGTCACGTGTTAATGTCAATTACGCGTAAAATGCTAATGCGCCATTAGATTAGGTAACGTAGCAGCTTCGCTCGCGTCCAGCAATACCGTACCGTAGATAGCATTTGAATTAACAATTGTTAATTTATTTCAGTATCAAACATTCCATTGAAGTTTATTCAGTCTTATCGTGGACTTCTTCACGATGATCCAACGATTAAGATTTATTTCACGCGTTACATTACCGTCCGTTAATAAAAAGATAGAACAAGATAAAACCAAGTATGTACATACGTGTTATTAACTCGTTCTCATAAACGTAAAATATTTCATTGTACAACGATAAAGAAAAAGGTCGAACGAACAGGTTTTTACCCTTGCATGCTAATTAATCGTAATTAACAGGTATGAGGTGTCGTACCACTTAAATCCATAAAGATCGACAGCCTGAAATAACTAGCTAAAGTAAATGTACATAGATTCGTGAACTCATAATCGTACGTGTCACGAACCTATGTATACGTTAAGCGATTTAAAGAGCACAGACCGCGCAGACATAAATTCCGTTGTAACAAAAATAGAGAACAGAACGATACTGTTTGATCTTGGATTTTAGTCGGCAGTCGTTCGCCACAAGACCAGTCGGAGAGCCGATTATGAGGGATTTCAGCGTCGAAGTCTTGCTGTTTTAAGTGGAGCAACAACGTGGAACAAGCAGGATTCGCGAGTAGGATTCAGTAGGATCGGTCGATCGCGAATCGGCTCTTCGGACTAGTCGTTGGGGATTCATTTCTTGTGTTATGCCGTTGGCTGCACAATCGCCGTATCGATTGTCCGAGCCGATCGACAGCGCTGAATTTAGGATTGTTTCGTGGTCCGACTTGCCGGGTCCGCCTCGCAATTAGCTCCTTATTGATGACCAAGACCCGATGGACTATCGAGTAATAGATTACGGTGGTCCAGGAATAATTGCAAAGCTTGCGAACGCGACCGGTAAAGTTTTAGTAATGTTTCAATGGGTTTCTCTTCAGTTCTTTTTGATTGTTTGCCGTCTTTACAGGTTGATTTGTAACTGCTGCTTTTCTTAATCTCTCGCAGTCGTTCGGGATTAAAGCTACCACGCTTTGGATCAGAAATTTAAAAAGATTATTTTAGACGTATACACCGATTGGTATTTAGTACTAGTATCTTCTGCTTGTTTATTATATTTATTAAAAGACATATATGTAAACTAGAGTTCACGTGTGATAGGGACTCTCTCTGTTTACGGATAGCACGACTTTATTTGTTTCACGGACAGAGCGACTTTCTTTTCTTTTACGGACAACCATTTTGAGAGACGCTCGTTTCCCAAATGGACGGACAGAGAGCAACATCAGAGATAGACAAGATCACAGAATAATTATTTAAAACATTGAAGATTGACGGAGAAAGCTTAAGACGTTGAAAATCGATTCTCGATTTTCAGACTTCAGAATCGATCATCTGAATTATCCCGAGATTTACGACATTACATATATACGGATATCGAACAGAGATACTTGTGGATCAGAGCGATCATTGGAATATACAAGTTTCATTTAACAATAAGCGAGAATTATTCCGTGCAAGCAAATGCTAAGATAGAATTAAGGATTCTCAGTTACAAATGGTTCAGTAAGTTAACTATAGATAGTTTGCATTGTAATTAAGGAACCTACATATTGTATCTAAAATGAACAATATTTTAAATAATAAAACTATTGCATTTTGTTCTAATTAATTGCGTTAAGGCTACGTTCAAATGACAAGAACGAAATATTTGTTTCTCGTTCGGAATAAATTTCTAGATTGTTAACAGTTTTGCATTTTCGAAATACATCCTTTAAAAAATATTCTATGTCACGTTGATTTACGTATTATAAATTACACGGGACAATAATTTTCATAACACCGTGAAACGTAATGGAAGTTAAAAGTACGATAAAGAGGATTGACTCGTAACATTTTACCGCGTTTATCGACGGGAACGAATGCAATCAGAAGACAGGTGGTCGCGAGTGCGAATGTCAAATTTGCATTTATAATTAAGCATCCGTAGAATAGAGTTTGGCACGGCGAACGATTCTGCAGTTGGTCGAATCGAGTCAATCGATTCGTCAATTTGTTTACAACGAATCATCGCGTGGCCAAGCTGTCGATGACAAAGACAAAATCACCTTGTAACCAAATCACTCGTTTCGTTGTTTGTTCGTGTTAATGGAATCAAAATGGAAAACGAGGAATGGATTCGACGCGCGCTGGATGTATAGCGTAAAAAAACGCAAGTGGAGGGGAAGAAATAAAAAAAGAGGGTGATTTTACTGGGGAAACTCGCATAAAATCTGCATCTCGTGTCTGGCCGATTATTTCGAGTTTCGTGCAGACTTTTACTCCACTTTTTTATTCCGTTGAGATACGAAAAGCAACATGTAATATCGAGTGCAATGGAAAAATTATTTCATACGGATCCCTTTTCCATGCAGGTTAATTTAAATAATTTTAATCATACATTACGATGGCAAACATTTTTCAAACGAATCTTTTCCAAAGATCATAAAACTCAGTGTTAAAAAACACAATTCGATAATGTAAATTGAGCGAGAAAGAATCGCAAATCGAATGTTATTTTAACGGAACGTTGACCATTAATGGATCAAAGAAGAAAAAAACAAAATGTTGGCTATCCTCTTTCAGAATTATTTTATTTCGAGAACAGAAGACGATGAAAAACAATTTTCAATTTTTAACATATATATATGTAATAAATCCTTATCGATCTTTAATATACAAGTAGCTTATATCGTTCTACAAAAAATAACCACCTTTTTCTTCACTACTTTTACTTTTATCGATTCCTTAAGTGGCAAACGCTAGACATTCTTCCGCCGATTCCCATAGTTTGACCGGCTGTTTTCTTCTTTCCAACCTTCTACAACCTCGAGTGCAGCGTGTCAAGGCTACCCGAGGCCAACGACACGGCGTACCAGAATCGTCTAGCCGCGAGACTTCGATCGTTTATCGTGTTGCCGCATCCTTTGCGGTTCCCTAGCTGGAAAGCGATCAAGAGAAAAAGAAAGCAACCGAGAGAAGTTGTTCCGACAATCCGTGAAACCGCTGCACATTCCACGCAGCTACGTTGCGCGGCTTCTCTTACCGAATCGTGAAACGAATTTTTATCGATTTTTATCTATCGAATACTATTCGTGTAAAATTGAAGAGATGTGCGATCGAAGAGATTGCACTGATATTAGGTAACTTTCGTATTTAAGTTATTTTTATTGGAAGAGAAAGAAGGGTGTAGTAGGTTTCATACTTGAAAGTGCAAGAATTTATTGCTACAAGAATTTAGAAAGTGACGTGATTTTGATTAAGTTCGAGCTGCGTCCTTATTACGGGCGCTTTTTTCAATTTTTTTCAATTTTCATTATTTGAAAACGATAACTGGATCAACGATTTTTCTATCTACGAAATAATAAGATTGTTGAGAATTTCGGATCTTAATAGCCGAGATAATGGTACATGAACACTAAATTTACACTTGGAATTTATATTAGAACAGTTATATATTTATTTGGTAAATGATTCCAAAGATATTCATCGATACACACTTGCACGAACCTCATAAAAGATATAACTTAGAAAAAAAAACTGGCACCCCGCTGGGGGTAGCCGCCCACATGCTATATTATTTTTTATTTATATTTTTTTTTTCTTCACCAACAAGATATAACACTTTACCAAATGTCCGCAAGGACAAATTGTAAAATAACCAAAATAAAATAAAAAAAAGTGAACGCGAAAAAAAAAAGAAAAAAAAAAACTTGCACGCGTCTCAGCACTTTCTTCCATATCCGACTGTTAACCGACTGAACAATTTACATTCATTTGTTTTTGAGGCGCCGCGCACACACATGCTCCTACACACTGATATTCACATACAAGTAGTACTATTACGCATCTAACCTAATCTAGCACATAAAATTATACATATCTCAATAAAGATTAATAAAACAATATACAAAGTATGAGACATCGACACGTTACCAAACTCATCACGAAACTCGTCTATCGCGAGACGATGATCTCTGTGTTTCAAAGATCGTCAAACCGAAACTCAATCGCTACAAAGACGTTGAGAGCTGACACGATCCATCGTGAAACAAATTCAACGTAATATTTTCTGATTGAACGGGTGTACGTTGACTTTCATGACTATCTGCGGCCATTGACCTAATCGTAGTTACTCGGATCGGATTGGAAGAAATTGAAATGTCTGTCTGTTGAATCTCAAGCTGTTTATTCATCTTCGTTGCATGCCATTATTCGAATAGCGAATCTCATGGTTCTTGGGCAATTTACAGCGAGCCTGGCATTTCCACAGGCTTGTCTATAGAATCTCACGTGTCCAGTCATCACTGTCATATGTCATGGTAACCAGATTAGACTACGTCGGTACAATAGGATTATCCGTCTGATTCAGTATAAATTGTGCCGAGTATTACAAATTCTTTTCGCCTAAATATATTTCCGTGTCGTAAATTTTTCTTCCATTAAGAATACACAAATGAATGTTCGAAACTATAGTTCATAGCGCGTGTTGCTTGAAATGTACATAGAAACGATTGTTTCATCTTATGATACATCTTCTTTTATTTCTGTATTCAGAGATAGGGTCGCAGTAGCTATTATTTTATTCTTTGGATAAATCTATCACACCGTCCTGAGCCGAAAAACCTTTGCACTTTCTTACAGGGACTAGGGATAAAAAGAACATCCTAAACCTATCGACTGTATTTAGAACTATCTTCTAATTATTATTTACTGTAACTAGCGCATCTGCACATGAATGGCGAGCACGAACTCACGTTGTCACTTTCAACATCTTCGTTACACGATCTACGCGTAGTATGCAATCTAATGTTTAGAAACTGTAAGTTTACTTAACGTAGCGCGAACACAGATGAATTAATTCGAGTTACGTCGCCTTTAGTCTCTTCGAATCTACGTATATTATAATTCACTTTTAACAAATCCGACATGGCGAAAGAACGTAGATCCTCCTAAATGAGTTTCTTAGAAGATCAACGCGTATTTTCTTTTTACCCGATTGCACGATCGGAATTAAACTTCGCAATAAGAATTGTGACTTACTTTCATATGTTCGTTAGATATACAAAGAGATACAATAATAATAGATAGCATCAAGAGGCTGTAAATACGAAGATAAATTTTCAGAAATAAAGTTTGCAACATCGCGACTTTTCTCTGCTGTATAACTTGATCAACGTGGCTCGAATGAACTATCATTATAACGCGCAAGAGACCGACAATCCACAGTGTCGAGTTAATTTGTCGTCGCCTGTTAACAAGCTCGATTATCTGCTTCATAAATATTCGCATCATCTCCATTCCGCGAAAAGGAGTAAAATCTTGCATAGCGTTAAGAGAAGATCGAACGGGTGAAGGGTAATCGAACGTTGCATCATTTGTGCGTTTTGCATCGGGATTACGATGTAATTGAATAGCAGGAACGATTGATTACCGTGGAAATTAGAAAGTGAGGCCCGTCTGATGGCCTCCTCCTGCTCCACGGTTACTGAACCATAGACCGCGCGCGTGTATATTTTTCCCGGGCGAAATAATCGAATTTAGACACGCCGTGAATGGCAATTCAAACAATCGCATTTCCATGCAGTCAAGCAAATATCGAGCGAATCGAGCGAACGACGTACGAGTGGCCGTAATTCACCGATATGTTTTACATCGATGATTTTACGTGAATTGTTTACGATGCGGAATCGTATCAGCGCACGAGACCGTGCAGTTTAAAGCTTCTCTCGAATGAGCGGGAGCACGCCTTGTTACGCGTGTATCTATAAAAATATGCTCGTTCGACTGAAAATACGTCGATCCAGCGCTTGGAATCAAAGCTTTCAAACCGATACGCCTGACTCGTAGTTCGAAAATCTCGTATAGCCACTCGAAATTCTGCATTCGAGAAGTATTTTGCTTTTGCCGCGGTAAAAATTATTCGGAAAGAGACAAACCGTTATAAAGTTTGATGATCACTGAATCTACTCGAGCTCCAACCCTTTTGATGTTTAATGTATACAAACAGAATAGTGAAAATCCGCGGATATTAGAGGAATAAGCTTTAATTAAAACAGCGTATTTAAACACGTGTGCTCAAGCTTCACCATTGAAAAGCAGAGTTGCGAGCTGTGTCTTTGTCTTTTCTAATATACGTGCCCATTCATCGGTAATACGACAATTGGAGAGAAACGAAATAATCCATGAAACTACCTTTGAAAATGCTTAGATTGTGAAGAATTACGTATTTATTCATGTTAGACACCCTATCGTGCTTTATATCGTATAGTAAGTTACATGTAGACTATAAAGTGTTTAATTCGTTTCAAACTTTTTCAACGAGATTTAGTTTGAGGGAATTGTATAAACGTCGGAGTATAATTGTTAACTAATTTTATCTTTCTATAAAATTCTAGCAAGTAGTTTTCGCAATTTCCTACCACCACGTATTTCAGATTGTCATTTTGAATGAACACAAAATTTGAACTAATTAATTATTTCTCTAGAAATCGCGTTCTATACTAATATTATGATATTATCATATACGTGTTACATATTTTGTTTAATTGTTTGCGTTTTGAAGCTTTATACTAATAACGTACGTATTATTGGTTCTATACGTCGATTATGGATTATAATTGTTTAATTTCACAACGTTCGATCGCTTCGATGACTATTTCGATCTATATTTTAATTACGTTTTAACAGATTTTACAAAAATGTAGAGTAGATCGTTCCTACTGCAGTTTCTTTAACATAGTTGACTATTTGTAACGTCGGAAAAAGTTCCCTTACAACAACGTGATTCACAAGGACCTAAAAGACTCAAAGAGTATTAACCACATTATACATGCTGATTTTAAAGTAGGGCAGACTGAAACTCTTTCTCAAGTAGATGTAGATGCAGAAGAAATTTGTAGATGGAAATATAGTACCTACTGGAGTTCGACTTGGGCCTTTAAGTGAAGAATAATGTCCACGAGGATTCTCTCTCGACGAGAAGAAGCGTGAACGATTAACGCTTGACTTCCATTCTTTTTTTATTCAAAGTTAACAATGCCTGATTATTCGACACATGTAAATTAAATTTACCACACTATCGTACCATCTATTGGAAAATTTCTTCTTAATTAAATATACGAGCGATTTCTTGATAACAAATTTCAGCTACTCCAAAATTCACAAATTACTGTGCACAGTGTTTAATAATGTTTAATGTTTAATATTTAATAAATAGAAACGACTATCAAGTATCAATAGTAAAAACGATCGATAGGAACAAAAAATGTACTTCGGTCAATTTTGTTAATTCAATCTAAGTTACTTAAATTAATCGATCGGTTGTAGACATTTAAAGATCTTTAAAGATTTAGAGAGAGACACTCAGTGCTAAAAGAAATATATCGTACTAAATAAATTCATTTATTGCATTTTCATTTATCTCAGCTGTCGTCCGGTATTGTAGAAATCAGGTCGCTAATAAATGAGTAAGAAACAAGAAATTAATTAATAAGGAGCTTGACCAACAGCTCTTAAAAGTCGTTCTTTATTTTTCCGGCATTTGTATAATTTGCTATTTCATTCTTAATTATCTATCATAACGTCGCCTTAATCCTTCTCACTTTGTTCTTCCTTCTGCAAAAAACGTGTCCAGGTAATTGTCTCTTAAACTGGCGTTCCTCGACGACGTATCTGATTGATAACTGTCACCCATTGCCGCGAGAAATCGACTCGACTTTACTCGAGCCACGATTCAAGAATTTTTAACGAGCTGAAAATCGTAGAAACGTGGACGAACCGTTGTCGTTGAAAATGGCATCATTTGTCGGCAGTTGTTCATTGCGCGCCGAAACATGTGCAATGTGTAGCGAAAAGGTTCTTTATACGGGACGTATGGCACACGCGCGCACGCGAAGCAACGAAATAAAAAAGAATAGGTAGTGCTGGAGAGCGATGGAGTGAGAAAATCAGAGACTAACTTTTCACGCGTGCCATGTTCACGACACAAAACGCTAACGGGTCTCTGGACTCGCAGTCCCTGTTCCCGTGCATTTACAAAATTTCCTCGAGCATCGCGAAATTGTATCCGTCTACTTCAAAGGATTTCGCGTTGGGAGACCGCCGCGAGTCGGCAAAGCGGCCGCGAGTTAAAGAATTATTCGTGAAAGCCGTGTACTCTCGTTTAACAAATTGCGATTCCCTCAATACGAGCGTTCCAAATGGAGGGGAAACACACTGTCGCAACGCTATGCTCAGTTTTTCAGTTTAGAATCGGTTTTCTTTGCTTGCCAAATAAGCTTACTTTCGGATAATTTTGTCATTGTTGCGACGAAACTATATAGCAGACTGCCGTATAACGCGAGTTCCTACAGCGAGAATTCCTATAACGCGTCAAAGATATTGCGACTACTGTTTTCATGTAAAGCGATTCTTCGTACGACGCGCCAAATTCATAAAACGAAGCAAGATAGTAGATTCGTTAAAAAGATCGTATCTGTAAGCGAAATTGATTCAACAATTGAAAATGAACATTTGCTTCCAACAAAACGAAGACGTTAGAGAGTGACTAATAATCGAGACAGTAAAAGTATTTTCCAATGTAGAAAATCTTGAGAAACATAGCGCATAAATTTGTTTAATTACATTTTTATTAAATTTCAATGAAATAAACAATTTCTTACATACAATGACAATATGTCTTTTTTCAATCAACTTGGTATATATTTACTTTTAAAGAAATGTCTTGTTTCATAAAACACAGAAGATAAAAGTAGGAATAGCAATAATCGTTTCAAACATGTTGCTTTAGATTATTATGCGCGTTGTACGAGAAAAATTCCCGTACACCAGAATTTTCTATAACGCGAATTCATACAGCACGCAACGTATTAAACGCGTTATACCGCAGTCTACTGTATAGTCGCTTATAGTTTGGCGAGATAAGCATTTAACAGCTACGGAAGTCGCGGTTAGCCGCTGAACGTCAACGTTCTATTAACGCAATTTCTTACTTGCTATTTTATTCTTGTCAGTTGGCTGGTCGTTAGTCGCGCTACATCGGAACCCAATATCTTCGATTCTACAGAGAGTCAGAAATTATCCAGCCGTGCATAATTCAAAGGAAAGAGACACTGAAAATCAATTAGAAATTTCCCTATTATTGGTAGATCGTATAAAAACGTTTAACCAACGTTCTTCGCCTAATACCAAGACCTGTTCGGCTCTGAATCATCCACGATCTCCGACAGAGTCTTCCCTTCGTTCTACTCTTGTATCTTTCTTGCTCGTGCAATCCAACAGAACCACGGTTGCCTCGCCTATCGCGGATAGCGCGACACTAAGTGCATTTCCTCGTAACAGAATCCACTTAATCCGTGCGCGAATCACGAAATCCGGGAAACGCGGTTACCGTTTCTCCTCTGGCCGCGAAATTCATCCGCGTGAAATGGCCATCGCGAGAAGGTTCGGAGGACAAAAGCGGAAATAATTCATGTCGGGAATGATATTCGGTAACGTGCACTGATACACGATGCCACGGTTCGATCGGACCTAGTCAGCCCTCGAAACAACGGTCAGCTTTGATAGGCGCATCAGAGTCCACGTGATTGATCGATGGCCCCACTGGTGAATTACGATCATTGCGAGCTGGCATTCTGGACGTCCTTTTTAAAGGAACGTTCGCGGTGCTCCGTCGCGACATTGCATCGTAATGGTGACGTTTCTTCCGGCAAACTTGGTTTAATTGATCCGATTTGAAAGGATTACCCGCGATAATTGATTGGAATTCGGGGATCGAAGGAATTTGTTAATGGTTTGAGTGGATTAAGGGGTTTCGAAGGTGAATTTTCGAGATTAGAGTGCGCCTTTCTTATTAGTCGATGCTATTGAATGTGATTATTGATCGAGATTTGGGATTTGGAACGCGACGAATAAATTAATTTTCTACATTTTTTGAGGTAATTAGCTTTTAGATAATGCGAAATGAACTTCGTGTTTTGCTTTTATTCCTTGTAAGAGAAGTATACCGGATTGAGAATTATAATATGCCAAGAATTACGTAATTTCGATGTAAGAAATCAGTCTTTCGAATCTTGACTGCCTACTTTGCAGTGAGTTTGAATTGATAGTAAATCTTTCTCGTGTACGCTCTTCCTTATATAAAAATACCTGTATGTCCGGTCTGTGATATAAATTTAATCTTCAAAAAGAAAGTTAAATTATTAGCAAGATCGTTATCGTTTACATATCATTAGGTATAGTATCGCATAACATACAAAGAGAGAAATCAAAAATGAGGAGTAACAACATTCGTCTGATATCTTTACCAGAATGTCCTGGCAATGACCTGAAACTTTCTGTTCGACGTGCTACTTTCCTTAAACCAGTGTCTTCAATTAACGAAATGTTGCACGCTTATGAAACATTTAACTTTCTTGCCATCGAAACATTGGATGCAAAGTGAGGAAAATTTCCGAACGATTGGAAATAAACTTCGTAGTATTTCATAAGCTAAGATACTCTACTTTTTGATATTCTATAAATACAACCAGTTTGAAAAGAAAATCACAAATTTCAATTCGATATATTCCTCGATCGCCTCAAAAATTATATTTAAAAAATACACGTTTCGTGCTTACAAGAATTCTCTTGCGATTCAAGCACATGACCTAAAACTGGACAAAATATTTGAACAACGAATTATCATCTTCTCTGCCTTTATATTACTCTAGAAAAGCGATCAGTTCGAAAATAAAGTTAGCATTTCGAAGATAATCGTATCACTTGGCTACTTCAAAATCTGTGCACGAAATGTTCTATACTTGTACAAAGTATCCAATAAGTCTTGATCTCTTCCACCAAGATACTCCACTTTATCCTACTCTGCACTCTACAAACTTGGCCAGTTACAAAGTAAAATTACTCGATTCGTTTCTTCGATTGTTCCAAAAGCATTACACGAAACCATCCATATTTATAAAAACTTCTTTTACCACCGAATTACACAATTCGAACTAAAAACAATTGCAAACGATAAATTTTAATCTTTACCACTCCAAGGGCCTCTGCTTCGTAATAGTCTAAGAAAGCGATAAATTCCAGGATAAAATCGCTAAACTCCAAGTTAACACGATTTCTTGACCACTTGAAAGGTTTTACCAACGAAGAATCCTCAGAAATACCCTCGACGAGATAGCAGTGTCGACCTTTCGCCTCTTGCCAGTGGGAACATATCTGACTCCGCGACGCTTCAGTGTTGGCCAATACGGAAAGCAGGATATGTCGCAAGGATGTCGCAAGCATCACGAGAGGCGAAAAAGAAAGGATAACGAGTCCGGTGTTCTCACACGAGAAATTACGCCGTCGAGCAGCCATAATAATAACGATCAACTCAAACCAGTGGCCTTTTTCTCGGACAGCCTGTCTTCGTTTTAATAACGACAGGAGCGGTAATGATCGACTTGCTCGATCGAAAACCACGGGTTGCGAGCGTTGACATTATCTCTTGGCAATCACGATAGTAATTACTATTAACCTCGAGTTTGCCTTAGCCGTGGATAAATCAATGCAACCGATTTAACTTAAATACCACGCAGTTTTCTTTTGTTCTCTCCTTCTCTCTCGTTGTTCCGAGCCTTTCTTTACCATGAAAATGCTGTTTCTTATGCTGAACGAATATATGTTAAGAGTCTCGACCCTTGTATCGTTTATATAAGTTTTCCATTACGTAAATTTTGTGAATTTGAATGGAAAAGTTAACAGTTTTGTGTTGTATTAAAATATGATTCGTTTGGGATCGATCGTCAACGGTAGAGATTGTTCGTTCTCTAGAAATACGTCCAGTCGAGTGTTTGCTCTTGAATTATTGAAATTTTAGTATGATCCTTTATTATGTAAATTTTGTGAATTTCGATTCTACGGAATTTGATCTAAGATCGTGTAGTTTTATGTTGTTTCGACTGGTAGCGTAACTTTCCAGGATCGGTTTAGGAACAAGATAAAATACGACTTTCTATAATGGTAACATGTCCTTTTATATGTTCGTATAAAAACATTTATAAATTGTGTCGTATTAAGGATCAAGTAAGTTAATTGATAAATCAATCGCGAAGTAATTTTTCCCAAATGTAGGTTAATTGAATTTATTCTGTTATTGCAGAAACGAGCGCAGAAATATCTAGGCAGAGGTGTTTCTATTTTATCGTTTAGCATTCTAGTTTCAAGAAACGGGAATCGAAGTAATGAAATATGAAACTTAATCAAACGAACATTCCAGTGGAGAACATACACAAACAAAATGGGAAATACACAAGCGAATAAAAAATAAGACGAATCTATGGAATAATTTTTTACCTGTAATTTCGTTCCCAAATAAACGAATATCGCGGTATGTAGCTTTATATTTGCCTTATTAAATAAATATCGTTAAAAATTGCGCACGTTTATTGCAATTCTTGCTTATCGTACACAACGATGAAACGACGAAGCGATGGACGATGGACGATGAAAACAAATATTACATTTTTTGCGTAATAGGTACTTTTCATCGCGGTAAAAAAATTACAGATAATAATTTCAGTCTTCCTGCCAGCGTAATTACACTTCTGCAAACTTGTTACGAAAAAATATTCATTTCACAAAAATTCGCGTTTTCTCATTTTTGCTCGGAGTATCGCTTCCCGTTTAATTCATTCAAATCTATTAGCATCAAACATTTTCCACGTCCTCTCCGTACGGTTAGCCAGAAATTTCAATTTGAAACTCTTAAATTCGAACGGACAACAAATCGCCGCACGCTACGAAAAAGCTACGAAATAAACTACAGGAAAAAAGAGAAGCTACTTTATACTCCGAAAATTACGCAAAGATATATCACCGTGGTAGACATCGCGTCTTTCTTGCGCGTTTAGTTGAATTTTCGCGCGATTAGATCCAGAACGAAAGAGTTTCGTTGGTCGCGCCGAACGAAGGAAGAGAAACACGGACGTAGTACGAAGCGTGGAAAAAAGAAGCACGTTATCCATCTATCTTCGTGATAAATCGTTACTACGTTATAAAGCGATTTACGACAATTGTCCGTTGCATACCTCGATACCGAACGTTTCGCAATTAAGCTGCACTGTCCCCTATCGAAAGATTTCTTTCGCGTTGTTAATGCATTTCCCGTCCCTCTGAAATCATTTCTCGAATACCGTAATAAGGCATATCCGCTATTGGGAATACTTTTACTCTTTCCAGACCGGTCAATTATCTCTGCGGCTTAATTATTACGAAACAGTTGTTTGTTTCTCTTTTTTCTTCGTCCTTTCCTACCTGTCTGTTAGTCGCGTTATCCGCTATTATTTGTAAAGCTAGAAATAAACTTCGTTGCAAATCGGAGATATATCTTTGATCGTTCAAACATGATCTCTGCGTTTTCTTTAATTTTTTTTTTTTCATATTTTTCGGACGTTTCGATTTCGTTTTTCTTCCTAAGAAACGTCCTTTTTTCTTTGCCTTTTCCTAACTCGAAACGATTAGTTGAGTAATTAAGTTACCTGTTTTTTTATATTTCGTTCACTGATGAATTTCTTTGTTCTGGCCTGTACCTACTCTCCATGTAATTGCTACAAAGCGGACGTTTAACCCTCCAGTCTCAAATGACCCAGTGGAGCATGAGTTAACCAACACTTGCCGTCGAGGAAGATCGATAGTCTTCGTCTTGAAAGATATCAAATATCTAAAACTAACGGAATTCGACGTGCGTACGTTTGTATATTTAATTGCGAAGAGATATAAAAGGTGAGATTAATACGATATATTGGATTGGCAACTAAGTGAGTGCGGATTTTGCCATTAGGTGTTAATGACAAATGTCCCCTAATGACATGTGGCCTATCGTTCGACGATAAATGAGACAGAAGTTGAGAAAAAAACTACGAAATATTTAGCTTGGGCCGAGTTTGAGAATCAACGAAAGCTACTTCAAAAATTTTTTAGCAAATAATGGGATAATCGTTCTCTGCTGTGAGTATACTGTAAGCAAATTATGTTTAGGATAATAAAATACGTATAAGTAATATTTACTAAGTACTTTATTCTACCTAGATAACGATTTTAATACAATAAATTTTATTTCTGTCTTTATAATTAATTCTATTTGCTGTAATCCTTTTTAAGGATATATTTGTTTATACTTGAGCGTAACATCAAGTTAGAATTTAAGACAATTTATCTTAAAATGAATTAAAGATGAAACTACATAAGTTTTCCATTAATTGACATTAACAAGGCTACGTTCCGTTATTATTACAAGATCCTTTTAGTATAATGCAACAATGTTCGGAAACAGGAAAGGTTATCTAAATCGCATAAAAATAGCTCGTAACAGCGGATAGCAAGAATATAAATGTACTTAAGTATCACTCTAGAAAATTACACGGATTTTAAATTTCTCGGTCGTAAAAACTTTTGGGCGAAACTTTCACAAGAGTGTTTATAGCTCGACATAAATTCATAACTGCGCTCGCGTTACAGCGCGATAATAGATAAGAGCTAATAATATGTAGCTCGTTAATTATGCGTGCGATAAAGGAATTAAAAACAAAATTCACAGAGAAATCTGAAATACATATCGTGTACCATAGGAATTATCCCTAATTCCCTGCAATAAGAACGTATTTCGCTTATGGGACAAAAATTATAATTAATTCCTTACTTTGATTTGAAAAATACGAAATAACGTGTGTTATAAATGAACATATATCATGTTATTATTACAGTACACTCTGTTCAGGAATCGATAAATAAAGTATGATTTTCATATAATTATATGAAAAAATATTTAAGAAACATTTAAATTATTAATTAGAAAAAACCAATTAAAATTTAATTAGTAATTAGAAGATCAAATATCATTAATACATAAATAAATAGGTAAATAAAATATATTTGATACCTGACCTGATTAAATTTAAATTTAACAAATATAATTACCTAGACCTAACATTTAATCATCGTGATAATATAATTATTAAGTGTAGAAATCACTATTAACGACCTAAATAATACGATTAAATTAATCATCCCTTACTAGCCCGGCATACTAACTCTGTCGAAGATGGAATGATTTTGATTTTTCAGGACGATTCATGAAATTACAATAGGATTCAGTAACGTTCACGCTCTGTGCAAAGAATTCGCCTTAAAGAACGATTATTCAACGAGCACTCGAGCCGTGGACTGATTCCTAGGAAGTGGAAGAAGAAAAGCGAACCGTCAGACTTTTCCTCGTTTGTTCATGAGATGACGAGGCGCGACGTCCCCCTCTCCCTTTCTTTCTCTCAAACTTCCAAACAGTTACCAAGAGAAAGGTGATTGATGGTAGAACCTCGTGAGTGGCTTGGCAAAATTTCGCGAGAAAAGCAGCATCTGCATGACAGAAAAAAGAAAGAAAAGAAAGAGAGAAAAGGAAGATAGAAGAGGAAATAAGAGAAAGAAGCTCCTGCCGGCCACGGATAATTAATTCGATTTGCCACTTTCTGGGTGCAATTAATGATTCCTCGCGCCACTGCTGATTTCCTCCCTTCTAAAGTCGCTTTCCAACGCTCTGAATGATGACGAAATCGTAGAACACCAACTGCGCTTATAAGAATCTACACCCTTGGACAAAAAGATAGCACATGTGTGCTATCATTAATTTCTCATAGATAGAGTCCGAATTTCCCAAGTTTGACGAATGGCATATAAACAGTACCTTGTAGTAATAAGGTATATGAGCTTGAAACTGTATCTTCGCTATTCCTCTTGTATTTATCAACAATGATTGTGAAATCCGGTCGGCGAAATGATAGCACACCAAGCATTTTGTTTCCATTCCTTAGTATTTCTGTGTATTCTGAGTGGTGTAGACGTAGTGAAAAGTAGAAGAATTTCATTAGAAACCTTACAAATTTCGATTCAAACAATGGGACGTGGAAAACAGCTAAATAGTGAAGAGATTCAAACAGTTTTGAAATTAAAGAAAGAAAACTTTACTATTTCTAAAATTGCAAAAGTTCTCAGTAGAAGTCGGAAAGTCATTTATAATTTACTGAAAGATGTAAATAATTATGGAACAAAAAAAAGCAGTGGGAGACCTTCCGCGATTAGTACTCGTGAAAAACGTGCAATTTTACGTGCCGCGTCAAATTCGCTTCTCACGTCACGTGAAATTGCAGAAAAAGTTGGCGTAAAAACTAATCCTCGGAATGTCAGACGTGTACTACAACAATCCGCGCACATAAAGCGGATGAAATTAAAACGAAGACCAGCTCTAAAGCAGATTCACAAGGAGCATCGATTATATTTTGCAAAAGAACATATACGGTGGAACAAGAAGTGGAGGAAAGTTATATTTACAGATAAAAAAAGATTTAATTTAGATGGCCCAGATGGATTCAATTTTTACTATCATGATGTAAGAAAAAAAAAATTGTCACAAATACGGCGTCAAATGGGTGGAGGTAGCATTATGCTTTGGGCAGGTATTGGGTATAACGGAAAGACTGATTTAATATCAATTCGCAGCAAGATGAATGCTATAACCTATCGTAATTTGATACAAAATCAAATTGCAAAGTACGCAACACATATTGCGAGACAAGATTTTATTTTTCAGCAAGATAATGCTGCAGTTCACACCGCTAAGGTTGTGAAAGAATATTTTTCAACAGAAAATATTGCAGTTTTGGACTGGCCTGCATGCTCCCCCGATTTAAACATAATCGAAAACTGTTGGAGTAAATTAAGCAATGCCGTTTATAGAGAAAATAGGCAATTTGAAAGTATTAATCAGTTAAAAAAGTGCCTTGAAGAGGAATGGAGAAATATATCGCTGGATTATATTAGAAAACTATATCGTTCTTTGCCGAAACGAATGCTGGAGGTGGTGGAGAATAAGGGAGGATCCACACATTATTAAATTTTAAAAGGTTTTTTATTTTTGTACAATTTAGTAGATAATAAACACTACAACTTTTGAAAGTGTGCTATCATTTCGCCGACCGGATTTCACAATCATTGTTGATAAATACAAGAGGAATAGCGAAGATACAGTTTCAAGCTCATATACCTTATTACTACAAGGTACTGTTTATATGCCATTCGTCAAACTTGGGAAATTCGGACTCTATCTATGAGAAATTAATGATAGCACACATGTGCTATCTTTTTGTCCAAGGGTGTATAAGGTGTTCACGGTATTATGGACCAGCGTTTTTCTCGCAAATGCTAGATATTCGAAAACAGTGAAAGGAAGGAAGTTTCGATGTTTCTTGCAGTCGACGTAATACGGTACATCGATTTTTTCATATATGCGAGAATATTGCATAGTTTTTTTAATAGGATGCTATATATATATATATTTTTGTATACCTTATGTAAAGACAAATTCAAGCGTACTATCAACTCAGAACAGGTCAAAAATGAACCAAATAAATTCAACATCTCGTAATGTTAAATCTACAGTGTGTTGCATTGACACAGTTACGCTGGTCCAACGCTGATGCGCGATATCGCAGACACCCCTGTGTTTGATTGTCTGGTCTATTCGCGAACACATCGTAACGATAGTTTAAAACGAAGAAACATGAAGATCGCGTTGACTGATGAAGTTCCACGTGAAATGAAACAAGCGCTATAGGTTAGCACTTCCCGATCTGATTTCTGCAATGATCCGTGACGCACGAGATGGTTAAGAGCGAGTTGACACGCTCGACAGCCTATAACGTACATGGAAACGTCGTCGAGATGGGATCAACGGGAAATACGAATGACTTCTGGGTAGCAATTAATGTGCGTGACGTTCAGGTAATGTCCAACGTAATTGTATTGCGGGCCGCTGCAACAGTCAACGCAGTGACCGAGTCAAACGAGATAGGCTTCAAGCATTTCGTAGTTGGTTCTCTGGCCAGCTTTTGAAAGAAAGTCTGGTTAATGAGCTGAGAATCGAGATGCGAGTCTTTTTGTTTTGGTGGATGGAGAAGAAGGAAGTAATTTGGTCAAAGGATGTCAGGCGATTTTAATCGTGCGAGAGGGGCGAGTGTTGGCAAATTGAGGAAATATGAAAAAACGAAGGGGTCTGTTCGAGATTGTGAAAGAAGGAAATGACAGAAATCGTTTCCTTTCTTTGGGTTTGATTGTTTCACTGAATTTGAAAGTTCGTTTTTTTTTTTTTTTTTTTTTTTTGATATTGCGCTCGTATGAATAGCGTTTTTACCGTGAAATACGATGACGTTTGTTTCTTCTTTATTTTATTTCTTTTAGTTCGTTCATTTTTGTGAATGAAAAGAATAAATACCGAGAGTGGAATACTTTATAATTAGACTGTAGATGTTTATACAAATCTAGCTTTTTTAATTCTATCGTTGCTCGTACAAATTTAGAACGTAACTAAAGAAACAAAGTTTAGATAGGCATTTGTTTCGCTATCTATATAGTTTAACAAATTCTGAACTTTGGATATTTTGTGCATTCTTGTATACCATATGCGTCCTATAAATTTTTGTTCATGTAATCTTCTGTCAATTCATAAACATTTTCGCAATCTATTTAAAACACTTATATAAACGTAATGGATTGAAATAAATGAAAGCAAATGAATGACGGAAGATCAGAACGAAAGAACACCGGAAATACATCGTCATAGTATTCGCAATAGGTAACTTTCATCTTGGTTTGGTATAGTGATCGATTAGCGACTATCAGAATTCAATGTTCCGTCGTATCAACTCGCTCATCATCGTCGCAAGGTATTGCAACTGTACAAATAATTCATAAATCTTATTTATTAAATAAGACAGACTGTTTGGTAAAAAACAAAAGATGAAATCATTAGATATGTCGCATATATTATATTGGAAATAAAACGCGAAAAGGGAAAAATATGTAATATAAAAATATCACAAATTCATCGTGTCTTTTTTGCAATACATTCTCTATTTAATAAAATTTATGCGCATTCGCAATATGTAATTGATATTCAAATGAAGATTACCGGAGAAGTTTTTTTCCCACGATTACAACTCGAATGAATTATTGTCAAATGATGGTTACACGTGATCGCGCAGTACCACACGCAGTATTTCCATCATTAAACGAGACGATCATGCAAGAATGAGAGAACGCGTAACCTTCGTGAAAACCTGAGAACATCGCGTAGAAAAATAATACGCTATAAATATAACTTGACTAAATATGTTTTCTGCACAGGTCGAGCTTCGCAATATTTTGGAATGAAATATTACTAGGAATTCTCCTTTTAAATTGTCAGAGTCCATGATTCTGAATATCTGATTAATGGTGTACATATCAGTCAGTTGAACGTAGTAATAATTATTCAGAAGATCGATTTGTAATATAGCTAACTCGCGTGTCTAACACGAGCATAGTTTATTCGTTTATATACACCGATACGTTTGAAAGTTAAAACGCGAGCTGATTAATGATTAAACGCAACTCTACAAGATTGAAACTGGTTCCTTTTAATTTGCGACTGATTTATTTTAAGACGAAATTACCACTGATTTGCAGGATACAGGAAAATATATATATCACTGTAGTAGTGATCAAATGTTTAGAAAACACGAAAAACTTGTTCGTATATAGAAAGATACTTCACGATACCTTCTTCGATAAAACTGTAATGCAAAGAGATTTGCATATGGAAAAATTCTATTAACCACGAGTTACGTGAGATCTTAATTTTTGAGACACAGTTTTCGGAGTTATTATATAATTACTTAAATAGGATAGCGAATTCTTGAACATCGAAGTTGCAATTTAATTTCGAACAACTCGAGATCTAATTTGACAATTTTATCGCATACCGAGGAAGTGAATAGGAAGTTGCGAACGTTAGCACTAAGTTTCACGAATGATGAAAGTACACGTACAACATAATCAACTGTATGAAATTACAGAGTGAAGGAAAGAAACGATTTTAAGCCGAGTAACTTCTTTCTTAATCGGCAACGGAACAGATTTCGCTTTCGTACGGTCAACCCTTGTATCGTTCGCTACTCACGTTCGAGTACCTGACCTGTTTGTAGAATCATTTTTATAGCTCGTGTGTACCACGATAAACAAGTGTATAGGGGCGAACTGGACGAACGTATGAATCTACGAAATGTATCTACGTTTCCTCTGAAAATAAGTATATTTCTCGAAATATCCGTAACTGAAAAATCTAGAGGAGTAATGGAAAAGGAACGACAAAGCTGTTGGAAATTTCACGAAATAAAAATTGGCTGCATATATGATCCGAGACATTTTGATATTAGTTTCATTTCTTTTATACAGCATGTAGCTTACTTACTTTGAAACGTAGTGCTTTTTAGTCTTTACACGTTTTCAAATACGTAGCAATGGTTGATAACTAGAAAACGACGTATTAAATCTTTTTCTATCCAGATTTACGTAACTAATGAAAATATTGAAAATTTTACTGAGACTTCTTACCTAAACATTCAAATTTTCGATACAAAATAAACGATAAAATAACGCGTGTTTTAATATGTAACGGAGTCATTGAAAATACGAATATAGTTGAAACATCTACATTTTACCTTTTCTTTCGTATTAGGTTGTCCGAAAAGTTTCTTTCGTTTTATAAATAAATGGTAGACGCACAATATTTTTTGTTCTACATTAGTTTATTGAATTATGCACGAATATAATAGTAGAAATAGAACGAAATGGATCATACCTAATTCAATGGAATAATATAAAACAGAAATTGTTGTTCATTTATTATCACCTTACAATACAATGTTTTATTTCAGTCGGATTATTTCAACGTTAAAAACAAATAATAATATAAAATCACGTGTCATCGATAACATTAAAACGTAGAGAGGTACGCAATATAAATAGAATATTTCTTTAATTCACTCATCATTTTGTATCTTTTTCCACAAGATATCACAAACTTGTTAAGCCGTTGATTGAATTAATCTATGAGAAGTAATAGTAAACTGTCTAAAACGTTTCGTTGTATCATCCGTTCCAAATTTTCCACCCCTTGTGTGCTCAACGTTTCTTAAATTTCCACTCGACGAAATTCAAGAGATCGCGTTGCAATCGAACGAAAACATCAGCCGAACGTGTGCTCCTTCATCACGTGCGCTGAAACCAGGTAAATGTTGTCTCGTTGGTCGTGGAGCTGGTCGGAGAAAACGATCCGCTTTAGCCGTCGGGGTTTCTCTGTCCGTGTCCTGTCTCCTCGATCTGCTCCCTTAATAAAGCTAATTGCACCTTCTCCGACCTTTCGCCCTTCGTCACCCTTCCTTTCGGTCGGTCTTTTTCGAGCGACGTCTCGCCTCAAACCCTCGTCCTTTCCGACGACATCTCTCGTTTCAGCTTCGACGACCAAACGTTGTTTAAGTCTCGCGTTAGCGTCCATTTAAGCACGCGGTCGCATTAACGTTCAAATAGACGTTAGTTAAGGACGAACGTTGCAAGCTCCGTTTGTGGCTTTAACATTGTAACGCACGTAGCAACTGTACGCAGCTAAGTGGAGCTACAATTTTATGCCTGAAAGTGACAACTTAAATTCATCGTGGATGACCCTCTTCCTTATGCGCGAGTTTTAGCCAAATAAATAACAACTTAAACTCTCTGAAATTCTCCCTCGTTAACCCTAAACGTTTCATACCTCTGTCATCCGTAATTATCACGGCTATATACAAAACTCACCCCCTTTTAACTACTAGAATCACACGAACTGGCTGTCGGATAGCGAAAATTCATCGAATCTCTCCGGAGGAATTCTCGTTAATGCAATTCCATCGATGAATTTTATACACATTTAATAAACCCGTTTAAATCCGGCGCTAATCGTCGTTCTTCACTCGGATCCTTGATCTGATTGTCGGAGTAATTCCGAGGCGTTCCATTCTCATTTAGCCGAATCGAACGGTTGGCAAAGGGGTGATTTTCCTCCAGCCTGGAACATCTCTAGTCGGTTCTTCTTCCTTCCATCATTATTCCATGTCCTGGCGGAGTCGTGCTTCCTACCCTTGTAATTTTTCATTCACCAGGAATATCCAACCGGTGCACTGCCGACGCAGGAGAGAAGAGAAGTCGGAAAGAGCGGTGCTTTCTCGAGTGTGAAAGCTAGACACTCGAAACACAACCCTCAAAGATAAGTCTCGTGCGAACCGTCGTCCTGTATTTTCCTTTTTTCCCTCCTTCCCTCTCTCTTTCTTTCGTTCCTTTTCCTTTCTCTTTCTTCTCGGCGTTTTCTCTCCTCATTTCTTTCTTTTTTATTTGACACGACGCTAGCGAATCGATAGTACGAGACTTTATCGCGCAACGTATCTTTCTCTCATTTCTCCTCGACCATCTCGCAGCAGATTCGCAATTTGCATGTTTCAAGCTGTCGCGCTCGCGTCGATGAAGGTTTGGGTAAAGAGGCGCGTGCCTCCGCGAGGAACTCGCGGCCTCGATGCTTTGCCAGATAGATTTTTCTTTTTTAGATGTTTGCTTGAGGAACGTTCTTCAGGAATTTTTTTCTTATATTACGAAAAGCGTGGGATTTTTAGGAATTTTTAGAAACCTACAAAGAAAGGAGAAATCTACATATAACAATATTAGTTGATTAAGAATACTACACTATACGTATAAAAATGATACAAATCTGAGATATTCATAGATATTCTAATGATTATATCTTTAAAACGGAATCGAATTTTAGAGCAAAATATATAGCAGGAAAGGGAAGCCAAATACGTCCCTAAGAATTTTTATTCTTCAAATGTTAAGAAACATTATACACATCGTGCGTTTGTGTAAATTTCGAATATAGCGAAAGTAACTCATAAATCGTGGTTATTCGATGTTCTATGGCACGTATTTTCCAGATGTCACGTCTATGACTCTGAATTGGAAGTTCAAAGAGCATTCGCGGCAATCGAGAAGCCTTATCACCTTGATCGATCACTCGACATAACGAGATTGGCTTCCGCGCCTCCAATGGAAAACCTCTATTTTTCACCAGCCATGAGTGAGGCATGAGTACGTATCCATCATACGTAGGTACTGTTTCCACCTCTATGACTTGAATGTCGGTGCTCATGTCTTAGATATCCACTATCTTATACGTCTTAAATCTATTAACTTCGATATTATTAGAAATGTGATATGAGAAGGTTCTCCTCCGAAATCTTCTCATTTTTTTATCTTTCTCTGTTTTTAAAGCAACGTTCGCGTAACTCGCTATTGACAATAAATGGGAAATATATATTTTTTATAGCCATATGATATGGGTTAAAGGGAGGAAACAATTTTACTTTGTAATTTCTTATTCGTACGAGCGCATTCGTTGCTATCGGAGCATACGTTCGACGATTGTTATAAGATACAGTACATTAGAAATCTGAGTTATTATCGTTGCATCTATTATTTTAAAATACAACTATCGCGTCTCGATCAATATGAATAGTACAGGAAATATCGTAGAGGAGTTCTTTTTTACTTTAGAAAATGTTTACTCCGAGTATATTTTTATGAAAAGCGTACGTTTCTAGATGAGAACCACGGTGGCTTAGCCCCTTGATCCTGCGGTTGTTCCTTTCTTGCGCTTCCTGAAAGGCCGTATTAGAGCTTCAAATTAAGGTGTCACGTGAAATATATTTGTACTTCTACGTCTGGCAATTGTTGAAACTGGCGGAAAAATAAACGTGTAATTATACGTATAAAGCGAAAATATGTCGCATTGTCAGTGACAATTTTTCATGGTTACGGTTATTACAGAGCTATAGCTGAACGAGAATGTAAAAATAAATTGACTCGATGAATTTTTGACAAAGCGACATGCTTGATTATAGAAAGCTCCGATTAAAAATTCATCAAATTGGAAGGCCGGATCGTAATTAGCTTATTCAGTTGGACAAAGTTGGTTTTACTTGTTAATTACAAATTTAAACTCCTGTAGATTTAAACTCGCAATAAAAAATTAACAGATTAATTAACTGCGCTACAATTATCGTATTGTTTGCTTTAAAAATTGTCCGGCTTTCCGAACGATATGCAAATTTTAACGTTTTAAACGTTACGCTAATCAAAAATTCCGTACTTGTGTTTTTTGAAACTGGGGCATTTGTTTTAAAGAAACGAGAACGCGTTGTGAGATTGTGTCGGGAAAGCCTTTAGATCGCGCCAGGATTAAGCCGAGAGCAAAAAAGAATTCTATATAAAATAATTGCTAGAACAGATTGCAATTATCAGTTGGACGTAATAATAATAATTATCGTTGCGTCGATAATACGTTAATTAGACTATCGATCAATAATGTAATATAATAATTATATTTAAGTATACAAAGCACTAAATGAAAGTGAGCGATATTTACAAAATTTATAAAGTGGCAACGTTCAGCGGCTAATTTCTCAAATTACGAACGGTGTGATTTCACGTTAGAAATGGTGTAGCAGTGCGAGTCACTGAATCAGCTAACGAAGCTATATATGAATCACCTCTGTCTTATAATATTAGAATAATTACTATTATTACAGATATTGCGCTGTAGTTAAATTAATCATCGTTAAATACTTTTTAGTCAGTGAAAAAGAATTAACGATTATTCGATATAGTTTCTTACGTGGATTGGTAGATCCATAGATCATTCTATAGAAGACTTTGTGCTAATTGTATCCAATTTGAAACTACAAGAACAGCGAGAGTTGTAGCGTGCGGCAGAACCGAGAAACGAAACAGCTGCGGGAATTAAATTTGTAATTACGCCTGTAATCGGCCGTGCCGCTTCTATTTACGCTCGTCAAGCGACAGAAGTCAATGAGTGAGTTCGTGAATAATTAAAACTGATTAATTTGTTGTGCCTGTTACGAGATTTAATGCACCGCTTCATTAACTACGCAATTATCCTCAAGGACAATTAGGATATCAACTATTTTTACCCTGTAATGCAATTAAATCGAATATTTTGCGCCGTTCCAAGTGTTCGTCAATTTGTTCCCATAGAACGATCAAAATGCAGACGAATCAGAGTCTCGATTCTTTCGCAAAATTAACGAAAATAATCATCGTGGTAAATTCGAACAACGTGTTCCCCTACAGACGTACGAAGGATGTCGTTCTATCGTGCAAAAGATACCCAGCGAACAGAACAACTTTCGAATGAAAAATTTGTGAAGCGATCGGTATCGTTTGAACTGTTCTACGACAGTGTAGTTACAGTATCCATCGAAATTAAGAAAACGTGAAAACGTTAAATCAGCGAGAAACTGTGTGAGGGATACGATCGACCAAGTCGAACGAACATAAACCTAAACTTTATATCCCAAGAGGGTGGACGTGCTCATGTAGTATACATCTAAGGAGGAAGCTTTCGATCATGCGAGAGAAGGCATACGCGCGAAACTGGCGAACTTGGTACGCTCAATTTAGCGCATCGATCGCGCGAGCTGCGTCATAAAACGGAGAAACGTTGCTACCGCCAGTAGTTTCGGTCCGAACAGAGCGTATACTTGTAAGTTATGGGAATGACGAGAAGGTGCGAGCGGCAATATCCTCGTTTCCGAAATGTCGTGCTTCGACTGTCGTTACGAATCGCGGAATCGCGTCTCTCGGGAAATGGAGAGAATCCTGCTTCCGGCCGCGTACCTCTTCTTCTTCTCCGATAGTTTCTTCGATCTCCTGGAACACCTTCTGTCGCTCGTCTGCCGAGATTTTAACTCGATTTAGTGTCTAACAGCTTCGAAATCGCAGGTTTGCGCGTGAAAATAGGCAGCTATATATCGATCTTGACACACGTCGCTACGAACTTATTATGTTCCATATCGATTAACAACGTAACCAGCGCGAACTAGCTTGTTAACAATATACGAAACGCCGCTACAGAAGAACGAACCGTTGTACGTTGAATCGATCAAGTACCTGTACCATATAATCCTTTTATTTCTGCTTCTATGAACGCGAAGTAAATTGGTTTTATCTACGTTAGCAGCACGGGAATCGATTTTCCTACTGACAGAACTGATTTATGGTCCCATGTTAAGCGAACATTTTGTACTTGACTTGACCAAAGCCAAACACTCTAACTTCTTGAGTTGTATGTACGCAAATACTGTTTCTCTGCTCTGCATTTCCGACCGACTGTGAAACGTTTTGCAAGCGATTTTCACTCGAATTGTCTATCGTTTGTTTGCCCACGTGTACAGACATTTAGATAGTTGCTTTTGAATATTTCCTCTTTTTATCTGTTTCAATAATCTGTATACGATTCATTTCTATCTCCCTCTCTTCTCTCTTTCTTCTGCTTTAATTTGATAAAAAAATGAAACAGTAGCTATAATCGGATCAGCATCTTTTTACTTTGACCTCGTTTATAAATTCAATTCTTTCATTTTTGTATTTCTGGCCTCGCTTTGAATCCAATCCTTCCGTTTTTATATTTTTGTTCGTTGTAATTGCGAGTGAAACTCGTTCGTAAATCATTTCACGAGGCTTTTGTACTCGTTACAATAGTTTTGCAGAATACGTTGGTGGATACGTGTCTCCCGATTTTCACCATGATCACGTCTATGTACCGAGCATTTTTCTGGCTATCACGATAAACGATGCCATCGATGAAACGGCGAGTTGATAAATTCAGCCTGCGATATGTTTTTCCACTCTGGATAAATATTCGCCAGCGAAATCTGAGACAGCTGTTAATCAATACCGCTCTAATTCTATTTATTCTCTGTAGTTTGTTTTCGTATCCAAATTTACATCTCGTTTGTTCGGTTTATTACTTTATCAATGATATTATTCGAATATCTAAAATCAATTTGAAAGCATCCCTTGAAAATGTGGCAGCGCGTATATTTTATTTCTCTTCTATGTTGCATTTAAAAAGCGAAATAAATATAAACAATGTCTCGCGAAAGTATTTCAACGCAGTATTTATGTATTTTGTGTGTGTATTTTATATGGACGTGCGATTGTGTGCGTTATATTAAACACGTTGAAATTTCATTAGCACCGTAACGAAACGCAACTGTCATACTTAAGTTTGATAAAATATAGTTGGAAATAAGTGATTTTCTTTTTTTTTTTTTTTTTTTTTTTGTACGAAGAGCGTACGTGTTACTGCGCCTATTCATAAAGATTTAGAAGTTTCTAACAAAAGCTCCTAAATCAATATAAAATCTTCCCCTCTTCTTAAAAGCTCTTAGGTATTAGATACTCTATACTCTATATATTCTGTACTTTACAGCTCTATCCTTTATAGAAGCTTCCAAGTATTATAAGCTGCTAAGTGCACAGCTGCGAATATCCATCGTATTTACGGCAGAAGCTAATTCATGCTAATTACAAAGAAAATCTCGTTGGAACAATATAAATGAAGTCTCTTTCGAAACATTTACAATTTAATCAATCACTATTTGCGATACTACGTTGTCAACTTAGTACAATTTATTTAACTTCGTTGTCCCTCTCATTTCTTCTCCGCGTCTCGATCTCTTCAGGTACCTTCTTTTCCAAATGTTAGAATACGTTATTCTTGAAAAGCGTATTTTCAAATATTTACATCTTTAGACATTACCTATATTTCGAATCATCGAAATAGATATTGATTTACTGATCTAACGCTAGAACTAACGATAGTTAACACGAAGCTATTTCTACCAAAACCAGTGAAAATGACTGGTCTTTAAAAAATACGTAATAATAGAATATTTTTATATTTATTGATTTATTACTTTCTTACGGGAGGAATTCCATGTTATGTGGTACATTTTTGGTATTTATAATCCATCTGGTGATCGAAACGAGGGTTGAATTTATAAAATTGTAGAACCAGTCGTTTTGACTGTTATGGTACTTGTAGTATTCGCATCTAGCGATCTAGCGATCGATTCGGAATTTTCCTGATATCATCATATCGTATGATACGCAGTAAAAATTTCAAAAACGCGTGGGAAGTTGTACGAAACGAGGAAACTGGTTAATTGGGGTTCGATAAACAAATTGCGGGATCCTTTTACACTTTGACGAGTACCAATCATTTGAACTGGTATTGGTATAAGTAGCCCTGATACAAAATTATTTTCAGTTTGAATACATCAAAAACAAAATAAAATTCATTATATTATTCTCTTAGTTATAGTTGCGAAAGTCGTTACATCATTGCTGAAAAAGATATAGCATGAATTAGGAATTTTAAAATAAAATTGTAAAACCAATCAATTTGACTAATGTGGTAGTGTTAATCAATTAATAGGTTTTAATCTATCGACATATAATATAATATTCGAGGCATATAGACGCGGTCAGAATAGCAGGATTAAATGTTTACGTACGATAATCCATAAATGAATAAAGTAAGAAGAAAAGAAATGGGAAGAAAATTGATATTCTTCTAAAAAAAAAACAGTTGTTCTATATCTTGAAAAATGTATTGTTCGCACCATAGGAAGGTATTTTTTAAAATCGTGTCACGATCATATCGATGGTACAATTTCGTTCAAGACTAATCGATCTTCCGGTTGGAAGCACAAAGGAAAGCAAAGTTATTCAATTCTCCCGAACAAGGAAACGTCACGTAACGTGGACCAAAGGCGTACCCAAGGCTTTCGAACGCTTTTCAAGCAACCACGTCTACCAGCCACGGGAAATAATCGCGTCTTTTGTGAGGCGTTCGTTGAAAAATAGCCGGCCCATGGATTCCGTTTCTCTTCGTGGATAGAATTTTTCGAAACGATGCACGTCGGTTTACAAAATGTCACGCGAGACACTGACCCCGGCCATTGAGAAATCCAATTTCCAGCGGACGTAGAAGGCAGTGCATTGTTTTGACAATCCATTCCCCAACATCCATCGATCGCGACACGTACATAAGACGAGTTAACTTCCTTCCTGTACAATATGTACTTAGTCCTGCTTCCTTTCTACTTGAAAATCTCAGAAAGTATCGTGAGCTTCTAGGATTTTAGCGTGTCTTTCGTGAGACAACTTACTTGCGTTATGAATAACTATGGATCTCTCTCGTTACTATGATCGTAAAAATAAAATGGATTTATTGACTTGGCAACTAAGCGATTGCGGGTTTTGTCAATAGATGGTATTGAAAAATCCGCAATCATTTAGTTGCCAGCCCAATATATTGATCAAAGAAGGATACGACAGACTTGTTATATTTTTCTTAATAAGTTTATTGAATGATTAATAACACAATTGAGCGTGATATATTCTAAAGCACGGTACGATATATATATACCCATGTCACAATTTTCACGCTCATAGGATAGGAGCTTCTAGGATTTTAGCGTGTCTTTCATGAGACAACTTACTTGTCGTTATGAATAACTATGGATCTCTCTCGTTACTATGATCGTAAAAATAAAATGCATTTATTGACTTGGCAACTAAGCGATTGCGGGTTTTGTCAATAGATGGTATTGAAAAATCCGCAATCATTTAGTTGCCAGCCCAATATATTGATCAAAGAAGGAAAGACTTGTTATATTTTTCTTAATAAGTTTATCGAAAAATTAGAAAATCTCCGGAAGTAGTGGAGGTATGTCGCTCGATTTAGGATCGAATGTATGTTTCAGTCACTTAGCTGTTCCTTTCAGAACTTCCTAGAGTTTATTCAAAGGAAACAAGGTACAAAAACAGCGGAATGTAATTGCAATCAAAGAATGTAAAGTAATATCAATTTGTATAGTAAGCATAAAGACCAACCAAATGAAAGTCAAGAGGATTCTAACGTTCGAGGGACGAATATTTTACGACACCCGAGTGACATTGAGCACTCGCAGTTGACAAATTTCTGATTACAAAATCTATAAAAAGGCAAACTCAACTTTCTCGGTCCACCTAAATTTTTCGAGTTAATCCCCCAAACGCTGTTCACATCTGTTAGATCATCCTATCGATAATACCACCGTTGATTTTCGTATATCAGATAAAACTGAAAGAAATTACGCGTTAGCAATTCAGATCAATTGACAGATTCAAGATGAGCGAGGAATTTCGTCGTATTTTTTAAATATTCTTTCATCTTTTTTTATTAAATCTTCTATCCAAAATTTATAAATTCTGGTAGCAACGATTTTCATGTTTTAAAGTTAACTTTTGAAAAGACAGCATCGCCTATTAAAAGGATCAGATATAGAAATCGTACTACACCTTATTACCAGCTGTATATAAATTTCAAGCATTTATCGATGCAATCATTTCGTACAGTTTTATACAAACTTTGTACTCAAGTTCTCGAACAGATGGTATTAAAAAATCTAACAAATAATTCGGTCTTCAGACCGACACATCTGTCTCTTCATTTTAATCGCAACTCTCGTACAAAATTGTGCAATTAAGCGTGTTAAACCCACGCCTAACAATGCTACGTAAAAATGTGCAAACAGATATTAAAAATATGTTCGAAAATAATTGGGAACAGAATGATCGAAGCTACGGGCTATGTATTTCCCGAAATATATTCATTTCTCTAATAAGATATATTTCTCTAATGTTCATTCGCTTTATGGCCGAATTCTTCAAATACTGCACTTTAAAATTAGCCGAGCGTAAATTATAAAATCGTACAACTCTCTACCGGTTGTAGCTGCAATCTATGGACGGACGAACGGTGATAACGTGATAACGGTATTAAAAATTAATACGTGAAAAGTCGGTTGTGAAACAGCGAATTTAAATAGCATACAGCGCGAGAAAGAGGGAGAAGAAAAAAGGCTAATATTAAATTTCGTGAGATTACGTTTACCTTCTTTCTGTGCAGTAATAGGAACGTACTATTCTCGTGGTTCTCTTCAAATTCTCTAATAAAATTTACTAGACTTTCTTTTTTATTTTTCGTTCGTAGTCTCGCTCTTACATCTTTTCTAACTTGTTGATCGAGGAAGACGAGGTAACTTGTCTTACGAATAACAATCACGTCAATAACATAGTTTCATATTTATGACAAATAAATGAAAGGTTCGAACATTTTACGAAATTTAATACCAAAAAACTGCTGAACTTAACGCCACTGCTGTATTTAAAATTCAAAGAATGTAGAATTGTACGACCGTATAACGAATGTCTAAACTTGTACAAAGAAACTGCTGTTTGGAAGCTTGCGTGGTATTGATGACGTGGTATTTCGTATTTTGTTCCACGTGTCACGATGTCGATCATGCGACCTCGAATCTGCATCATCTTATCGTTATTCGATCCGCCACAAACCACCCAGGTTTGTGGTACTATCAAATTTATCACTTAAGAAGTCTTGAGAATCGCCACGTGCGACGGTGGACTTGTGTGACCTCGAATTTCATCAGCTCGCTGTCATAGCATAGGCCACAAACCACCCCAGGGATGTGGGAGTATAAACTCAATTACCTAGTATCGTAGGATTCGCCACAGACCACCAAGGAATCGTGGGGCTACCAACTTCGTCACTTTGGAATTGTTAGACCTCGCTACGCAACATCCTCAGGATTTTCGAATCTCGAACCCCACTACGCGGAATCATAGGCTCCGCTACAAATTACTCAGGAGACGTGGGACTTTAAACTTTATCGCTTCGGGCTCGTGAAATACGCCCGAAACCATCGCGAAGTCGTCAGATTTCCAACTCTATTACTCGGCAACGTGCAATCTCCGATGTATACTAATTTGAGAGCGATAGAAAGTCGAAATCCGCGATATAGAGATATGTATAGTTCTGGATGCCGGACCTTGAACCTTGTGTTCGCGTTTAATATCTCGAACCATTGATTTTTGGATTTTTGCTCGTGAGTCGTAGATCATAAACGTGGCGCCGCGAATTTCCAAAGCACCGATCTAAGATCCTAAATTCGGAACTCAATCTTTGGACTTCGAGTCTTAGGTTCAGACGCAGATCTCTGGATTTAATGCGAACATTTTTGGATTTCCAATGTTCTATCTAGATTCAGAATTTTCGGTCGTAAACTCAGATCGCTAATTCCAGGACCAGACACCGGATCTTGTTCACATTTCGCGTGTAAATCTTGGATTGCGAAATTTGTTCGTTCCGTGACCAAATAAAGTACAGAACTCGTACTTAGACGATCCTCGTTTCTATCGCCTGCGGCGAGCTTTGTCACTCTCGAGTGAAGATTCTGACGTTCTAATACTTCGAACTAGCCGATGATTAGTTTGTTGCCATGAAATCGTACGTTTTGAAAATTTGACTACGTTAATCGCGTAGCTGTAAATTATAAGACAGGGAGGAGCTATCGCTATGTTTTTCACGTTGCAGGGAAGGTTCGTTGTCTTTTTCCAAAAATTTTCCAATTTCCTTTACCTTCGTAAATGAAATTGGACGAATTACTGTAACGTACATATACCACGATGTACTACGTGTGTGTTACTGTAACGTACATACAAGATCGATAAGCACGTTGTTTGCCATTTCCTCTTCAAATAAAAACCTGCTAACCTACCAATTTCTCATCACCACACCATAGAACAAGAAAACAGAATCTACTGCAAGAAGCGCTTCCGGGAATGCTACTACATGTTATTTATTTTTCTTTCTTGATAAAAACCCAGTAACCTTCCGATTTTACATTATTTCACTATCCAACAGAGAACACCCATTACTCTTTCCAAGAGTACAATAGAATCTACCGATCTTCTTTCTTACACCGCAACAAACATTTCCTCTCTCTTTGCCAGTTTCTTTTATCAGTAATAACGAATACGTCATTATTTCCATCGTAAACTCCTATAGGCATCTTGGCCTATATTGCAGTCAGCGCTATATCGAACGCGAGTAGCCAGGTGGTAAGAAAGTGGAATATTATAAAACGCAAGCTCCGGTGCGTACTTGTTAAGCCGCTGGACGTCGTTTCATCCCCGGCGCGCCGCTTCATTTCTGAGAGTTTCGCTGCACGCCCGGCTGCCGTGCGAATTACAGAGAAAAGGAGGGTTGCACGGGGGCGGGAAGAGGGACGGGGCGGAGGGCCGCGGTTAAGAGAAAGGAATCAGCGTGCCGGCACGCGAAACCGGCAGAAGAGACGACTCCCTAATCAAGGCGACATTGTCACAGGACGAACAATATCCAACGCCGACGTGCACGCGGACTCACCCTCCGCCCCTTTTGCGCGCTCGCGAGTACCAAGAACACGTATTACGCGCGCGGACGCAGTCAAAAGTATACAGGGTGTCGCTTAACTAACGCTACAATTTGAAAGGAAAAAGATATTTATACGCCCAGAACCACATCCTTTGGAATACTATATCATCGTCTCTTTCAAGTGACACCCTGTATAGATATACACGCGTACGCGTAGACACGTGCGTGTACACGATTACAGAGACGCGGTTAAACGTATACGCGTGGACGAGAGCAGGAACGAACTAGAATAAAAGTGTACAAAGGTGTGTAGGGATCGCGAGACGAGATCGTATTGGTGGTGGCGGGGGAAATATGCGTGTTCCTCCGAGTGAAACACGAACACGAACACTCGAGCCTCTACAGAGCTATTTCCTCTTCTCTGCTCTTCTTTCAACGTGTTCTATCTCCGTTTTCTTTTTTACTCTTTTCGCCGTTCTCTCCAGAGCCTGCCACCCCCTTCGCGATCCTTCTTGCCTCCTCTAACCCTCTCTTTTCCGTCTTGGCTGGATTTTCCGCGCTTGCGTGAGCCCCGAGACTCCAAGGAGAGTCTCGTTAACGCATAAAGGGACGCGTTACTTGTACTCCTAATGGGAATGAACCCAAAGAAGGAACCACCGACACGACTTTTATCTTCCTGTACGCCGTTCATCCGTCTGCGTGTGATCCTCACATGTGTCTTCCATGATCCGCCTTTATCTTGCACTTTCTCCTAGTCCTTTTAGCGATGTCGGAGCTTTCACCGTCATTGATGATACTCCTATGGTTTTACGACACTGATCGATTAGTAATAGCGAGGAGAGACTGGTGATATCTCGATTTTGTAAATTTTATTTATAAAACATCATCCGTGTTGTTCGAAATTTTATTTCCAATGAAACGATACTATTCGTTTGTGTTCGTCGCGAAGAATATGAAAAATGTTGACAGATCCCGACGAAACTCGATATTTGGAAATAGAAAGTTTCGCAAGACGCGAGTCTTTCGTCATCCAGATTATGCCGCTAGTTCGAAACTTTGCGAGGTCAGTAGGATCAAAATTCCGAACGGTTGCTGATGAAAATTCGTATAATCCGCTTTTAGACTTCACCAGCTTCTTCGTATTTAACGTGCATACTAATTTCAATTTTCGTCTATTCCGCGCTGCGAAATATTTGTTCAAACGAATTATCGCTATTACGCTTATTTGACGAGAACAAGTTTCAATTCCAGAACTATCTATCGTTATTCTAAACTCGCTGGAACTTCATGCGGAATCGAATCAAGTACCTCTTGAACGATGCTCGTGATCGACTTAAATTATAATAATACGAACCAAATTTATAATAGATCGAAACGCGAATAGAATAGCATAAACCCGGGCAAATTCCAATTTAGAAGTTCAGTTCACTGCCTCAAACTCGCCGTAACTTCCTTTCAGAATCTTTTTTCCTAACGCGGAGTACACAGCATTACCATCAATTTACCTAGTCCATTAGACCATTTACTCGATAGCAGAGGATCCTCTTCCTCTCTTCGTCGAACGGTCCGATATCAAACCGGAAGCTCGAAACTTTCCTTAATAAATCTTCAAGCTCGAACGAGGCGGGAACGGCGCAGCCCCAACATCGATACCATTCATAAAACGCCTCTCCCTGGACCGTTTCCGGTCTCTAATTATGCCGCAGGAAAAATCGTCCGCAGATAAATGAGAAAAACGAAAAAGTTACCAACGAGTTGAGGCGTCGGTCAAAAAGCTAGATAGCCACGTAACCGTACAACTTTTAGGATTATAATTAGTTCTCATCGCTATCGGCTAGACTCTCGGATAGTATTTAAATACCGGCTTGTATATATTTATCGTACATAGTTACACCTGACCGGCTTAATATTATACGTAATTGATAGAACGTCTGTTGGCTATCTTGCCACTGAATTCTCCGAGCTACGATGCTTTAGGTAAATTGCTCTCTCTCTCTCTCTCTCTCTCCTCTCTCTGTCGCTTTCTAAAGGCTCGCACGGATTAGACGAGTAAGGTTTGAATTCGATATGAATTCAACTCTGGATCAAAATAATTGGAATCTGTTTGATATTCTAAGCCTGTTATTTTAGATCATTTGAAACATTTCGTTCGCGTTTCTGCGTTTACTCTCGTGGCGTATAGCGAGTCGCCTGTGTCAAAGTAATTTGAAATCGAAGTAACCTTGTTCTTTTGCTGGATTTGAAATATCTTTGAATATGTTGATTTTGAAGTCTATTTGTATTTGTTTAATGTAAATCTACCACTCTTTTTCTTTTCTTTCCTTTCTTCTTTTTCTTGTAAAGTCGAAGTTGAATTGAGGTGAACTCGAAACTATCTTTATCATCGTAAAGGTGTTATTTTACTTGAACTTGCTTTAAGATATTCTTCGAAGCTTCGGGCGAAGTTGATGTTCTTTCAATCGCTCTGGACTTGGAAGAAAAAGCAGTTACAGAGAATAAATAACGCGAAGATAAATCTAACTATATTTCTCCCGATACTTGTTTCTTAAATGAAATAAAATTAATGATAGTAATAAGTCAAATTTCGCGAGCTATCGTATTGAGAAAATCGTACAATTCCTTTGCTCGATATAACGAGTATTTTCGTACTAATGAAATTAATAATACGTTACGATCATACAAAGTTATAAAAAATTTCTTATGAATTCAACTATAAGAATTTCTTCCTTCAAAAAATGTATCCCGCTTCTAATTTGTTTACAATTTTCATTATTCGTTATATCGTATTTGAAAGTTTGATGTACGTTTATAAAACTCAGCGGCTAATATCTCCACTGTGTATCGTCGTTACAACGATCGATCATATCTCTTTGCTGTTATCATCGTTGGCGTTTGTTGGTCGTGCCTGCTAAAATTATTTTGAACACGTTCACCGTTCGTTCACGTTATCTATCTTACTATCCGTCACGGTATTGCACAACAAAAAATGATAAAATAACGCGTTCCTCTAATGTCGGCTGCCACAATGAATATATTTTAATTTCGCATCCGCCGTAACTTACACTTAACGTAATAAATACCCGCACGCGGTTGTGCTCGGTGAACGATCTGAAATTCTTTCCCGTACAGCTACTTTTCGCAAAAAGGTATATCGAGACTACGTGTATAACGCAGACCCATAAACTTTGATAATGCGTTAAGTGGAAATTTATACTTATGAAATATTATACGAAATTATCAGGCGTCATATATCGTCGTATCTGATATTCTTCTATTTTGATTATACAGACTGTTCAATGCAACTACATCAATTTTATACGTAGCTTTCGAACGGTAGAAGATGAAAAAGAACTTCATTAGGCAAATTTACTTGATTTCAAACGATACACGATTCTGGTGTAGATTCTACTATAGAGGAAAAGATTCGGAACAACGCTAAGATTGATAACGCTGATTATTTCTCGTCCCAAGCGAATTAATTGCAAGAAGTTGAGAAACTATTCCAGGTCTCTTAAACGTTTCGAGCACGCGGTCCAATTGTTGGGCAAAGTCAACTTGCAGCGAGAAACGGTAATGCAGTTACCGGGTTCTTGAACACTTTTCCATGAAACTCATAAGTTTCTGCCGTGTAAAGGAATATTCTCTCCCCGGGGTATACTTAGGATAGACGTGGTTCTCGTTCGGGGTCGTCTTCAATCTCTTTTAAATCTCCGCTTTTCTCCCCTTGCTGCTTTATTCAACGCACGATCTCAATGACCTGTAATTCGTTCGTTAATTGAATGATTATATTACATTCTGGTAATCATTTAATTGATCAAAACCACGATTAATCTCTGCATAATTCTAATCATTTTCTACATAATCCACTAATATTCATCAGTAATTTATCCCATATTAATGTTACGTACATATCGAAGTGTATTTAATTCTGTAAAATAATATAATGTATTTTAATGGAATTAATACAACGAACATCATAAATGCATTAGCGTCGGCGTATATGAAATTTTACTTCCTTAACCTCTTAGATACGGTTGAATTTTCTGCGGAGCTGTTTCTCTGTACGGCAGAGTTTGACGCGAATTAAGCGTAAACGATACAGCACGGCAATGTGTGACGGATATGTCGTTTTCTACGCAGGCGCATTGGAATGAAGTTTTTGATAATTAAATTATCATTTTTCTTAAAGATATGACGCATTTACTTGAACTTTAATCATTTACTTTAATAATTAATAATACAATTGAGTGTGATATATTCTAAAGCACGGTACGACACATAGACTCGCGTCACAATTTTTACGCTCATAGATAGGAGCTTCTAGGATTTTAGCGTGTCTTTCGTGAGACAACTTACTTGCGTTATGAATAACTGTGAATCTTTCTCGATACTATGATCGTAAAAATAAGATGGATTTATTGGCTTGGCAACTAAGCGATTGCGGATTTTGTCAATGGGTGGTATTGAAAAATCCGCGATCATTTAGTTGCCAGGTCAATATATTGATCAAAGAAGGAAAGACTTGTTATATTTTTCTTAATAAGTTTATCGAATAATTAATAGTACAATTGAGCGTGATATATTTTAAAGCACGGTACGATATATATATACCCATGTCACAATTTTCACGCTCATAGGATAGGAGCTTCTAGGATTTTAGCGTGTCTTTCACGAGACAACTTACTTGCGTTATGAATAACTATGAATCTTTCTCGTTACTATGATCGTAAAAATAAGATGGATTTATTGGCTTGGCAACTAAGCGATTGCGGATTTTTCAATACCACCCATTGACAAAATCCGCAATCGCTTAGTTGCCAAAAAAATATATTGATCAAAGAGGATGCGACAGACTTGTTATATTTTTCTTAATAAGTTTATCGAATGATTAATAACACAATTGAGCGTAATATATTTTAAAGCACGGTACGACACATAGGCTCACGTCACAATTTTCACGTTCATAGGATAGGAGCTTCTAGGATTTTAGCGTGTCTTTCATGAGACAACTTACTTGCGTTATGAATAACTATGAATCTCTCTCGTTACTATGATCATAAAAATAAGATGGATTTATTGGCTTGGCAACTAAGCGATTGCGGATTTTGTCAATGGGTGGTATTGAAAAATCCGCAATCGCTTAGTTGCCAACCAAATATATTGATCAAAGAAGGATACGACAGACTTGTTATATTTTTCTTAATAAGTTTATCGAATGATTAATAACACAATTGAGTGTGATATATTCTAAAGCACGGTACGACACATAGACTCACGTCACAATTTTCACGCTCATAGCGCGATAGTGTTTTTCGAATTGCTCTTCGTTTTCTATTTTGAAGCGACATTTTCAGTTTGAAGATCGTAGAAAATTATAAGGATACGAATCGGCATGTTAAAAAGAGCATCAAAAAACAAAGACTATATTATATATTCTGTCTGTATATTGTTAACACTGTTATGAAACGTTGCGAGGACCAGGAAAGTGTGAAGTAAGACAACTGAGAAAAACGATTTAGTTCCAATGGAGGGCGAATGAGTCGGTAGAGCGAGCCACTGTAGTCCCACTGTAACTCGTAATAGAAAATGGTACACACCCGCTATATAAAGGCGGTCCGAGTTCCGACTGATTTAGACTGTCGCCTCACCTCGAAAAGTAACTAGACAAATTGACATAGGCAAGTACTGATATTCGACATTTTTGACGAGACTTGTGAAAGATGGAGAGGTTGTGCAGAAGAAACGATGAATCGCTGGTAGACATGGTAGTTCACGCTACTTTTTTGTTATTTATATTATATTGTATGTATGTATTTACAAATTTATATATGTACTAATGTTATTACTGTATAAGAGCTTAATAAAAGTTTAAAAACTTGTAAACAGTGGCTTATATTTCCTTGCCATTCATACAAGTCTTACAATATTAAATTTAAACTATCTTTTAAACTAGTCATTTTTCGAATCAAGTACCGGTATACTCTTCTGTAGAGAATTAAAAACTGCATGGAATGGTGTGTGAAAAACGTATCGTACCATTTAGGGAAACAAAGATCATCCTCAAGTCTCAGAGGTGCATCCACCTAGATAAGATCTGCGACCATTGCCAGATTTTTATTTTATTTTGGTTATTTTACAATATGTCCTTATGGACATTTGGTAAAGTGTTATATCTTATTGGTGAAGAGAAAACAAAAAATAAAATAAAAATAAATATAGCATGTGGGTGGCTACCCCCAGCGGGATACCAGCTTCATTTTTTCTAAATTATATCTTTTATGATTGCCAGATGTCCCTCTCGAAATAGGACAAATTTTACTTGAAACACCTTTTCCGAATAATGTGCAGTTTCTATTTTACGATATTATTTATCGTAATTCCATGTTATTTTTATACTATATTATTTTATATTTAGATATTCGGTATAAATTCGGTAAAATATAAAATGTGAAACATGAAGCTATTAAGATCTGGATTTCGATTAATGCAAAAATATTTTCGATTGTTATCGAGTAGTTAATTGTTTGTGACAAGCAAATTTAAACAGATTCATGAAGCTTTTCCAACGACGATTCGCGTAATTTATTGCTTGCTGACTAATATGTTCATTTTTATCATTTGAACAGATATGAAGCCACTGTCGTGAAACGATGTTTGTTCGCAAAGGTTTCTGGCTAAATTAATTTATTACCTGTGTTAATCGGATCTAGCATAGACATCCGTGAAAGCCACTATAGTGGCGCATCGTACAGGTGTAAGCTGAATTTTTTATATGTGACGTCGAAACTTTCATTTATCTCGATGGAAATGTTGGTATATAATGTTTTAGTATCTACCCAGTACAAAAATATTCTGTTGTAAAGTTTTGACGTAGTATCAATTTATCTTAAAATATAAAAACCCCGTTGCAGAAATTTGAGATGAGATGAGTAGAGTACAATAAATTAAATACGGTGATCAAGAGATATAGTGGTTATAGACAAAGTAAACATTTATTCATAACGAAATTTTTACTACAATATCGGTCTATAAATTATTTACAGTCTAAAGTTACAGATCAAGTAACAATTCTTTAACATTTTCCAGTGAAATTTTCCAATAATTTGCCAAACTTTTCTTGTTGCGACGTACATTCTTTAAATTTTGCACATTTGAATGTTCCATAAGTTCTCCAAACAATTTTCCAAAAATTTTTCGCTGTTTAATTATAAGGATCCATGCCGCAACATCGTTAACGAAATCTTATACAAATAGGCATTTCCTGACCATCGATAGGTCGAGATCAATTTTCATCCATTAGTGCCATGGTAAATTTGCTAAATTTATTCACGGATGTAAAAACGTTGGTGGTATCGTTAAACTGACGCGTCGCATCGTGTAATTTGCGTCCGAATAAACTGATCGCGGTGTTGTTCGTTTAAATTTTAATGAACGTAACAGACAGGGAGCGTGGTGGAAATCCTACGGCACCGGCGTTGTTATTACCTTCGAGCTTTGTTCGCAAAAATACAGCAACGAAAGCGCGTTAATCCGCGTCGTATCGACGTTATTATTGACCCTTTATCATTCTATGCTCACCGCGGGCAGTCTTTCACGATATTTTCACGAAAATGAATTTTCCGCGCGCCTCCGCTGATACATTATTGCCTATACGTGCGTTAACGAAAAGTGCATCGCGTACCATGTCGCGTGCAAATACTTTCGTTCTTGTGTCGCTTAATAGAATTTTCTTATCAAACTGTCAAATTACTATCGACTATTAAATTACAAACTACTAATCATTTTTTCCAGTAAATTAAAAATTTGTCGTGGAGATTTGATTATATAGGGTTCTGGTATTGAGACGTTTAGAAAATGAAATGTGCTTTAAATATCATTAGGATAATTATTAGAACATTTGTCTCGCTTGGAACTTTAAATCAAGATGCTCACAGTTTATAGAATTTTAGATAAATAAAGAATCCATATGCTTAATATTGGTGAAAAGATGTTATTTTACTGATAGTACGATCAAATGTTTTTCCATCTATATATCAGTATTATTAATTTTTTTAGTGTATTTCTTGTTATTTTGTTCCAGATTTTGTTTCCGATTTCTGGATATATAAATCTCTCCTCTAAATATTGCACGTAATTCATTCGAAACTTTGTCAATGAGGTTTAAGTTAGTAAATACCATGGAAGACAACACAGATTCTTAACTTATCACGTTGCCCCTGTAATTTCCCCAAGTAAGTTTTATAAATTCTTAGGTTTTTATCTCGCAGGAATGCAAATTTTTATTAATTAAACGTTGATAGTTCGTATGGATTATCACATTTTGCATGAACCAAGCACCTGTCCTAGTACTTTTGAATGAGAATGTAGGTCATTGCAGGTGTATTAATTTTATGTCGTAACTTTTTTGGTATTCCATTACATAAGTGTAAAAATTCGATATTTGTAGGATTTTCGTTTCAATTTGAAAAAATAAATCCACATTTTTCTGCGTTATATCGTGTTACGATTCTATAGTGACAATCTATTAAGATAATTCATTCGCGAAAAGATATATCCACTTCCTTGTTACGTCCTTTTGCTGCACTCGACTAACTCGATTTTCTCAATCTCATACAAAAGCTATTTTCTATCAAAAATACGATATATCCGCGATACAACTATAAATTCACCTATACAAAAGGCTATAATAAATGACATACCTAAATTTCAAATAATACGTGAACAAAGAGGTGGGGTGAGTTTGAAATTATGCTAGTGGAACCTCTTCTCTTTATAGATCACGATGATGGATAGTCTTGAAGTCCGAGGAAGGATTTTAAATACGTCACGGAAAGTTGAAAAGCTCCGGGTAGAATCGAAAATTTGACTGACGACTTCCTCGAAATCGCTTCCTGCAAAAGATTAATAGGTTACGAAGAACAGGAGTAGATACGTTGTGACTCGTGAAAAACTCGGTTACTTTTTCGACGCGATGTTTTTCCAAGATGCTTCTGGCCGAGTATTGAAATATCGATGAACCGGTTTACGATATAACCGGACATAATTTCCATTAATCTAGACCCTTCTTCACTCGCGAGCTTTCGTCCCTTTCGTTTTATGAACTTCCAAAATATCATTTCTCTTGTTAGCACTTTTACTGCCTTCGTACTTTCAACTTCGCTATGCTTCATGGCCGACTTGAATTAATTATTGTTGAAGCGATCGCCACTTCTAAGAAAACATAAAAGATATAACTTAGAAAAAACGAAGCTGGCACCCCGCTGGAGGTAGCCACCCACATGCTGTATTTATTTTTATTTTATTTTTTTTTTCACCAACAAGATATAACACTTTACCAAATGTCCATAAGGACAAATTGTAAAAAAATCAAAATAAAATAAAAAAAAAAAAACTTCTAAGAAAACTCTATATCTGGTCTTCGGTTTTCTCGAGCGCTGAGGTCATCGATAGCACATAGACAAAAGAATGCGACGATGACAGACCATAAGCGGTACACGTGCGACGTTGGTTTCGGGGGTTCTTTTAGTCTCAGGGTAACATTGCTAGCGTGAGGATCTGGACCAGTTTACATTGTATTCCACACTTTGTACTTTAATATTCACAATATATATATATATATATATATACTTACAACACCTTACAATTTACCCACGCGTTTCCTTAATTCCACATACACCGAATAACCTTAACAATTATAAATTGTAAAAATATGATTTCCTCTATTAACACGCATTTGTCATCGAAACAATTACGATTCGTAAATTCGTTTGTGTTAAATTTAGATTAAATAAATATAGATTTTAATATAGATTTTCAATAAATAGATTTTAATCTAGACCCTTCTTCACTCGCGAGCTTTCGTCCCTTTCGTTTTATGAACTTCCAAAATATCATTTTTCTTGTTAGCATTTTTACTGCCTTCGTACTTTCAACATTCGCTATGCTTCATAACCGACTTGAATTAATTATAAATTGTAAAAATATGATTTCCTCTATTAACACGCATTTGTCATCGAAACAATTGCGATTCGTAAATTCGTTTGTGTTAAATTTAGATTAAATAAATATAGATTTTAAAACACATAGGACTTGACAAATTAATCTGTTCGTCACACCTGTACAATCGTATTTGGTAAATTTATTATATTTCGAATGAGATTTCACTTGAACGTAGATTCTAAACAATAATTCTTCGTTCGGAAACGTGTACATAGAAAGAAAGATTTGCTTCGCAAATTTGTTACAATTTAGATTAAGTTCAAGTTAGATATATATATTCCAACGATATAGTTCCATCAGTATATTTATCATTTACAAACTATACCTCTTGAGTTTACTGTGACTCGATTTAACTTTAAGTTACAAGTTTTGTCCCCGCGTCATTGTTATGTCAACGGTTGACTCGTTTAGTACTCAAACTTCATAAATTTGTTATGCCTACAACATTTACACGGTATAATAACTCTCGCCTAATGTAATGACTTCGGAGTATATTTCCAGCAAATAAAGTTACAGGTCGTAAACCATCCATAGACATTTACGATCTTCGCGACATCATAATTCAAATACAACGAGATGGAACATTTTCTTTGCGATACGCTTGTCTAACAAGATTTGTCATCGATGTTAAACCACAGTTACTACCGAAAGTAACTGAAAGTAGGCTGTGTGCTTAGATTCCAACGCTCCATAAATATTTCAAAAAACGAAGCGATATCTTCGAGTAGACTCGACTCTAAACGCGATATCTTTGGGGAATAAGAAACGTAGTCTTCGATATTAGAATCGAACAATTATCGAATAAGTTCGAAACTATAGGAGCATCTTGCCAGAGATCTATCATTTTTTTTTTTTATTTTATTTTGTTTTTTTTAAATTTGTCCTTATGGACATTTGGTAAAATGTTATATCTTATTGGTGAAAAAAAATAAATAAAAATAAATATAGCATGTGGGTGGCTACCCCCAGCGGGGTGCCAGCTTCCTTTTTTCTAAGTTATATCTTTTATGAAGAGATCTATCATATGAACAAATATTTGGCTATGGGAGGAGTAAAACGTGATAATCAATTTTCTCAGTTATCTGATTTTAATAATATATAAATTTTTATTCATTTAATAAAAATTTTCGAGCAAATAGAGAAATTTTAACGTAATACGATTGAAAATGAAAACGATCTGCTGCGTCCAAAAGCTGCAAGCTCTTCTGAAAATAGTTGATAAGACGACAAAGTTTCGTGGAAGCCACAGCTATAATTATTAAGACAAACGATATTTTTCAATCTTTGAGGCGGACTACTTTGAAAGACACGTTCCAAAATCGAATCGACGAGTGGACAATTTTAATATCATGAGATCGCTTGATAACAAACAGGAAATGTGACTTATCGTGTTCTTTCCTTATCTTATTAGCGAATAGAATAAAAGGTTTTTCGAGCAACGTGGAGAGCGTTAAATTCTAATTAAGCGTCACCAAGCTGAATCCATCAAGGTTCGCAGCTTGAAATCCTACTTTGAATTCCGTAAAAAGTTTCGGGCATAAACGAGCTAATAATTAGGCACGGAAACAGCCGCAGCTCCAGCTTCCGCGAGAACTTGTCCGTCTATCTTACGGGATCGCGGTGCCCTGAGGCAGGCCGCGTTAACTCCAAGTTTACGATCCGACAGAGGATTTCGTGGAATTGGAATGAACTTTGCTTGAATATTCTCTCTTTCTCCGACTTAGTTGCATTCGCGATGTTTAGGATGCTGAGTGAAACGTCCAAAGCAGACAATACTCGACTCTCTCCTGCTCGCCTTCTATGATTTTAGGCTCTATCGTGTCTTATTTTTGTCGTTCAAGGATTTCTTAAGTTTGAGGAAAATATGAAAGAATCGTTGCTGTGATACGCGTGATTTTTTATTCTAATTTTACTTTGTTATCAATATTTTAAAGTCATTTTGTTTATCGATAGAAATGCAACGTTGAGACGTAGAAATTTAAGGACTCTAATAGCATATGAATATTTAAGAATTCTAAAATCCTCCTCTCTAAATGCTAAATGGACTTTTCTCCGTTGACGAAGAACACGGTTACGACGGATCGCTATTTTTCATTTGGAAATAAGAATAAGAATTAATAAATAAGTATTGAAGCGATCGCCACTTCTAAGAAAACTCTACATCTGGTCTTCGGTTTTCTCAAGCGCTGAGGCTATCGATAGCGCATAGACAAAAGAATGCGTCGATGACAGACCATAATCGATAATGTGCGACGTTGGCTGCGGGGTTCTTTTAATCTCAGGGTAACATTGCTAGTGTCACACACCTAAAAGGACCCCCCCCCCAAAATAAACGCAAAAACCGAAAATCCACGACACATATTAGACCATGGCTACGTCGTACCGACGCGTATCGGTACTTTTGCCTAAACACACTATATTCAAATTCATTGTTTATTGTGAATCTCAAAAATGTACAAAAAATCAAATATTGGCTAAATAAACTATTTAAAAAAAAAAAAAAAAAAAAAAAAAAAAAAAAAAAAAACCCAAAGAGCCCCCTCCAAAGGGACTACACTCTCGGCAAAAGGACCTGCAAGGACAAGGACCTTCCTGAACTAGCGTTAAGTCAGTCCGCTGTAGCATCTCGAATCAGTCTGTCTTAATATTCCGAACCACACTGTTGTAACCGTCACTCCGTCAGATTTCTACAATAAATACATTGTTGTATACAAAGTCTATTTTCTTCACCCTGTTTGTGAAAGAATCGTTTCGTTCGAGGAGATTACCGGCGATCCGTTAATTTCGTGATCTTTTGTGCCTCCGACGTGACACTAGCGTGCGGATCTGGACCAGCTTACATTGTATTCCACACTTTGTACTTTAATATTCACAATATATATATATATACTTACAATACCTTACAATTTACCCACGTGTTTCTTTGATTCCACATATATCAAATAACCTTAACAATAAGAAATTAAGAAATAAGAAAAAATAAAATAAGAATTAACAACTGTTACAAATACATTATTCTATAGTGAGACGACAATTTGACTATAAGATGTCTCCTAAAGCATTAAACTTGTACCAACAAAATCAGAGTGAAAGCTGTCTGAAGAACTACGTACGTAATGATGCAACGTTATAAACCTACAAAATTTCTATAAAAAAAATTACGAGTTGATCATTTCAATCACTCTGACGGCGTTAAAAGTGAGCCCTCTGCTATAATATTTAAATTCACGTGTCAGATTCGAGCAGCTGGCAGATACGACGCAGGCTACACAACTGGCGATTATTATTAAACGTCGACCGATTTCGTGCAGAAAAGCGGTCTGTCGTCCCATAGGTACATTTCCCCAATGGTTATGACATCGATTACTAGCCCGGTGGAATCTCGCGGGCGTGTCGAGACGGTCGTAAAAGGCAATCGCGTAACTATAATCGCAGAAGCATATACGAGGTCGGTAGAACTCGTTACGATCGCGAAAGAGACGGACGCATTTCGACCTGGATAAGCCTGGGACATCGGGATAACGCCCGCATCCCATCGCCGCGTAAAATTTCATAGGTCTGCGAAATTTCTGCTGAGAGAGTAGTCGAGTGACGCTCGAACGTTTCCCTTTTCCGATGCACCGGCCCGTGTCGATCCATTGATACACTGCAAAATTGTTCGAAATCGTTCCGACCGCGCTGTTCCACAGCTTAGTCACTGTCAAATTCATTTCGATAAACGAGAGCGTAGATTTATCGGTGGGGAAATTGGCGTTAACGTTGCGACCAAAGTATAAAAGTTGTGCGTATCTTCGAGACGTGTATTCTCCGATGACCGGGTCTTCTCGATCGATGAAAAATTATATTCTTAATTCGAATCTGCCTACAACGATCTCCTCTCGATTATCCCTGTGTAGCTCGGAATTGGGCAAATTAATACTCTTCAAGTTTCGAAACTTGATTAACCAAGAGACGATGAATTCTACAACGTAGCTTTGTCATTCTTGGTTTTGTTGCTTATCTCGAGCAATAGAATCTCTTTGACTCCGCTTGTACTTCGAATTGCGGACCATCCTGTGTATACTATATTGTAATTTGTAGTTGTACATTCTCAGTTATATATTCATAACAAATCCCGCTGTGAATTGCAAGCATTTGAAATTTAATCTGTACTTTGTCGATTGTATCTTGATAACGATAGTAGAAGGAGAAAGAAACAGCTGATATATTACGGTATTATCGATCGATCGCACCTCATTCATACTTTCATGTACGTACGTTACAAGAGCCTGTGCTGGTGCAAGAGTTGCGCCACGTGAACAGAATTCCTCTGAAGGAGTCTCGAGAATATCGGGCGAGAAATACTCCTAATTCGGTAAAAGTAGCTGCTGGTTTCCGGTTGCGCGTGTAAAGCTTCAACTTTATGCGGCTGCGAACACGAGCACCACGGGTGCACATGCATAGACGCCGCTGGCGGAGGCCTTAAGCAGCGACCGGAGTTCCTAAGTTGCTAATAAACTAAATAAGGACTTAAGTATGGTATAAGGAAACGGAGTTTGCGGTTTAACGTGTAACACGGCGAATTTAAAATCATATCGTCAACGCCGACGCCAACATCGCGCCACGCGCAAACTAGATAAGTTGTTGCCTGACGAAAATACGTTTAAGTAGTTCGGATATTAAACTCGTAACTCGTTGGATCCGTACGTTTATCTCTGTTCCTAAGCTGTTCCTTGCCGAATAGACTTTTTTCTCGGTGGCTCGTAACGCGCTGACAAATTTGTCAGCGATGATTCTCGTAATTTGCTTGCAAGCCTGGCAAAAGCTTTGGAAAAACGACTCTTTGGCTCGCGGCCAAATTTCAGATTTGTGGCGAAGATGGGATATACAGGATAAGTCGATTGGCAGATTCTGTAGAACAGGAAGCAAACGAGAAAAAAAAAAGAGATAACGTGAGAGAGGAAATTTGGATAGGATTATTTTATGAAATTTATTAATTCCTTTAGAAACAAATATTTTTTTTAGCTTACGAAAAAAATTTCTTTTTCTTTGGATAATTTTTCAAAGAAAACGTAGTACGCGTTATCTTTTACAAAGACAAACCGAAGGTATATTCCGTAGATAAATCGATATAAATGAATGAAAATTAAACTATTGGAAAATTGTTGGAAGTTTCGCGATGCAAATGAATAAAAATAAAAATGATGAATGGTACGTAAAAGAAGGGTGTGTTTCGTGGTATAACCGCGAGATAGTCGTTGACTTGGCCTCTGCGTAATAGTCGCGAGATCGCTGTTAATCCCCAGAGGTAGATAGTCATTCACGGACAGACAGGCTAAGCGGATCGCGGCGGATTTTAATTAGAGAGACGACCGCTTCCCGATTTCATCGTCTAGTGCTCCAACTCTCCGTTCCTTGAATCCAGCATGCGCTCCGTCGACGTCTAGAAAAATTCGTGGTACTTTTACTTCTTTGATCACTCGCGTTTCGTAGTTAAACACAAGCTCCCTTTCGTCTCTCTACTTCCTCTCCTATTGAATTACTGAATTCCGAGTAATCGAGTTTGACGGTTTCATACGTTGGTTGTGGAACTGCTATATTTGAACAGCTACATATATGTTGATAAATTACAAACGTAATAGAGTACGAGAGTGATTTAGATACGTAATGCTTTGCAAGATCTCGTGGAATTAATCTCAAAGATGTTCGACATTGCAAATTGAAAGTTATGCTCTGCACGGTATATGTATGATGCTGTTTCTTACATTTTATACGAAAGTATCACACTTACTTGAAACTTTATGCAGGTCGAGTAGTTACGTAGTTTCGTATTAAAGAAGGAGAATAGTTATACCTTGCGTTACAGACAACCTAATTCTCCCATCTACAATTTTCATCCGCCTCTGATCCGTATAATCACTTTACTTACAATTTCATTGGAACTAGTTTGGCAATAGGAGGCAGTCGTCTTTTGCTCGATGTACTCGAACAAAGAACGTACCGATCGTCGAAGATTAAGATCATCGTTTCGCTCGAAATATCTTAAATTACTTGTTTCTACCCTCGAAGTGTATCTTCTGATCGATTTTAAGACTTCCTTACTTTCTTAAATCACAGAATACTCAACCGACAAAAATTACAAATTCACCTTAAACAACGTATCTGTGAAACGCGTATTAACACCACCGGCGTATTTCTAGCAAAGAGTTACGTCCATCATCGCTGAAACTTTGCATCCACCGTTCATACAGTGGGTGCATGTTTCGGTAACAATTCGTTACGATAATGGAGCGCGCGCAACGGCGGCTCCGAAGTCGCTAAATCGACTCGACGAATTTCTGACGCCAACTATCTACTATCGCGGCTAAGTGCTGAGAGTGCACTTTTCGGCTGGATATACGTGTACACCGGACCATTTAGCGAGAAGAAGATAAGTTCTAGCCTCGGTTACTAGGCGACCAAGTCAGCCTTCACGCGAGCTCCCTGTTCGAAACAAAGATCAACCACCGACCGATGAATAATACTTTTGTATAGTAGAACAAGAAGTATCTTTCAAGTACGGAGCTTATCGGTATCCAGCAAACTCAGCGATTCGTGATGTTGGACAGTTCGACGTCTACTTACCACTTGTACAGCCCGCTTACAACTTACGTTGTCATATCTTTGTGGTCCTTAATCCTTCGACAGTGTAGCGGAAGACAGATTCTTGTGAATTATTAAATGTAACTTGAAAGTTGCGCGTCTTACACGTCATCGTACGTAGAGCAATTAATGACGTTTATTGCAATCTTTATCGCGAAGAGTATTAACAGTGTTATTGTATTTGGTACCAGAAACGCAAGAAATTTTGGATTGTTCATTCCAAGTTCGTTTTAAATTTTATCAGATGATCGGAAGATTACGATACTCTGATCGTATCAGGGTACTTTGTACAAGAATTCTGTGTTTTTCTAAATACGAATAACATGGCTCTTGTGCCTACTGTGTCTGGGTACAGCTCTAAGTGTTCTTCGTGAGCATCAGTTAGCTATTCTATTTTTCAGGTGTATAGGTTCGACTGTTTTGGTTCCATTGCATTTATTACGTTACCTTCATACGTTTTTAACAACATGCCCCGACCACGTGGCATTAGAATGCTCCCTTTAACCATCAAGTAACATCAAGTTTGCAGAATCGACAAAAGTGAACTTATCAGGTTTCGCCCGTATGGTCTGCAATTATATAGCTCGTACTCGACCATCGAGCACGTACACAACGTGATACCACAACAGTAAAGTTTTGTCCGATACAAAAAGAAAAGCATGGAAACTTCGTGTCGAAACTGCCAACAATGACGAAGGGATATCCAGCGTGTCCAGTGGCAATTACCCGTTTTCCATGCAATTTTTCCGCGATACGTTGACCCAGTTCCGCGAACACTCGATTTCATCGATTAAAACTTCCGCCGGTTTGCCTAACGCCCACCCCTCCCGAAACTCCAACTCGATGCCCCAACCCGAACGATTAATTCTCGCGCCGTCACAAGCGTTACTCTTCTCAAATTCCTTTCTCTCTCTCACTCTCTCTCCCTTTTTCTCTCTCTTTCTTCACATGAAATATTCCTAAGGAGACAAACGTTCCGGTGGAACAAGCACGATACGTCGGATACATATTTTCTGTGTGCTTCGGGCTAAGAGAAATCATGTCGGAGCAAGGAAGAAAATCAGAAAAAGATACAAGAGAGAGAGAGAGAGCTTTGGAAAAAAGCAAGAAGCACCCGGGGCTCGTTGTTGGTGCAAAGGGGCGGTCGAGTCAAGGGGATGAAAATTTCGAAATAAAACGATAACGAGGGCGGCGTACAGTACACCAAGCCCGCCTGCTAGAAACCGTCTGCTGCTTATTACGTCACGCTGAACGTAGTTACTAATTAGTTACATTCAAAGCGCCGCGGCGCGCACCGGCGTCGTCGAAAGGGGTTGAACGAATGCTGCTACCACCGGTGCTGCTGCTGCTGGCTGTTACTGCCGCTACTACCAGCAGGAGAGCCAGGCAGACCGATAGAGATGGCGATGCTGGTGCTAGAGAACGAGACTGTAGATATTTCACTCGATACTGTATACTACTACAAGTCGATGATACTTGTTGAAGTTATTAGATGTATGTGAATACAGAGGAACGCGTGGATAAATTGTAAGGTGGAAAATATATTTTAAATACTGAAGTTTAAATACAAATCGGAATATAATTGAGCTGATCCAGATCCACACACTAGCAGTGTTACCCTATGACTGAAAACCCTGAAGCCATCGTCGCCTGTCTACAGTTTATGGTTTGCCTTCGACCCAGTCTTTTGTCTATACGCTGTCGAGGGCTTCGGTGCTTGAGAAAACTAAAAGATCAGATGTAGAGTTTTCCTAGAAGTGGTGACCACTTCAACAGTACTAACAGAATATAGCAATCCTGTTTTGCAGCCAAGTTTCAGGACATAAATAACAACATAAACAAGAACACACAAAAGCTCCGCTCCCCAGCGGCTTAAATCCAAAAAACTCAACACAAGAATGAAAAACACAAAAAATTGTAAAAACTCCGACACATAATATAGCATGGCTACGTCGTACTGTCGCGTATCGGTACCTTTGCCTAACACACCTTATGCTAATTCATAGTTTAAGTGAATTACTTCAATGTATTAAAAACAAATCTTGGCATAAATAAACACTTTAAAAAAAAAAAAAAAAAACAGAATATAGCAAAGATAATCTTTACTACTCGTATACGCTGGTTCACGAACGTATCCGAACCGAAGAAAATTTTCATGTCTGTGTTTTATGCGTTCTATAAGAGATGTTGAAATTTCATTGGCATCGTAAGACACGACTGTCACGTTGGTGAGATATAAAACTGATCTGAAAACTTGTAGAGAGATTATTATTTGTTGTACTCACCGTGATCGGAAATTTATGGCACGAGTGAAGCCACAGAGATTCTACGGCTCGAGATAAGACGAAATTCGAGAACAAAATCGCGTTGGAGTCTACATTTTCGAAAAAATCGAGTTTCCATACTGCTCGGATATACGTTTTGCCTAATTCGCGAGTCGACCGAAGTGGATAATCGACGGATCATTCTACATGCGAAAATAGGTTGAAAACGTAGAATGAAGGTTTTTCGTCTGCAGTTCCATTTTCGAGGAAATCGAATTTGGAAAGTGTATGTAGCAACGAACGCGTTCAAACAGTCGTATTCAAAGTCTATCTTTATCCAAATCGAGACATTAAATTTTATTCCGCATTTTTAACTTGCTTTCACGTGCAGAATATCTGCCTATCTCCTGTCGAGTCGAAAATTAGTTAAATACACGTACGGGTACTTGACAAGTTTCGAAACTCGATTTGCTCGCAAACAAAGCCTGCAACGCGATATTTCTATTCTTGGCTCTCTTCTTATTTCCAGCCACGGAATCTTCCTCGCATCTACTTGCATCGCGAATTAAACTTTGTCGGAAACACGTTGACTTCTACTGTACCAGCCGTAACAGTATATTAACAGTAGCGATAACGTTTGTAGCGGTACACGTCAGTGGTATAGCCGTATAATCATATACCTCCATGTGGCGAACTTAAATTTGTTTTCCTGCTGTGGAGGAGGAACGGGGAGATGAAAAAAAAAGGTGGAAAACAGAGGAACAGGGGGGTGAGAAAAAAGAGAAGAGAAGAGAAGGGAAGGGGGTAAAATGGAGGAATACACACGCACGGGAAGAGACCGGAGAAAGCAACCGAACCCGCGTCCTTTCCCCCGTAGGCGGATAGTTGAAAACCAGGCACAACGCGTCTGCGTCTCTTCTCCTCTCCTGTCTCTCCTTCTCCTCTTCGCAGCGTTCTCATCTCTATCTCTTTCGGATTTTCCCTTTCTGTTTGGCCGCCGCGCGCGAGCACGGCTCTCTCGCGCAACCCTTTTATTTTACGATCTCGTTTCCGCCGCGGCGTTCCTCTTTTTTTTCCCCTCCTCTTCTCTGTTCGTCCTTTTCCGAACACCAGCCGCTCGTCTCTGTTCCTCCTTGTTTCAACCTCGTTCATCCTGCTTTTTTCAACCCTTCTCTGTTCCTGTCGCTATGCATCCTCGTCGGGTTTGTAACTGCTTTGACTCTCTTCCACTTTCTCTCTCTCTCTTTCGCTCTCACTCTCGTACTCTCGCTCTTTCTCTGTCTTTCCCACGATCGTTCTCTTTTGCCTCCGCGCGCAGATTTTTTCTCTCTTTCTCCTATTTTCTCTCTTTTGCCCGGTTCCAGCGTCTCTTTCGCTCCGTGTTCCGGCTGCGCTCCGCTCGCCGCGTATCCACGACGAAATCGATCGACCGAAACCGTTCCGGAGAGGACGAATGAAAGTAGCAAAAGAGCGGGAGAGGAACGAGGCCTGAGCAGATTATCGGGCGGAACAGGGAACGACAGAGGATGGGAATCCACAGAACGATTTAAGGGAACCGTGGCAAGGAATGAACGAAACATTGCCAGCCATTTCTATTGGCATCGAAGCCACCATAGAAAGAAGCAACGCAACTTCTGCTCCGGCTTTTATGCCTCGTTGATTTATTATTCTTTGGTTGAATCATTCGAGGAAGTGAAGTTTTCATTTTACGTTTGGAGAACCTGCGCCTTTCTGCTCACGCGTCGATCGTTTGTTCCTTCGTTCGAAGTATCGAGTTTTCGTGATCTGTGCTGTCGAATACGTCAATGCTGTGTACGTACAAGACACAGAGGATATTCGAATAGGAAGTTTAGCGTTGGTCGATCGTTTGTAATTATCGAATTGTGAATTCTTACGAAAGTTCCTGATTTGGTGTCACGATTACGCTTCACGTTGCGTATCTGTATATATTACACATACTTTGACAAATTAGAAATATGAATATTCAAAAGTGAACAGAACGATCCATAAAACGATAAGCAACTCAGAGATCTTGGTCGATTACAGCAATAACTGGAATGAAATTTTATCATCGCGTGAGTTTCAAACGTCGAGCAAATTTGAGAGAGAGAGAGAGAGGAGGTTTTTATCCCAAACTCGTGGAAAAATAGGAGAAACGTAAATTTCAAAGATAAAGGCTACAAAAAATTTAAAACAATAATTACTATCGATTTTAGAATTGAAAATTGACTCATTGTGTTGGAATACAACGATATTTCACGCATAGCCCTTACACAGACACCCACACAGGCATTTGAACAGGACACTTACACAGGTCATACTCATTACTGTATAGAGAGTGGGTATTTAAGGGATCATGGGTCACATGGGTCACATCACAGACTAAGTCTAGTCTGAGAGTAACTGGCCAACAATCAACAATCTCCATACGCTGTTAATTATATCACTCGCTTCTATACATCAGGTTCTGTAGTTCTGTTTAATAAACATCACTGAATATTATTTCGACACAAACATTGTGTCTTCCACAGATTATTAATTTTAATTTCAAGATTAAATTCTAACACATTGCGTATACAGAATTGCGTCGTCACAGAGTTCGTTAATTTCCATAAATTAATGATGCAATTTTTACACATTAAATGATACAGATATCGTTGCGTTTGATTAACGATACGAGAAGAAAAATGAATCGATGTAATTCGTGTTTGCATTTTTATTGTTACAATTTGATCGATGGAATTGACAATAAGTTATGGAAGCAAATATTGAGAGAATAAATGGAAAGATACGAGAAATATTGCAAATATAGAAAAGACAAAAAAGGTATAAAATACAATTTGTATCCTTTGTCCAAATTGTTTGTTACGTTCTCGGTGGAATTCGTATCGTTGTAGAAAAAGTAATCGATTGGATTAAAAGTTTCATTGATTTCATACGGAAACTGAAAATTATTTGCCGCTGCGAACTTCAAATTCTTTGAATTTCAAATAATTTTTACATTTCCAAAAGTAAAAATCACATTTACGGAAGCAAATGCCGATTCGAGTTCGACAATAAGAAGAAGCACTTGTTGAAAGATTAACTGGAAAATCTGGTATATCTTATCCGTATAAATATAATCTGCAATATCGATATGCAAATTTAAATCGAATATAAAGGATTAATCAGAGTCCTAACAAGAAATTGTCCGCGAGCCATGAAAATTTTACGACGTATAAATTTCTATCTGACCCAATGGCGGTCGTCTCCCGTTCCACGTCGAACGTTCTATTTCATCTCGAATATTTTTATCTCATCGCTGCATGCACGGTAACTCTTTCATAATCAGCTTTCCTTTTTTCTTATCTCGCGAGCCAGCCGGATCAATCGGCCGTAACGCTTTAAGAGCGACTTTCCGTGATACGATTGAACTCGTCATCCGCGAAAATTCTAAGAAATTTCGCCTCGATCACGATACCAATGCAATCAAAAATATTAGTAGATCAAAAGTATTCGCGTTACCTAAATAATAACGCACTTACGCATAATAAAACACGACACGAGTGGAATATCCCTCGATTCGTCCAACTAGGATATTCCAAATAATTTCAAAAGTATGCACGAATTACACCGTGTGTGATTTTCTTCTCGATACGTTGCTCTTTCGTTTACAAATTGCAATTTCAAATTGCAATATTTATTTATACGAACTTAACACGCTAAATTATTATATTATCGCGTTGTGTCGTTACGTTTCATACGAATGTTACGTTTCGCGCGTAAAACTTCATTAACGTTGATTATCTCTTTTATCCACAAATTTCTAAATAATCATCGACATCGTGTAACGCGTGTTAGATGATACTTGACTCTTGAAAAAAGAAAAAAAGTGCCAGAAACCGTTTCATCGATTTTATTTCAATCCGAATATTCCTTTAAAATCGTAATTTCATCGAACCGGAAATCATGTCCCGTACTGGTTACAAAGAGATACATCGGAGTAACACGATTTCTGATAGTCCCGCTGAATTATGGCGGATCGATCGGCCATTTAATCACAGCTGTCACGCGGCGGACATAATTACTGCAGAAAGATATTCAATGGCGGTTTCAGCTGCTGACGAAATTCCATCTGGCCCCTGTTGGTCCGCTTGTTTCGACCATACAGCGTTTCTGCTCTTCCTTTTCCTCCTCCTGTTTCGTGATCTCGTTACCGTAAATCTTTCCCCGTGTACTCCGCGAACTCGGCAAAACCGATAGAATCGAATTATTCGTCCCCCCTGCGCGCCAGTTTCCACCAAAGAATACAGATGAAGTTAGTACGAAGTGCTCCTTCCAACCGATAAATCTTTTCGAATCGCGTACCGGCCTGTCTCTTTCTTTTTTTCTCTAAACTTTCTTTTTTTCATCGTCGTCGTGGCTATTGCTCTCGCCGAACAATGAAATCATTTCCGCGGCCAGATTGCTCGTTACCGGCTCACGCGTTCTCGCAACCGGACAGCTAACCGAATTAAACGTAGACATCGCGATCACCTGAACAGGCAAAAGCTTTCACGGTCTCGATTTTTCCTCCGCGATGGACCAAGATTTTCTTGCTTACCTTGCTACATAGAATCGCGGATGATACTCGCGAAACGAATACCGCGAAAGATTTGCTGACGCCTTGATGAAGTTTGGGGTGAAAGAACCTGCAGACTGTTGGGTGAAAGTAACTTTCCTTTATCTCTTATTATTAGGCGTTTATGAAGAGATTTATGGGTTACGTTTATACGATAATGTTTCAGCGGAGCGTAGAGTAGAGGAGTGTAGAGATTACCGGACAAAAGCAAACTTCCCTTAGGTTTAATTGGGCGTTTTGGGAGATTGTAGCAATTTAACGGATTATAGCAATTTGGAAATAAGTTTGCTAACATTTATTAGGAGATTGGATTTTAAATCGCGAAGCGAGTTTAAACAGAGAATTTTAGGAAACGAACTTAAGGCAAGAGTTTTAGATATTATTACAGAATATAACATGATTATAACACGAATATACGCATGTTCATATACTGATATACGTAATATAACATGAAATATGATATTATAGTCTTCGTTCGTTATATGTGTTAGGAATTGAATCGCAACTCATCGCTCTGATTCTCAGGCGGTTCTAGAATAAGCGCTGAGAGGTGCTGAGAGGAAAATCTACAAATATTTTTCTCATCGACTCTATTGAAAATTCACGTTATAATTTTACACGAAGAACTTGGAGATTTTTCCCTTTAAAAAATATATAAATTCAGGTACAATGAAACGGAAATTCTCAGATTCCTGTAGACACACATTGAAGAAAAAATACGAACGAAAGAGATTTCGTATAAAAATTACAGAGAAAACTTATAAAAGACACATTCCACTTTTCAGAAATACCTATACATCGTTTAATTCCATACTATTAGGTTGTCCCAAAAGTTTCTTTCGTTTTATAAGGAAATAATAGATGCGCAACATTATTTGTTTTATATTATTTTATTATATTTCTATTTTATTTTATTATATATATTATGTTCTATTGCTACAAAATGGGTCATACATAATTCAATAAAATAATATAAACCAAAAAATGTTGTGCATCTATTATTTCCTTACAAAACGAAAGAAACTTTTGGAACAACCTAATACTTAAACCTCTCTTTCATCTGCTGTTAAAATTAAACAGATATACCAAACTATCGATGTTTCAACGATGTCGATTGCCAAAGAAGCGTGTCTTTTTAACAAACTTTCCTTCGTTAAAAGAGTTATATTTCTTATTTGGGGAAATTGTTGTCATATCGATTTTCCACTAATCGATACCATCAAAATTAAAAAGTCGATAAAAATAAACTTCTCATATATACGATTAAAGTACTGAGCTAATTACACCGATGGTACGAGTGTAGCCGTGCAATTTGTTTTCTTTTCAGCAAAAATGTATTGGATGTAACGCGAATCGGGTAAACAGGGCATGTGAAATAATTGAAACGGAAATATACGTCATTGATGAAGTTTTGTTGAAATTTGAATTCGTGTATCGGGTCATAATATTTGTCGACAAAATATTTCCCTTTCAGAATCGGCAGGAAATTTCGAAAGAATGAAACGCACCGATCCGAATGACAATGAAAGCTTAACTCCTGCGTTGTGTTCTTCAATATGATCGTACATTTAAAAAAGCAGAAACGGAAGTTTAACCAATGCACGTTTACTTCCTAAAACGAGCGACTAACGGTGAATTTATTTAATCTCGAAACTGCAATCAACTTCGAACGTTCTTGTATCTGGTTGCCATAATTCTTAGCCGTCTACGTGCTCGCCAACTTAAATCACTTTTACTTCGTTCCACTTAATTAAACGCGACATTGTAATAATTTCATACTGAGTGGAAAATGCCTGGCAAATCGATCGACTATCCATCTCGCCATTAACGTCCCTTCATGACGGCGACAATCGAGTTCAATCAACGGCAAGTACGTTGATAATTTGATAATCGTAAAAATTCCCAATTCCTAACGTTATTTCTGTACTCGATAACATCTCCTAATGAGTACTCCATTATCATAGCGTTTTACACTATCATTAACACTCCGACGCGGTTAAGGATCGTTTACGTTTACAGATCATCGTACATATACGCGCATTCTTTGCATCTTCGAGTTTCTATAATAAACGCGGCAAAATCTACGGTCTGCGTATAACAATACTGTTAAGAATTGTGGATCTTTGGTGCCGAAATAATGTTGAAGGAACATTGACTATACACTGGGATGTAATATTAAAATAATAATACATTTATTATTAGAAGGATTTCTCACATATTCTTCGATACATACTAGCACGCGTCTCAGTACTTTCTCTACACTCGACCGCTAACCGACACTTCTTCCAGATGCTTCCAAACTCTCGCCGATCGTCCTTTGTCTCAACTCAGGCCTGGACGCTCATCGACGCTTACACACATGTATCCGCACACTGATACTCACATACAAGTAACTCTAACACGCATTTAACCAGCACGAAAGATTATACATATCTCAACAAATACGAACTTGACATTTTAAAGCTCCTGATATTTTTGTTAGGAAGATGATACAGTTACATTGTACATGTGAATGAGTGTGTAAGCGTCAGAGGGTGTCCAGGCCTTAGTTGAGACAAAGGACGATTGGCAGTCGTTTAGAAGCAGATGGAAGAATCGGTTGACAACAAGCGTGCGTGCGAGTAGGTTTACGAGGTCTTCAGAGTATAAAATATATGTATAACTGTTGTGTGTAGAATAAAGTGAATTATTTGTATTTCCGAATCCCTCCTATATCTTTACAATTTTGCGTAAAAATAGAAGTTTAGACGGACAGATCGAACGAATAAAATTAATCGTATGAACGTAACATAGGTGATATGAATTAATAAAGTAAAATCGAGCAATGGTTAACCGAGTGCGTCAGTTAACTGGGAGTCGCTTAACCGCGCGACGCAACTTTATCGAGATGCTCGTCTCGCGAATCCTACGAATGGAATATCAATTACTGGAAAACGAACGGGGAAGATTATCCTGACTTACTTTACCCTGCTGTGAGTCGTCATACGGTACATAGCCTGTCGAATAAATCTCTTCCCTTGTTACGTAATCGGTCGCTCCCTCGATCCATCAAACGAGCATAAATTCTCGTTAGAAAGATGTCTGCTTATGCTGCGCCACGTATTGTACTCGATACGTGAACAAAACTCGGACGCCACAGTGTAAGTCGCTTCGACGAAGAGCAATTAGCGATCTGTGTTGTTGAATCGATATGCGTCGGAGTGGTCGCCACTTCTAAGAAAACTCTACATCTGGTCTTTAGACATAAAAGATATAACTTAAAAAAAACGAAGCTGGCACCCCCAGCGGGGGTGCCACCCACATGCTATATTTATTTTTATTTTATTTTTTTTTTTTTTTTCACCAATAAGATATAACATTTTACCAATAAGGACAAATTGTAAGAAACCAAAATAAAATAAAAAAAAAATCTGGTCTTTAGTTTTCTCAAGCACTGAAGCCATCGACAGCGCGCATAGACGAAAGACTGCGTCGAAGGCAAACCATAAACGGTACACATGCAATGTTGGCTTCAGGGTTTTTCAATCAGTTATAGGGTAACGCTGCCAGCTCAATTATATTCCGAACTTTGTACTTACACTTTAATATTCAAAATAAATATATACAGGGTGCGCCGTTAGAATTCGGACAGAATTCAATTTGTAGTTCCCACCATATTAGAATTCAGATGTTTGTGCTGATTGACTCTGAAGTTAGTTAAATATGTCAATAAGTCTTCTATAACCTCAAAATGACAGAACTCGTTAAGCAAAACCCGGAATACGATAGAGGAGCGGCGATTATAGAAAGTCTTCGCGCCGGGAGAACGCCGGTCGAAATTATAAAATTCTTTAGCTACCCAAGATCGACGGTAATTTAATTTTGTTGTGGGCAAAACCAAATTTCCAGCAAGTGTTCACGTTTTGAGCGTTGTCTCAAGTGAGGGCGACGTCATGCCTCCGCACTTCTTCCAAAAAGGCGAAAGAATCACAAAGGAGGTTTATTTGGAGGTCCTGAAGACAGTAATAAAGCCGTGGATGGAAATTACGGCTTCTGGAAGGCCGTATTTATTTCAACAAGATGGCGCACCTGCTCACACAAGTCATCTTGTTCAAAATTGGCTCTCTGACAATGTGGACATGTTTTGGTCGAAAGATTTCTGGCCTCCTAACAGTCCCGACCTAAACCCATTGGACTATTACGTGTGGGGCGTTATCGAGAGACAAACTAATAAATGCAGGCACCCCAACGTCAACTCCCTACGAGCTGCTATCGAGTCAGAATTCGCGACAATTAAACGCGACCAGTTGAAGTCAGCGTGCTCGCGCTTTAGAGCAAGAATAGAGCAGGTCATAGAGGCAGAGGGTGGTTACATAGAATAAAAGTTCTCAGCAAGGACCCTTTAAATGAGATATAACAACATTTTCATGTGTTTTTGTGTATTGACTTAAATAAACAACTTTCTGCACAAAACTTCTTTTGTCCGGATTCTAACGGCGCACCCTGTATATATATATATTTTCTACCTTACAATTTATTCACGCGTTCCTTTGTATTTACATACAGCCAATAACCTTAACAATATGCAATTTCTATTTTTATTTCATAATTTTAAGCCTGGAAATTTCAAGGGTAAATTATCGTTACGATTAATCTTAAAATTGTCGTGTTACACGCGAAAAAATTCTTTCGCTACGTCGCGCGATGAAATTAAACCAGCGTGAATTTTTTAGTCTCGTAAATTTGTTGTTTAACGCGACTCGGTAAACGCGAATCTATGTAACGCACATTAGTACGGCAAGCGTGTTTCCTTATTTTCAACGTTGTTGCGTAACAGTACGAAACACCGAACAAAGTTGCCAGTGTTAATGTTACAATTATCACGTTGCGCTAACGATATTACAGATTTGCTAATTGAGGTTTCGCTGGCGAAATAACCAGCGTATCGTGCAACGAGCATCGTACAAGTGATTTCTAACGGTGCAACGACAATTTCTAATACCGCGACACGTCGTAATAACGACACATGTAATGAAGTTTCCCTCACGTCCACCGCTACTCGATGCTATGCGATTGCTTTACCTAAATCGGAATTTTCATCGATGTTAAATTATGAAACTGAAGTATTCGCGCTATTATTATCATAAATTAATTACTGTCTGAATGTACCTATTATAATATGTAATATGTAAATTGTTACGTTATGTAATCCAATGTTGATTAGTAGCAAGTGTTTCTAATCAGCTTTACCGTATTAATCCGATTTGCTGTCTGAATGTTCGTTCGATCAAATTAAAATTTTCAATTTTAGTTTTAAATTACTATCTATCGATCTTGAATAAACCTATTTCGATTTGATAGCTAAAGTTGGACGAATAATACACCGGTATTGCGGTAGAATATTTGTTATGTTCGTGAATCGAAATGGATCGAATTAGTTTGTCGCGTTGCAAAGATTAAGCCTCGAAGTAGAAATAGTCGATTACTATGTTACACCTAATCTACGCCGAGACATCGGAAATTTGAATCACGCGCTGCATATACGTAACGTTACTAAAGAAAAGGTGATTAAAAATCGAGATACACACGGATGTAAATTATAAATGAATAATACTTGTCACTGTGTTTGATACTTTTGATATATTTACCTATATATTTAAGTGCAAGTATTTTACACAAAACGTGTCGTGCAACTACCGCGTAGAGTTATGTTTGCTAATATTATCAACGCTAACGTAACACCTGCACCTTCCTGCGCAATTATTACCTATGATTAATAAATTGCATGTCGTAGGTCAGTAGTTTCTTCCTTAGAATTTAGATTTAAATAGCGTAATCAGAAAATGATAACTAGTAAAATTTACTTGTGCAACCTAATTTGCTTTATTACCAAACTTGCAAACGTTATACGGGACTACTTATCGATACCCATAATGTGTAAAATTTTCTTAGTCTTTCTGTTAGTTTTTTTCCATAGCGTTTGTAACCGTTTCTACAGCACTCGTCGCACATTTCAAACCCGACGTACATTTGTGAATATTTCAAGCCAAACTAAAAGCATCTACTAATTATTGAATCAAATTCCGATACGATCTTTTTCGCCAAGAACCTCCAAAGTCTTAATGCAAACGTTATCGCTCATGAACTTCATATACGAAGATTAAACAAAAAGGAAAGAGAACACGAAAGAAACTGATTGCACGAGTCGTTTGACTGCTATTCATCGCGACTATCGACCTGCGACTATCGTTTCGTTCTATTCGCATCCGTGGCAAAATAGAAAAAGAACGTCTCATTCACATAGCGATCGAAGGGGAAAAAAAAAGTGGAATCGATCGACGTGAAAGTGCCGTTAACGCTGGAATTCCGCTAATCTGACCGAAGAAGGAAAACACGGCTGTTCGGATATGGCAAAGACGAGACCCAGCTGTTGGAATGCCAGCCAACGACAGCGAGTTGAACGCATCGTTGGCCGGTACGTGCCAGGAAACGCTAATACCTGAACAGCTGATTGATCGAACGGGTTTGCTATGATCCTCTCGTAATCGTTGTAAGCCAAATACGTGCCATGATACGCGTTACCGCAACCCCCTGCGTTACATAGAGGAGGAAACGCGACGTGTTAAGTAGCAACAGGACAAAGATTATCTCGAAGCGACGTTTGTCAGCTCCACGGCTGCTCGTTTACCGAAGTGATCACCTACGGTCGTCATTTGCGTGGCTATTCGTGTTTCGCTACGCTATTTGACACGCGGAATTATTTTGCCACTCTGTACGTGTATCTTTTGCTGCTCCGTTTTGTTGTTAAGTGACGGAGAGCTTTGCGCGTATTAAGCCAGATACAAATGCGTGTCATCCTTACGGTTGGATGGTCGCACGACAGTTTAGCTTACCATCTCTGGTAGTAGCTCTGTTTGTGTTTCAGCGTTGTTGTTGCATTTGGAATAAAACGATTTGAGAGAGACGTGTTTCGAGAAAATAGACGATACACTGGAATATAGATATAAAAATTTCGTTGCTACATTTAGCTTGGGCTACAAATAAAGGAAAGGTGATATTGTTAGGTTGTCCGAAAAATTTCTTTCGTTTCATAAGGTGATAATAGATGAACAACAATTTCTGTTTTATATTATTTTATTGAATTAGGTGTGATCCATTTCGTTCTATTTTTATGTGCATAATTCAATAAACTGATATAAAACAAAAAACATTGTGCGTCCATTATTTCCTTATAAAACGAAAGGAACATTTCGGACAACCTAATATTTTGACGAACATGTCGCAAAAGAGAAAATTGCATCCAGAAGGATGAGTAAGACGATATGCTACGCAACATCATCAAGGGCGACGGTTGTAATCGATGGTGCGACAATCGTAAAGAGTTACCGCGTCACATGCCTCGTGGAAACGTAATTGTTGGCACCGATCAGTTTGCCAATTTGTCTAATTATCTGTTTAACTTCCTAGCGGGCAATTTAACCTACCCTCGAGGGATTTAATTAACTCGGACGAGCACAGTTTGTCCTCGCAAACGGAACACATTCGTCTGCAATACGTTTGAAACGCGTAATGCGTATAGATCGGACGAGAATAAATCCGATTCTTATCGTAGAAGCGACCGAGTCGAACGAACAAGTAACGAAGAAGATTTTACTCGGAGGAAACGTAAGTTTCGACAATTTCTCCGTTTCTTGGTAGCTATTCAAAGCATGCAATTATGTAAGTGCTTCGCGTTCCAAAGAACGTACATGCGGGAAATTTAAAACGAAGTTTACTTCGTTTACGAGTCTATTTTTTCCTATATTTCGTCTATCTTTGTGATCTTTCGAAATACCCAAGAAGGAAGAGAGAAATCAGAACACAATTGTACCAATAAAATTTAAGCAAATTTACAGTTCTACACGTTCTGGTTCCTCGAGCTGACTGATAAAGTAATTCATTTCGTAAAGCCGCAAACTCTTCGTTTCTATATAAAGGCCATTCGATCTTACCAAAAACGAATGCGAATATTAAACTTGCATTTTAAGCTTTCTTACGAATAACCAATACTTCCCAATATTCTTCGGCAATTACAAAAGTTATCAGTATTCTCTCGTTAACACGCTCAATGCGAAAGACGCGAACGAACACGTGATCGGAATTTCCTATTTTCTTTCGGACGATGCCCGGATAAATACGTTGCTAAAGGAAAATCCACGCAATCCCTGCCACATTGAACGCGTTGATTGATCCAGGATCGATCGATATTTTGTAATTAATAACTGTAAAATTACCGATTGCGAGGATAAGAAAGGGAAAACAAGGGATAGAACCGAAACAAAGGGCAATCCTCTTGGAACACACGTCCCAACAGACTTCGAATCAGCGCACCATTACTATCGATTTATAAGTTCTACCGTGAAAGCACGAACTGTTGGCGATAATGAAAGGGAGCAACCGCGTCTGGTCGACGAAATCCCGCGTATTTCCACGGCCACGTTATTTCTGCGAGTCGCGAATTAGCAATTTACCTCGGTTGAGTACTCCTGGCAAGCCGATCGTCCTCTCCTCTTAGCCCAGGCCAAACGCAATTTGCTCGAACGGAGGCTAATGCAAGAGTTAGTAGACAGTCAGTGCTGTGGGTCACGACGTAATCCGATTTCCTGAGCGTTAATTCGCCTACCGACCAAACCGACCTGCGCTCCTGCGATCGCATTATTTCCAAGCCGGTCACTCGTTTCGGGGACACCAGCGTCAACCGCTTGTCTCTACACGATGTCTGCAACCTTTCGACGTGGTTACGACTTTGGCTAATAGATAGATAAGATAATTCCCTCGAGTTTATTTCCAGAGTTTTATACCATCGTTTATTACTCGGTCGTATAAAACGTTTCTGACGTTCAAAGATATCTCGAGTTTGAAGAAAATACGATATATCGTTCTTGAAAATTTCGTATCAAGTATCTTCGTGAAACGCGAGTTACGAGACCTCTGTGTGCAAATTGTTTTTGTTCGTTGAAATAAGAGCGAGATTAAAATATAAAAGGTGCAAGTTAGGAGAATCACTTTCGTGTAGCGAGAAATCGATGAAGCGAAAATACAATAAGCTTCGTGAAAGTATTCGAACATTTACTTAAATACCCTTTACGAATATTATTATTATTATTTACGTAATTCTAGTTGATTTACAAGATATTTTACAAGATACATTCCGTTCGTATCTTTCTGGCCTTGCACTTCTACTTCGTATGCCGCACGTACTTCTATTCTTTCGACGTCACTTGGATGGTACTCGATGTCTACTCTTCTTGCCAACATCCTTCCACTCATATTTAAACATGTGTCTAAACCTACTTATTCGATCCTGTTAACCTAAACTACGCTAAACTACTCGGATCTACGAACTACGTGATTAGGCGCTTCTCTTGTCCTTCCCTTGCTCTTTATCACCCTATCCAATTAGCATTTACGAATATATTATGCGTGTTACAGGAAACATCTTTGCACCGTTATACAACTCGACTATCGTGATTATATTACTAGAGTTTGGTACAAACCTGAAAGTACATAAAAGATATAACTTAGAAAAAACGAAGCTGGCACCCCGCTGGGGGTAGCCGCCCACATGCTATATTTATTTTTTATTTTTATTTTTTTTTCTTTACCAACAAGATATAACACTTTACCAAATGTCCATAAGGACAAATTGTAAAATAACCAAAATAAAAAAAAAAAAACCTGAAAGTATAGTATACACAGAAATTGCAAGATATTTGATACAAGCGTATGCTTCATACGAACGTATTTAACGCTTTGACTGCCACATCGAAATCACGTGTTTCGCTTAGGACATCACGGGAGTATTTTTATTATTCAAAACATATAATGGCAAAATAATAATAAATTGATGATGCAAGACAATATTCTTCTCCGATGGACCGTTTGTCTTATTTTTTTTTTTTTTTTTTTTTTTTTTTTTTTTTTTTTATAACGTTTATTGTCCAAGAAGATGAGTATTACATGTGTATGTTATTCACAATAAACAATGAATTTCGGTTGTAGGGTGGATTAGGCAAAAGTACCGATACGCGTCGGTACGACGTAGCCATGGTCTAATATGTGTCGTGGGTTTTAGGTTTTTGCGTTTATTTTTTTGTTTTTTTTGGGTTTAAGTCGCATTGGTGCGTGATTTTTGTGTATTCTTGTGTGTGTTGTATTTTGTCCTGAAACTTGGCCGCAAAACAGGACTCCTCGGTGTATTATCCGTTTGTCTTATTGGTGGTCACGGGTGACCACCGTGGTGCCTTGGTAACATTTAAAAGCGATATATTATAACAAGCTTCGTTTATTTCAACAAACCATTCGCGTTTGTTATTTCGTCGTAAGCAAAACGTGCAGAATATATTATTGAAACGTTTAGAAGATATCAGTAAACGGTATTTGCTCATTCTATATACAATAGTGTAGTATCGTGGGCAACGGCCAAAAAATATCGGGTAAACCATAAAGATTATCGCGATCCGAGGTGCCGACAGGCCCATCAATGTGTCGTCGGTCCTTTGGCTGAAGAGTTTCGTGGAAAAAAGGCCTACATGACTCTGGCCACGAGCGGTTGCGTAACACGTGCGTGGTGAGTCTAAGACAAAGGGACAAAAGGGATGCTAAGGCAGAAAGACAAATTCACAGTCAGTGTCAGTGGAGAAGTCAGAGAGTGCGAGTTGCGTTGTCGAGATAGAGTTGCTAGCGTTGTCGAGAGAGTGTGGTCCGCGTGAGAGAGAGAGCGTTCGGTCCGTTGTGACGAGAGTTGCAAATTAATTATTGAGTTGTCCAAAGTGTAGTACGTTATTGCAATTAGTTCATGTTAAATAACCATCGTTTCCTGCCTAATCAACATCAGTACAATCCATATATTCGGAAATATACCATCATTAATTATTAGTAGTATTCCGGATACTACAATAGTAAGGTATGTGCACACTTCTAACTTTAATTATATAGTTATAAAGCAGCATTTACGATTATTTTCTAAGCTATGTTTATCATAATATTCGTATAAGATCATTCCTCGAAGATATGAATGCAAACACAATGCATCGTTAGATGCAAGATATGTTCTCATATTTCCTTAATAGATGCATCTTGGTATGTTACCAACGAAACAATACATGGCGACCTTAAGATACCTACAGTTAAGAAATATACAAATTCAGTAATAGATATAATTAACAACCACCAAAACCCCAAAAACTAATTACTCAATTACTTGACACGACGGATCAGATCCGCAGGCTAAGAAGACATTACCCTCTAGATTTAAACGTTAGATTCAGCTAGAATTAAACATACGATAATTATTTATTATTCACGTCACAGTACCATGCCGGAATAATTTATTTATAATTCTCAATGAGAATCGATCGTAAACTATTTCCAAATAAAAAAGAAAATTTTTTTTTTATTTTATTTTATTTTGGTTTTTACAATTTGTCCTGAAGGACATTTGGTAAAGTGTCATATCTCATTGGTAAATAAAAAAAAATAAAATAAATATAGCATGTGGGTGGCTACCCCCAGCGGGGTGCCACTTTCGTGTTTTCTAAGTTATATCTTTTATGTAAAAAAGAAAATGTTTACAATTGTAAGAAGTTCAAGCGCTCCGGTCATCACAGACCACCGTGGCGTCACAGGAGAAACCGTGGCCGGTCATATAGGACCAACGTAGCAGTCAAAGTGTTTTAAACAGTTGATTATCCATCACGCAGTAATAAATCACAACATTCAGTGTCTTTCGATCCACATTTAACGCTTGTTATACGCTTAAGATCATAAGCGTGTTACATACTAAGCGATTTTACTAAGCGCGTTTGTGGTATATATCTTGCGATATATGCCATACGTTTTTTTATTATTATTATTATTATTTAATTTGTACTTTACGACTTGTCCAGCTGGACATTTGATAAATTTTTCCAGCTTAATTGCTAAATAACACGCGGATGGTTACCCCCAGCAGGAGACCATCTTCGAGTTTGACTATTTTATTTCTTTAGTGAGGTCAGTGGGGTGTTTTCCTTTTAGTTTTCTTTCTATGAGAGTTTTGCTCAACAAAAGCTGGCTAGATTGGATGTGTCTTTCCTTGTATTAGTTTGTCCGAAAAGTTTCTTTCGTTTTATGAGGAAATAATAGACGCACAATATTTTTTGTTTCCATTTATTGATCCATTTTGTTCTGTTGAGATAAACACCGCGACATTTCACAGACTTGGTTTCACGTTTGTATGAAGCTGCACTGTTGTAGAAAACACGTTTGCGAAAGAAAGACACTTTTCCGACACCCTAATATCTTTCTGTGTACCTGCCGATTTCTTCTTTAACCGTTGGTATTTTTAAGTGTATATCCTTTGTGTATATCCTCGTTTCTGACATACCATGGAGCGTTGACTATTGTTCCCAGTATCTTCGATTGTAGCGATAAACTCTAAGTTTGTAAACTCTAGTTTATTCATGTATGTAGTATGAAAGGAGAGACGTTTAGCACTCCCCTAGACAAGAATGGAACACATAAATGGTAACTTACCAAATTTTTTTGTGGGATGGCGCCAGAAGCAATGGCCCACACTGGTGCCAATGCATTAGGATCGGCTCGATTAAGGGGATGCGAGAAATGCACCGATAGTAATTCGCAAAGAACGAGACCACGGAGCATTCTTAACATACGCGCAGGCAGCCCATCTTGGAGTTTTAAGAGTCGGTAAGAGTTGGACACTGCTCTGCTGCTGTCCGTAACAGCGGAGTGTCCATGAGGATTTCTTCACGTGAAGAAAAATAGAGTTTATTTACGTGGCTCGTTGCTGCTGTCCCCCATAGTGGTATTCCCTACGTCCAAATTGCTTTTATCGTCTTTCGCCATACGTTCGCGAAAAATATCTTGTAACTTGTATACACGTGTTCAAATTGTATGCAAACTTTACCAGTACGATCGTGTCTCGTTACAATGCTAATGAAATCTCAAAATGTTTCATACGACGCGTACGATATAGACGTTAAAGTTCCGTATATAGTGTGTAGTTGAAATACTTTGGCGAGACAGCGTGTATGTTTGGAAAATGATTGCACAGCAAAAGTTAGAGAATAATGCAAATCGCGAACCGCTGTTTCGCAATCGATGATTGCGTTCCGTTAACAACGCGTGATTTGCTGATTTTCGGCCGTAAAAGCGAGCGTATCGCCGTGCGATTGCCCCTTCGAAATCGAATACCGTAATCACGCGTTCGCAACCAAATTTAATCCTTTCAGCTATGCGTCACCTGTTTGAACACACGCCCGTGACATGTATCATTGTGTCGAAAAATGGGAAATTTTTATTTCCAGAAAATTTGTGCATATCAAATTGTGCAAAGGATCGAAATTGCTAAATTCCAACGTGGTCCAGGTAATTGGTTTCTATATGAAAATATAAATTTCTTGTTCTACCGACCGCCAGATGCGCCTGTTCCACACCGGTTGCGAACGACAGAATTGTCTGCGATCAGGAGATTCAACGTGCAGGTAGAAACACACGTGAGTGGAGACATCTCTTCGTAAACGATCGAAGATCCTGGCTACGTGAGCAGCACACGCATACGCGATGAAAACGAATGAATTTCCGGCGAACGACCGTGGCTGCTAGAAATTGCAACGCGTTATAAATTGAATGCGAAATTTCATCGGAGATTTGTTGTTGCCGTGGCACGCAATTTCACCTCGCAGCTGCGTTTTTTTCTCGTCGTGTATTTAATAACGCACGCGTGTGCTCCGAAAAAAAAAAGAAAAACGGGACGAAAAATGGCGTGAATTAGATCGCATGTAGTTGTTTATCGAACGAATTTACAAAAATTGAACTTGTCCCGGTAGGCGCGTCAACAACGTTCCTCTCTCGCAAAGGAAAATAAAAAGGAAAAAAAAATAGGCGAATAAATTTATCGTACGACGTAAAGCCGCGTTTCCGATATTATTAATAAAACTGACGATTAATCATTTAATACAAATAACAGAAAAACTCTAATGTTTCTTGACCTTTTGATAAGAACTGATATTTATAGGGACGCCGGAGCCTTTCTTTCGGAATATTTGGGAAGGTCCCCGATACTTTAGTCCAGACTTTTTATTTATAGCCGTACTTAAACAATAAAACTGAGAAATAGCTGTTTATGAGTCAAGTCAATTATGATTATCCGAGATTTATGACAATGGGCTTGGGCTCCAAGTGACATAATGGGTCACTGAACGTAGCCACGGTCACGGGAGGGACGTGTACCTAACAGAGGTATAAAGTAATTAAATAACTCTCCTTAAAAACAGGGGTTGACCCGAAGAATACGGAGAGGAGTATATAAGGGCAGTTCCACTTGGACCGAGGTGCGATCCGATAAGTTCGACTAGCCCAGTGAACACGTACATCGAGTTCCTAATCGCAGTCGTCATCACGTTAACCATGTATACGTTATCCAGCCTAAATTCATCGTCATAGGCATCTCGAGCTCTCTATCATCGATATCGCTTGTTAACTTTTGTAATACGTTCCCATAAATAAATATCATCTGGTATAAGACAACTATGGACAACTCGCAGCAAAACTCATCACGCGCCCCGGTTTCAAAAGATGACCCGACATATAAAATACGTATAAACTTTTTTAATATGTATACGTCCAACAGATTTAGATGGAAATAAAAAATGCCATAGATTGCTTCGCTGTGGTAATTTACGTTTATTATTTTGAGAATTAAAAAATATTTATCGTGGTCGTTTAATTCCTAATTTCTATCGTTACGTACACTGAAGTTGTTTCGTATTATTCTATTTACTTTCTGGTAATAGGAAACGTTCGCGGGTACGTTATACAATCCGATTTTTCGAATTCATACATGACGTTATTAAAAAATAAAGCTTTTTCCGTTTAAATAGAATTCCACGTATATGCGCATACACATAGAATTACGAGATATCGTTGCGAACAATCGGGAAAACTTTTTGCTGTCTTTTAAACCTGCACCGTTTCGTTTGTTATGAAATTCCATTTTGCTACATGCATGCAGGAAACGTATACCTGTAAGAAGTAAAAATACAGACGTGGATGGCGTTTACTTCAATTCACTGACTAAATCAACGATACATAAAAATAACGTCGCCGAGTACCGTGAAACTCGCCAAGCATAACGCACAGAAAAGAAGAGAATTATCGGAAAAATCGTTTCTATTCGACCTCATTAGCGTCGGCAGTCAACGCGACCAGTCTCTCCTCCGCCACTAAAACGCATCATACAAACGATCTCTGCCTGCCGTTTGCAACGATCACAATTTTGTTGATTCGCTCTTCGTTGCAATTTCGTCGATGCAAATTCGATCTTCGTTAAACTTAGTGTTAACGACGATCGATCGAGAGATCATAGAGAAACGATGATCTCGCGACAAATTAAGGGCAAAAATGTTCTTAAACGAGGAGAAAAAAGAAAAAGAAAAGGGCTAACGTTACGATCGTCCGCGAACGATTTAACGCGGAAAACGAACGTTATCCACGGGAGGAAAGTTCGGTCCGGTGTACGCGGTTATTCGCGATTCATCGCGGCTATCCGGCTATCCGAATTCCAGCTGAAGAGGCCGAAATGCCCGGCGCGGAATACCGGAGGAAATAATTTTCAACGGAACACAGGACGGGCCCCGGCGAACGAACAAAGATGAAAAGCCAGTCACGAATATGACTGACATCGAGCTATATCCTGGCGATCCACACGAGCCACGAGAAGTGGCAAAAAAAGGATAGGGAGGGAAAAAAGAGCCGGAGCCTGGCCTGGACCGATGTGGAAGAATAGAGGAGAACGTTGAACGAAGACAGCTCTATAGGAATTGAAAAGAAATAGACGGATACACGGATGAAAAGAGGAAGAGAGAGGAGGGAAAAAGGAGAAAAAGAGAGAAGAAGGTGCTTTGGAGAGCAGAGTCCAATTTTTAATGAAAGCGTGGAAAGAACCATAAGTGCATATAGTGGCCGCATTTGTCCGCTTCTGAAGGGCTCTTCATGCAGAAGAGTCCTGCAGGACTATCGTGGTCGTGGCGAGTCCGATCCGGTTATACCCTGGCTGTATATCAGGGAAAAGGTGAGGGGAGGAGGAGGGGGAGGATGAGAAAAAGATTCCAATAATTGCTGGTCGAAAAATATCGACAGTAAACTCTCTCGACCTTTTAATTGCACACCGAAGCACAAGGCATATTGGTTTTCCAGTCGTGTTTTCTCCTTTCGTGCTCTTTTACCGATCCAAATTCCTCTTTCTCTCTTACTTTCGTTCTCGTTTATACGTTCGTCTCTCTTTCGTTCGTTCACGATCTTTCACTCTTCCTCTCTCGGACTAAACCTTTTCTACGCAAAAAGATAGTACGCGCCGAGTTTTCTCTGAGGTCATTCATACGTCGGATGCTCGATCCTTCCGAGGGAGAAATTTATTTCTTTTTTCTTTTTATCATGAATGGAGGAGATATTTTTTGATAAGAGGAAGGAAGAGATTTAGTTGATTTTAATTTTAATTTTGACGGAGGTTTGCATTTGTGGTGATTATTATATAACGAAACTTGAGAATGGTACTCGCTATAGTATTTTTATATTGATTCGAATATCGGATTTTATTAATAGAGATGAAATACGCCTGGATAAAGGGCCATTTTCAAATATTAGCTTCGGGCAAAGAGAATTTCTCGATGATTAAAATAAGTCAATTTATTGGAAGATTCGTTCGAGTCAATATAAGATTTGGCTTCAATCGTCCCGATTAATTATTCTTCTTTCCTCCCTGCAATTTTCTGACGAGAAATCTTATATTTTGATCCCCATTCTCTATATTTCTCCAACCTTTGTCGGAGATAATTCGGTTAGACGATCGAATTAAATTAAATTCCTTTCAAAAGCCTTTAAAAATATTAATTTTTACCATTTCATAAATTTCCTCCGTCATTTCGCGTTTACTTTGTAATATATCAGATAAGCGAAAACGTTCTGACGTTTCTTCTACGAGAACAATGTTGCGCAGATACAGAGAATCGTAATTTTATTTATCAGAATAGCGCCATTAATAATTATTAATTTCGATTAATAATTCTTTTCACATTATCTATATCTTCCTTTTCTTTTATAAAAGAAGTTTTATAGAGGAATTTTCTTGGCCGTCTCTTCAAATGAAATAGCGATAAACGTGTAAAATCCGAGATAGAAATCAAGTTATTTGTTTGAGGGACCAAAAAACTATGTTGCTCTTTTCATAGAAGAAAAGGAAGATGCGTAGAATGAAAAGAGAACATTCGTCGAACTAAGAGTAACTATAAATAAAAGGTAAATAAAATGATGTTCCTGTATACCTCTGCGTCGTTCCTTTTCTTCGTGGGAGGAGCAACAAACGTACGAATGAAACAAATTGTCGTTCGAAAACACGAAAACTGAAAATCGATTTCTAATTTATCACTTGGTGAAAACAAAAATCTTTAATAAATCCATTTGCTGCTTCGGTATTGCAGCCGATGAATTTATACCCACGTTTTGTTTATGCATAATCGCAGAAGTAATTCACGCATGACCCTCGTACATATCGAAAGGCAATATTTTACAGTAACAACGTAAATGGTCATTCTTTACGAGTATTTAATGCGTAGATATTTTGCGCATGGTAATTTGTTCCGTGATTGTTAGGTCAACGAGCACGTATGCTTTATCTCGATGCGGTTAAGAATGGTGTGACTGATTAATCGCTGTACGTAGTTACTTATGAAGCTTGAAATAATTGCAGTGGATACGGATTATTTTTGATAATTGTGAAGGAAATTTGTACTTTTTTTTTATTTTATTTTGTTTTTTTTTTACAATTTGTCCTTATGGACATTTGGTAAAGTGTTATATCTTATTGGTGAAAAAAAAAAAAATAAAATAAAAATAAATATAGCATGTGGGTGGCTACCCCCAGCGGGGTGCCAGCTTCGTTTTTTCTAAGCTATATCTTTTATGTGGAAATTTGTACGTGCGTATTTTTTAACGAAAAATATCGTGAGTGAAGTTGTACGATTAGAAAAAGGAATTTCATGGGAATTTTGTTAAAATTTTGGTCGTACTTCGAATAATCAAATATTACGACAGAATAATATTAATATACGCGTCAATCGTACACGTCAATGATACAACAGATACAGTCATTAATATTCGATAAGCGATTCTGATTATTAATATAGCGAACAATGGAAATTATTATTGCTTACGAAACCGATTTTCCCACAATTTCGCGTTATTTTACAATTATAATACAATAGCAAACTATAATTATCAAATATAATTTCGGGGAAGTTAATATGCTAATTTGAAATTAATGTTTACGATTTATACACCTAATATTCGTTAAATTCTAATGAAGTATTTCGCTCAATTAAATTTTAAATAATTAACTTTTACAAGATTGATCTTTCACTAAATGAACGACAAAGATTTTGCTGAAAATCTACTTCTTTATTCTTAAAAAGTATCACCACGATCTCCGTTATAATCATTAAACGAACTACGCTCGGTCTTTTTTTCTTTTTTCATTGTTCTTATTTAGCATCAACATGGTGATAAACCATAAACTACTTTCATTTAGTCGTGCAAGTAAAGGAAATAAAACGGAGGATAATGTTACGACAGAAACTAAAGCCAACCTAACTCTAATAATCGAATTAAATCTGAACGATATTAAGAAGGGAGCGAGTATCGCGCAACGTAGCTTATACACGGGAGCAAACAGAAAATTCACGAGAATTAAAATGAAATAGATAATGGGTTCGTTATGAAGCACTACAAACATTGATCTTCCTTTGCACCTCGTTTCTTATTAAATTGAAAGCGGCTACGCTGTGGATTAGGTCCCTGAAATGCAGATACACAAAAATGAAATGAAAATTGGAATTATCGACCAAACCGATTACGAGTTCAGAATATACTGCAAGTAAATGTACATTCTTCCTTTCTTTCGCGTTATTGTAGTATCGTGGACGAAAGGCCTAAGAGATATCAGGCGAATTATAAACAAGCGGTTGCGGAAGATGTGCGTGGTGGGGCTAAGACAAAAGACAAGGGGTTGCTAAGGAACAAATTAAGTAATTATTAATTAATTAAATTAAATTAATCAAGGGAAGAATTAACAGTCTTTGTAAATCGAGAAGTCAGAACGTTGGATCCGTGGTGATGAGAGTTGCAAATTAACTATCTAGTTGTCTTAATTATGATACATTATTGTGATTAGTTCGCGTTAAACAACCATCGTTTCCTGTTTAACCAACATCTGTTTAATCCATTTATTATAAATAAACTAATTGTAGTAAAGATCCTACATTATCACATATCCGAGAAATAATTCTCAAAGCCAATTTCTTCACTCGGAAACGAATAAACAAATATCTATAAATAATCGAATCGATCTATCGCCTATCTTCCTTGGGATTGTACTTTTTATAGAAACTTGTTCTACACAGAGTTGAGATTTCTCGTGTATCAAATTTCACGGTTAGCCTAATAAGTTTTATTTATAGTTATTAATTGTGAATAAAATACGAAGGGTGGAAAAATCATCGTTCGGTGCTTATGTTTTTTCTTCTTTTGAAACTTTATTTATTCTGTATTTATTCTGTAAGTAGCTTTTAACAACCTAAGTTCCATAGAATTTTCAGTAAGGAAAGATTCACTCTAACTATAATAAAATAAGCGTAGTTTTTTAAATATTTGGTAATTTCTTGACATTAGTCGCGTCTTCTTCGCGTATCCCTCGTTGCATGAAAAATTCGTCGAAGCTTGGTGTAGAATTGGTAGAATTGGATTTAACCAAAGCGTTTGTCCCAGAGTTCCTTGAAGGTGGTCCTGAAACGAGAAAAACCACATGAACTTCCCATTTTCTGCTATAAGAATATTCTAAGTCTCGTAACATCTAACAGCTATACAGTATTTACAGTATTTTCGTTTAACATTTGAAATATCTATAACACGTCCAGTTAGCTACCTCCAACAATACTTCAAAATTAAGACACGAGATTATCTTTGGGTATTTGATTACGCGCAGCAACAATAATCAGCTTCCTGACTCTCTAAACTTTGCTTTCGCCCCGTTTTAGTAACAAATCTTATGAATTTTCATCTAGTAGAAACTTCATCTATGGTAACAGCGTGAGCTATCGATAATCAACGTGACACGAGATTCAACACGACGAACAATAGGAACTTTCCAAGCGAACTAAAACACAAATTTTCTCCTGAAACATCTGTGGTACTATAAAAACAAAAGTTACATTTCGTATCACGAAAATTTTCAACGGGCATTGAATTTACTAAAAGATTATTGTATCTACGCTACAGTACTGAAAACCTAGTCGTCGTTCAAATTCAACTCGTTCGAAATTTAATAAACTGAAACTTAGCTATATTTAATAATCTAACCTGCGAGAATTTTCCAACTGTATCAAATGTACTTAAGCAGTGGACATAGAATTTACTGAAATATCAGTGGATCTACCACGACGTCTAAGACTGAGATTGGCTATCGCTTAAGTTCGAACAAATTGACGAAATTGATTCGACTGTTAATAAAAAAAATTACACTTGACACGCGAGAATCCTCGATCGATAGTAGATTCACTAAAGTATTACTGGATTCGCTAGAACGTTTAAGATTTGATCGTCGTTGAGATTCCAGAAATCCCGTGACTTCAAACTTGAGTCTTAATACGGAATCGCGTGTAACATACGAGAGTTTTCGATCAACAGACGTAGCAAAACGTTCAGGATTGGTTGTTTAAGTTCAAACAACTTGGGTAAGTGAAATTAAAGGAATCACGTACTTGCGACAAAGGCAGATTCCGTTCTCGCAGCGACCTCCAGCTTTGCCCATGCTGAGACAGTTGGCAGCGCAAGCACTATGTTCAGCGACTCCTTTGATGGAGAGAAGATCGCAGGTCACTCTTCTTTGTCTATCAGCACGTTCCTCGATACCAGCGTGTTCGAGGGGCTCGTATTCCTCCTCTGAAATTTAAATACCGTCTTTAAGCCTTCTGTCTGCTGCGTATAATAGATGAAACACGGTAATTGGCAAAGGAATCGAGAATTAACGCTCGGATATTTCTCAATAGAAAGACGAAGATGATGGAGCATTAAAACAGCAGCTGTCTTTAACAATGAACAACGAACACGAATAACAAACAACGTTTTGTCTTTCTGCGTTTACTGCTAATTATTCTACTAATTACCCTTATTATACCCGGTAATTATTTCTTGAATATCTGATAATCATCGAAAAAGATGGAGGGTCCATACAACTCTGGTAAATATATAGTTAGCGAACGTATCTTTTGACCGAATAGTTGAACTTGTTAGGTAATTTTCATTTATCTCGTAAACGTAAAAAGCGCAAGGCTTCTTGAGAGTTATTTATATCGAATTCGTATCGAGTCAGCTAATATTTAAAAGTTGTTAAATGAGAAAATCCTCATAAAAGATATAACTTAGAAAAAAAGAAGCTGGCACCCCGCTGGGGGTAGCCGCCCACATGCTATATTATTTTTTATTTATATTTTTTTTTTCTTCACCAACAAGATATAACACTTTACCAAATGTCCGCAAGGACAAATTGTAAAATAACCAAAATAAAAAAAAATAAAAAAAAAAAAAATGAGAAAATTGAAAATATTAAGAGATCAATATTAAAAGATATTAAAAGATCGAAAAATATGGGTGTTAAAATATTAATGTCAACGAATAGAACGAACTTTTATTTCAGAGGGATGTTGAGAGATTTTCGATAAACGGTTGAACATTCGTGACAATTTGCGAGTTATTTAATTAGATAGAAGGTTCACTTACCCACGGGTGCTGCCATGATGGCAGCTACAGCCACAAAGAGAAGAGCGACAAGAAAATATACTTTCACCATTTTGGCTAAAGCTTTTGTGAAAATTCGACGGTAGACTGTGTTCAAGTTACTGAAGAATAGACCAAGAAGTGTCTGATGATTGAACGTTAGCTGGCGCGGTTTATATACATCTCCGTGTCCATTGAGCCATGTGTGTACAAGTGTATACTCAATGAAATGTAGTATATAAGGCAATCTCTTCATCAGCATACGGGTAAGTCCCTGAAACCTGGAATGAACTCTTGCTGTGTGGTCACGTCAGATGGAAAAAGGTTATCTCTTTTGTAATTGCTAATTGCTCTACTTCGATAAATGTATCTGTATTTTTAATGTTGCGGAACTAAAGATCAATAGTTACAGTCGTAGAAATTATGCAACCAGTATCAATAATTCGATAACATTCTATTAAGCTGCTTCGTTTGCGCTTCAAATCAATTAGCTATTTATTAAGTATTTTACCAAGTGCTTTATTTTCTTTCTCATAAGTCAGATTTAAAGATTGACGATTATAATTACATAAATTATAAAATTAATTGCCTCAATTTCATGGTATTCTATTAAATACTTTCATTAGATGTTTTATGAAATATTTTCGTTTAAATCTGTTTTACGATCTCAGATATGGAAAAAATACGTATATAATTCATCCGCTAATTTTTATAACAAATATCCTTTACATTCCCTCGTCGACTTTCCAATTAATCGCTTAAATAGAAAATAATAATATGCTGATTTCCGAACCGAAATAAAATTCAAAATGTTTTTAAACGATTCTAATAGAACAATGCACAATGTTAATGCTGAACATTGTGAAAGTTGGAATAGAATAGTCGTATCTTGCGTTTAATGAGAACAAAGAGAAATATTGATTCTCAATGTGCGTGCTTTTTTATTAAAATTAATCGAACTTGTTATATCAAAATATTTCCATTTTTCTTCGTTTTATTCTTTTTATAAATGTAATATTTTTACAACCACGTACGTATATAACATATAATATTTCTATTCTCGAAATTGAACTGCAAATTTTTATGCAAATTTATATTTTTATTAACGTAACTAAATTGTATTAAATATGTGTATTAAATATTATAAAAGGATTGAATATTTTATATATTTATATTTTATTATTTTATTATTTTATATTTTTGCATGTTACGCATGTACTATACACTTCTTTGTTCTTATACTTTCATGTTTACTATAAATGCACAAACATTTAATCAACCAACAGCAAATCTAAAGTTGCCCTTTGCTACTGGAAATTTTCTACATTGTTCGATAAGTAAGTTTTATCTTGTATTTTCATATAATTTATTTTTGGTATTTCCAAATTTAGATATACGAGTACATGTATGCAAATTGGGGATTCCTATAGCGAGAAACTTTTGCGCTTAACACCGATTATACTCTCTGATACTCAATGCTAACAGATAAACGTTAAAGAATTTCCGTTATCTTAAACATTGGGTTTTCCCACACGATCACCATTCCTTTCAATCAGTATTATTGTCTTTATGACCGATCTTTCAAAATCACGATTTTTTCCTTTCGTATTTCATAATCTGAGCGTAAATTCCATTTTGTAAATAATATAATTTCACCTTAAGGGAATAAAATATATAAGTAAAATAAAACCTTCAAAGATTTATCTTCTCTTACCGCGAACTGCGACTATAATTTTGCAACAACTGTAAATTAATGTACAAATTGTACCATATTTTATAATTACGAAATTTTTATAAAATTTCCTTTCTGTCTCTTATAACGAACAAAGAAATATCTTCAAATAATTTAAGTATTTTGCTAGGTTCATCGCATGCGTCTAATAGATTTATAAATCTTTTCTGTTCAACAAATGACAATGCGGTTGGATGAAAATTTTGCAACCATTTCGGTGATAAATAACAACATATCGCTTTCTAAGTGGAAATTAATAAAATATCGGCATGCCCATATTGACAACGTCGATTATTTAGAAATTACAATTTTAATTAACGACTAGTATAATTTAACGGGAGACAAAATTCTTCGTTTAAGGTAACGTTACGATACAAAAGTATGATTTATTTTCGATATAAAATCTAAGGAAAGATATAATTAAAATTTCCTTTTAGTTATTTCTAAATATTTTCATCATTACATATTTTTCAGAGACAGAGTACTTGCCAAACCTGGATATTTTCAGAATGTAAATATACTGCTACATTTTTTTATAAATTTAAAAGCTTTTAATACTTGCTTCCCTTCAGCGTATATATACTTGGTATTTACGTAATAAAAGTAGTTTTTCTTGATATAGACGTACATTCTCTTATTAGATACTACGATATCGTTTATGAAGGAAAATTAAAAACGCATAAAATATTACATTCGATTAAGAAACTTTATTTAACACAAGTTTAAATTACGGACTTTCCGTATACATAGTTAACTTACGTTAAATCTAATAATTCATTCGTATCATGTTTTCTCGAAAAATAAATCTTCCCTGTGCACTCAAAGATAAGCACCTGAATCACGCGACATAACTTAGAAAGTATAATACTCCGCTTTTCATTTTTTTTACGTTATGCGATACAGAACGTTACGTTGTATAGCAGAAATAGCAAAAAAAAAAAAAAAAAAAAAAAAAAATAAACGTGTGATAGAGAAAACACAGAAACTCGTACAATTAAATCAAACGTTATAATACTGTAATTGTATAAGCTATTGAAATACTGTAAGATAAACTACCGTCAAAAACACCTGACATCCCTACACCATTACAAATTTTCTACCGCTACATTATACTTTTAACATTAGACCCACTTCTATCAAAAATAATTTAAGAATTGTTAATCAATCGTTGGTAACTGCAAAATTTTATAAGACGAACCAATGCTGTGAAAAACTTGTAAAACTCAACGATATTTCGATTTCTTTTTTCATATTTTCCGATGGTTGATGAAATTGTAAACAATCGATCAGAAACAAAATATTTCACTTTGTTTCTTTACATAACGGTATAATGTGCTCATTCATTGCGCCATAAAGCAGATATTGTACACCTGTCGAACATGTCATCTCGTTCCCCGAACTCGTACATCGTCTTTATTCAAGCAACGTGTAAATACCACCGGGATTCACTGTAGACTTGGAGTTGTGCATTTTTCCTCGTTGATAAACCAGAATTTCGCAAATCAACATTCTTCTGTTTATTAATATCTTCATTGGGATTATCTAGCTCAAGGAAAAACTTCGCTGATTTTTCCTTACCCGTAGTTCCTTATCGGCCGACTGTGAGAGGCGAAACGTTAAAGATGCATCTATAAATTGAACGATATAGATTAGTTGTGGATATTTCTTATAACTAAATTATGGGTATTTTATGAATTTATAGAACATTTAAAGATGAAGAAACGCATAGAATGTACGTAATTGGCAAAAATGAACAAAGAATGAGACGAAGTTTATATTAAATATAAATTTAGTAGAAGCTTAAAGTACTCTGATAGAAGTATATACAAAATAAATTTCTGTAGAAGCAAGCATATTTTCATAAAAATATGCCATGTAAATTTGCATGAATATTCTTGGCCCGACAATTACTATCGCTCGAGTAAAACGTGTTAAGAATGTGGCGAGTTTTAATCGTAATTATTGATGAATCATAATATAAAGTAACTCAGGTCTAACGTAAGGTGTATAATATTTTTTATATCACGTAGAATCGATTTAATATGAAATAAGACAATAATAATGGGTTTAACTAAAATTAAATTATGAGTATGAAATTAAAAAATATTATCGTGGACTATACCTGTTCATTGATGTCTGTTATACTTTAGACTGATCGTTACTTGCAAATGTTGAGACACAATGGAGAAGATCGAGACGTTATAATACCAAATTTGAAGTGTTCTCCTTCGGCGAAAATAATTACCGAAATCGTAAAATAAATAGGATACTTGCAAACAATTTTCGCGGACAATTAATTTGACGTTCTTTGTTCATTTAACAGCGAATAATTCTGACCTAATCTTCTTGAGAGATATTCAGACCTCGTTTTATTGTCCAATGCAACAGTTTATATTTCGTTGCTGAATAAACAGTATATCGAGTGAACTGAATATTAAATAAATAGACATCGTGATTGCGTACCAATTATATTGTATTAAAATTACCAACCACATATCCGAAGAAGATACTAATTAATTTAAATCTATCTTTCAACTTTTTACTGTTGTAAAAAAAATAAATAAATATTGTTGTAAAAAGATCTCCAATCAATTTTAGTACCTAGTTTCATTACGTTGTCGAATAGTTCAATTTGAATAATTTACTATCAATATTGATATATCGTAAGAGAAAAGCTTCAAGCGAAAGACTAAAATCACTTTTCTGAAATGATATTGCGTTATGTTTATCATTTTGTTCCCCTGTTTCCCCTTATTCTTTATTTTATTTTTGTATTAAATTACAAAACATCTTGCATTACTTCATACAAACTTTTATATCGTATATTAATGATATAACAGTATAAATTGTTCGATACAAAGACATCGCACAGATAATGCATCGTATAAATCACTTTGCATTACGCTTGATTGAGTCTCTTTTCTCAATGGAAAGATAGTGAAACGTATTATAAATTCATAAAATATATAAAATAACAAAAAGGAAAGCGAAGCCGATAGAGTAAAAGATACAGTAACAAAAAGGAAAGCGAAGCCAGTAATATATAGAAGTATAATAATAAAAGGAGGAAAGAAGAAAAAACATGATTAAATACGATAAACGTCAAAAGATTTTTAAGACGGATGTTAATCAAAGTAACGATGTGCTCTATCCATGAAAAATGTGAATTATTAGATAGTATACGTATGTAGTCCAGCACAGCAATTATAGTACGAAAGGAAGAATTATTTTGTTCACAAGCTAGCTGTTTTGCCAAAAAGGTTGATCCTCACTCCAACATGACGAAGGCCATCGGTAAGTCTTTTGCCCAATTCAGTGTCCACTTCCGTAAAGTTCTTCACGGCCCTCTCGACGATGAACGTTGACGCATTACGAAGGCTATTAACCAGGTTGTTCACTAGCCTGGTCTTCTCGTCAGTGTCGAGAACTCGTCTCCAAAATATGGTCGCCTGTCCGAAATCATCTTCGTCTACTGCATCGAAACGGTCCACCTCGCCATTCACCAGGTAGCTCAAACGATGAGCAGCTGGACATTCTTTCGGGCCACTGAAACTGTTGGGGAAATAGTTCGGCGCACCATTTTGATTATAGAAGGTCATCGGACCATCGCGTTGATAATTCATCGCGGAAATCGTCTGAAAAATAGAACGATTGTTCATTTATTTTACCTTTTATTATGAGTTATTGAGGATACAGTACATAATTGGCGATACAGTTTATTGGGAAAGATGAGAAATTGATCTATTTGTTGATTACTATCGTTATGATCTACGCACATTGCCATATTATTCCAGATGTAATATCTTCTTTGCTGGCTAATATATGTAAGTATCTTATATACGCATATGAGAGCAATTACCTTGTACGGACAGTTCACTGGTAACTGAAGATGATTCGGCCCAAGACGATGCCTATGAGTATCACCGTAAGCGAATAGTCGACCCTGTAGCATTTTGTCAGGACTTGGTTCAATACCAGGTACCATGTGAGCCGGATCGAAGGCTATTTGCTCCACGTCAGCAAAGTAATTTTCAGGATTTCGGTCTAGCACCAGTTTACCAACAGGTATGAGCGGGAACTCGTCATGCGGCCATACCTGTTCAGTCAGGAACAAAACGCTTCTTTAAATCTTGATAGCATCGTAAATTTTCTTCAAAATTTCGACCGCGACACGAATCTTCTAATTTCTCTACGATTAAAATCAATGGCTATTCCTTGTAACTTATCTTAACGTCTTATTTTCAACGTATATTTCAATAAATGAAATTGAATGGGAAAATTTATTATCATTTACGTTACCCAAATATGAAATAGTTTTCTTTTTACAAACGTAATCGTTTAAATCCTGTGTATAAAATTAGAATTCTGTTGTTTGAACTAACGCCTGTATTTTATAAAATGACGTGATAAAATTACTTTATCAAGATCTAACGTATCGAGTTACATTGTCATTACTTTGGTCAAATCGAAGGGGTTCCATTTGAACTGCTTTACTTGACACGGCTTCATCACTTGAATGAAGAACGACCACGTTGGATAATTTTGTGTAGCGATCGCATTGTAAAGATCTTGGATCGAGTAATCTGGATTAGAGCTGCTTAATTCAGCCGCCTTATCGACTGGGATATTTTTAATTCCTTGGTCGGTCTGAAATAATTTCAAATAATTTTATTAAACAAATAGAGAATAATAAATATGTGCGTACGAAATACTTTTCATTTATAACAAAAACTTTTCTCTTTCTTTATTCTTTGCTAAATTATATCAAATTAAATAAAAATACAATAAAATATTGTATATGTATTTAAAAAGCATATAAATTTTTAATATGGTAAATAATCTTTAAAACTCGACTGATGAACGAAATTGAACATAATATATAACATTAAAGTTCAATATTATCGACAGCTTCATATTCTTTTATTTCGAAATTTATTTCACAAGCTACCGGCTTTTTCTCAAAATAAATGCACATTTTCAAACATTCCATTCATTCGATTCGGTTCACGTATATCATTATTTATACTCTTTCTCGTGTTTTATGCCGTTTTGTATCTGCAATCGACATTCGCTGCTATTTATGAAACATATTTTTTTATTCATAACGAGTTTTTTTGCTTTAACTTTCGTTTCTATAAACTAACCGAATACCAAATATTAAACCTCGTAATTTTGAAACTGATATATACAAATCTTTTCAAACAAAATATAAAAAGAGAAAGGAAAAATATTTTGACTGATTAATTTTCCTATACAAGTATTTTCAACACGGATACATGGTATCTTATGTTTAATTATTTAAAATTTCGTTCCTCAGAAGAATCTTTAAAGTGCTTTTATATCGCTCAACTGCGCTTCCATACTTTGATCAAAACAATCAACAGAAGTAGATAAGACTTCTTTTTCTTCTTTGAGAAAATACAATGTAAAATACAATCTGACACTATGTGATACTATCTGTTCGAGTAATAAAAAATTTAGAAAGTAGCCTCACCACGGTGATAGCTACAACGAAGAAACGCGTCGAACCGTTGTATCATTAATTTCTACAAAACAAAACAGAACTAAACTCATCTCTTTTCGTTTTCAAGGTTTTACATTCTTTATGCAATAAAGCTTCTAATTACGTTACATATATATATTTTATAAACTATCGTCGATAGACCGTAGATTCTACTGTATATACAGAAATAAAATCTAAATAAAAATTTGTTTCACCTGCTAAAAATTGTAATTAATATTTTATCTGAAACATTTTATGTATATTTTTGCGTACTATATAGATTCTACATATTTTAAGGCTTTCAAACATCGCGTAAAAGCATCGCGTAAAAGACCACGGTCTTCTCATCGATGTTCAATTTTCGTTCTACACTTTTCACAAATATAATCTCTCGCTATTTCCTAGCATCGTACAAGTCATATACCTCGGTTTCTCCAAAACGACGACGCTTATCCTGTAAAGTATAATAAAAGTCGCACCTTGTAGTGGAATTTACAGTAGACCATGTCGTTGTCGGCGTTCACTAGCTTGAACGTATGGGAGCCGTAACCGTTCATGTGACGATGACCGTCGGGAATACCTCGATCCGAAAACAGGAACATGACCTGGTGCGTTGATTCGGGTCTCAGAGAGATGAAGTCCCAGAACATGTCGGCGTCCTATGCAAGACAATTCAATTAACACGCCGTTTAGACTGGTGCGCGCTAATTAGTGAACGCGGATACACTGTACACAGAATAGCAAGGCATACATGTAGTCACATCTACGCTAACAACTATATAACAACCATATAAATGTGCAATTACGCGCTTTTCGATGAGAAAAACGAAAACGGACGCGATTATAAAAACGAGAGGAACCCGAGAACAATAAACTATGTTCCTTAATAAATAAAATTACTGCTAGCAATTCCTACGACATATCCGAGATCTATAGATCTTCATCAGTGAATGATAAATCGTAAACATCGTTAGATGGCATCGGTCGGTGCAACTATATGCAATTTTCTTCTTCTCCAACGTACAAGATTATTTGCTATACACTAAGGCTATACACTAAGTTCTCTTCTAAATAAACAAAACACAGTGTACGTTCGAGTTCACAGCGATGATCAAGAGGCTTTGATTCAACGTTACGTTGCTACGCTCGCTTTTCCACGAGGAATAGGATCGATTGGGGATCGCAAGAGCTTCTACGTAGGATTTCACAAGTATCCGAAACTAGACTCCGGAAAGTCACGAGTATTTAGGAAATCCTACGCTGCAAGAAAGTTTCCAGTTCCGGCCGATTTAGACTAATCACTGTCTGACCTGAATCGAGTCTCCAGAGGTATCTGAAAATTTCTAATACTATTTCACGTTAATTAACTTATCGTTTACTGATCGGATACCGAGGAACCCTGGCATGTAGCTGTTACTCTAACAATCTTGGTAATTGCAAAATAAACTTCACAAGCTGATCTTAAAGTTTTGATCCCCCGTAGATGTTTTATTATTTCTACCGCATAATCTAATTAACTCGTTGTACTATTTGTCGTATTTCCATTAGGATAGCTTAATAGTAGAACTACCACACCAGTCAAATTGGCTGGTTTTACAATTTTATTTTAAAATTCCTACTTCGTGTTATATTTTTTCCGCATGATGTAACGACTTTCGCAACAATACCTAAAAGAATAATATAACGAATTTTATTTTGTTTTTGATGTATTCAAACTCAAAATAATTTTGTATCAAGGCAGCTTATACCAATACCAATCAAAAGTGACTGGTACTTGTCAAAGTACAAAAGGATCCTGCAATCTGTTCGTCGAACTTCAATTAACCAGTTTTCTCGTTTTGTACAACTTCCCACGCGTTTTTAAAATTTTTACCGCGCATCATTCAATATGATGATATCAGTTGTCGGGAAAATTCCGAATCGATCGCTAGATCGCTAGATGCTAACACTAGAAATAACACAGCAGTCAAAATGAATGGTTCTACAATTCTATAAAGGTGTCAACCTTCGTTCAGGGATGATGGTCCCAGATGGATTAACAATAGTAAAAATGTACTACATAATATGTAATTCCTTCTGTAACAAAGTAATAAGTCAATAAATATAAAAATATTTTATTACATATTTTTTAAAGACTAGTCATTTTGATTGGTTTTGGTAGAAATAGCTTCGTGTTAACTATCGGTAGTTCTACTGTTAAAAGAAATGCGAGAAAGTAACATTTGTAACGCTTCCAAACATTTATATTTCATATCGCTATGTTAACGCTTATTCTTAATCAAACGCTAAAGTTTCAAAGTTGGGCCTAAAACGAATTCATACGTGAGAAACAAAGCACAGTAAAGTTCCAAAATCAGTTTCACCCTTTCGTAGGCAATAAACTCTGCCAACAAAGCTACCACTATTACCGAACTCTTACTATACAGAATAAATTTGAACATGATTTAGCTTGAATACAAAATTAAGATAGTATAATCCTCGGTTATAAACTCCATATAACTCGTAACGTTTCTTGCACAAACTTAAAGTAACAGGCGACAGAAAGACTAACTGTGACTGACCAAAATCCGCATGTCCAACTATCCGAGAAGGAATAGAAAAATAAAACTCTAAGGTATGAATCTTTAGATAGACTCTAACGTTGTCAGCAAGTTGCAAGTCTTGAAGAAATCTCAACCTCGTAAAATACAGGTCGCTAAACCGATCGGATAACAAACCTTTAAGTGAGTGACAGGATTTCTTTTTTGCGTGTGGATAAAGCTGGGGAAGAATATCGGATCCTTGATGAAGAAGATCGGTGTGTTGTTGCCCACTAAATCCCAGATACCGTCCTCGGTGTAGAATTTGATCGCAAAACCACGTGGATCTCTGCGAACGAAAGAGAACGAAGAATCAATCGATGATCAAGAAAAAACGAACTCACAGGACTAAAGCATTGCTATTAAGGGCATAAAAGGAAGTTTCACAGGGAAGAAATATCTTCCTCTCGTATTTCAGACGCGATTAAGATCGAAAAGACAATGGACTGAACGTTGAAGTTAAAACGCAAGTGAAAAAGAGTGACAAAAGACGTGAAATCGCGCGTGATTCATCGAAAATTGTCGTAGCTATAGCTTCGGAAAAGAAAAGGAACTTTTCCATGATTGGGTAGTCGGCCGATTAATCGCGAGGACGACGCGCGCGTTCGCTTTTTCGCGCGTTTCCGTGTGACTAAGCCGGTTGATTTGTACGCAAGAAACAACGGTTGTTTTGAGCTCCGTTTCCGGCATTTTTGCAACCCATAATTGTCATGAATCGTGCGAAGTCTGAGTTTCCCCTTCACGGCCATTAGTCTCCATTGTCTTGGGACCATTCACGCTTTTGTAAACTACTTTTTCAGGTAATTTACAAGTAACTGTCCGTGAGTAGTACAAGCATCGGTCCATTATGTACGTTCCGTGGTTATTTTTAACTATTCGAGCGCGGATGTTCACGCAATTTTACATTTTTACAAACGTAACTAAACAGGCGGATTCCAAGGAGGAACACGTTTCGTCCGTTAAATATTACAATTTTTTTTTTTATTTTATTTTGGTTATTTTACAATTTGTCCTTATGGACATTTGGTAAAGTGTTATATCTTGTTGGTGAAGAAAAAGAAAATAAAAATAAAAAATAAATATAGCATGTGGGCGGCTACCCCCAGCGGGGTGCCAGCTTCGTTTTTTCTAAGTTATATCTTTTATGAGGTCTATTGGGTGTTTAAATATTACAATGATCGTTATTTTATAAATCTCTGGCAAACGCGCGAGAATGAGCAAGCGATTCCTAGGAGAACAATAGAAATATTTATAAACTTCCGATCTACAAATCTCTGATCTCATCGTTAACGATCGAAATAAATCTTCGCTTCCTTATCTTCGTGTTCTTTCGTTGAGCAAGAATTTTCTGAAGCTCAGTCCCCAGACAGAGAACGACGTGCAGAAATTCTTCCTCCCTTTTAAGAGGCTAATGAAAATAACAAAATTTCTACACGTATGAAATACGAGACGAAGAACGGCGAGCATCTCGCGCGAGCACGTTCGAGCGGAAATGTACACGTTGGCAATTACCTGACAGTATCAGAGGAGCCAGACTCGCCGCCCACGCTGGAAAATCTCACAGCGATAGGAGTACGTTTTCCAATGGAGGAGAAAACCTTTGCCTTACAGTAGTTGGTAATGTCGTGGGTAACTTCGAAATAACCGAATGCACCTGCGACCAAACAAAAAGCAAAAAAGAGATAACGATTGAGTAGTACGGTCGGTTATCCGCGTTACTCCGACGTTCCGAACGTTTTATGGATATTTCCTCTGTGCATATGTAACTTCTTCTACGACTTTTCAGTTTTCGCGCGACCTTCTTATTTTTTCATCTTTTTTCGCCTGTTTTCTCTCGTTGTTCGGATTTTACGATACGAGGCTGCTATCTGGAACTGCAACTCTCGTGAATTGCTTCGTTCCGTTGAAAGATAGAAACGAAGGCAGGGGAATACGACGGTGAGTCAGAAGATGACGATTGTTAAGCAGATGAGATGGTTCGTCAGAATGTTACGTGCCAATTCAGACACCACGATGTGAAAGTTCGTTATGTTCGTTAATATGTCGATGAAAGTCTGTCTTCGAACTGTCTTTCCTGAAATTTCATCAACGACGAGTAAAAATATTGCGACGCTACAAACAATATATATTATAATTATAAAACACTTTCCTACGTTAATTTAGTTTCTTACATTAAGAAGCAAAATGCCGCTGTTATTTAAACATGTCTTGTCTCGTTTATTCCTGGTATTTAAGTCGTTGGTTCTGTAGTATATAGTGTCTCTTAAGTACGCTAAACATAATTGATATTATTTTTGACCTCCTGTCCGCGTCAAAGATTAAATTTACAACGCAAAAGGATTAAGGACAAGATTTTAGAGTTACGTACGTAAGCTTAAGACCTTAAAAAATCAAATTCAAACTTTAACATTGCATTTTACAGATTTTTCACGCTTTATAATTTGAAAAATTCTTCCAATATCTCTGCTACAGTAGATCGCAAAAACAGCTGCTGTATTTTATAGCTCGAAAGCTATAAGGCTATCATATAGCCATAAAATGTATACATAGAACATATATTTCGTTATATTCTTCGGTAGATATCATGCGATATGTTGAAAACGTGACGAGTCAACGTACCAGCTCCTTTCGCGTGCACCACACGCTCCGGAATCCTTTCTCTGGTGAAATGAGACATTTCGTCTAGAAGGACGAAATCTTCAAGCAGAATAGGGCCATTTGGACCAACCGTCAAGCTTGCTTTCTTGTTAGCGATCGGGTTTCCGCTTCCGGTTAGCAATACCTGCTGCTGCTGGTCCTGAAGAAAACAATAAACCGTTGATAAAGAAAGAGCTATAGATTTTTGAAGAACGTTTCATGCTCTTGTTTAAAACTAAAATTCAATTTCTTTCGATACGCTCAACTCGAAACTTATATTTTTTCTATGTGTTGCTTATTTCTATACTTTTGAATTAAATAGTTTGTATGAATTTTATTACCCAGACAAATGTTACGTTATAACGATTTTTAATTTAGATTATTAAGACGAATCGCCTAATTTCATTTGCATCCGAATTAATATATTATTTTTTGATCATAATATAGTTTGATCGATCTTATCTCTAAAAGTGACTCTTTTATTTCGAGAAACTCTCTATTAACATTTAACAGCTTGGTAATAACTTAAATCAACATAATTGAAATTACTATTACGTCAAATGTATTTTATGTGCCACGATGAGTCGTTCTTTCACGGTCAATTAAGTAAATCTGACGTGTCGATGCGAATTATTGTGATGGGATTGCTGTGTTACACGAGAGATTGCGTTTTGTGCAACGCAAGTACTATTCCATAATCAAAGTCAACATTGACTAATCCGTTGTTACGGAATTAACTCGAAACGCCGCGTAGATATGCAACCGGTGAAACTCATCGCATATCGCGAGAACAGTTTCGTTTTGTACGTTGCGCTGTATGCCAAAGTGTTTCCGTGTGTGGTAATTCTACGCAAGTTAAATTTCACTGCCCTTTTGTAATGAAAAATACAAGCTCAGATTCCTTATATGTGCGATATACGTATATCACACAAAGAGAAAAGTAGACACGAGGATTGTAAAAACGAAGCCTCTCGAAGTACGAAATAACAAATGAGCCATCAATAAATAAATTGAGACACAGACTGAGGTTTTTAAACGAACCTTTAACTTCCAATCTTGACTTAGACTTAGACTTAGACTTTGTGTTCCAAGTTGATTCCGAAGCAAACATTTACTCTGTTCTGCGCTACGCTTTATGTTATTTAAGTCCTCTTGGTGCTTTTATTAGCAATAAAATAGAATAACGAAGATATTCGACGTTTAAATAAAATTGGGAATGAAAGAAACCGAAAGTACGAAGAATTTTCGGATAGTAGAATTTTACAAAATTTTAGCAATAGAATCGTGAATTTTTCTGAAAAAATTAAAGAACCAAGAATATACGTAATATATAAAACATGCAAAGTAAAGCGTTTATTGTAACGTTCAGTGGATGAAAGGACCTCTGTTTAGGACGCATCTTTTAGTTATGTCTTTAGAAATATTAATTTGTACAAATGTCTACTAATCATAAAAGATATAACTTAGAAAGAACGAAGCTGGCACCCCGCTGGGGGTAGCCACTCACATGCTATATTTATTTTTATTTTATTTTTTTTTCTTCACCAACAAGATATAACACTTTACCAAATGTCCATAAGGACAAATTGTAAAATAACCAAAATAAAATAAAAAAAAAAAGTCTACTAATAAGATTATATGTTACGACATAATACCTAGAGAAGAGTGGCCTTTAAAAAAAAAGATCAGAAAGATCAAGATTTCTACCTGAGATGCATAGAAAATTGAAAAGTTTACGACTATCTTCTGATATCTGGCGATTAGCAAAAATAATATTATTCGTGCATTACTTCTTACCAAAGGAAATAAATCTCGATATCAATCGGCAATTCATTTGCAAATCTACCGTGAAGGTATAGCGGTAACTTGAAACTGAAAATCGTTACCAAGCCCATCTGTTACCTACGAGTGATCGATATATGTAACTATGTGCCATTTTTCAAAGTTGCAGAGTTGTATCATTTTTTATCGTACACGAACCACGTCCATGACTCACTTCGAAGTCTCGTTATAGTAATTATCGTCGTTCATGCTCGATTCTACGGAATATTTCAATGGTAATTTCTAATTCCATGGAGAATCGCGACTAGCGATTCAATTATCTTGCATGGAATCGTCCGAGTGCATCGAAATAAAAATTAAAAAAAAAAAAACATGCAACTATCGTGCGTTATTCGTTTGTCTAATTAACATACAATAAATACGATCTTTAACAAAGAAAATACAATTGCAACGGAAAGGAAAATAACGTGTTATCTTGAAAGAAGTGATAACCGGTAATTTTCCCGGTAAAAACGAAATAATAGAGAAACTATCTAATATGTTGTCTACCTTATAACGCGTAATTATTGCAAATAGTTGTTGAAACGAAACCTATGTTCTTTATTTTTGAATGATATTTTATGAAATAGGACATTCAAATTAAGTAGTAATTTTTACTAATTGACGCACGTTATTTTTTCTTTCCTCTTTCTCTTTTCCAGAACAAAAAATTAATTTTTTCAGAATAAGAAATATTTCGTCGTAAATAACTTTCTCTCTTCTTCTAGAAAGAGGAATTCTTATCTAAACTGATGTGTTAACCTTCGTCGAACTAAGACAATTTTTCCTTATTTTTTGAAGAATGAAAGATATGTAGCTAATTTTGTTATTCTTAGAAATAAAACATTATGTCATAAGATCAATTTTCCAATTTAAACGAATTAACTTTCCGTTTTGAAAAGTCACGAAATGTAAAGAAAGAAGAAAAATAAGCTATGCTTTAACCTTGGAAACAGTGTTGCATATTAGTAGCTGATACTGGATGATCCACTTAGAAAGTGGAAAAATACCGTATGGTAAATAGAGAATTTGCGCAAGGGACCTTTTATACGATATGACGAGTGTATGAAATAACGTGTTCAGAGGTCAGGCATCGTCTTCAGAATAATTTGTGCAACGAATACAATTTGCAAGAATTAAACTGTAAATGTAGTGTAGATGGAGTAAGATAGTAAAATTCGGGTTTTAATGATCGTATTAGGAATATTCAATAATTTTGTGCAAAGAATGCAATTCGCGGGAATTAAACTGTAAATATAGTATGAATGGAGTAAGATAGTAAAATTCGGATTTTAATGATCGTATTAGGAATATTCAATAATTTTGTGCAAAGAATGCAATTCGCGAGAATTAAACTGTAAATATAGTGTGGATGGAGTAAGATAGTAAAATTCGGGTTTAAATGATTGCATTAGGAGTATTCAATAACAGAAAAGAAAAGGAATTTACAGTACAACACAGAGTTAAAATATTATTTCCATGTGCATCATCTTGAGATTTGGACTTTTAATCTTAATGTTTGAATTATATCGGTACTTTCGATGGTATAATACATTCTTTCAAGCAAAAACTTCAAAAGGTGTTCTGTTCTCACTGAAGCAATATCACGAGAGTAGTTGATTTCAACGAAACAACAGTATCAACTTGATAAGGATTCGCCCAGCTGTTAATTACGCATAGTAAATATGCTCGATCTTCGAATCTTCCACTACAAATATATAATATCGGGAAGAAAGTAATTCTTGGATATTATTATGTTTGTTATATTAAAACGCAACTTGTACGTTTAATATTTGCTCAAAAAATTGAAGAAGATAATACCTCTATCACTTGAGTGGATCGCACACTTGGTCTGAACTGTTTATTTTGACAATTGTTTTACGCGTTTTACCATTGTCAGTTGTCATTAAATTTTAATCGGAATTACATCGTTTTAAGATAATTTCACGCAAAAGAATAAGTGTAAAAGTGAAGTCTACTACTGGAAGGCAAGCAAAATTCTTTTTCTAGAATAAAAATAATAATATTAACGAACATTATTAATCCTTTTTTATTTGATTTGTTACTTTAATATCAACCCCGAATGAATACCTTTTTTATTATAATGATTTGTCTAAGATAAATATCTACTGATACTTAAACAATGCTGCTTTTAGAAATTAAACAGACGCTCATAGCTCACGTACCATCGACTAAATTTCTACCCAAGTAGTTAATGACAATATTTTACTTACTTTGTGTGTGTGTGTGTGTGTGTGTGTGTGTGTGTGTGTGTGTGTGTGTGTGTGTGTGTGTGTGTGTGTGTGTGTGTGTGTGTGTGTGTGTGTGTGTGTGTGTGTGTGTGTGTGTGTGTGTGTGTGTGTGTGTGTGTGTGTGTGTGTGTGTGTGTGTGTGTGTGTGTGTGTGTGTTATTACCTACTTTCTATTTCATAATTCATAACGATGTCGAATAAGTCGATTGCGAAGGGATTCCAACAATTTCATTATCGTTCCACTCTAAACTGTTACGCAACACAAAATGTAGATATTCGACTTATCATGGCACAGAAAAGGAGTTTTCAGATTACGACTGCTCTATGTCAATATAAAATATCATATTCAAATTTATGACGATGTAATCGACAGCGTTCCCCTCTTTTCCACGAAACGAATCGCACAGCTCCTTGGAACCTGGATTACTCCGTCTCATAAATCGCGTGGGAATTTATGTTGCAACTTGTTTCACGGCTGGCATTGTTCCTAAATTAATTTTACGGTGTACCATGAATCAGCGTAGTTTTACGAATGGCGCAAGTCCTTTGAAGAAAGAGAAAGACATGGCAAACACCCTTTAGTGGCTGCTTAATTTATACTACCATTAAATTATGATAAAGCAACGAGTCTTTCAATTGTTTTCTTATCGTATTTTCTCCTTCTCAAACATTATCTTTTCCTCTGTTTGACACTAGAAGCATTAAGATCTCATGAAAATGTTATTATAGCAATATAGAAATAGCTATTATGATATAGGATCGTAAGATTTTCCAACTCAACTATCTTTTTTTATTGCCTAAATCGATATTTTTATAGTGATACGAAACTAATATCACGATACTGTCGTAGTGTAAATAAAATATTATTTTATTGAAAGAAATCGCTATTTTTATAATAATATGAAAATAATATGATGATGTTATCGTAGTATGAAAGAAATTCCAATTTTTATTGGAAATACCAATTTAATTAATTAATTCTGCGAATTTTTCAGTTAGCCGTAAACAATTATTTTCCTAAATCGCGCAACGTATTTCCTATTAAATTCGATTAGTTTATTTATTTACTTATTTCTAAGAATCAAGCTTTTTGGTTCATTTAAAATTTTCAATTAGCAAGTAAAGGATATAGCCGAATAGCAGAAGTTCCCCCAAACCAAATTGATCTGAGTGCGTATCATTCAACACACATCTCGAAGAATACCCTTTCCATTCTGTTGTTACAAGACGAAACGCAATTTGCGGTTTAAGTTTCGTTTCTTTCGTCCTACTTAATGAAAAATGATGAAAACAAGTCAGAGATATTTTGCCTCGTGGCGAACTTGTCTCTGAATTTTTTCAGAATTTTTCAGAATTTTTCAAACGCTGATTTTATATTGAAATAGTGTCGAGTATTGAGTTTATATTTTTACGATGTTACTGTCTCGTTATGGATATTAACGTGTATTTTTTCCAGACTTTTTGAAACGAAGGAACGTGGTTAAAAGAATTAAAAATTGCTATTTGCTTATATTATTGCCTTAGTTATTGACGCGACCATGTTAATATTTTTATGAGTGTAGCATAGTTTTACTGTGATTATTTATGCATAACTTTTTCAGATCGTTCGGAGGAGTGTATCATAGTTAAAAAAGATTGTAAAAATCGATATTTTCTTACGATCTGGATTAATAGATAGCTCTGTTAATTATTCTAATAAAAGAAAAAAAAATAGAATTCTAATTTTCTCATACATTTTCTAATCGGAATATTTTAATCGATTTCGTGACGAACAACATGAACTTTTTTAATATAATAATTCCAGTTTTCTAGAACAATAACATGCCACGTCTCTCGTGTGCCCATCTGATAAACACAGCTACGAAATATCGATCTGTACTGGTATTTTACAGTAAAATGTAAATCTGATTAAAGGGAAAATAAAAATCGAAACACGTTAACATGAATTCTTATCGTTACCTAAAAGAAATGACACCATTCTACCTCAATACAATTCGCTTGAATTAAAAGATTATCGGAGTTTGGTCGCCATATCTCAATAATATTTTCAAATTTAAATGTAAATTTTTAATTATGGAAAAATAGAGTTCATACTTTTATTTGAAATTTGTTCTTAGTCCTTAATTATAAAATGTATAAAATATTAGCGTGGTTTACATATGCAGCTAATTGATTTACCATCTTTTAGAATTCCGAAAAGTTTGCTCGAACTATTTGAATATTTCTTCAATTTTTTGCATTTGTAATGATTTTTTTTTCATGAGATTGATGAATGACCTGGCAGCTTATCGCTTGACAATTACTATGTGTCACTATCAAAAAAATATATATATAATATATATTCTTATCCTTCACAAGTAATTATCAGTAATTATCTTACTTAATTGCCATCGTTCTATTTTCTCCATTTCGTCCACCATCAATCGTATACATATATATACCTAAATATTTGCATACGCAATATAGACATGTACATACTCATAAAATTATTTCTCTTTTATATAAATAGAAGTATTATAATACTAAAAAATATCTCTGTCACTATATCTAACAACATTGTGCTTAATATTACTAGAAATAGCATGACTGGTAGCCTAATATTATTTAACATTTTTAATTTATTATTATTATCCCAGTAACTAATTATTTTATTCGTTTATTATTTATTATTGACTAATTACGTAATATCAAAAAATCTAATACATGTATAAAAAACTTCTACCTATAAATCTTAAGAGTCACAATTGAAATAGATAATCGATAAAACCACTTCATCATCGTTCAAAGATTACATGTTGCAGATAAACTCATAAAATTCTTCACAAATGATGATGATTTCACGTGCGCTATCATGAAGCAAATCTTGTTTATAAATTTTCTAAGATACAATAAAAGAAATCTATAACGATTAGTCAATCGTTGCAAGACGCGTGTGAATTTATTATTGCAACGTTCATGCTGAAACAGGTAATCTATTGAACTTTGCTATTCTAACTTAGTTTCATTTTGATAGTGAAAGATAGCACGCAAACTGTTCGAACAGAGTGAACACATCGAGCGTTTCGAAGAAAAATTATTATTATTGTTCATACTATTGCCTGTTATTGTTATTTTTTTACAGCATTATATATTAGAATGGTAAATAGACAACATTCAGTCCATCTGCTTTTCTAACAAAGAAATAAAAAAATTCAAGAAACAACATAAATCGTATTAAATTTTTGAATTACTAGTGTCGCACTTGAGATTCGCGTCTTTTATTTTTGAATTTCTTGTTTTGTGACAGACGTCGAAAAAAATCAGACACGTGATTGTACAAGTGATTGTAAATTTTTTTTTTAATATTTCTGAAAATAAATCTTAATCTAAGAAAATGGATAAATAGGTCAACAAATATTTATGTTCAGTTGAAAGACACAGTTGATTGAATATTGCAATCTGGTAAGTTATCATTAGCAGATTAATTTGAGTTATCTTTTACGTTAAAAATTGCTATGTTGATATAGTACTGAAACTGCTTATTTCGCTATATATATATAGTATGACATACACTTATAGAAATGTGATTTATATAACACGAATTTAAAATGGAGTGGGGGTAAATTTATAAGTCTAGCCATTTATTAAACGCGTGACAACCGCTATAATATAGATTAAGAAGTACAACTTAAATTTGTAATGCGTATAAAAATTTTGCATTATTTTTTAATTAATCTTTATATGAATAACGTTTCCTAGATACCATCGAAACGATCAAAAATTGAAGATCTTCGATACTTTTTAATGAATTATTTCAATAAACTCTCCTAATTGAATAACCTTTTCGTATTATCAGAAAATTACGTCGTCGTCGTACGTGTATCGACTATGATAAAAATCTATTCAGCCTTCTGACTCAAACTATATAAATGAAGAATGTGCGTACTATCAAATATATTACGTCACACAGAACCTTACGTTGTCATACGTCTACATTGAGGATAGAGTGTTTCACAGGCAAGATGATGTCATTCACATGAAATCAAATTTCCCTACTTCGGTAACTCATGGTAAGTTCATGGCAATTCGTGATCATTCGGAATGATCGTTTCAAGCAAGGTTGTGTACGATCAATGATGAAATACTAGGACCTAGGAAAAGATCTCGTTATATTGTTGCAGCGATGATTCAAAGAAAATTTAATATCAGCGTCTGTCTATGAATATTAGCTTCTTTTAGACTAACAGGTTTTACCATGTTAGTAAGAGTTTCTTAAACTCTCATTCCTCCGCCATTATGTTTGTTTTTCGAGAGAGCTTTGATTCAGAGTACGAAACAAAAAATTGAATTGTAAAGAATAATATTTAGAGCGTAAATATTTATGCAAATTTGTGTTTTCATCCAAATAGAAATTTGGCTTACCCTCTGAGTATTACAACGAGCACTTTACTTTAGATACCTTGCATATCTTTGCATATCATGTACCTTTTGTACATCTTCGCGCATTTTCACTTCCCACGACTTTAAAAATGTCCCTAACTCTATCAAGCTGCATTGCTTATTCTTACACATGCAAAACATTGCACTTTAATAAATTATTAATAAAGAACACGAAAGAAGATGTTCGTTTTCAATAAAACTGGTATCTCGAATTTTAGTGCCTTACGTGTTCTTTACAAAACGATCTGAAACATTGTGTTCCTATTATTAATGATCAAATAAAAAGCAATTTTCCTCGCAGGTTAAACGAAGATTCAATACTGGAAGAATCATTGACTAAATACTACAAATTTTTCATTGAAACCTCGTTAATCAACGATTACAGCAACGTATCGTCGAATAGTCAAATAAACTTCGTCTGATGGAATTTTAAACTTCAAGCAAATCTATTGAAAATTATTGGTTCAAGGGCGACGATCATGTAACTTCAACGATCTTTGCAGATTGCTCCATGAATGTCCGTGAATGTTTCATGCACACTTTGACCTATCGAACTTGAACGTTTTTGATAAGAAAAGAGTCATATATATTAGCGTAATTATTTAAAAAAAAACGATAGCACGATGTACTTTATTATTCCGATTTCTGATACAAAACGTAGAAATGGAAACTACTCGATGAATAAGAAGTCATCCTTACGCAAGATTATATACGAATCATCGTTACCATGAGTCGTCAAATGAACAAGGTGGAGCGATAATCAGAATCACCCTCTGCCCGATTGTACAACGATTACCACCCAATCCTATATAGTATCGACATAACGAACGAATTATGTGCAACATGTTGATCAAATGGAAATATAACATTCAATTTTATAATTAATATTTATACTCGCCTGTACTCGTAATGTACTAACAGGAGAAACGCTAAAATCAAACATTGGGGTGAGAATATTTATAATTATAATTAAAATCACTTGAACTTAAAATAGTACAAGTGATAAAGTCTTTAATTTGAAGAAAACTTTAAGAAAAATTTCAATTTTTAGCTAGTAAGAAATTAGAACTTTTAAAACAAATTACTGAACGCTGTGATTTTGGTTTTTCGAAACGTATTTGTATGCGCTTGTATATTGGGGTAACGTTTCGTAGATGTTGCAGTAGTCTATAATAATCTTTTATTATTATTATTATTTGGAAAAATAAATCTATTTATTAATAAATTGCTACACAACTTTTATTACAAAATATCCTAATGACGACTATAAGTGATAACCATATCTGCAATAGACTAAAGAAATTCTATAATATCGCAAATATTTCAATAAGTATACTTTTCGTCGAGACGTTGCAGAATTTTTATGGTGATAATGATATTTACTTAAAAACGCAACTTGACTTGCTCTGTTAGAAAGAATAATCCTTGAACCGATTGCTCAAAGTTCATGTTACCCACTATCATTATCATTACTTTTTACCAACATTATTAGTCAACTCGACGCATTACAATTTTTAAAAAAGCTTTACCTTCGAACGATATTAATTTACCTTCGAACTTTGATTTGTCATTGCAACAGAACGAATTCATTAAAATTCGAATAGCTCACCTACCAAACTACAGATAAATACTGTAGCTATTTTTATATCTGTCACATCGATCAAAGTCTGTTCCATGGTAACGTCGATCCGTAGTGACAGATAAACTAAACTAACAAAATATGTTTAACAATAACCATACAACTGCAATAACACGTTACATAAAATAATCTCTACGATATTTACATTCAAATGTCCAAATGCGAAACATTAATTAATACAGCGATTTCCAGAGACAAACATAGGAAATGAATTACTTCATACTGCTCTTGGATATCTATTTCCTCAAACTTTAACCATGTAAAGTTCGTTTCCTGAATGATTCTACATCATTGTATTCAGATTTCATACATTTATGAAAAATAATGTATGGCGCAAAAAATAATATTCCAAATATATAAGATATCCAAAGTAAAATACTTGTAAGTAATAAGTAAGTAAACAATAAGCAAGTAAATAAGTTTAAACTCTATTTTTCTCGATAAGTTCATAGAAATATGAGATTGCATAAATATCTATAGTGTAGTTATATCCTTGATGTTACTACGACCACGCATGATTTACCTCTACATTTTTCTTGTATTCGGTCAGCTGTTCGGCAGCCGGGCCTCTATTGTTGGACATTTTGTCGTCTTCTGTCTCTTTCTTGCAACAGTATCTTCTAAATAATAGTCGATGAAATGCCAGCGTATTATTCGATATCTTCTTCGAGAGGAATACGTTCTTCTGCGTGCCGCGTGCCGAACAATAACTGATCAGTGGAAATGACAACGGTCTTTTATCATCCAGGACGCCCGAGTTGTGATCGAGCGCCAATGCGGCGTTACGAGTCAACACTCGACTCAACGAGATCGCCCGAATCACCGGGATAAGGCTCGAACCGATCTTCGGCATTCTTCGGCACGGTACGTCGTGCGCAAATTGCCTTCCTGCCCCGCGTTGACGAATCTATGTATAGGCGCTTGCTCTCTGGTTTTTTGTTCTCTTTGCAACCGGTGTTAAGAAATCGACAAAGCTTGGAAAAGAACTGAAAGTTTCCACAAATGGATAATTTAAAGCAAACAAAAACCATTGTGTTCGTAATGCCCGAGAAATTTGTTGAGATCATTCGATATCATTGCGTGCTTTGTCCATTATAATCCGATTATTTTTAACATAGATTGGAAAAATGTTAGAACGTTTATCGAAACTTTTTATAGATATGTATATTATCTATGTTACACCAAATATTCTGAAATTTCATTAGTCACGATTATATTGCTAAAATTGCAGAACTATACACATATAGAGGTTATAAGATATTGCACCGATCTATTTATCTATATCACGAAATAGTATATGTATATCAAGTATATTTCCAGGATATTTTTGTTGTATTAGCAGAATATTTTTAATGATTTTAATCCATTAAAGACCGAACAATATTTACCATAATGTTTGTGACTGTATGTAGAGGAAACGGTGACAAAATAATATCAAGCGAATCCTTTGAATTCCCTTTCATGACCACGATGTTAAAAAACAGAATTCGATAGTATAGATTGATATGAAAAAATATTGCAAACGAGATGGTACGTTAACATAGCGTTAAATAGAAGTGGTTAAATAGAAATGAAAGATGGCGGATGATACATTTGATTTAGTTAAAAATGAAGAAGCTGTTAAAAAAGACGTAAATTAGTCGGACTTAAATTTCAGTTGCAAGAGTCATTATTTATCAATTTAAAAAAACTTGGGTAATTTATATAATTTGATCCAAATTCTCGTACATTTTTATCCAAATTAATAATATTCGTCTAATATTTCCACAATTGTGTAACACTTGCTATAATAATTTTTTGAAAATTTGCTCGTAAAACTACCCAGATATCTGACTATTGTATTCCTCATCTATTTATTAAGAAAAATGACGATTCTATTGTTATCGTGTATCTTTCGAGCTGAAATTCCTTTGTTGATATAGAAAACTGACATCGAGAAAAATATTTATCTTAATAATTGTCAAGTAGGCACATTATATGCTTCAATTTAAAAAAGGAAAACTGAGATTTCTGATATTATTTGCTATTGAGTGATATCAACGTAGAATACGTTATAGCACAATAAAGAGGTTCCTTCGCGTCTCAAAATTTTACTCATTAAAAGTTTGGGGTTAGGGGTTAGTTTGGACGCAAACTAACTACATTAACTTTCTTCACAAAAAAGATCAAACAAAACAAAATTACAATTTTTATAACAAAAGTAATTCTTTTTCAATTGAAAAATTCAAATAAAATTTTAAATTTAAATCTAAGACAAACGATTCCGATTTTTTATATCCAGGGGGATATAAATAAATAGAACTTCCACTCTTGGCGAAGAATCCAAGAGTTTGGCTATTGTTGTAACCAAGTTGCTCAAAGTTCGGTGAAAAACTAACTAAACAATCTTGCGTAAGATAAGAGAAAATATAAGCTGCTATTTAAAAAAGGGAAAATATGTGTTCCACGAGTTTGGTTGGTGAAATAAGGTTGAAATAAGGTTGGTTGCTACGGTCTTTGCACATCTTAGTTTCCATCGTTTTTAACTTAAGAATTGTTGCCCCTATCTTCCAGATTCAATTAGCAAGTAAGCCCTTCGTATAAAAGACAAATAGTAAGATAGCTCGTATTAATTATTAGACTGCGGATATTTATGCATTTATAGGAATTTAAAAGTGCAACAAAAATGCACAGGATGTATATAATATGCGAAATTATACAAACCCCGCATACTATATGCCTACATATTGATGAATGAATTGATAGAATTTGATGACAAAATCATAGTCATGTGCCGCTACGTTTGGCGGTCGTTTTGCAAACAAAACCTGTTTAATAGTAGATTCAGTAGTAATAGTAGTAATCAAATAGTAAATTCACGTTAGAAATCGAGCAGATCCTGCTAACCTAACCTAACGTCGAATTGATGGCCGAAATAATGCAGTATCTGCGCAACGTAATCGGCCGGCAGAAAGACAGCAGATGAATGATTCTGTTATTTTGAACACCATACAGACTTTACAGACTTTGCTCGATTTCCACTACCATCAATTGTTAGGTTAACGAACAGAATTTATTCGATTTCTGCGATCAATCTGCCCCAGCAGATTTTGTGACATTTCTGCTGACAGTCTAGAAACATATAACACGAATATAACGGATCCTGTATCAAATCTACAGGCTTTTTGTACATAAAGGTTAATAAGAAGTATCCGACAAAATCTGCTAAAGTAGATTTAGCTATCTGATTAAATAACCGCAATCTATTTTTAATTACTATACTGTACTAGAGATTTTCCACAAAATTTTCGTGCAATCTTATCGAATTGTTTTACATTATTGTTGTTACTTGTATAAATGATAATAATACCGCAAGAATAGTATTTTGAAATAACAAGAATTTAATCCTTTTTAACAAGAACAATAAATTTAATCCTATCTAAACGAGGTACTCGATGTATTGAAACTAGCTTCTACTATGCAAAATATACCTTTGGTATAACTGATACGATAACGAATATACGGAAAGATTTTATAATTGTTAAGCCCATTTCACTTAAATTGTTCTAAAGAAATATAATTATAGAGCGAAAAAATTACTTTTTTACAATATTGCTTATCCTTCAAAACCTGGTATTTATTTTACTGTCAAACGCGAAATTATATACTATGCAAAATTTAGTATAGATATGATCGTGTGTATACACAATAATTTGATAATAATTGGTAAAATAATTGCACCTAAATTATGTTAAAAGGCATAATACAGAACAAAGAAAATGTTTTTTGCAGTTTTGCCCATCTTTCAAAGTCTACTGTTTACGTTACTTTCAAACGCGAAATTGTCTAATTGCTTTGAACAATGCAGTTAGAATGATTGCATAAAAATCGAAGTGATGAGTCACGGGAATGGATACCTTCACAAAAATTATAGAAATTCATAAAAACAAAAAAATGACTTAATACGAGTATGAAATCAAACCCTGATTTCTATACTGACCGAATATTTTCTATTATTTTCTATTTCGCATTGTATTCGCGTCAAGATTCTATGATAAAAAAAACCGCTGATATTCCTTAAAAAATAAAGTGTTTAATAAATTTACATTTATTAATTGATGATCTATTTACAATAGGTGTCTATTGTTTATCTTCATATCGATAAATAGGTCATATAAATCTTTTGAAGTAATAAAAGATGTTACTTAGTGCTCAATTATTTTTATCTATTTATATAACTATTTCCAGATAGTTAATAAAAAAGAAATAGTAAAAGAACGATACTACTTAAGACTAAAAAAATAAGGTCAAAGTTTTAAAAAGCATCCGACAGACACTCGCTGATGATAACTTGATCATAATGGGATAAATGGTCATCGAACGATAAAACGATACTCTTAATTAAAATCTTTTACGAATTAAAAGATACTTGCATAAAATAAATAAACACTGGTCAAATGATCTTAGTGGGAAAAATTTAGCCAGAAAATGGAAAGCATTGTGTTTCATTGTTCAAAAGAAATAACTCACCGATTTTTAAAAATCATATATTTTCCAAAATCACTCACGCTAATTATTATTTCATAACATTAAACGTCAAGCATTAAGATCGCTTCTTCAATCGCTTTTGTCAATTCATACAATAAATTATTCATTCGTTGATATTAATTGATAGTATATGAAAAATGATTTACCGTAGTGATAATGATGCTAAATTAGCATGTATAATATATTTCAAGATAATTCCTATCGCAAATATGCTATTAAGTATGGTAATGCAACATCTAGATATAGCATTGTGACGCATAATACATTAAGAATGGCACAAGTACTATTTTCATCATACCTTCGTTCCACAAACATCGATTTGAACAAGTCATTTTCTCGTACCTGCTTTGCTAACCCAGTCTCGTTGTCCGGCCAGTATCATCGAAACCAGCGAAACTTTACAGGAACTGTTTATTACTACACTTCATGCATGTAAAGTTTCAGGTCGCTGGTTAGGATTCGGACGGCAACGCAAATGAAGTTAGCAAACCGTACTCCAACTTCGCCCCGTATAAATAGTCATTGCGATTATTTGGAAAACAATCAGATGTTGTCCCTACAAGTTAGTCTATGTAAATATTCGAAGAAATAATTCAAACTTAGAAACATCGGGATGTGCTTTCTTGTATAGCTCTGTTACACAATTGCCATAAATCAAAAACAATTCTTGGTTAGAGAATACGTACATACTTATAAAGTTAACCAAATATTGCAGCTTAAAACTTTAAGCTAACATTTAAACAATTGGATGCAACTGAATTCATAAGTTGAAACTTACTTTATTTGCAGTCAGCTGAATATGATTAGTTTCTGGATTGTTTTGTGTAACTTGAAAAAATGAAAAGTACTAGTCAAAAGCTAATTTTAATTTCTATTAAGAAAATTTTTCGATTAATTTCCATATTAATCTCTAGTATGATAGAAAGTATGTGGGTAGATATCCAAGTATGTACATATAAATAAATGCGATCATACTTTGAATAAATGCTTAATTGCTATTGAAGATCAAACATATTTTCGTTTGAATTATTTGTTCTTTTACTAAACATACCACACAGGAATAAATTTTTTAGAAGCAGTTTTCAAAGGAACCTTTGTACATCTTCTTCATAGAAAAACATCTTCCGGAACAAAATTCAAAGATTACAGAAACTGTAACGAAGAATAGTTCTATAATTAATATTTCAAAAGAAATATCGTATGCTTATGCTAAGAGAAGCAAATCGAGACGTGTTGTTTCGCAACTTTCTTTATTAACGCCATTGCAGCTTCATCAGAGCCAGGTACAGTTCCGAGCTCGACACCGAAAGCGAGCTCACACACAATAATGCGCAGCCCTTATACATTGTACACATCTTGAATTTCACTGTTCGTCGCTTATAACACAGAAATTTACAAAAATTCTCATAAGCCCGAGTATTATGGCGACTTTTTCCAAGTCTCAATTGCATGTAGGTGTTGTACTACACTGTGTTCGGGTTGCTATACATTAGTTAGGATACGCAACTTTTAAATCGTCTCTCGCTTGAAATCGTACAAAGGATACAATAAAATCGTTCCTCGTCTTTGGTAATGTTATAGGGAGGGAGTAATATTGACGAAAAATAAAATTACAGCGACCGATGAGAGATTAAATATATGATTTCATTTGTGTGTTTATCTGTGTGTGTATAGATTTACCAGAATCGCATTTGTTTCGTTTATGGACAAAAACTTAAATTACATGCTACGTAAAACACTATACAAATATCTCACAATAGTTTATGTACACATAAATTCATAAAAACGCTCTTTAGAGACCGTCTTGTAAGATAGAAGAAAAATAGGCGCGATCGAACGCGATGATATTAGAGAAGAGTTAGTAGCAGAACATAAAAAATATATTATATTCCATGTATACGTATATATATATATATTTTTTTAAGCGAATCAAATCACTTAAGTTTGGAAAATAATATACTCTCTAACGAAAAGAATGTACAATAATAGATTATGCCTAAGACTATTTGAATCAGTTGCACCTCTCATCCCTGCAAATGAACATTGTACAATGGTTGTTATCTAACTTCCATGTAATAATCCTGATTTTTATTGCAGCTAAGTAGCAAATATCACGGCAGCTTTGAAAATCATTATTCCATATCTTTATCCGTTATCACATTTATTGGCGGAAACGTAACGCTATACCTTCTACGTTCCTCAATCAACACTGAATCCAAGCATTCTTAAAACTTCTTATATGTATACGCAAGTACCTAGTTCTTAGATACGTGCCTCGTTCAACGACGCACAAAGAAGACATGCATAATCAAGAAAAAAGAAGTTCCGTTACAAATTACGTTATCAATACGTAACATCGAATTAGTATTCCGATAAAATATTTTTAAAGGACGTTTTTAAAGTTTAAAGCTAAGGATTATAAGCATTGCGTTAAGATATTCTACTTATCTCTCAATTTTAAAAAATTCCCCAATGAATACCCCATATCTAAAAAGTTAATCTTTTGTCAATGTTACTTAACACGATATTCTAAAGGAAAGAAAATTTTCTGTTTAGAAATTACCAACCGTAATGAAATATTGCAAATGATTCTTAATACTCTCAGAAATTGTACATTATCTCCTCCTTTTCTTTCGCTGTTATGCGTATTTGTTTGCGTACTTCGCTACAATCGTTATATAAGTATAATTAAATAGATGCGGCATTCGGTTGACCAAATGATAAGTCTAATTTATCGATTCCACGACAACATATCACGAGAACCGTTTAAACGCCTTGATTTATCTATAGAAATTCAAGCTGAACCATACACCAGGATCAACATACTTCCAAAATTTCTAGGCTAGCCATTCATTGGCACTGGTAAAGGACATTGCACTTGCCATACGATTAGATGACTTTGTTCTCCATGTTCTTCAGCATTTGCAGCAACAGCACTGTTAGATCGTTCCATAGTATCTTCAGTGTCTTCTCCATCACCTGAACAAAATAATTCACAATTACTTGATAAGTGATTAAACAAAAATACACAGTAAAAATAAATAAAAAGTGCGATTATCAGTTGTCTTTTGTACAATACGATGCATGTCAGCTGGAAATGCCCAACCCCCAGAGAATGAAAGAAGCAGGACAATTGTATGGTGTACAATTGCTTGAGAAACGGAGGTGCAGACACAGCTTTTCTATTAATGAAAATTATTGTAAGAATAGTTTGTGCTATACAAAAGCTAATAACTTTTCATTGACTGCTCTTATTTTTCAATCCAGAGCAACAATTATAATGAGAACACTTGTACATAAACACCTATACATCTTAATGCCGATATTTTCATAAAGAAATGAGAATAATTATTTCAATGTCAGGTTAGAAATGTATCTAACTACTAGCCAATTTGTTAGTTTAGAATTTCATTACACCGTGCACAAAACATACTCTCGTTAGTTAGTATAATTTTCGTTGGTAAATAACACAAACGATATATCCACTCAATCAAGCAGTTATGTAAATCGAATAAAGATCCATCAACCGCTTTTCATTTTTCTCTGGGGGCATACCTGACCAACTGCCATACAATCAGATGAGTCGCCACGTCACTCTCGTCTTCCGCCTCATCTGCTGCAAGTGTTATAATTGTATAAAACAACATCTTGATTATGTTTTTATATACCCAATGAATTTAATTTTTTGTGCTTATAAGGGCAACCAAATAATTTGTTAAAAACACAATATTGAAATTATAAATATTACTCACCAACTCTGAAATCTATATAGCCTTCGCCACCTGAAAGAACAAGCATTGCCGGTTGAGTACCATCTGACACAGCACTTTGACCGCCATGACCTACAATATAAATTCGATATTGTAATATATTAATTTATTTCTAAAAATTAATAGTAACCAATCAATTATAAATGAACATACCAGGCACTGCAACAAACATTTTTACTGCATCTCTATGTCCATGAAAGCTAAGTTGAGCATGAGCCATACTGCAATAAGGTATGTAACTACCGGGCGTAACACCACGATCCGAGGCAAAAATTCTGATACCAACGCCCGGTGCATCACTTTTAGCATTTCCTACTTGAACTCTGGATACTGCCATTGATCCACCAGCACCTGTTTTACATACATCTTTTATTCATAAACATTTTATTGTCATAGACATTAACATTTAGTTTATTATTAACTTCTATAACAATATAATTAATTCTTTGAACTTACTTTCAGATAAAGGAACGGAAATTATTACTCCGTTTCCTGTGCCGATCCACAGCCTGTTGGAGGAAATGAGTAACGCGGTAATTCTTACAAATGAGAAACCAAGTTTTCCGGTTCCAAGCATTTTGCTAACGTAAGGTTCAATATCAACATCCTGAAGATGTTGATAAGTGTGAGCATGATAGAGTCTTAGTGTTGAATCTAATCTAATGCTGACCCACACTCCTTCACCCAGCCAAGCTAATTGTCTCACTTGCGACTCTCGCCGTGGATGAGCATCCACAGTGCACTGAAAGTTTAAATTATAAAAATGTCCTTAATATGTTAACACAGTTTACTACATATTAAAATTTTGAAAATATAGATAAGTATAACGTATATACCTCAACAGTCATTAAAACTGGATCTATTACATGAATTTTATTTCTATATCCGCACCATACCGTTTTACCACTAACGGCGGTCATACACCTAATTGAGTGTTGTGGACTACCCAAAGTAATCACATGGTACTGAGACAAATCCCATTGCCCGTCTGGACCTCTTCGAAATAATGTAACAGTTCCGTCGGCAAGAGCAACAAGAACTCGTCCTTGTACATGTCTAAAAGGAAATATATATATATCACATATGTATTGTAAATTAAAATACAACAATGATTTAATGTGTAGTAAAAGTTACATACACGATAGCCAGTGCAGCATCCTTCAATTTGACTGAATGCAAACAAACTGACCATTTAGCAACAGCTGAATGAACGAACACCGTACCATTCTGAGCTCCAAGCCACATTGTCGGTTGTATTGAAGACATTTTTTCTATAGGTGCATCTTCCTCAACTTTATTTTCTTTCTCCTCAGTTTTATCTTCTTTTTCATCCAGTTGTGAGTTTGATGCCTCAAAATTAGCCTTCACAAAGTATACCTTCCCTAAATTTATTGTTTCGCTATCTACATTTTCCGAACTTTGTGGTTCAGTAGTAATACTTTGATTAACATCATCCGATTTTTTAACATTTTCATTATTTTGTTCTTCTGATACATTTTCAGATTCATTTTTGTTTTTTTCCACCGAGGCTTGAATTTCCTGTTTATTTTTTTGAGTGTTCTGTTCAGTATTTGAAGTCGTATTTACTTCGTGATTATCGTTCTCATTCACTCCATTAGCAGTTCGAACTGGATCTTCGTTCATAGCTTGAGTGTAATCACTCTCTTTGGCTCCAGGTACACTTGCAATGCAAAGTAAATGTCCTTGACAAACGCTAAAGACTTCCAAAATATCCGCTGGATTGTTAGCATCTATCACAGTAACTTTTGACATCTTCTGAGTCGATGTGCAGATCCACACCAATGAGCTAAGATGTTGTTCTAATTGTTCTGCCTCGACCCTTTGATTTTCATTCTCTTGAAGCTCCTTATCCAAATGTTCAACAGCATCTTCCACTTCATTTTTTGTATTCGTACTTACTTCTTGAGCTTCAGCAGCATAAAACACACTTCCTCCAACCATACAACCGCCATCTCGTGTTTTACCACCACTTAGGTTTACACCAGCACCACACCATATCTAAATAATAAAAGACAAAATAGAATATAGCACAAACTATGTGTTTAGATCTGATTACACAAAAACAATTACACATATTTTATATATTAATAACAGATAAATGCACCTTCATGCCAGGTTCAGATTCCTGTAAAGGTCTGCAATAAACTGGAACAGGAACGGGTTGTCTAACTGGAGCACTTGGTTTTCCAGGTAAACTCCAACCATAAGCATGTAATCGCCCATCCTCTTTCCTAACATGTGCACGAACTTGACGATATTGCTCTCTTCGTTCATTTGCACGTCTTGCTACGAGTTTCTCAGAAGATCTGTAAGAATGTATCAAAAGAACATTAATTATTTATGATTATTTTTGTAATACACATGATCAAGACAGAATTTTGAATTATAAAGTTAGTAGATTTACTGAATGCTGTTATTTGTTCAACCATATATTCCTATGAAGACTCTCTTGATCACAGAACACTTTCTTGAATTCGAATGAAGCTTTAATCCAATCGTTCTTTCCATCATCTTGTATAACAATGTTCAGGTTCGTTATTTATACAATAAGATTTATATATATATATATATATATCCACGTGTAGAAGCGAAATGTTAGACATAGAGCAGAACAGATTTACCTGCTGGCCAATAAGCACCCCACCGAAAACCAGAATAACCAGGTATCTCTTGACAACGCCATGAAGGACAGGCAAGGACGAAACCCGAACGAAAAATCAAAGCGCAGAGCAAGAGTGAAATAAAAGCCAAGTTTATAACATAGTCAAAACTTCATTTATTTATTGATCAATAATGATCATATATTATCTTTCTTTTAAAAATGTACAAACTTTTATTTACAAAACTATTGCTTTTCCAGCACGACTTTGCAAAGATAACAGACAATTTACTTTGTTAAATAAGTCAGTACTATTCTGAAATAGTAAATGGTAGATTGATTTATATAATAGGTATATGTAAGCAATTTTCCGTTTCAGTACAGACGATTATTTATAACTTTATTAATATTACGAGAAATAGATAGATGTATTAATGAGAATAAGATTATCAAAAGGGATCTGTATGCCACGGACCATAATCCTCAGTCCTTCAATACTTTATACTGCGCATAGAATATACACCCACAATTTTTTTTCATAAAAAATGGCAGGTAAGAGGAAAATCGTAATGACAATTTGTTAAAAACCATCACATTTGCAAATTTCTCAGGCAACAAATTATTTAGAAATGACTCACATTTCTTAAGAATGATCAAGAGTAATTGAGAGTCGTGACAAAAGATTATGGATCCCAACTGACCAAAGAGGACTCTAATCTGGAAAGATGATATCGATTCAACAAAAAAAAAAGTTATAAGTCAAGATATCGAAATTCTACCCCACCAAGAGAAAAAATCTCTTGTTGTTGCAATAGCTTTGGTAAAAATATTAAAGTAAACTTTACATATAAAGTTTATATAGTGATTGTGTATATCTCTCTGTAAAAATTTTCGTTGTAAAAACAATCACAGTTATTAAAATTGTAGTTAGAAGAGGGCGTGATGGTAAAAGAAACAAATCTCTATATGAAAGATAGAGAATAATTTGTCAGACTTCAGTGTCAAATTGTTATAATATCTAAGTGCGTGTATAGAATTTGATTGATTTCTCACATGGTGTCTCCCTGGTCGAAAAACTCATGGCGACCTTTCAACGTACGTCTACGCATGGTATCCAGAGGTGGTGCTGGGACAACTTGATTGGTTGGTGCACTATACCTCATATGAGGTAATGTGTGTGGTCCACGAACTAAGGCTCCTCGATCCGCAGGTCCTGTGAAGAGACTACTAAAACTACAAACAAGACAAAAGAAAGTAATAAATTGTTATCACATTCGATATTTCAGTTTCTTTCTATGTGAAATGATACTAACAACTTCCATACAGATACTTTTCCACTTGATATACTAGAAGGATCAGTCTTTGTTGCTCTTATCATCTCTGTCCATCTAACTGCTTCTTGAAGTTCCATGAAACGTTCCTTATATTGATTTCTCTCCATAAGCACCCTAGCCATCTCAACTCTGGTAAACCTCTTCCTCTGTGCTAATGATACATCTTCTTCATCGTCGCTCTTGGCTGCTTTTGTTGCTGCTTCTGCCTCTTCCTTAACTTTTTTCAATTCTTCTTCAAGAGTAGCGACCTTCTGCCGTAAACGTTCTTTAGTTTGTTGCAAACCCCGAATTTCTTCGCGTAATATTTCTTGTTCACTGAGAAACATATTTACTTATGTATATATTGCATATTTACAAAATAACACTTATTTATTGTATCACCTCAAAAACGAGATTTTACCTTGTGAGTTCATCTACTTTCACGATTAAATCGTCTTTTACAATGTTAAGCGCATTTCTGAAAAATAAATATGATATATAAAATGTTATAATAAATATACTACAATATTATTATAAAATATATAAGAGTACTCACTTTGTAGCTAGCAATTCATTGTTTTCCATAATAAGGTTCTCCACTTCTTTTCCCATCCCTAATAAAATATTATTTTTCATAATTAATACAACAAAACATAAATGCTTTCATTGCTAGCAATACATATATTAATATATCTTACCAAAGAAGTTGTCATTGACTGCATACGAGGTTATTTATATCATGCGATTATTAGTCAAAATATGACCACAGCCAGCAGAAGTAAGGAGGTAAGCAATGAAATATAAAATCACATTAGTACATACTTTTCCATATAATTCAAACAGAAAACTTGTAATTTCTAAAGGAAGGACAGTGCTAGAAAATAGTTAATTTTGAACAACGAATAATATTAACAAATATTTTACAACACCAATCTAAAGTTAACTATTTTTTACTACTATCCTTTTTATATAATTGTTACTATTTATGTGATCTAGATAGTATTGTAAAATTTTTATTTCATTAATATTTTATAATTATAATTTTAATATTAACCCTCAGAGTTCCAAAGAATTAAGTGTAAGACCTAATTGTTAACTTAAGAATTTGGCATGCAATATTGATTTTATTTGGATATTTATTTTATCAATATTAGTATATAGGAAAGTTGAGCATGCTTGATTAATATAAAACGAATATTGTACTATTCAATTCGTCAATGACTATATTCATCGTAATGTACGTTTCTTCTTAGTTTTGCATATGAGAGAATGAATTTGAGAACTCAAAGGATTAACAAATAAGTAATGATATTTGTATAAACGTTTGGTTATTTTATGAAACATACCCGACGAGGCATATTCCCCAGGATGTACCCAACTACCTAAGATTTTAAGGACAAGGACAGTATTAGTTATAAAACTCTAAAATTATATCAAACATTAAACTGTTTAACAACAGTTACCAGTAATATCTGCTCCTTCATCCATTTCACCTAATGCATCAGCATCTTGAAAACTGAGTTCCTGGTACAATGTGTTACCACTTCGTTGTTCTCTCTCTGTTCTGCTTCTTCCACCAGGAGTAGCTAACTTTTCTACAGTCGGTGATGTCGGTGTAACCAAAGGTGGAGGTATTTCAGTTTCTGGACTCTCATCTACAAATTAAAAAATAAAAGTAGGAACATAATATTACAGAACGAAATTTTCGCAGAAGGAAAACAACATACGTCTAGAAATTGCAGTTGTTTTGTTTGCTTGTACTGGTTTATCTGTTAATTGACTTTTATCAGATGTTTCAATAGCAGCTTCGCTGCTACTGTCCAACATTTCAGTTCTTAAATTAGCAACAACATTTGGTGGACTTTCTTGGTCAACATCTTCTGCATTTATGCTAGCTTCTAAGCTCTGAAATCCATAACTCAATGGTCCAGAACTTCGAGACATGTGAGTTAAACCAAGAGATGGTAAACGAGATGGACCACGGCCACTAGATGAATTTTCTAATCTCTCTGTGCTTCCAACTAACATCTTTGTCCTTTCCATATAATCTACATGCGTTTTAAATAGTTCTGTATATCTCTCATGCAGTCGAGTATATTCACGCTTCAATTCAGCTTCTTTTTCTTCAAGACGAACAACTAAAAAATGATGAAAATGATATTCCATGTCTGCCTTAACAATTTTATTATAAGGATTGTAGTATATTACAGAACACTCTCTAGATTTTACTAGAAACATACAATATGTCCAATTTAAATGTATGTTATTATTTTCGTAATTATTAAAAAATTTTTCGTATTTTTAATAGTTAGAAAAATAATGGTATATATACATTTAAACGAGATATACTATATACAACATAAAAGTAAATCATATGTTAAATACCTCATAACAATAAATAAAGCACTTAATAATAAAACAAACTTTTAGAAGTATACATGCAAATACTTGAAGTCCCACAGATACATGTTTATACTATTAATCAATTAGATAAAAATAAAACAAAAACTTTCTACTCTACTGTAGAGGGATATTCTGTGAAGGGATGAACTGAGAGAGCCATTAGCAATTGTACCGTGATCATGTGAATTCTTTGTTTTCAATTCCAGCATTCTTACAATTGATTCCAAACTATCAATTTTTGATAAAAGTTCTTTTCTCTCATCTTCTGCTACATCTTCAAGCTCCAGCAATTTCTAATCAAAGTCATAAAGGTTACTTTTTCTCAAAGAATGTTGTATATAATTCTAAGTGAAACATCAAGATTAGAAAGCATTACAAAAATTTGAATTATACCTGATCAGATGTTTTTCTTAATTGTTTTTCCCTTTCATATTGTGTAACAAGTTGTTCATTGTCTTCTCTTAATAACTCTAATTCAACTTCACGCTCTTGGTTTTCGGTATAAGATATGTCTAGACATTCTAGGACATTGACTAGGAGGGGCATTAGGTCCTTGACCACATCTTCGTCATAACGTGCTATCATTTTTTCAAATTCTTGATAAATACTACCAGCCAGAGATTGTACTTTCTCTGACATGACCACATGACTATCCTCATGGGTCCCATATACAGTTTCTTGATCCATCTCTATTTGACTCATTTTTTATACCTAAAATACAAAAATTTCGAATAAATATTTAATTTTAATAATTTAAATTTTTTGTTTGAGTCCTATTTTATATTTTTAATTTTTCATTAATGTATCACAGTAATGTCCTAAAGTAGTTTTTAGGCATTCTGCCAAGTAAGGTGCATATATTACAAAATAGGAATGACAAGTCAAAAACAGTATTGCACAACTACAGAAGAAAGTAAATTTTCATTATTGCGCATTTAAACAAGGGGCAATTTATATAAGGGAATTAATATAAACACGTAGAAACGATCGTTGCACTCAACTCTTAATAGTCAGTACTTTGACTTTACTTCGTATGGTAATCGAGAGAATTTTTTAAAAAAGCTTCAAATAGCAAGACATGGTTAAAAAACATGAATCGCATATTCTTTACGCGGTTTAATATTAATCGTTACTTTATGTCGTACTAATTGTCAAATACGGCTAAAGAATTCTTGACGAATGTTTGTAAGAAATCCAAATGTCAGACGCATAACTGCACATAACCTTTCACGATACACAATTCAAGATCGAATACACTTTTAAAACGAGAAGATTAAATCAGGTCATCACGAATTCACATTACAGAACTGGTGAATCCCGTCGTACATGATCATTTGCATTATCACTATTTTTAAGTATCGGAAGGTTCCCCAGAGGGACAACGAGGTAGAAGGTGGAACGTCTTGCCTTGAAGTGGCCCGTTCCGTGTTGTGATCTGTGACGTTTCGCAACCACTAAACTCTTGCTTCTCCTTTTTTTTCCCGTTGTTTTTCTCACTTGATTGAACACTTGTGTAAAACGTTGTACCCGATCATATGAAACGCACCAAAGCGGCGCGGACTAGAGGGAACATTTTTCATGCATTACGTTGTTCAATTTGACATTAGCCAATTTCATTAGTTTCTGTCAACTCTGTTGACGATCGTCTTTATACGCAAATTTTCGCCATTTTTTTTTCTACTCAGTACCGACCACGTACCGACCACGCACCGACCAATACTACAAACGTATGGTCGTCTCCTGACGTGTTCACAAATAAACCTATGAAATCACAAGAGATGGAAACATTTTTCCGTTTCCATCATGCCCGTTAGATGGCCGAGTCTTCATTCTGTTTCTACAGAATCCTAATCTGTAGTTTTAATATCTGATAATATGTAGCGCTATAAGAATGCATAATTTGACTGTAATATTTACGTGAGATAGGTATTGCATATCTCTTTAATGAATCGTACTTTCAAGTTATCGCAGCACTTCTTTAAAAACGCGCTATTATATATTAACAATATGTATAAATACGTCCAAATTGTTAAATATTTTTGAAGGCTTTATTTATACTGTTATTTAGTGGGATAACAAATATTGTTAAATAAAAAGAAAAGCAACAACATTTTGAATGAAAAGATATAAAAATAAATATATGTTACATTTTCAATTAAAAGATAATGTACAACTACGTTAAACATATCGCATACACATCATAATAAAGTTTTGCTAATTTTACACATTAAAGATTATTTAAAATTATAATTAATAACGACCACGAAAACCTCCTCTACCACCCCAACTTCCACTGCCTCTTCCACGTGAATTACTCATTCCGTATCCACTATAATCACCGCCTCTGTATCCACTGTAACTGCCTCTTGAATATCTACTACTGCTTTCACCATAAAGGCTTCCACGATAACCGCCAGCTCCGCGCATTAATTTTGCGGGATTATCGCTTCCCGAATGAAAACCAGTCGAATATCCCCTCGGTGGTCTTTTTGAATAGAAACCACCTGTAATCTGGTCCAGTTCATAACGGCAAGCATTCATTCCGCAAAGCGATTTGATTACATTTAACACCTAAAAAGAAAGCAAAGCAAAAGCAAAATTTCGTAATATTTAAGAGAAGAGTAATACAGCAAAAAACATTGATATATAGAATAGTACTTTTTGTTCATTAGGACTTAATTCCAGAATAGTTTCAGGTTCTTTTGCAGCTTTCACAACGAGACTTTCTAATGCGGGTCGTAAAGCTACTATTGCTGCTGCATGAGTCGGATCCATATCTAAGTTGATCCAGTTATCCAGTTTTACTACATTATCGACGTACTCGACTTTTCGAGAACCAAATAATAATAAATGAATCGGTGATACCATAGTCATTTGTTTGCAAGATACTGCTCTTGTACGAATCTGTGAATAAAAATAAATTAACATAATCCTAAGATCATTTAAATTTATTACATTAAAAGAGAGTAATCTTACCTTTTCCCCGAATACGAATAATGGAAATGGGAAATTTTGCTCAAAATTACTGCAATTCACTGACGTTTTGTGAATCAACGCTGCTTTAGATTCAGTAGTAAGAACCTTTCTTTTTTCTTTATGATAGCAAACATTTGGATAAAGACCCATACATAATAATGCAGTAATTGTGTCAAGACGAGTATCTGCACCAGCGTGATAATTTAACGGTTTAGGGGAAAGAGTTTCTTCCGGAAATCCCGCACTTAGCAGAAGTGCTTGCAATTGATTCTATAAATATAAAATATTGTTAACATATTATTCTACAATATATAAGAAGGCATTATTTATAGTTACCTTAGCTTCCCATGTCACTCTTAATGTGGGCAGACTTAAATTTTTCGAATCACAAAATATTTGTTCTTCATACTCTCCGATAGATCTAGCTTCTTCCCACGATTGGAAAGCATGTAACATTGCTACATGATCGCTATACCTTGCACCAGCAAATGATTTTTGTTGTGCAGATAACCGTCTCAGATCAGGTCCCATATTATACACTTCTAGAAATGTTGTACTATTCGCAGCCATTGTTGAAAGTGCATCACCCACACAAAATATACAACCTAAGATCATCATTTTACCCAAACGTGGTTCTATTGGTAATCGAGCCAATATTTTTCCAAGAGGCGTTAATTCATTATTTTCATCCAAACATTTCATCTCTGAAATAAATTGCAATTATAAAACAAAAGATAGTTTTAAACAATAATGTGACAAATATTTATATTTGATAATGTTTAATGGAGAAAACGTACCGCGTAATATGACCTCTGCTTCGATTACAGCATCTATTGGTGGTGGTTCAATTGCTTTTGACAAGAACTTTCCAATACTTCCTAATCTTAATAATTTAATACTCAATGCTAGTTCGTGTAAAGGTGTCCTAAACATTTCGGGTGTCATATGTTCGTCCATTTTATTGTATCTCGCTTTAGAACATAGATGGAAACAATACCCTGGTCTAACACGGCCTGCTCGACCCTTTCTTTGTTCTAAGTTTGTCTTACTAGCCCAAACAGTAGCATAGTTTGTCATATTATTATGAGAAGTAAAAAGCTTCATTTTAGCTTTGCAAGAATCTATTACATAAACTACATCGTTAATTGTGATTGAGGTCTCGGCAATATTTGTTGCTAAAATAATTTTCGTTATTTCTGGCACTACAGGTTCGAAAACTTTATGTTGATCTTCTCTTGGTAATTGTGAATGCAATGGTATAATCATGTAACTTGATCCTCCATAAACAGGGTGTTGCTGTAAATGTTTCATTAATGCGAATATTAAGTTCCAACCAGGTAAAAATATTAGTATAGCGCCAGAAATACTTTGTGTCTTAATGTATCTTAGTAGAGCTTCTATGAGTTCAAAGTTTATCTCCTTTTCATTAAGTTGCGCCATGACATTCTTCGTTCGCATAGAGTACTGCGCGTCAATAATTTTATTCAAATTTTCTTCTGGTTCTCCTTCAATTGGTAAATCATCTGTATCCCGACTTTTTCGTTTCTTCGAATCCAAAGGTGGTACAAAATTTGTTAATTGTATACAATCTTCTAAGAAATATTGTTGTACTGGATACGATCTTCCAGGTATTTCTATTACCGGACAATTATTGAAGTAATTACTGAATAACGTAGTGTCGATCGTAGCAGACATTAGAATAATTCGCAAATCTGGATACATATGAATCATATCACGAAGTACAACCATAATAAAATCAGAATTAACATCTCGTTCATGAATTTCATCAACAATAACATGCGATACACCCCTTAAGCCACCTTCTAATTTTCTTAAAAGTACGCCAACAGTACAAAACATTATACTGCCGTAAGGTCTTGGCAAATAAGATTCAAATCTTACAGAATATCCAACAGATAGTCCTAAATGTTCGCATCTTTCTAAAGCAACTCGATCAGCTACAGACACAGCAGATATTCTTCTAGGTTGCGTAATAGCGATACTACAACATGCACCTTGACCTGATGCAATGTAGTCATCTAAAATAAACTGACATACTTGAGTTGTTTTACCACAACCTGTATTTCCTCGAATAATAATTATAGGATTTTCATTAATAGCATTCATTATTTCATTCTTCATTAAAAAAACTGGTAAATAAGATCTTTCCTTAATACTTTTTTGAAGTCCCTCATCTTCTTGCAATCTTTCTCGTTGTTCATGTAATAAATCCTCTGACAGCTGTTCTAAAGACATTAAGGCTAATGGTCCCTCGTCAATATTGCAACCAGTCCATGGATTCCAATTTTGTTGTGGAGGAGACCAACTTACTACTCCAGCTGGTTGTGGTGCTGATGAAATAAAATCATCTAACACTTGATTTGTTAATAATGAGAACGAAACATTAGATGAATCACTTTCTTCCTTTTTATATTTCTATAATACAAATTAATATTATAAAAATCATAGCTTAATTTATTTAATAAAAATAATGTAGATTTGTAATAGTAATGTTAATATTAGTAAATAATATAAATCACCTGATATAAGTTCACTGGAATTGGTTTTATATCCAGATCATTCAGAACATCATATATCTGATTTATCAAATCTGGTGAAATTTTAACTGGATATGGTTTTATTTGTTCTGCTTCTTTATTTTTTTTCAAAGTTCCACTAAATGGCTCAATAACACCAAGATGATACAACTGTCGAACAAGAGACAAGGCACAACTTTTTGATGCAGTTTGCTTATTTGAACCAGTCTCACGACCAGTAATATCTGAAATTCATTTTTAAGAACTTTTTTGTTATGAATAGATATTGACTTAGATATCAATTATATATATTACTTTGAAAACATACTTCTTTCAAGTTGTCTTACATAAAATGTCATTTCAGCCATGAAACCCCTAAATATAAATTTATATTATTAATATTTTATGTATATTTATATTATGCTTAATAAATCTAACAAATAATTACAATGACTAAAATTCAACTTACCATTCGAAAATATCCAAGACCATATTGGAGTACATTGTGATAAATTTCTGTGAGTGATTGCACCAAAACCATTATTGAATCATTTCAATAAAAGTTCCGGTTAAACAGCAGTTTCGTCTGTGCACAAGAGAAAACATTTTTCTCTTGTACCAGCATTAAGTATAAGTAAATAGCGTACTCTAAAATGGTCTTGTAGAATTTCAAATGCTATGGTAAGTCACTTATGTAAGTTTCTTTATAGCATCTTGAAACAGATCTTTGATACAATTGAGGATTTTAAATGACATCACAATACCACATTGATAAGTCCAACCCAATGTAAAAGTAAACAGCTACATTGAGACAATCCATACCTAATATGATCTGGACCAAGTGGAGTATATTTGTAATCAGCATTAATTTTGTTAGTTTGCATAAATTGATGAAGTTTTGATTTAGCATTTTCTATAGTCCAGTTCCCATGAATTCCAGAATTTACATCAACATCTTCTGCATCTTCAACTTTTTTCTGATCTGCTATTCTATCAATATAAGTATAATTGCTTTCACCATGTTCATTATAAGCCCTATATGCTTGACCTATGTCATTTGGACCCATTCCATCTTGAAATACAGATTTTATTGGATATACAGACTCTGATTTAATAGTTATTACTCCCTGTTCGAGAATGCTTTGTGTATCTTTTGGAACATCATTAGCATTTACATTTCCTGATCGAACTAAATAATTAACGTAATCTTTGGCTGCATTTCCTTGAGCATCTTTTTTGCTAGTTGAGTTTCCTGCACCCACGTAATCAAATCCGGGTACTCGTAATTCACAAAGAAATCGTTGTCGGTGTTTCGGCCCTATAATGTTATTAATTATGTAACATGTCTTTATTTTTATATTATTTTGAAAATGATATTATCGTACCTGTTGGTCTTACATCAAATTGTGGTTCTTTGCAATTTTTTGCGCACCATTGATGAAAGAAGGATTTTATGTCACCCATTTTGGCTGTACTTTACTTTATTAACTTCTTATATATGATAGAATTTAGCTTTAAGAATTTTAAGGTTCGAAACTTCAGCGTATGTAAAATTGAGCGCTCTTAACGTCTTTTACACGTTATTACGAATCGTTCACATTCAGTACGTTACTTTTACGCCATATTGGCTTCTATCCATTATTTGTCCAATAAGTGAAGTCGCTGGTTATAAAATGAATACATTTGGATGTCAGCCATTTTGTAGCGGGATTTTGAATCATGAGTATAGAATTAGATTTGTTTTAGGTTATCATTTTCTCTCCAGCGCGCCATGACGCGGTCGGTTGTGCTAGAGCTAGTACATATGTATAAACTAATTTTCGGCGAAGTTCAGTTCAATGCTGATCTGTGTAAACATAGTGCAGATCATTGTGACGGGTGTTGCGGATCAGTTAAATGAGAGATAAAAGCATATATATATGACGCCATACTAACTTGTAAAATACACTAGAAATATTTATAGAGAAGAAATAATTGTAAACGTTGAAACGACTAACTGTTCTTTTGAATTCATATTCTACACAACGCTATTTACATGCCTGACTGTAGCTAAATACATACATACTACCTACTATCAATTACTACGTTTATTATCTACGTTGTTTGCCTACACCAAATTATAATTTACAGTATAATTTGCAATTAGTGACTTCACTCATTGATCGGAATCATGTAATAATTACATATCGCAATACATTTTTAGTATGAATAGGAAAATTGTATTAAGACTCATACTTTCATGTTAGGTTATGTTTCCTTGTAAGCATTGTATATATATATATGTACATACGTATATGTATAAGAAGCATTCCACAAAAAGCATTATATATATAATTTAAAAATATAACAAATTTCATATAAAAATGAATGACACATGAAAACCCAGCAATTGTAGAAAGTGCTATATCATAGCTCTCCTATTCTAATTGAAACATAATTGTGTGAAAGTTTGTGTAGATTATTCACAAAATCAAACTTTAGAAAGTAGTTAACAATTTCATATGATTAAAGTATTAAATGATATCAGCATGTTTTAGAATATGACTAGAATTAAGGAATTGCCTATCATGTTTTATCAGAAACATATAAGAATTCTGATTTTTGAGTAAAACATTTTGGACTAGCAGTGGCTACAAATGGACTAGAAACATTTCTATTGAAGATGATCAAAGTGGTAAATTAGAAGAAAATAAGTTTATTGAAAATATCTTCATATATAATATTTTTAGAATAATACATACATTAAACATAGATTCATGAGAAATTCAAGATATTATAAAGTATAATTTTTCTTGTACAATATAAAATGATTCATTAAAATATTTAATAATTTTTAATATTATTGACAATTTAAATATATACTTATGTTACAGGTTGAATGTATCGTAATGCAGTCTATAGCAGGTGGTATGGAAGAAAATTTAATAAAATGCTTAGCATTAAGATATACATATAGAAGATTTTCATTTATGATTAGAAAAAGAAAGTCTTAGGCAACATGGTATTAATAGAACAGGAAAGTTAATACTTAATGACAATTACTGTCTATTTGAAGATTGTATTATGCTTACATTAGATACAATGTTGGCTGAACAGGAAGAAAAGGTATGATTTAATAAAAGAGAGCTGAACATTTTTTTTAGAAAATTAAGCATTTAAATATTTATGAACTTTTAGGAAATGATTTGAACACCATCTAAAGTAATAGCAAGACTAGGTGTAGAAATTAATAACGAAGATTTAATATATTATGGTGCTGAAGAAAATAATATTGTAGTGTTCAGCCATACTTTGTCAGATGGCAATTTTCACTTCTATAGTAATCCAGGTCTAATTATAGACATAATCTCAGATTTGAACTTGTAAAATAAGGTTTAATATTTATATATATAATTTAATTTATTTATTAAATAAATATAGATTTTATAAATATTACAAACAAGAAATATAACAAATATATAATACAATGATATTAAATATATTGTATGTTACTTATTGCATATTATGTTGATTACTTCACAAATCTTAGGCAATTAAATACAATGACTGTGAAAACAATAAACAATGGCATGATTATCATTGGAGGTAGTGTTGTTAAAATATTATTATACATATGAAATACAAATGTCAAGGTAATAAAGAAAGTGTAAATATAAATAAATTTGATAACAAATTTAATTAAAATAATTTATATACCAGAGAAATAGTGCTGAATATGTTGTATTTGTAAATACATCTTCAAAATTTGGTGGCAGTAATAGCAGTGCTCATTCAGATGAAGATATTTCATGGAACAAGAGTTTAAATGAATTTAAAACTAGTTAAAGTAACAATATTTTAGATTTGTGCAGATGCATCTCTGATTTTTCCATTGCTGGTTGGAGAAACTTTTGCTTGACATTATTACTAAAAAAGAGAAAAGATTGTTTTAGACATTTGAGAAAAATCTAATAAACCATTTTTAAATGAATCTAACCGCATTTCTATCGTCTCTTCCATATACATATGTATATGTATGTTTTTATGTTTTTGTAATACTTTGTAACTTAGTAAGTTCTTTATGATGTTAATAATATCAAACAAAAAATTTTTTATTAAAAACTTAGGTTATAAACGAACCGTTATATGTGTTTTTTTTTAAATTCTTATTATTTTGTTAATTTTATAAAAATTCAAGAATTCTTCGACGGCGCGGCGCCTGCGCAATGATAGTGTTCTTACGCGGCAGGTGTCCGTGGCGCAGGGTTGCAGGCGTCGGATAGTGGTTGTTCACGGTGGGGGTAACATCGTTTGTCAGTTGTTTTCCGTAAGTCCGCGCTCGTGGACGGGCGCATGAAACCAACCCCCAACCCCTTTGTCAAGTTCCCCGACTTTATGGTTTCTGCCCCCGTGAAATCAGACGTTCAGAGACTGGCGGGCCCGACAAAAATTCTCACCTTCCGTACGATATCCCTTCTGATTCCCATCTCGTTGATCTCGTTAACATAATACCCTGTTAATTTCCAACGTTCGCATTGATCCGTCATTGTCGGTATGAATGATGATGGACGTGGAAGAAACCAATACCGCGTCCACTGCAAGTTCCTCACCAAGACCCTCCAGCCCTGCGGCAGATTCGACTTTCATCAGGTAAGGATTCAGAGTTTTATGTTTCTTAAGGTTAGGCTGCACACTATTTGAACGATCGCATACCAATACAGGACTATACATATATAACAACTATTTTAGAGTTGTTCAACAGTTGTTACCGAATACAAAAACTATTTTTACAATTTCTTTAATATGAAATACTGTTTTGTTCGCTGTATAAAGCGTATAATGTACATTACGTTATTTGTTGGTCTATTTGAAATAAACTTCGAGGAAGATATATATATATATATATATATACACGTACATAGGTTTAAAAATAAAAGTGTTGGTACAACTGAGGATTTGAAAGAATAAACGATACAAGTAATGAAAAAATAAGAAGTAATATTTCAGTGGAAACTAAGTATCAATTTCGATTAATATTTCTTGTTTATTCTTTAAATTTCTATTTCTGACGTCTATATCGTTTACAATTTCAATTCCTCAATTATATCGGGAAGCGTTCATCATAATGGCGGCAATATCTATTTGAAAGAATCGAATTAACATTTATACTTTGATGAATTTTATTATTATTCAGAACAGACTGTGTGCATTACTTAGTGTATAAGTAGATAACGCTTTGTGCATCGTGAAAGATTTTTGCTTCTGAAGTCGTTACGTTTTTCCTATTACACAGTCGCGTAACCTGACAAAGCGAGCGAAACTTTTTGAATGTGTGCATGATCTTCTAAAGTGCTCCCTTGGGAAAGATGATAGAGTCGTGTTTTGTTATCGTGTCCATGTTTTTGGAACTGAATGCAATTGTACAGGTATCATTTAATAATGCAAACTTTAAGAGCATCACGTCTCGTCCTTAGCATTCAGCCTTATCTTTTTATCCAGCCGGTTTATGAATATAGACGACCAAGATCTGCTAACTGATTTTTTTTTGAATTACCGAATTCGTATTTACGTTCACGATATCCTATATATGAATTTTGCTACTATAAACGAAGAAAACTTCTATGATTTCCTTGTTCGCAGCATAACTTATTTGACGTAGTCTTTATCATTATCCTGCTATATAATAACCTAACCTTCAATTGGTATCATTCTATTAACTTAACCTTCAATTGATATCATTGGTATCATTCAATTGGTATCAATGTGTTAACTATGTATATCATTACATGATATATACGATATATGATATACCTACATATTTAAGTTACTTAATTTTAGGATACCTTATTTTAATTCGAATTTTCCATTTTACGCGATAAAATCCATGTACGCCATTTATCGCGTAAGATACAGAATTCGAATTCGAATCGAAGTTATTAAGATTAACCCTGCAATGAAATCTAACGCTAACTGTACTGTTGTGGTCATTTATAACTAACTAACAATGAGAATACAATTTGATTGTAGGATTGTAGGATTTATAACTGTGATGACTTTATAGCGTGTCATTTTGACTATCTTCTCGTTGCGTCACGAAATTATTTTTTTATTATAAACTCTACACTTCCTTGTTGCGAAACGATATTCATTTTACGAATTTAAAATTTAATCAATACTCACATATTTGACATTTGAATAAAAATTTACATATTTGAATTTATTTGTAACCGATATTTCCTTATTTTGAGAATATATATGTACAGTTAGTTTACATGTTATATAGTATATACGTTATATAGAATATTAACTTCATATATTATAAAATTTAATTATTTATAAAATTTATTTATAAAATATGTTTTCCAATATTTCGAATCAACGTAGTTCAATTTAACGAGCTTCTCTTTCGTTATTTTCTTTCCATCGTGAAATTAATTGCCGTTCATTTATTCATAAAATTAATCGTTGTTATTACGCGTTTGCAAAATAAACAGTTTTGACGAGATGCGAGTTATAGGAGAAAAGCTTCGCGGAAATGGACGTTCCATTTAATTTTAAATATGTTTTTTGCAGCGGCTTGCAAGTCGATTTCCTCGTCTTTTAGTCATTGTTTTTAAAAACGCAAATGCCGGGGAAGGTCTCTGCAAGCGTTAAACCTTGTTCGTGGTTTACAGTGCGTGAATAAAGAAATTTAATTGAATACATTGTGCCTCTCGGAACGAAAGAGAGATCGGGCAAGCGAGTTTCGAAATAAAAATTACGCGTTCCTTATCGTTCCAACGTTTCTGTGGCACAACCTGGGGAAACGGAAGTCGAAACGTTGGTTACAATGTGTTAATACTTCTTCGCGACTGGATCAATGAGCGCATGAACGTTGTTCATTATTTTTTCACGCGCAATATGCACGTTCTGCGTGTTCATTACTTAGTTGTCATTATGCGCCGTTTCTCTTTATAATAATAACCGTGTCGTATGAACGGACAGGAAAAATGTTTCATCGAAGCTAGTACTCAATTTCCGTTATTTGTTCGTTATTTTTATACACTATCGAGCTTGACCTGCTCAATATATACTATCCAAAAGTTAATGTTCAGTGTTATTATATTATACGTATAACTTAGGATTATTACTACAAACATTTGCTCATTAGCTCATTAGCAATTATTTAACATTATATATGCATCGTCCGAAAATCCAGAATCAATATATTATAGTTTCTGTTGATCAATATATTATATATCAATCAATATATTATATATATATATTATATATATATATATTATATCAATATATATTAGTGTTTGTTGTATTATTTAGTTCCCGTTAAAATCACATTCATAAAAATTAATCGTGTCATTGGATTATTTGAAAAAAGAAATATCAAAATTTCCTTTTCACATTTTTCCTTACTCCATATATTCCTATACGTAATGTATCTTATATCGAAGAAGAGAATATTCTACAAGCATCATGCAAACATATACACGTATGAGCCAATTATAAAAGCATAGACTTCCTCGTGTAGCGATATTCATTTCCGGGATATCTTTTCTGAATTACCAACCTGCTTCTGAAGCTTCCACTTCTTCGCATTCTTTTATTTTTCGCTATACGAAAACCATTTACATATCTTTTTGTGCCATCTACGCTCGCTCATCATACAATCCTTATTTCAAAATGAAAGTTCTCTGCGAGCAAGTCGAGTGTGTTTACGGTGTTGCTAACTTCTTTTTTTCCTTACGCGCATACTTTCGGCACAAATAATTACCGTTAACTATGCATCTAAGCGGAGAACTTACGAGAGATTCTTTATTTTTACACTTTCTCGTTTGCCAAGTGCAGTAACTGTTCATTATGCGCTTTTGTTATGATTTACTCGCTGAAATCATTCATACACGATGCTCTGCTTATTCTAGCGCTCCTTAATTCCACAAGAAAAAAAAAAAAAAAAAAAGAAAAAGGAACAAGACTGTAGAGCAAGGTTTTACAATGAATCTTTGGTTAGAAATCTATTTTAAAATTTCTGGTAGTTGGAACAAAATTAAATTTGTAATTTATAATTCTACGTACGGACAAAACATGATAAATTCGTATTTTTCGTATTTTAACCTAGTCATTTCTTGGGTTTAAAGATATTCTAAAAACAAGTGTTGAAAGTTCAGCATAGCACGTCCTTTCAGAGTTCATTCATTTCAGATTACGCACACAATACAGGCGGGAACAATACGATAATTTTTTCGCAGCGAAGCAGTTTGGCAATTCAATATGTTGTTAATCAATCCTAAGCTACCAAACTTGTATTTCCTTTCTCTTTTTTTTTTTTTTTTTAAAGTCAACCACGTGCTTTCTCATTCTCTTAAAAATTTGCAAAAGATTGTTCGTGATAAGATTAAAATGCAATTGACTTCTACCAAATTTCGTCAACTTATCGACTAGTTTTAAAAGATTTACATCTTTGGAACTAACAGGTTATTTTCGTTTTCAATGATGTCGTATCAAGACTATCCTGTTCAGTTCTGTAAAGTGATATGAAATTGAAAAATCAACAGAAACGTACTCGTTACGTTTACCTCCTGCGATCCCCATACGATTAATAGCGTGTTGGACCTTAAAATTGGAATTAAAAATATCCTATGATCTTCGTATAGAATACAGAAAAGATGTCTTGGATAAATTATTTAGAAAAACTACTGTAGGGCATGCGAGAAGTAACTCGCAGCCATAATCCTTCGATTGAATTCGGCAGCTTTAGGATATTTCTGCGACGTCGTACAATAATTGATATTGTTTATCTTTTGTTACGGACAAGGATATTGTTACGAACGACTGTTAAAAAACGTCGATGTTCTTCCGGTTTTAATTCGAACTGACACACCGGAATAAGATAATAATAAAATCAACTTCAAACGTGGTCGAATGGTATTAAAAATCGATTTAGAATGGTATTATTACTTTCCATATTGAAAGTGCGGCTGATAATTCTCCATTATGGAATGGAGAGTATTAATTCTGCATAATGGAAAATTAAATACGAAAAGCATAGCTAACCGCCATTACGCATAATGTTGTTTATTCTACTTGTTTCAAAGTAACTTCCAAACAAACACAACGATGTTGTTTTTCTGCTAAATTAGAAATAAGAGCCCTACTCGTTCGCAGCATGGTAGTTGCCTTTTTAGGATGAATTACGCTCTTTGTCGCTTTGATATCCGTATCAGTTACCTATAGAGTCTGATATCTTTGAATCAAATTTTTACGAAGATCTCATTACCCTTACTTGCACGTATATTTAAATTTGATAACTCGATGATGTTTAAACTTATGAAGATAATAATATCTGAGCTATTAATTACTTTTTCATTCTTCCTTTTTATGATATTCCCTTCCATGCTCGCTTACCACTTGCCAATTGTGAAAATTTAATGGTGTCGTAAATGTTCTATGTTTTATAATTATTATTTCAGTATCGAAAATGGAACCTCGCTTGCAGGTGTAATAAAGCTTTCACGCGGTATCCGTTTTCAATATTTCTACGATGATCGATGTTATGTCCCAATCTTCTTGTTACTTCCCAAGGAGATTCTATTTTTGCTAAAGCTTCTATCGACTTTTCTTTGTCCAAAGATTCTACTTCGTCTGTTAAATCCGCTTTAAGTACGCTATATAGTTGATAAAACGTCTTAGTACATGCATCGTCTGCTTTCCTTCGCACATTCATCCCTGTCTTGTTTCTCGGTAATTACCTCGTATATTCAACATTCAAAATTCTTCGATGAAAGATTCGCAACTAGTATGTTGCAACTTCAAAAGCAACCACGGCAAACATATCTCTACGAATATTTTAATAGTTTATTCTCGAATGCTTGATTGATTAATTAAAAATCGCTTAAATAATTCCCAATCCCTATCTTCTATATTTCATATCTTCGATCCCTGGTCGCATTCGCGGCTCGGATCACGCGTGATTGACCACCTTTTAGGTACAGATATTTTCGGCCGACCCACTTCGTTTCACTCGAACTCGGCGAGTAATTATTATCGACGACACTCGGAATAGTGGTGTAGCACCTACACCGATGTAGCGTATGGTTTCTGTCATCATCGTCGCGGCTCAAAGCGGTCGCGGGCTATTGGTCGCCGCTCGATAACACGTACTCTTCGGCTTCCGAAATAGGAGATCTATTCATAGAGGAGAAGCGGCTTCCCCTTTCCAAACGCCTCTCCGGGGGTGTCGATCTATCCTCTTAGATCTATCGGTTATTGATGAACTCGGGATCTTCTTTGAAGGAGCATCAAAGACGTTGGCGGGGAAAATATTTGCGCGAAGAGTTTTCCAACCTGTCGAATCGCGACGAGTTGGTGTCGATGCCTCGCGGAACATGACAGCTGACCGTATTAGCTTTCGATATAATTTCTTATCGTATCCGTTTATGTTGTATCGTTGTTGCAATCGCGGATGACAAAATCGTATGAAACTTTAATACCACATAAGCTTTCTGGGTTAACGAAAAATGAAATGTTTAACCGGTTGACAGAGGATTTTATTAATCGTAACATATTTCGTCGGTATAGATCGATGGGACTCGTGTTTCTATGAAATTAGGATATAGACATGTAACAGTCACGCTTGAATATAGATGGACGTGAAAAGTTTTCATTTTTCACGTTTTATCTTGTTGTAACGTACAATTGGCTTTCTAGCATTATTTAGCGTTACAATCGAAGCGAAAGCTATTTTGGACGTGTATCGCATCGTGAAAGAGTAGTAATTAAATGTAACTGTACGCTAATTAGACGAGCATTCGTACGTTGTATATGCACGTTATATTTATATTTACATCAGGCTCCCTGGGTCTGTCTTTATCATTTCTTAATCGTCATTTTGTATCCATTTTACCAAGAGTCAAGGGAGATCAAAATAATTGCGATATATCCTATATAAACAGATATTAAACAGCTAGCTAAATCGGCTAGGGAGAAGCAACGATAATAACCAACGTTCTCTATATTATTCAAACATGTTCAAACATATACTAAAAAATGTAGGATATACGTACAATTAGTTGCCTTTTTTATTTTCCAATCCGCTTTTTGTATTTGCAAATTTTTCTTTTCAACGATTGACATGATGTCAATCTTTATCATAGTAAGGTTCTTTCATTTGGTTAACGCAAAAGAATCTTTGGTATTAGCGAGCTTCCAATAGTTTTTTGAATCGGATATTCACAGCATAAGTATTTTTTCTACTTAAATATACAAACGTCACGCATTCGTTCATATTTAAAATATAGCGAACTCATGAAACGTGTCAATACTCCTAATATCGTCACGCGATGAATCACATTTTTATTTTCTGCAAGAAAGCAATTTTGAAATTCTGACACGCTATCAACCAATCCCAACATTGTCTTCTTACTTGGTTTTAGAGTTAAGCGCGTATTTTCTCTCTTTATCTCTTATTTATTTAATCTCTGTATTTAATCTCTTGAACATTTCCAAGATTCGTTCATCGTTCATCGTCAATTTTACAATGTCGTACGATATTCTATAAATATTACTGGTTTTCTTCTTTACAAAAGTTCATCTAAATTTACGTTCAATCATTCCTATTTCAACTATCTCGTAATTGGAATACCTTGAAAATCAGAAAATCGATACGAAAAGATTTCGTGGTTCTTTAAAAATCGCTTACAATTACGTGATATTTCTCTTACAACGACTATCGTTCCGATCCGTGCAATTGGTCCCTGTGGACCCATCCATCTTCGATTTTTTCCCCTGTTGGTCCATTTTCATTTCGGCCGGCTTAAGGGAAACGCACGTTCGCCGCGCAAATTGAACTAAAAACTAGGTCAATCCTGATTGCTTGGATGGAGTCAGGGCCGTAGTCAAAGGACCACCTCTCTGCGCGCAAACACAATCCCGTGTGTACGATAAGGAAGAAGCGAATTCGCGAACAAAACGACCCGGAGAGGAACCTAAACGACCCTGGTTCGAGCACTTTCTTTCTCTGTTTCGCCTCGATCTTGGACTACTTTCGGCCGATTTCATCTCTTCTATCCGTTCTCTACACCCTGTTCGATTGAATACATAATAGATGTTTCCATTTCAGCGTGAAGAGGGAGCCAAGCACGGAAGAACCCAGCAGCCCTCTCGAGGCAACGAGTCCTGCTTCCATCCTGCGCAACAACAACGGTGAGTCTTTATTATAAATGATCTTGAGGCCTCGCTGGTCCAATTTAAGCCACCGGTTATTTCTCCGCGAGTACGCGAAGCTGGCCTCGCTAAATGAACGCTGACTTGCGGCGAACTTATTGTGACCGGTGAAAAGGGGAAGCTTCGTCTTTTGTTAGCATTTTTTAAAACGAGTTTCTTTAGAGAGAAGAGGAAATTATTTAAAACGCGTTTATCGCGTTATTGCTCGAGGTCTTGATGAAACGGAATGCTTTTTAACTTAAGGCCAGAAATAAGAAACTTTGAAAGTTTGCCTTATAAGTCAGTGAGTACGTATACGAGAAAGAAAGATATTTCAACCTCTCGGAGGACAAATCGATCAACTCCACTTTTTGCTTGAATTTCTTACTTTTATCAAGCGGCTAATGTTCGGTCCTCAAAAAGCAGACGACTTGTTTCTACGAGTTCGTTTATTGCAGAAGAATGTAACGAGTGATGGTGTGTTCTAAGGTGAATTCAAAACACCGTACTTTTCGATGTACGAAGTCGATGAATGGCATAATTTTGGCATAATTTCCATTCTTAGAACGAGTTACCTTGATCAAAGTTTCTATCGGAACACGCGGCACATTTCTGCTTGGAATTCTTTCGATATTATATCAATTTTTGGAACTCGCGAGTTAATTAACGATATCCGTATAACGTCTAGTTGCTCCATAACACACTTGTAGAACAGGATTCCACGATCGAAATTAATTCAGCCGCGTCGAGAACAAAAATCGCATGCTCGGTTTCGTTTTGCCTGGAACGCGAGGAATCGGCACTGGTTTTAGCTTCTGATAAACTTGTCGCCTGCCACGGACCAACGTATACGAGGTCGAACGAGGAAGAACGGCGGTAACAGGGAATTAGTCGATCGTTGGCGAGTTAATCGACGAGACGATCGATAAAACGCGATCCTCCGTAGTGGCAGCCCGTCAGCTAATAACGCTCGCCAATTGCAAAGTGCAATTTTGATTTATCGTTCGGCCTACTCGAAACCGGGGCTCGTGATAGGACAACGACGAATTAATAACCGGCCGCGTATTTGAACGGACCGGGCTAACAAGTGTACTCAAAGCTCGTTCATCCGTGCTTGACACGTACGTGTCTGATACGAGCTGGTCGACCCACGACCCAGTTTTATCGTCGAAGGCAGTTTGGTCCTCGGCCGACAGTTTTAAAGCCGATGTTAATCTAAATCCAATCGCAGCTTCTGTCCTTCGATATACCCGCGATAATCTTTCTCGCGACGATAAGAGGGGTGAAACGGGGGTAAAGAATGAGAACCGCTGACCGAACCGGTGTGGTATGAGATTCCAGCTGTAGCCGGCGTTGGATCGATTCAAAAGCGGCAGCAAAGCGCCCCACCCTATTATGTGTTTTCTTCAACCTCCCCATTCCTCTCTCTTACCTCCTCCACCTACCTCTTCTGCCATCCTAGCTACGCTACTTCTCGCGTTAAACCCCCAAACTCTATCCCGCGCTCACCGTTCCAACTCCCTCGTACCGACACGTAGCCTTCCTCCGGAGCTTTCTTCTCACCCCTTGCATTCACCTGCACCTCGCCACCCCTTTCTTTATCCTTCCTTTTATGCCGGAACGGTTTACGCCGAGCCGGAAGATGCCGGCGACCGGAAGTTCCGCTTTCGCCGTTTCGTCCCGCGATAATTGAATCGCCGCATTTTTTTTTTTTTTCTCCTCTCGCAGGACTGCCCTTTGCCACGCTAGCTTCAGCAAACTATCCTCTCTACAGATTTCTACTTGACAATGAAACATCGTTCGTTCGAGGAATTGTCCTTGGCGGACGGAAATGCAGGCCGAAAATTTACGATTGCGATTGTGGGAATTTTAATCCGCCGTTCTTATTTGCGGTAAAAGGGATACTGCGTGTATGTATATGTAAATAATCGTTGATCGAGCCAAGATTACGAGCGGAAGGTATGATAAGTGCAATTTTCTTCGCTTTGATGGTACTTGGCGGTTAAAGGAGCGTACTTTAATGTAACATGGTTAAAAAGATAGTCAACTTGTTCGATTGAAAGACGTAAGGCTTTTAGCGGTAGATGACAGGTGCACTTTTGTGCAAAGAAATTTCGTGGAAGAAATTAACGAGTTAAGATTAAGATACCTAAAATTTTCGAAACCGGTATCTTCGATGTAAATATTTCTCAAGAGAGCTGCATCGGAATTTAACGAAGAGACAGATTTCAAGATGCACGAACGATTGACGAGGTATTGAAGTTTTAAATTGTTTTCAATGTTCCACGAGTTGAACTACTTTTTTCAAATTTGACGCGGAGTTTCTACCATTATTCGTGTTTCGTTCACCTTCTTGGGACGAACGAGCTCATGAAATTAAATCGTGAAAATGAAAATTGTGCGTTAACGGTATATCTGCGTGATAAAATTAAGGACTCGATACAAGGTAAAGTAGGATCAATTTGATTTCTAAGAGGATCAAACGAATGTGTGTTGTCATACCTTATCTTTGCGATCCTCGAGTGTTTAGAGAGTTATTTTGGAATCTAAGTGTTCGTGTCTGGATAACCTGGGATTCTATATTGAGAAAAGCGGCCATCGAATTTCGTTTACGTTTTTGCGATCGTTCGGCAATAGTTATCCCACCTCTAGTCGTTGCGAGAGATTTGCGGTGAATTTATTTTCGGTTCGCGCACATAGTACGACAGGGTAATTGAATATGAATAAAATAGATTTAGCGAGCTAGCCGGATGTGCCGTTGCATTACCGTGCCTTCGGTGGTCGTCGTGAGAATGCAGGGACCGTATCCGGGAAATAAATGTTGTGCCCGGGTAAAAACAGTCAAAGTATAAAAAGCGTTGCATTTTTCAGTCGCGAGCTCTTTCTCTTTTCCGAAGATAGCCGTTTGGCAAAATGAAACGAACGAAGTTTTGTGGAGATCTGGTATCGACTGGTTGTGTTTTCGAATTTATTTATGCGTCACGCGCTTCGACCTTTGGAAAACGTGTTTCCAAAATATATCGATGAAATTCGAAAAATGAACGAACTGCCTGTTTGCTACTAACTATACTTATCCTCGATCTATCTACTGATAAATAAAGAAATAATCCGCGCCGTTCGGTCTTTCACACCTGACATCTAATTTATCTTACGCCGGTAAATATCGCGCAATAATTGTTTCCATGTCTTTCAGCAAAAATATGCTCTTTAGCTTCGCGTAGACACCTATACTATACCTTATACTCTGACGTTCGTCGTGGCTGATAAAAAACATTCATATACTCCGCGTCCACTTACGTTCGCTTAATCCGATAGCGTTTACGCGAAGATAGCTTTCCGTATGAACCGTATCCGTAAAAATACTTATCGAGATTCCTCTATATAAAGCTGACGAGGAATGTTTCAGGCAGTTCGATTGCTCGATCCGCTGCAATGCAATAGTTCGATCGCGAGTAGCAGCAGCTCGCGTAATGTAACGTAAGTACAGCCCGAACCGATCTGTATATATACACGCGCGGATGTAACCGGTTTCCCAGGTTCATTACACCGAGTTGCGCATCTCCTTTCCCGACAAGTGTGCGGCCGTGTGGTCACCGGCAGTCGACAGACTTACTTACACGGGGACTTCATCCCTTTTTCGTAAATGCTGTCGGTCGTCGTTCAACCGGCGGCCATTTTCTTGGATGCAGGATCGCGGGTTCGATCAGGAAACGCACGATGATCGTCGCGTAGCCAGGCAATGAGAAGATAAGTCATCGAACCGATCATCGCCTAACTTGATCGTTCGCATCGATATGCCAGCGTTTCCACGTTGGGCAAACCCGATAGCATCGATCTAATGGCCGTATTGTAGATCGATCGATCTCTAAAGTCAATCGGTTGCAAAACGTGGACGCAACGATCGACAAGAAGAAGCGTACGCGAAAACTTTTGTCTCGTATCGCGAGTAAACGCGCATCTCTCTCATAGTCTTACGATTTGACCGATGATAATAGAGTTCGCGGTGTCGAGGGTGCGCTGCTGTCTTCGATCTATTATTTCACGCCTCTATCTATTCCGGTTGTTGTTCCGCGGAACGTCGTCGACGTAAATCGCATCCTGGCGCAAAACGCGTCTCTAGACGACTTAAAGAGCCGCACTGGCGGCAGTTGCGACGTTAACCACGAAACGAACGTAACTCGACGAGCCGAGCGTTAATTCGCTTAATCGTAACGTCGGCGTGATTACTTTCGACGCACGGTGCCATCGGTTCGCCTAACGAGAATGCATAACGCGGTAGGTGCGCGGCACCGCGTATCGGAGGGGTGGTCGCTGTGCGGCACGATTAAAATCAAATCGGGATACCAGGAAACGTTGTCGCGGTTCCTCTCCAGCTGCAGAGTGCACTTGCCTAATTGAATCGTCAGAATTCGGGAGCGCAACAGCTTACGCTCGTTCGCGCCGCACACCGCCCCACTCCGCTTCTCCCGCTCGTTCTCGCCTACCCTTCTCCCCCATCCTTCTTCGCCGAAATTCTTGCAACCCCGTTTGACGAACCGCCGCGTTCTCCGTCTTCTCTCAACGGACGATCGAGAATCTCCCTCCAAGGCTGGCGCATCGCGAAATTTTTCCCAGTCTCCTTCTCCTTATCTCGCGTTTCACCCTCACCCCCCTCGTCCGTTCCGTAGCTGTCTGCTCCACCGCGTCCATGTTCCGTCCATCCTCGTCGGTTTCACGCGACTCGCGTACTTAGACGAGCCGCATAAAGTGCCGGTACAAATTCTGTTTTAGCAGCGGGTCGAACACGGCCGACCGTTCGGCTCTCCCGGCACTTCTCGGTCAATGAACCGCGGGTTGCTGGCGAACCCAGTTGGTCCACTCGCATCCCCCACCCAGCTTCTACGGATTACCCCCTCCCCTCCGGTCGTCAAGCGTGCCTCGATCCACGCTACCCCCACCGGTACGATCCGAACGACAGGGCTCACCTCCAACTTCGCCTTCTCTTCTCCCCTCTTCTGGTGCACCTAACCCCCTCGAACCCCCCTCGATACCACAGCCCCTACCACCATTTCCAGAACTCACCTCCGACCCAGTCGCTTAATTCTCCTTTCTCCGTCCTTTTCTCCCCTTCTCTTTCTCTTTCTCATTCGTAGTCATTCTTTCTCCCTTTTCCCTGCAGGCGCGTCTCTTTCCCTCGTTAGTTGCTTATCTGCCCCTCTCCTTCTCGCCCTGCTGCTGCTCCCTCTGCCCCGTCGCTACCCCCTGTTGCATTACCATCGTTACCACCTCTTCCTTCGCTTTGTACCACCACCTTCACCATCACCTCCTCCTCCACCCTTTTACTCGTCATCGCTCCTCCACCCCCCGCCCCCGCCCCTTACCTCGCTAGCTCGCTGGCTCGCTCGCTTGCTCGCTCGCGCTCTCCCCTCTCCGCCATAGCGAGCCGCGGAACCCCGCGTAATGGCAGAGCGTGGGGCTACGAGTCGGGCGAGTCGCGCAATGCCGTAACACGTACGACGGAACGCTGGTTTTACTTACCTCACAGGTAAGACTCTCTCTCGCGCGATAGAGCGAGAAAGAACGTCGTACAGCGTAGCTTCGCGACAAAGATGGGAAACGCTGGTCGTGAACGACCGAGCGAGAAAGATAGACGCGTTGGAAGGAAAATAGAGGAGCGCCAGGTCGGTCAGATCGGGAGAGAGAAAGAGAGAGAGAGAGGTGGAAAGCGTGGAAGGTAAGCGAGCGAGAAGGAGAGAGAGTCGGTTCGCGGAGACGAAGACAGAGCACGGAGAAACATACAGAGAGAACTCGCTCTCGGCACTCGCACGAGAGCGAGCGAGTCGGCTCCGTATACACCACCGCGACTCGTGACAAACGCACGTGATCGTAACAGGGCAGCTCGCGGCTATTTGCCCGGTTCCATCCCCTTTTTCGATCGCCGCGTTCTCCATCCCCCGCCACGGTGCCTTCCGTTTCGCGAATATCGGCACAGATTTTCCGATATTTTTCGCGCGCTGCGTACGTTCCCCGTGCTTGTTGTCGCTCGTACAGTCGCTGACTGGAAGACACTTGCCGATCGTCGTCGATATAGTCGCGACATCGGTACGACGCAACAGGTCGATCGAGTTTCCGAGTAAATCGCGTCGGTGACGACGTTCGACGTCACCATCGTCGAACCATCGTTCGTCATCGTCGTCTTCGTCGTCTTCGTCTTTTTTTCGTGGGTTAACGTCGTTGCTGCCACTGTTGTTGTTGTTCCGCGGTTGCACGCGCACGGACAATGATCCCAGTGAAAGAGGATCATTACGGAGATTGAGTGACGTTCAGTGTGCTGGACCGAGTTGATCCAAGTGGACACGACCGTTCGAGCCCGGTGATCGCGATTTCGACGATCGTCTGACGAATTCTGTGTCCTCTACGAAGGACGCGGTTATCTAAATCGTTTTCCAAGGAGGAACCAGGAAAGAGTTTCGATGGAGCAAGAAATCGTTGGATTTTCCACGAATCGATGCGGATAGAGGAAGTTTCTCCTTGTCTTTCTCCTTTGGCTGACGAAGAAAACACGCGAGTAGACTATTCGCGCGAGGTGTGAACGAGGCTTTAGGCGAAACCAGTCACGGTCCGCGATTTCTGGCGTCGCGTCGTGGTACTTCTCCTTACCGCGGTGGCATCGTCCTGTTATCCTGGAAGGACAAGGACGCTTAGAACCTCCTAGCCGTTTAATACCGCGCAGGAAAGCGCGATCGCAGAGGAAAACGCGCGTGCTGGATGCCAGCGTGTATTCTGCATCGTCTCGTGCAGGTAAAACTCGTCGAGCGTGGCTCTCGCGCCTCTTCCCTTTTATTTTCGTACGAATCGCATGCGCCGCGCTCGGATAATTGCCGAGGAAGTTGCAAAAGCCGCATTGTGTTTTCAGTCCCTGTCGGTTGTCTCTCGTCGAGTGAGAAAATTTTCGACGTCGCGCGTAACCCTTTCTTAATCGCCACAACACAATTAACGATGAAAAGGTACAAAAGAAAAGAGTACAATAAATAGATAATAATCTTTCCTAAAACGATGCAATCGGGAACGAATAATCGACGAGATCGTCGTTATGTCCGAAGAAGAGTTACGCGAGTTCGTCGGCTCTTACGTGATCGCTTAAATCGTTTCTCTTACTCGGTGATTTCTCCAGGAGCGTTCGAACGATCGATATTATTGTCAACATCGAAGGTTCCCAACATTGTATCGACGATATATATCGATCGCGTAGAGAGTCACTTACGGGCGATAACGTTAACAATAAGATAATGAAATAACTTTAAGAAAATATAAAAAAAATATATATATATATAACGATAGTATTAGTCGTTTGAACGCTTCTTAACGCAAACACTTCCGTTCCGTGGCGAACTTTTTAATCGATATACGACTCTTGCGCAACGGTGTTACGAATCGGACAAAAAGCTCCAGGAAACTCGGCTACCTAAATCCACCTTGGCCAGATTACGTCACGCTTGAATTCCCTTTCTTGATCGCGGCTGTAACTCGACGGGGGTGGGGAGGGGTATTTAAATCGGGGAAAGGAATCTCTCGCATATTTGCATCTTATAAGCTACTATACAGCCTATAGCCAACTATATAGCCAAACTAGTTATAACACGCTGATATTTATTAAACGACGAAAGGACAGTAAAGATAGCTTCAAAGACGGTTGAAGAGGAAAAACAAAAAACAGAGAGAGAGAGAGAGAGATTTGAAAGAAAAAATAAAACTGACGATAAAACTGCGCAAAAGAAGGAGAACAAGAGGGAAAATTGAAAATCAATTTTGTTCGGTTTTTCGCATCGGTAAAGAGCACGTGGTGCTATCGAGATCCAAGAATACGCGTGCGCACGGGGCTATCGCATCGGATCCGATTTTGATAACTCGAGGCAAGGTGAACGCACTGACTTGTGACGCAGATGGAACGCGGAACCGAGGCAGGCGTTGCAGGAGACAAATGACCGTCTGCGAGGCCGCGAAACCGCCATTCGGACCAGCCTTCTCTCTCTTCAAAGCGCGCCTTTACGCGACCGATTTGTCGGACAAGGGCTTTTACCGTGTGTGCGCCCGCCCTCCTTCCTTCTTATCCGTCTCTCTCTCTCTCTCTCTCTCCCTCTCTGCCCCTACCTCTCGGCTCCCTTCGCCCTTTCACCCCCTTATTTATCCTCCCTACCCCCCGGCCTCTCCACCTCTGGCAACCCTTTGATGCAAATGCTAATTCGCGATTACCGTTTTTGCTTCGTGCCAAATCGTGATTCACTCGATTTATAAATCATTCGTGACGGATTATACCGCGGGTAATGTATATCCCGCGGCGCGTATGCCTCTCTCGTGCATACACCGCGAGACTTTAAATCATAGCCTGGTGCCCCGTGCTCGACCGTGATTTCGTCCTTTGCAAGACGCGCGCCGTTCCACCTCGTGAAAAAGCCGATTCCTCAAGTACGAGGGCAACTAAGCACGAGGCTCGAGGCAGTCGTAATTCCGATTCACTCTGTCAATGAGATGTTTTTGGGCGTTGATTCGGTTGAGTGGGCACAGACGAGTGGACGACCTTAGTCGAGTGATATGGATTGAGTTTTGCGTTTGAAAGGCTTGGGTAGCATTTTAGGACAGTTGAACAGTCTTTCTCCCCTACTTATTTCCAGAGAAAGTTATAACGAAAGAATTCGGTTGTAGGGAAAGAATAGAGCATTAAATTATTCGAGGCTCGAGGTATTTATACGTTAATCCTTTTAAAGTCGGATGCTTTTGGATCGTGAAGACATTTTTTCCTTTGAATTATGAACAGTAGAAACATGTTTGCTTGATGTTTCTATAAGATAAGAGGATATAATGCGTTAAAATTAGGACCAGTTCTACTGAAAATACATTTATCGTCGAGTTAGTAACTCGTTGCGGTACGATATCGTGGATATAGGAAATTAAGCAGGAAAGAGTTAAATGAAATACAAATGCAACGATACATCGATCGTACGACCAGCTTCGATCACAAATTTCAGACACCTGGCCTGTTCTTTAACTCGAAAGAAGCATCTAACTCGTTATCTTATTTCCAAATATTTTTCACGCAATAATCCGATAATCACGCAATTATTTCTCCACGGATGAACGCAACTTTAACGCGATAGAAGCATTATGACCGTGCGAACTAAAAATAAATCTCTATGCATAGATTTTCAACATTTCGTTTCTACATTTCCAACCAAGTTGTGCAAACTGATCTTACATGTAGCAAGAGCAAATACGCGTAAAATATTATTGCACTTGGACTGATCGCATACACTTCGACCAAGATTAACAGTCTCCTGATTTATCGTTTAATAATTGCAAGCAGAAAGCGGCTGCGATCGAGCGATATACCGGTTGATATGTTAATTCAGCGATCGTTCGAAAATTCGTTTTCGATTAAAAACCGGTGAAACTAGAGAGCGGGTTAATCGTCTGGCTTGGATTTTTTAACGAATCCTATTGCCGCCACGGATGTAACATCTGTTCTAATCCACCATCTACCTGTGTACGTACGTACTTTCTTCGTTCGTGTTTATTAAAATCTTTCGACGAGCAACTTCACGCGCGAATCGTTACGAAAATATTTGAGACTCACGAGCTGGCGTAACGAGCCACGGTTAAAGAGAAAAAGGGCGAAAGAGTGAGAAGGAAGGAAGAAGCGAAGAGACGTGAGAGCGAGAGAGAGGCAGCGCGGAAAGGTGAAGGGGAGGAAAGAGGAAGCGAGAGAGCAGGTAGAGAATCGCGAGGAGGAACGCACAGGTGAGAACGAGAGGACAAAGAGAACGATCTGGGAGGGGGTGAGGTGGTTGGGAAGGGGTTTGCGACCAAGAGGAAGGAGGGACGAGCCAGGAGGAAGTCAACGTCCGAAGATTACGGCAATGACATTCGCTTTTTCTCACTCTCCTCCTCGTGTTCCTCTCTGGACTCGCTGTCTTTTTTCCTTTCGCGATCTTTTCCTCCTTTCGAATCCACCGATCTTCTCTTCTCTCGTCGTTCACCTTTCTTTCTCCTCTTTTCTCTCTCTCCCTCTTTCTCTCCCTCTCTCTCTTTTCTCCCACTATGTTTCGCTGTTACAGCTGGCGAGAAACGTTTTGGAAAAGAATAAAAACGCTAATATATTCGGCTATCGACCATGGCCGAGCCAAACTTTACCGATCGATCAATAATCGAAAGATTATTCCGAGAGAAGCGCGACTTGCTCTTAGTTTCGTTGATTCCACTTGCCACACGATTATCGATACCGTTCGATGAGCTTTGATCTCGTGGCGGAAGCATTCCTCCGCGTGTTCGTACGTAGCGACGATTCGTTTGTCCGCGAAAACCTAGGAGATCGGGGAAATCGAGCAAGGTAGAACGAGATCGATCGCGCATGCTCGAACTTGCAGTTTATTTATACGTCTGACCAGAGAGACGAATAACAGAGAGAACGAATAACAGTTTCTTCTTTTGTTGATCGCGTTCGAAGTCGTGGTTTTCCCTTGGTTTCTGATTTTCGTTTCGTTTTGATTTGTCTTTTCAGCGATGGATCACGTGAAAAGCCAGGGGACCACAGACCCACTGAAAATCGGCGGAAAAGGCCGTGCTTGCGTTACCCGAAAAAAGTTTTCCCCCTAGATCGTTCAGTTGTGCAACGTGGCAAATAAAGTGAAACTCAGAGAGAAACGAACAAAATATAAAGAAGGAAGAGAAAATACGCGGAGAGGAAGGAAGGAAGGAAAGGACGGAGAAAAAAATATATATACATATATAAACATAAGCGTAACACAAAGATAGGAAAAAAGTCAGGGAAAGAAAGAGAGAGGGAGAGAGAGAAGCAGAAGAGCGGAAAAGGAAAGCGAAAGCAGCGAATGATCTCTCGATCTCATCCAAAAAGGAAAGATAATGGGTTGAACCCTCGCATCGTTTTTATTTCGAAGCGGAAACCCGGGGAGAGAGAAAGAGAGAGAGAGAGGGAGAGAGCTAGAAGGGAAAATAACGATGTCGATGAGAACATGCCCTCGTACGAAGACGATACCGAGCGTCTTTTCAAACAATGCTGAACCCTGTCGAAGATCGCGATCCCACGGATTTTCGCAGCCCTCGGGCAACCAGATAGCTAACGAGAAAGGTCTTCTCTTCCTGTTGTGACACGGTGCCAGTGAAGTGCGGATTTTTTTCCCCGTTTGTTCGTGCAACCGCTGCCAGGTGCTTCGTAGTTGTTTGCTTTCGCGTTGACACGGGAAAAAGGATCGTTAAAAAAAAAAGAAAGGAAAGAAAGAAAAGAAAACAAAGGAAAAGAAATTGAATCTCGCGCGATCAACAACCTTCTAATGAATCCAAACACACACATTTTGTGATCCACAGTTCTTCGACTTCGTTCATTTAACATTTTCATCTCGAACGAACCACGTCTTTCATTTTTCTCATATTTTCTTTCAGTCTCGCGTTTGTTCCGGTTTTAACCAGCCGCGAGTACCATCATCGATCGTCTCCTCGAGTAAAGAGTAAAGAGCAGAGAGTAGCCTGTTGCTCGGCTAGTGGCAAACAACGCGCTGGAATAGACGCAAAGAAGATACATGTACGTTGTATATAATAAATCCATATATAAGTTTCTCTTGGAGCATATCAAGACGTAAAGTTGTTGAATCGGTGAAATTCGTGACGAGTCGGATTGAACTCGCCGATAAGGATCGGGAGAAAATAGAAACGTGTCACGGCGAGCGTAATAAAGCATCCGCGCGTAATCGTATCAGATTGAATAATAGGCTGCTCAAGGCTACCGAAAAGCATTGCCCCCGGCCGCCAGTGTCTGGAGAATAACGAGAATCGTATGAACGGGAGCAACGCATAATGTGTTCGAAGGCGCTTTGAAGGAGAGAGATTAACAGATAAAACGCGCTCTCTGGCCAAGCCGTGGACGTGCCAAAATTGTTCGTCAGTTGCCTGCGGACAGCTTCATTGAGAATCTGCCTGAGGAGTAACGGCCAGTGACCTCGGTTCAACCGCTCTCGAGAGCTCCGTTCGAGAGGAATGCTTTCTCGAAACCGTAGCATCGCGAAACCTGACGATCTTCTTGCGAAAACGTCGTCCTTTTCGCCCTCTTCGTCTTTTTCGTCGTCTTCTTCGTCTTCCTCGTCATCTCCGTGCCTGTCGTCGACGTTCCACCGTTGGTGAATCGGTCCGCGAGAAAACGAGATGTGCTCGACGATCGTTCGCGCGTAAAGTTTCCAGGTAACACGCTGTTTGGAGGAAAGCTGAGCGAGTGGATCGGGAATTTTATCGAAGTTGGACCGACGCTGCATTCGACGAGGATCAAGGAATTCGTAGAAACGCGGAGTGCCTCGTTCAGGTACTTTTCGCTTTTTTCGTTCTTTCTTTTTTTCCTTTTTCTTTTTTTTTTTCTTTTTTTTATTGCGTGTGCTCAAGGGATTGAACGAAAAGATATCACGGGAATAAAGAGCTTAGATGTGTGTCGTTTCGCGAACTGTTCGTTTCGCCGGTGATACACTAGTGAATATCCGGTGGGCACGAAGGTGACGCACGATTCGTGAACCTCCTAACGACCGTTTCGTTGCTGTGTTTCGTTTCTTCGTCGTGCGACAAAACTTGGAGTTCTGAACGCAGGATATATGTTTATAAATCAGCAGTGACACCTCTTCGATTCGTTAAACGAGAAACATCTTCGTACGAGGATCGGTTCGATTCTCAATTCTTCACCGATCTTAAGAACGGCGCTCTCGCGTCTAATCCTTGATCGAGAATAATATTTCATAGCGATACCGTGATACAGTGGTTACGTACTTGAGCGTACGAAGAAGGAAGAGGCAAAGAATAATTACAGAGACATATAGCAAGCATAAAGAAAAAAGGGTCTCCTATAAATCTCGACATAGAAAAGTGATGAACACCGAGCCGGACGCGAATCGAGTCACGTAGCGAGTCGAGTACGCGAATGGTGACCGCAGTTGGTACCGAGGTGCGCGATCACCGACGTCATTATCACCATTACCTCTTCGTACAATGGACGTTTTCAAAATCGATCAGTCGCTGAGCGCGGGTCTGGGTAGCGCCCCGGCGCCAGACACCCTTACACCGGAAGTGTCGTTCGACGCTGGTAGTGAATTCAATCTGAGCTTCTTCGACGGACCGGAGGAGAACAGCACCCAAGGCTTCAGCGATCCCGGTTCCGTTGGTAGCGCCAGCGCATCGCCTCCACCTGGAACACCAGCCAGCATCCCTGTAAATCCTCCGAACGCCGCCCTACCGATTGTCCAAGTGCCCCCTGGCATCGTCATTAAGCAAGGTTTGTTTCATTTTCCTTTTTTTTTTTTCTTTTTTTCCCATCTCAATTTTCTGTTTGCTTTTCTGTCGTGTTTTATTTCCTCAGACGTTTCGTAATCTTTTAAATCCATTTCTGTTACCCCTGTCATTCGATTGGTACTAGGTTTTAACACTTAGCGACTCACGAAGGTATTTAAATACTCAGCGTAGACAATTTTTACGTATGTGTCGTACGTGTTGGAGAAAATATTTTGCAATTTCATTGGCACCGATGTGCGACTATTACGATTATATCGGTAAAATTTGAAGTCAATCTGAAAATGTACGTACGAGCTACGATAGACGTATTTACTCTAAACGCATATTCAGTAAAAAATTAATATATCCCGTGTAAATAGCGATCTTGAAGATTTGGTATGCGTTAGAAATGGATGAACTAAATTTTAAGGCTTATTTACTGAACAATTGCTTGTTTTATGATCTCTATGAAATACATAGTTATCTAGCCATCGACTATATTGCAGTTTCTATGTACATTTTTAAATTTCAAATTTCTAAATGTAGCCGATGATCATTGAGGGTCGTCGTTACGCTGTTGATAAAACTGCAAAATATTTCATAGAGCACACGCGATATATTCGTAAAAGGTTTCTGCAAATGTTCAGATGTTTCCGTAAACAACCGACTGTATTAGTCGTATCGTTTTTTAATACGGCGATCGCGATACAATCGGCAAGAAGGTCTGTGATTTTATGTGTTTTAATAAATCGAGAAACATTGTACGAAAAGATTTAATCGTACAAATATTTTTGACTTATTCTTTTCACGTACAATCACCTCCTAGTCAAAGTAAAAATAGAATGAATTTACGTTACGATATTGCTATCCGGTGGTATTTTATGGTATGCTGTTGAAAGGAGAAGCATTGTTTAAAGTTTAAGCGATGATGTTTTGCAAGACGCGTGCCTTTGTTACGGTTTCTCGCACGGTTTAGTAACGCCGCGTGGATATGGGCGTTATGAAAGCGAGCGGAGGAAAAAATTGGCGCGTCGCTCGCGTACCTGGCATTTCATTACGGGATGATGAAAGTTGTAATTGATTGATTCAATTTTACGGTCCATGATCGTACAGGTAAAAAAGCTGACCAACTTATACGCTGTTGCTTGAAAGCGATTTAGACGTTACTTTTTTACAGGCTATTTCAGTGTATTGTTGTTCAGCAGATAATTTATATCGCTCTATATCCATAGAAGATCGCTAATGTCCGTACCGTATTTACGTGTCCATTTCCATTGAATTTCTGACACTTGCGTTTGAAATTACTTGAAACGTCTTGAAATATTTGTCCACCGGAGAAATATTTTACCTGGTTTGTCTCGATCGCGATCTCTCAATCTTAAACGAGGATCTGGAGAATATTTAAGAACACGCGAGGGAAATTGGTTTTATCTATCTTGAATTCCTACTCATTGTCGATAATATGTAAGTCTCACAGACCAAACACTTGTTTCATCGACGATTAAAGTTGGTTCCAAAGTCTTGTAATTTAAACATTTGTCCCAGAAGCAAAGGAAACACGTTAGGATAGAAGCGTTCGTTCGAAACTCTCCTAAACGAAGAAGCGTCGAAACCGACATTGATATCTCTTGGACCTCACCAAACTTTCAATTGTTTTAATAATGCCGTTGCTTGTTTTACAATTCTGATTCGCTATGTTTATCTGTCGCTTCCATCGTTCCCTCTTCTTAGATGGTTCTCTAAAGGTTACGATACAAATTGGAAAGGTCGCCGAGTGGTTTGCAATATTCGCGATTCGTTTCGAGGCGAGCACAATGCTATCAGGCTACAATATAAATCCACGAAGCTCTGGTTGGCTACCACCGTCCTACCGATTTCTCTTTCAATTGAGTTTTCTTCGAGCGTTCCCATTGTCTGAAGGAAATATCGGATCGAAAACTGGTTTCGTACGATGCTCCTTGCGAATCCAGCCCAACCCCTGTCTCTCCTTTTCTCTTTCTCTCTTCCTTTCTCTCTTTACCGCTCTCTATTTGCAAAGAGAACGGGGGCTGACATTTCACTCGCGAATCAACAGTGCACGGTAGAGAGATACACGTTTTCTTCGTACAATTAGGGTCTCGTGTAATGCAGATTCGTTGCCCTTTTGCCGCGAACATCTTCGCTTGGGAAAATGCGAAAATCGTACCCATCAGCGTCGTCGTGGCGAAAGGGGCAGAAGAGAAAGCTGGACCGATTGTTTGATTGTATCTAACATTTTTTAGGAAAAAGTTTATTAGAGTCAGAGAAAGACGACTGTTGTTTTCTTAGAGTTATTTTATTTTAGATATAATCGTAAATATCGAACGAGGTGGATAACGTTTGGGAATGTTTGTACTTCGAAACACACGTATCTCGTTGGTTTGATAGAAGATCGTCGATTTTAAAGTGTCTATAAAAATTGGCTTTAAAAATTGGCTTTATAACCGAGCTAAGCATTTACTAGGACAAAAGCGTTGTAATTACCTAATAAACTTATATTTGGAACGAATAGATTGAAAGCGGAGAGAACTTATTACGAAAGCGATATAAAATATTCCGAGGAAATAATACGTTTGTCTGGTCGTTTGCAAACGATTCAAATTTCTTGCGCGTCATCCGAGATACAACCGACCGAAAACAAGCTGCGTAAAGTTTCAAACAACCTGAGACGTGACACTTTGAAGGAATAATACGAGTTACATGCATCTACCTTTATGTGACAATCAAAAGTTGAGACATCGCGACAACAGGATCAGCATTAGAATAATTTAGGGATATGCATTATCGAATGAAACTTTATGTACGTTCAAATGTTAATTACACTAATGTTTAGCTAATACAGGACCGTGGTTTGATTTTTATAATGCGATCAATTTTTAGATATATTTCTCGTGCACCGTAAATACTCTAATTATCCAATTCCGTTGTGTTTATGCAAGTGAAAATTTGTATAAACACAGCTAGAGAAACGAAATCCAAGCACAGTTTCCAATATTAACGGGATTAAAATACTTTAGATGTTATACGTACGTCTGTATGTTATACGTATCTTTTAATCCTTCATAAATCCATAGAAAGCCGCAGTCTAACGATAATGTCATAAACTTTGCTATTCGCGTCTTAAAATATCGAAAACTACTATCAGAAGCTATTAAAATTCTCAAGAGAAGAGATACAGTGTCTAATACGACCAGACCGCGATTCTTTCAACATCACTAGGTAACTACCTTTTCGTTAACCATGAGAAGCGTCGAGAGGGGTCGAGAACCACGGTGGAAGTCGCCGTTTAAATTATACATTCGTCTAAAAGAACCGTGGCGTCGATTTGATACGATGGTTCCCAAAAATCCAACTTTGAATTTCAATCTCGATGCGGTCAAGGTCTGTCACGGCTGATTCTATTCGGAACAATTCCCTGAAGAGAGACGCGTTAGTACGCGACGAATCATCGCGAAGAATTTTCTTTTTCCTCGAAGCTTCTACGTTCGTGTCATTCGCTGTCGATAACTTTCTTGATGCTCGAGGAACAGACTCCTGAATATTTCTCGACCTGTCATCCCGCTAGGGTCCAAGGGAATTCTCGTGAAAGCACGATGACGCAGTTTACCTTTGCGCACGTCCATCCGCATAATTCGCCCGCTCCGCTGTCGTTCACGCACTTTTTTCTCGTTCAAACTTTGCAAGAAGATTCACCAGGCACTTTAAAAACAACGAACTTTCCTTGAGGATCGAGAGTTCGCTTAATCATGCCGCGGTACTCTTTTTAAATCGTTGCGAACTGCTCGCGAGAACGAAAGCAGCATCTCGGGTTTTGTTAAAAGTCAAACGAAGCTTGGCACCTGAGGGTTTGGTGGTGTTCGAAGGGAAGTGGAATAGAACGGGTGATATTAATGTTCGTCTGTTTGATAGATCTCTTTTCCTGCCTGTTTATTTGATGGAGTGATTGAGTTTTATTGACTGATGGTGAATTATGAGGCAGAAAAGTTTTCTTCGCTCTGTGTACGATATTTTGCGTGGATATCTATCGATCATTGTATTGCGAGATAATTGTAGAATCGATTTAAGGAAAGTGGGAATGGAGCGACGTAAATTTTGACACATAAGAAATTGTTATCTATCGTCGTAAATTAAATCACTCTGTGAATAGTTCACAAAAGATATAACTTAGAAAAAACGAAGCTGGCACCCCGCTGGGGGTAGCCACCCACATGCTATAATATTTTTTATTTATATTTTTTTTTCTTCACCAACAAGATATAACACTTTACCAAATGTCCGCAAGGACAAATTGTAAAATAACCAAAATAAAATAAAAAAAAAAAAAAAACTCTGTGAATAGTTGTACGTTTATAACATAAAGATGCAAAACTGCACATTATACGGTTAATATGCAAAGATATATAAAATATCAAGAGTATGCTACCCTTCGCGAATAAAACAAATCTTTTGTCTTGTTTCGAAACAAACGTTGTTTTACTTATGTTCCTAACAATATTTGCACAAACATCCTCGATGCACTAAAGTTTCGTACATCTATCCGAAGATTCACTACCATTCGGTTGTTGCTCTTAAATAAATTGTGTTTATAAGAAATAACTTGTAGCAAGTCATATCGATTTATGGTTGCTAAATAAATTTTTATGGATAAATCACTCCCGCTAAAATAGAAAGAAAAAAACTTTCTTCCCTGGAAGAAACATAAGAATACAAAGTTATATAAGAAACATAGATGAAACGAGAGATTAGAAGAGTAACTTATCATAGAGCGGAAAACTGTTAGTTACACCTAGCTTCGATATATGTATCTTTTCCATTTTTATGTCATTGCGCAATGCTTGCATCATGGCGTTCTAAAAAATTCGTTTCACTAGGACTCGATTCCTCTAGGTCCGACAGCGATAATCGATTCGAAATCGACATGTATTCACGACGATCTGACGAATGGAGAGGCGATGCTCGGACCGTCGATGACCGTTCGCAGTCATTGGCGTCCTGTTCATGTCACGTAAATCGTCTTCCTGGAACGAAGGCCACGAGAAAGTTCGTGCCGCTGGTTCAGTGCCACGGTCACGCTACGTGCGTGGCATCGACACCGACGAAAGTAAACTAAATCCAAAGGATTACGCAACACCGTTTTAACAGTCTCTCGATGTGCTTCTTTGACCGCCTTCTTTCTCATTCCATCTTTTCATTCCTCTTCCTTTTTTCATGTTTTTGTCATTTATTTTTAACTGCTCAGCAAATTCTCGTGGACTCGATAGAACCTCCTTGCTAAGCCCAAGGATCTCACGACGGGGACATTTGCGTGTAAATTACTGTTACACGTAGATATACGATATTTCTTGGAAATTTAAGTAATTTGATGATAATTAGTATGAGTCGAGTTTATGTTAATTAATTAAGAGTAAGGAATTGTACATATGTAGATACGTGAGATTAAATTTGGAAATTCTGCGACAAGGAAATATTTGTGTTAAAAATGTAAAAAATATAAATATCAAGGAGACGTTCTTCTCTGTTCAAAATATGTGTCGATGAATTTAATTTATTTCGACGAGAGAAAGCAATCTTTGATCGAAATGATACACTCTTAAATCCATATATTATAATAATATAACAGTTCCAAGCTTACATAATTACAACACATTTTAGACAAATGATTATTCTTGAAAAACGTTCTAGCGTCTAAAACATCTCTTGGAAGACAGAGTTTAAAAGTTGTCAGGTGTCTGAAAAAAATTGCATTTTTTATTTCACGCGCTTGATCGTTCAAAACGTCGAACTCTCATACAAATGGCCGGCTACTCAGAAGGATCTCTTCAACGTGGTCATTGGTTTTGAATAATTGCCGGCTACTTCCGAGTGTAATATAAGCACGACAGAGTCGTGTGTCGAGTTAACGTGCTTTATTAATATTCATGCAACCAGATACTCGTTTCTTGTCTTCGTATGGCGTTCACCTTTTCGATACGTTTCCGGATTTTTTACACGCCTGTATACTCGTCGTTTATCCTTTGATATAATCCAGTTTTCCTGTAGAAAAAGTGACAGAATCTCGTTAAAATTTATGGTTGCCATAAGAATTCGAAACGATCGCACACATGTTGTTTCGTGGCGAACCGTGTTTTTCTAAAGCTATATTTTGCTTGTCAAGAAGGAAAAGGGCGACGAAAGCTGACTCGCGTACTCGCTTTTAATCGAGTCAGTCTGGAACTACCACTATGCTAGTTTCTGTGTCTAAAAATAATTTCCGCGGGACTAATTTGTTCGTCTCGTACGAATTGAACTTTCTATCCGCATTCGACAGGTTATCGCATCATTTCCTTGCCCTGAAGCCTTGTAGCTACCAGTTTTTGACACTTACGTAGTTTCACGCGTTTACATAACTCTGTGATTTTTATCCATTCCTTGCTACTGGCCAATTGGTATTGGGCTCCATGGTTAGTTAACATTAGTGACAATTATATAAAATATGCTTTTACTTATTCACATTAAAGGAATAAACTTTGGGCTTTGGGAATTGCACTTGTAATCGCCGTTTCGATTTTTAACTTATTTAATATATGAGACGTGTCATAGGTTATAACTAACTATAATATGTTTTTAGCTTCTTATATTATTTGTGTGCTATATGAATTTTCTATACTTATTGACTTATTACGATATCGTATTAAATTTATTGGATACAGTTATATATTACGCTGTAACATTAAGTATTTACAATTACAGATAGTACGAATAGTTTAGTTTGCAAATTTTCTGACTAAACGAAGGAAAATAACATCATAATTACGAAAACTTCATAATTACCCAAAGAAAAAAGGAAAACGAAGAAACGAATCAAAGTTGTTTCGGCAAAAGTTAGAAATAGCTTAACCTGATTGGCGCCAGTCACGTAAGGGGCGCCAAATGCGCGGTGTATACCACGATTAGGTACGTACCTGGCGCAGATACGCGGAGAGGAGCCAGGGTAGAACGCGCGGATATTAACGCGAGGAAATATTCTGTGCACCGGCAAAAAGTGACGCGGTATTCCATTATCCTCGTCGGCACGATGCAAAACCGGTCGAAATGATTGGATTTTTATCTTCCATCTTGCTCGTTGCCCCGTTCCCTGTCTCTGTTCGTAGCGCGTATCGCGCGCAAGTTACCGCGTTTTTTCGTTTCTTTCTGGCGTGTTACGAGTAACGAGGAACGCCGCGCCGCCGCGACCGAATGTGAGAGACAAGGACGAAAGACGCGCGCGCACACGAGCGCGAATCGCGCGTGGAGACGCATGTGCGTACGCGAATGTGTGCGCTGTTACCGTGTGACTCATCCAGGTACATTGCACCCGGTACGTGTCCGGTACAAGCTCGAGTCGGTACGCTCAACGAGCGTCCGCGTCCAATATTTTCCGATTTTTCGATCGACTCAATGTCATTTTGACTTTTCCCGCCCGATGATTCGATATTTCAAAGTGAAGCGTGCTTTAAAAGTGAATCTATCTTGGGCTTTGGGAATTGCACAGGCGAAGAACAGGCGGTGCGGCTGTTGAGAAAACTGAGAAGTATAACTTATCAAAAGTACCTATAAGAGCTCGTCGGATACGCGAATTTAATTGTTTTATGCCAGTTGGCTCGTGATTAACGACGATTACTATCATCGACCAACCGAGGGAAATGCTCTCGAGGCGGTTCGTACTTACGAGGTTACGATCGTAGCCGATGTCTCGCGAGCAGCACGCAGTTTGACCACGTACGGATATAAAGCGTAACGTGTCGTTACGTTAACACGAAACCGATACTCGTCGACGGACATTCGTTAGAACAGCGTTTAACCCAATCGCTTCCTACCGGCCTTGCCATTTCCTTCGAACATGTGCGTGCGACCAGAGAAAACGAAAACATCGAGAGTGGTGTGGTCTTGACTCGGAACGGTGCGCTGGGAATCGCGTGTGAATTATTAAAAGTCGCCGAGACGTGTGGTAAATACATACTTCTCGATCCGTCTTTCTCCGCCCTTCCTTCGACTTTTCAGAGCTCCTTGACAGTGTCTTGTTCGTACCATCGGTTAGTCTCTTTCGCTCGTTCCCTTTCGTCTTCCGTGCTGTGCGTCTCCGTTTTTGTCTCTCTCCATCGTGCCAATGCCAGTTCGCGTCTCCCTCTTCGTTTCTCCTTCTCTTTTCGACGTTCTCGCGCGAATCCTCGTCGTTCTCCGTTGCACCTCAAGAGCAATGAACTCTCGGTAGGGTATATCATCAGTGAAGTGATGCTACCAGTGCGCGTGTGCGCGAATGTATGCGTGCGCGCGCACGCGAGACCGTGCGTGTGTAGCAGCACACAACACGGTCGAGTCGCGCGTTTCTATCGCACCTTTTCTCTTCCTTTCTTTTTCCCTGCATATACATACGCGTCGAATAAAATGAAATCACGGCGTATAGGATACGCGGTGCACCGAAACATTGGTGCACGCGCAGCTACGACCAGAGACAGCCACGTGTAGAATGCATACATCGACCCTAACCGCGATACATCTCCAATCCCCTGCTTTCTTCCTTTCTCTCTCTCTCTCTCTCTCTCTCTCTCTCGTCCCTCTCTTTCCCTTTGCATTATAAAACGATTGACCTTCCGGATACGTTTTAACGAGGTATCACGCGCGGTGATAATGGCCGGACAGAGAGTTTCGCGGCTCGTAATTGAAAAAGAAATTTTATTCCTTGCTTCGGTATTATGCCGCACGGCAATCTAGTCGCTCGCGACTCGCTCTTAAGTCGTCAGCCAGGAAACTAACAATCCATTTGCTATTCGGTGCTTTGTCTAGCGCTGCGTGCAGTACACTCTTCTTCGCAATACGTTAAGGAAACTCTGGTGTATTGCTATTCGAGTAAATCAATTTAGTTAAATAGAGTATTGCGGTTTGGCATTGAGGTAAGGAAAAATTGTGTTACGTAAACTTAAAGTAATTGGTTTCTCAACTAAACAGGAGAGAAAATGTTGCATAATTTCAAGGGTCATTAAAGATTTATTTGATACCTGTTTTTAGTTGTTCTTTTTTTAATTCGGCCGATAATTAAATGATATGTTAATCGGTAGTTTGTAGCGGAGTAGCTAGGGATAAGATTTTTTACGGGGTAGAAGACTTAGCTAATGGCAATGCTAATGACGGTAGAGGTAGAAGAGACCTTTTTAGAAGGAGAAAGAGAGTCGTGTTAGCGTTGGCAGTGCAACGCCATTGAACTGCCTACTATGTAGGTATACAGTATACAGTACCAAGTGGTCATGCAACGGTAAAATTAAGGGAAATTGATTAAGATCGGCTGTTCCGTGTGTATCTGATCGAACTTGTACACCCTGACTTCCTGGTGCAGGAGCAGTGCCTCGTGATTAATGCGAATTCTTTGATGCTAAAAACGTACGAGTATATGTAACAAAGTTAAATTTTTTTTACAAATTTTCGATTTATTTATTTGCTTCTGAAAAACAAAAATTCAATACGGTTATCTTCTTTAATAAAATACTTTGCTGCTAAAATATTTTCGCCATCGAATATCGAAGTTTCACTCTTAAAATACATTTTTGTTGATATAATTTTCAAATTTTACTATAATTTTCAAATCGCTAACCAATACGATATTCTCTACTCGAATTGTCTTTGCGTATAAAATTGTCTTTGCGTCATTTACCGATACCCAAAGACCTAATATTTAAACACGCCAGAACTGTCTATTTGTGTAGACTCTAGACTGTAGACTGTAGACTGCAGACCGTGGAGTGTGGAGTGTAGAGTGTAGAGTGTAGAGTATAGACTATAGACTGTTACATTCCCTCATGAGTATGGCGATTCTTCCCGCAATGGGGTCGTTATTCACGAGATAAAAGGCACGGTAAAATGGTGGTTACCGCGAAGCGATTTCGTTGCATCAACGAAACTCGTTCGGCGCACAAATAAGCGCGCCGTAATCGCACGTGCATTTCAGGCACTGTGTACGTTACATCACACATATTACGTGTCGTGTACCGTCACACGTATGCATACGCGTTCCTTGACGCGTTAAACGCACACGAAGAGTGATTATTTCCTTTCTTGCTGACCCGCTGTAGTCCTCCCTGTTGTACACTTGTTTTTTTGCACGTACTTGCACACCCTGTCTCGTACACACATGCGTATAACACGTACACAGGTGTGCACGTACGTATTTGAGTAAACTTGGAGTACACATTTCCCTGTACGCGTATCGAGCTACAGTATATGTACATCGAACGAATATACGAGAAATGAGAAAGATAAATGTACGTGCATAGGTCCACCATGAGCGAATGCTAATAATATTCACTTCCTGTAACTCAGTTATATTAAATCACTGCAACCGCCTCTCCTGCTTTTCTGCGTTATTACCGTTTTCCTCCATGCATTACCATTACCTCCTACTGGCAGTGCGCGTGCACATGCGCACGCGCACCAACACCAGCGGCCGTGTACGCGTTCAGCCACTCCGATGAAAAGGTAAAAGAAACCACGTTTCCTCTACGCATCCTTTTCTTCCTTGGCTGGCAGTCGCACGCTACCACCGGCCGTGCTTTTCGTTGTTCGGTCTATCGTCGATCAACCAGTGTTCTCTTAGCAAACTTTATTACCACAGCGTTTCGCTCTACATATTTTCCATTCGGAATGTTCTACATAAATAAGCGGCAGAGGAAAATAATGCTTGTTATTTTCGTGCGCGGAGAAAGCTCGTTAAAGACTCACATAACTTCGTCAAATCTACGCGGCAATATGTACTTATTTTCTCGTTTGGAGAAAAGAACTCGTTTGTATTACGAATAATTTTCGCACTTATGCAAATTCCATACCCAAGCAGCGTGTAAGTGCCGCTGCACGTGCGTTTATCGGTAGACCCGAAGCGAAGATCAAAGAAAAGTGACTATAGCGAGAGTAGATCGATCTGGAAACTCGTATCTTTTGCCCGAAACGAGCGAACGGAATCAGATTTTTTTCATCTTTATCACGCCCACTGTATTAGCGTTTCCGGACGATCCGGTTTCGCATACCGGTCTATTAGCGACGCTCAACTTTATTAGTCGCTTCTGTCTGAATTCGATAACGTCCGGGCCCTTATTCTTTCGCCGTCAACCTCGCCCCTCTTTTCCGCGTACGTGAACTCCTTGCACAGCCGTCGCACTGGTGTGTGCACGTACACGTATCTAGCGGTAAGGTAAGGACGCAGACCTTGACCATGAATACGAGTTGGTGGATTGCATAACTATAGTTATGTGCAGTGGTACGGCGCGCGGTGGCTCTCCCTGCGACAGTAAAACGTGTCCGTGTACGCACACTACGGACTGCATGCTGCACGAGTGCGTGTGCGTAACGCGCATGTGCGCGCGCACACGTGGGTCGATCAGTGGCGAACGTCATCTGTGTATACACGCGAAACGACTTGACTTTTCCGTCTAAAGATTCGAACAGAACATAATTTACCGTCAAACTTTTAGGTTTAACGATAAATTCAATATGCGCGTTAAAGTCGTTGACGGTGTCGTTGACTTTACGAAAAATCAAAGATTTAAATGATCTCACAAAAATTCGAAGGTTCAAATGGCTTCTTACTTATGTAATATCACCGATAACTGGCGATTAGATCGACGTATAATTAAATCCAGCGATATGTCATTTAATCTTCCTCGGTGTTCTAGAAGGTATCGATAATGAAAAATCGCGTACAATATCGTTTAACCGTACTATTCTCTTGCTTCTTTATCACGTTTACGTTTCTTTAAACATCTTTTCTTTTTTAGAATATCTCGCTGATAAGAAGCGTGTATTACGTATTATTGTTATTAATTGTATTTAGTATCGAAACCAAATATTTAGAAACTAGATACGTATTTAACATCTTTTAGAATATTATATCCATTTCGAGGAGATCGATAGGATTAAGTAAGTTATTAAGTATTATTTTATCAAATATATAATACGTTACCTAACATCATTCTCGATCGAATCTTATTAAACCTATCCTCCCATCCTCGATCTCAGTTACTCAACGTTTCTATTTTTCCTGCGTTTTATTTTCATCTGGTGTTTGCACATAAGACGAGAAATGTGTATGTGTCGGCTGCGATACCACATACTGTCATCGAGTGCACTGCACTCGTCGGCGTGTCACGTACTCGCGTGTTCGCACGTGAGCGTGCACAAATGCGCGCGCTAACACACAGTAGCGAATCTGCGCACGCACGCACGCGCGCTTGCGCATATGCGTACGTATACACACGTGCGTTCAGCGACGCGTTGAAACGGGCGGCATTGCGTACGCAGACGTAAAGGCTGCGACCTTGCCTTTAAGCTTCAAACAGCTGTTCGAGGCGTTGTTTTGAGCCTTCGTGAAATGGAACGCGAATGAACGCCGAGGGGTTGCGAGGCGTCGGCGGTGAGGGCGTCGTAACCTGTGGCCTCGAGATCGCGTTTGCACTAGTGTTAAGTCTTCGGGTCGATGTATTTTCATTGCAAATTCACTCGCGCTTTTACGCGCGATACGATCACTGGGTCGCATCGATTTCTTTCGAACCGATGATTCTTGGAAAATTACGCCTAAGCGTTGTTCGCCGAAGTCTCATTCGAAATGAGTTTAATTGATCCAACGTTGTACCTTATGCTCGTCAAGGTTGCTTCGCGAGGAGAATCGTTTCTGATCTTTAATTCAAATCATTTTTGTTATATGAATGTCGTCAGAAATTGTGTAAAATTTTCAAAACATATAATACTGTATCTGATTAAAAATATTATGGGATTATATTTCCTACCATTCGTAGGAGTTCTATCTTTTAACGATTATATTTTTCAACTTACGTATGACTGAAATAGCGTAATATCTGAAAAATATTAAACTACCATACGTAATTATCGTCAAGCAATTTTCAATTTTACAGATTAAATGTAATATCGTAACCAAACTTTATCTCGTATGTAACTCGCGTTTGTCACGTTCGGCTCGCAGTTCAATGACCGCGTAACGTTGTAAGATAAGAACTTAGTTTCTTATTATCCGTACGGCACTCACTGTTTATGTTATAAAGGGTACAAATTATAAGGAATATTGAATTTTTCTTTCGAGGTAATTTTTATAAAGTTGCTCAGTTATATCGTTATTATGCGTCACATATCCATCCGATGTTAGCAGGCTGCGGGGCGTAAAATTAAGAACTTCTATTCGTACAAATTAGCCATAAATCGACTGCTATCGTGTCGCCTTTATCAGTTAATTCTCACGTTTGGTTCCCCGAAAAAATCGAAGGGCCGAGCCCCCACTCGGACCCTACCATCAGACGTGAGTTATCGGTTGCACCACCCACTGGTCCTGATTTTCCACCCACTTGAACGTACTTCGTACCTGCCTCCGCATAAATTCTCTCTCTTTCTCTCTCTTCCTCTTTCCGATTGTTATCTGCAGGATGTTACGAGCTAAAGTTGTGCACGTCGAACATCTCAGACGAAAGAGAAAGTCCGCTTGAATTAAGTCGTCTCAGTTAAAGAAGATTTACTGGTAATTACTTTTCACTTAACGCTTGATGCTCGATTAATATTAATTTCTTGTCTCTTACCGTGTTAACGCTTCGATATGTGTTAATCATGTTGTATCGCCAAGTCTTTCCAACAGAAAGATTACGTTTGTAAATTCATTATGTCTTCTAAGTGGTAATTAATTTTATATCGTGAAAGTATAGTTTTTTAGACTCGATAGTTTGATAGCCGATGATTATTCTTGATACGTAGTTTGATAACCTTTGGATGAGATTCGGTTGATAGCTATGTGTCTTGCTGTCGCGTATAATTCGACATTTTCTAAATTGGTTAAATATCACTAAATAACGTTGCCCGTAAAGTAAAAAAGGTAATTAGGAGATGATATATGTAGCTGCGATTACGCAATGTCATAAATTATCTTTGACAGAGAAAATTTAAAAGATAGAAATATAGGAAAGTTCCGACAAGACTTTAGCGATAAAGATACACATGACAGCTATTATAAAGTTCAAAGTGTCTTAATGACGTACTCATTAATTTTCTCAATCCAGCTTCAACTCTAATTTTTTTTTTAAATAAATAACATGAGAATATGAGAAGAACACGATACGATCATTAACGATGATCATTCAGTATCGAATGACAAAAATAGTTTCCGCGTAAATTTCCTCGACACTTGAAAATAGCCATGCTGTTATATAATGCACGCTATCGTCGAGGCTGGCTGATTTTCCACCTGCACGCAGCTAGTTCGAGTCGACGCACATAAATTTGCCCCACCTTCTCTTACGATGATTATCAACGGGAAGTTATTCGACGCAGTTTCACCTACGAGCACGCGTGATTCTCTATCGAGAAGAGGACGACAAAGAAAATGAAGAAGAAGAAAAGGAAGGAGGAACAACAGTTCACGCGTACTCGTGATTTTCGTGCGTCGTAGTCGGTCGGCCGGTCGATCGCAAACGATCATCGGTCAGACGATGAATTCGACGCGAATCGACAGCTTTTGATCGGTCGATTCGTCGATGGATCAAGATAAATCGTATGGGGAGGGATGGGTAGGGGGAAAAGGTGGACTGTTCGCGACGATGGCCGCAGAGTCGATGGTTGTTGCGCCGAAGGAGAAGGGAAGGCTCATCAAAGAGGCATTGAACTCAGGATTCCGTGCGAGGACCACCGTGGAATAAGAAGCCAGCGACTTGCGCGATTCGTTCATTCGAGGGACGTGCGAATCACCGGTTTTCGCGCGCACCGCGTTCACCTCGTCTACTTTGACGGTCGAAGACCTCCGGTTTCGCAGGATGCCGAGCCAAGGCGGACATCTCTTCCGCTTCTTCGCGATTGACGGACGTTGATGTATCAAAGAGTTCAACGGACGCTCGAGAAACGCGAATCTCGTCGCGGATCCTCTTTTTCTCACTCTAATTCTAACAGCAGGTCGTTCCTTTTTCTTTTTTACCATCGTTTCCTTTACTCGATCTTCCTTTTCTACCTCTAAACCTAAATCACCGATCTCTTATTCTCCTCTCTCGTTCTTAAGATTCTCTTTCTTCTCTTTTCTTGTCCATCGAAACACCGAACGTTCTCTTTGCTATTTAGTTTCTTCGCTTAACTCGATCCTTAGTTAAACCTGTTTCCGATTTCGATGAGAAACTCCGTTTTGTGACATCGTTCTTGACAGTCACGAGGATGGTGTCCTTGTAACGGAAATCAGAGAGCCATCGGATAGCGAGCGATGTCCATGAATTGGATTTTTCTGACCGTTATCTGGTACACCGGGGAAATTGCACGGAGCAGGAAGAAACTTTAGCGGACGGTTCGGTTCCAGTTGGAATAAATAGAAGCGTTTTGAACCATGGCGTTATCGATGCTGGGTTATGGGCCGTTTGGAATACAAAGGAGAAGGCGTGCTTGTTCAAATTATTGTACACAATGGCCGAAGGACCAAACAGGCGAATCACGTAGTTCTCGGATCAGGTATTCTTGATACGCCACGCTTCGCTGCAACTTAAGGTTTACGGTTAATTTCGTACATTGGCGTTAACGTGGGCTTAATCATCTTCCAACTTCTAACTGCTTCGGATTTCAATTCACTGCTTAATTACCTGATTATAGATTATAGAAGAATCAGCATTGAATGCTTGCAAAAAGGAAAAAAGAAGGAAACGAGACAGTATTATTCCAATGGAATCAAGACATTATAAATTTTCTTCTGCCTTTTCTACCCTCGAATCATTCTCATTTCGCTTCTCGATGATTTTATCCTTGCAACTGTCTACGCCAGTACCCAAATCTCTTTCATTTGTCAATCCCAGCGAACTTAATTAAATTACTTTTAACAATCGATAATTGAACATTCAAATGAATTAATTTCACGTAGAAATAACAACAACATAAAACTATCCATCAGGCGACTTTCATAGGATCAAATTTTTGGAAGATACGCGAAATTCACGTAACGTAGTATTAACGTATCCATCATCGTATTTCTATACAGGCATATTATCAGCCGTAATTTTGCCAGTGACGTTGATAAAAATTCCACGACAATCAATAAGATCATGTAAGCATATGCATTATGCAACAGTACTTTCGACACGTTCCCGAAACACATGACTCATTTTCCTGGCCATTAATCATTTTCCGTGACGAACGCTTAAGTATTAAATACGACCAGGCACCGCTCGCGGAACGATCGAACGCGTCGTATGCAGAAAACGATAAACGTTGGGATACGCGGCATGCTCGCGTCGAGGAGAGCTACAAAACGGTCGATCATGCACCTGTCGTGACGCTGGTCACTGGCCAATGCACTTGATGCATTATTATCGAACCGAACAGACCTTCGTCCTCTTTGTCCGGCTCTTCTTCTTCTTTTCTTTTTCTCCTGCATCTTGCTCACTTTATCTTGCTCCTTGTGAACGCACGATCGATCGTTACTAAATACTTGTACCACACCATCGTTTATAGTTATTACCTGCACCTATGAACGCGAGTGCTTATAGGAAATGATCGAAATCCTTAAGAACTATCGTCCTGTTTAAAATCTTGGATCAAAGTCTTAGGTACAAATAAAATCTTAGGTTGCTATCCCGTACAACTTGGAAAACTTTGATCGATCGATCACCTTCTTGGCAATTTGAATCAATTCTAACGCCTTACATAAATCTCGATACTTACGCGTATATCCTTCCTATAGTCTGATAAGCACTGTCCTTATCTACTGAAACGAGCAACGTATTGCCGATCAACGCGACGTTTCGTGCGTAGGATAACGAGGGTTTGTTGCTCTGATTGGAAGAGCGAATTTAGAGAAAGGAAGTCGCGCCGGAAAGGTGTGCAGGAGGAAAAGTTATGCGGAGAAAAAGTTTCGGACCGGTTCGTCTGGTTGTCAGGGATAACCGATCGCGACCACGTTAACAATGATTCGGTACAGGGCGTTTAAACGCGTGCGATTGTCTATTTCCATCGGTGAAACGATTTCGCCATTGCCACGACTTGCAAAATAAGCATCGATGACTTATCGTAAAGGCAGAGATGTTTCAGATACGTCGTACTTTCTTCGTTTCTCTTTCCGAATACTTTCCTTTCGTTTTGAAAATAATCGTACGATCGTGTATTATCGAGGGACAAAGTATTAGGTGCTTCATCCGGCTGACTTTGAGACAGATACGCAGAACTCGCAGGCGGATTAATTATTCAGAGTCTGTCCAACTAGTTAGATGATTACGACACGTTAGCAGATTATATAACAGCTTTAAACAACATGGGTATAACATCTCGTCGTAGCATCCTCGATAACTTCCTTAGCAGTTTAAACGTTTGCAAAGATATGTAAACGTCGATTCGAGTAATTTAACACAGATTCAATTCGAATGGCTATGGAAGTTAATGCTTAAAAATAGCAGAGAAGCTTTGGAGTACAGAGTAAGTAAAAACTCGTTTGAGGAATGTTGTGAAATATAATTAACGATCGCACAAAGCTTTGTTTATAAATTATGTGGTTTGTAGCTGCGATGTTACGTGCACGCAGAAATAAATGTTTGGAAATTATACGTAAATGAACCAGAAGCGTAAATAAATAAATTGGAAACGTACGTAATCTGAATAAATAAACCGCAAAGATAAATGAAAAAGAAAGGCACCGGCAGAGAAATCAAAGACTAAAATAAAAGAGAGAATTTCTATGCTTTCCTCTAGCTTTGTATATTTTATAGCGTTCTATGACGTAACCTTTCTTAATTATTTATTTACTTCTTGCCTGTCGCCTTTGAATTGCTTTCAGTTTCCGTTTTATCACCGTACATCGTCTGTACACCAATGCTATTTTTCTTTTACACTTTTACATTTACTTTATGGCAATTATCTTCCCTATAACGTAGTTACTATCTCGTATGTTTGTCATTAGATAGAATTCGTTTGAATAAATTAATTCCTTTGATACGCATTGTTTGAATATTCTAATACCTCAATTATAATAAAAATCTGCATCGTTCGCTGCAAGATGGATCGAAAAACAACATACTTTATGAATATACGTATTTACAATCGTACGCGTTCTTAACTCTTATCAAAATCTAAAATTCCAACGAAGTACTGAAACGTAGCTACAAACCAAAGGTATTAAACGCAACGATGGAAGTCCGATTCTGTTTACATATGTAAATCTCAGCGCGATTAGTATTGGCCATATAAAAGATTATTCTATTGATTTTAATTAAAAATTTAAAAAATATAAATAAAACATTTTTTTTATTTTGCGTTATCCTCTCAGATACATACACGAATATAATTTTTCGAAAAAGATTTATTTTTATACCTACCTTAATCGAACCTTAGATTTTGATGATAATAAGAAATACACACATTTTTAGAGTACGTTACATTCTTCTCGATTTTGTAATAAACAATGCGGATTCGCTAGTCGTCTCAACTGACAAATAACTCGATCGATAAGTTATGATCGAAGCGTATCGTATATCGAAACTCATATTGAAATTCATCTCCAAGCAAGTTAACGATAAAATTAAATCGGTTCCCAGCCGATTTCGAATCACGAGAATTCGCGTCTATCGCAAGAAAGGAACAACTCTCGCGGATTAGCACGTGTTCACGGCGACAATTCGTTACGCAACTGGGTCTAAGTGAATCCGCGACTTTCACGACGCGTCGCGTTGCCGCGTGGCCATTTTCAGCGCGACGATATCTCGTGGCGCGTCGCGGGTGATTAAGAGGTTTGGAAAAAGAAAATCCGCGGCTCCCGTCGCGTCGTACACGTCGGAACCGACGACTAACGACGACGATGGCTATGACAACGGGCTACGACGACGTAGAACCACGACGTGTGTGTGACGTTGCCACGAAGCTAGTCACCACGAGGTGCCTTAATATGGTTACGTAAGGAAAGAGACAGCCTTACCATGGCAGCCTTTCAGCAAGGCATGCATATACGATCGCTTGGTATAAGCCATAAGCGGTTGCGCGAACACGGAAGAGCTTGCATCTCCTTTACTCCCTTTCTGTCGTGTCTTTCTTGCCCCTCATCCGTCTTCGTCTCATCGTTTCTCTTTCTTGCTTACCCAGTCTCTAATAGCCTGGCTGCCTCAACCGATTTCCTCGTCCCCTCTCGGTAACCGAAACGATCTGAACGATACGTAACGTACGACCGGTAAAGGGATCCAGGAAAAGATACATTCAGAAAATCAATCCAGCCGCTCGGGGCTCGTGCTGGGGCGGACTTTTTCCATGGCGAGGTCCATGGCGCCTCGAGACACGTCGTCGTAAATAACACGCGGAAACGGAACGAACGTTGGTCGAGCGGATGGACGGCTGGCTACGACCGACAGAACCGGCCCAAGTGAATTCAAAGAAAAATGTCGTAAATAATATGAAGCCAGGGTACAATGTACAGCAAAAGAGAGTGAGAAAGATGGTTCGATTAGCGAACGAGAGGTTCGATGGCCGTTCAGCACCTGAATATTCCAAGATCGTTCTACCGTTTCACATACCAGCTTCGATAACGCGGATCGCAGACGTACGAGCTCACCAATTAACGCAGCAGCCCTGTTTGCAACGGTTTTCAAAGTTTAAGACAGATTTTACGCGCTTCTGGAATTCTTTGAAGAAAATACTGCCACGCAGCGTGTATACACTGCCGCTTGTACATGCAGGTTCGCTGGTCCTCAACGTGATTATTAATTTAGGTTATCAGGGAAACGACAGATTCGAAGAAGATACGAAGGAGTTTTGATAAATTACGAATCAACAGACAATCTTTTAACGCATATTTATGTATTTTATATTTCCAATCCATCTTACTTTTCCATATGCTTATAAAGAGAAGCGGGAGTGTACAGCCGTACGCGAAATGCTGCGTATAAATCTGTTGTCTAGCAACGTGGGTTTGTTCATGATGGTTTTCCGGTTCGCGTAATTGGAGCCCGTTTCTTGTCAAACGGTTTCCTAAGGCCGATTAGTCAGCGGTGTTCGTAGCTACCGGCGTCTTCTCCTTCTTCCTCTTCTTCTTCTGCTATTAGCGAAGGATTTAAACCGATTCGTTGATTCTGCCTAAAGTGTCCGGATAGGCCAGGCACCAAGGGATTCCCGCGGACGTATAAGGTATCCTGGACATTAGCGGCGGTGGAAACGCGAATCCATCAAGGTATCCATCTAAGAAACGCCTGGTATCCCATTTCTGCCATTCGTTCTACGCCGTAGGAACGTACATTTCAGTAGCGTATCATCTTGTACTAATGCAGAAGCCACTTGCCGCCTTTACTCTGGGGAGAGAAGCTCACGTAACGCATTCTCTCTCCTTCGCCTTCTTTTTCCATTTAAACTCTCTTCCCTGCAACTATTTGCCCCTCTCCCTCCTCATTTCTCTTCCCGTTTCTCTCTTTTCTAATTCTATTTTCTTGCTTTCTCGTGCTTTCTCCCTTCTTCTTGCTTTCTCAAGTCTCGCATTCTCTCTGTCCTTTACCTTTTTCTCCTTCCCTTCTTTTCCCCTATACGCTATGTAACAAGGATGTGCAGGTGTGCAAAGCTTTCTATCTTTGCACAGCGTGCACACACGCTCGGTCGCGGGCACGAACGTGCGGCTCCGAGGAACTCGCGGATTCATACACGGTGTGCCAGCGTGGAATCGCACGCGATGCTCGCCCACGAGAGGCATACAGCTCCGGCCAGCCGGCTCGATCTCTCTCGATAACGGGCCGTAGCGGGGAAAACGCGGAATTAATCCTCCTAGCGTTCGCTAGATATCATCTTCCTTCTAGCGATCGTTGCACGCCCGTTCACCAATTCAAGTTTCACGGAAACAGTTTGATATTTCAGGCGCGTCGAACCGCCGAGAATCGTTTACCTTCGAGACGAATCGTCGTGGCTGTTCCACGTTTGCTCGATTGTTCTTCGATTTTACGTCCGACGCAAGCAAGCATCCCGAACTCTTTGTAATCTTGCAAAGATGTCTTCGTTGCGATTTGGTAGCGTCGATACAGGTACGAGACTTCATACGCAAAACGGTGGATCGAGGCTCGTTTTTCAAGTTACAAGAAATTACAATTTCCACTGTAAACGTCCGTAGACATGGCATATTGGGATTTACGATCGCGAAATAACCAAAATTCCTGACAAATCTGCCGTCATATATATCTGGCGCTGCTTATATATATATATATATGTATATATCTTACTGTCTTGCTCGTCGAATAACGCTAAACGGCAAGCTATTACCGTATCTATGTAGTTAAGAGGGTGGCACGCAATTGTCACACCCTATACATTCGTCGAAACGAGTGAGCACGCGCGTGCGCACGATGGCGCGTGATTAGTGTCCCTCTGCGTCGTCTGCGAACTTACGCCGCGCCGTGATCCATGGCCTGTCCCAATCTATGCTGCTAAGGCAAAAGGAAGCAAAGCAAAACGCGGGCAAACACTCGGCTTAACCCAGTGAGGGGCCTCGGCTACCCAGAATAACTTGTTCCGCATTGCATTATTAGACGGTTATTTCGGAACGCGCTTTACGACATTTCCTTCGTAGAAGGACCTCGTCTCCTTTCGTCTCGTCCTTCCCCTTCGCGGATCTCTCACCAGAGAAAATGAAATTTTTCCGAATCGCTAATTCGTTCTTCCCCCTCCCCCTTTTTCGCAACGCTTTCCTATCTTCGTGATAAACTTTATCTTCTATCCGCGCTTTTCTCAAATCAGATATTTTACCGCCTCAACCTGCTATCTTTCCTCCGAAATATCCTCCATTATTTTTTATTATCCGACATATCCTTCGTGTTCGTTGTATATGTCCCTCGTACGTCATTTCTTTTTATTACGTACGTCCCCTTGTTTCTTTACATTCTCCACGTTCACCGTCTCTCTCAAACAAATGTATCAAATAGCTGCTGCGAATAACAAGCAAACGATTCCCCCAGAGATCGCGTATCGAGTATAGGTATACTCGTTACAAAGACGCGATCGTTGCAAGTAGCACCGGAAGTGCTCTCGGCTTCGAGTGGTATCGCGATACTCGCTAAACTATCCGAATTTCCGGTAGCACTCGACGGCCAGTTGGGAAGAGTTTGCTCGGTTCGAGTTGGCGAGTCGAACGTCTTCTCTTTGTTCCGGGATCCCTCGAGTTCGTTGGGTTGGATACATGGGTGTGGCTGGCGCGGATCTATGGGAAATGGCAGAGGTTAGAAACCGTGTACAGAGAGCTTCGACCAGCTTATACGCGCACGTATGCACGGATCTGATACACGCGCCGGTTGCTGGTATAGAGCATTACGAGGCATCCACGGTGCTCACGGCGGGCAAAGGCCAATTCGAGTACAGGCACGACGAGACCGCGAGTCCTCTTCTCCTCGTCTCTTTTGGAGCATCGAGCTCAGACTGATGAGAAAGTACAGCTTTCCCATAGACGGCGTACTTCGAGAGTGCGCTGCGATAAAATTTCCCATTCGAACGATTAACCCTTAATTGGTACCATTGGGTCGTAAACGATCGCAAAGGTTTGCTTTAAATCAGTGGTCGATGTTTATGTAAGCTGACATTTTTACGAATACGATCGAGCAAGAGATTTGTTTCACTCGGTGAATATCGTAACGACCGCTACGCTTTTCACATTTATATATTCTATCGTTTATCGCGTACTTTCTCTACATTTTCGTATCTCTAAATTTTTCCGACCAGTCAACAGAAACGCTGCTACATTGAGGCTCGAGTTCGACAATGTCAAGCTTTCTAATAAATTTTCTCCTCTTATCAATTATCGAAACGTAGAAGCATTCGGAGAAGGTTAAACGCGTCTTCTATTCCATTTTGACAATTTTGAACGCTCCAGTTTAGGAATTTTTAAATCATGGAATCGATGATTCTCACGAACGTTGAATAACGTATGAAATATAAAAGAGATGGCCTTCGTTCTATTTTGAAAGGTAATTTTCCCGAAGATGTTAATTAACGTTCGAATGGCATAGTAGTATCTTTTGAACGTGTTGGCACTGTGATCTAAGAGTACCATTACTGCCATAGCGACCTTATTAACGGGCTGCTATATTTGGTACACTTGATATATCGTGTTATATATTACAGTTTGTTCTGTTATTGCTATGCAACTTGTGGGCCTCGCTTTCGAAGTGAGAGTTGCACGCGGTAATTGTTCAATGATACGAATTATCGGGAAACGCGACATAAATATTTCTTGCCTATTTTTGTTGGAGATCTGGTATTCTCGTTTTTTGTAGTTATGCAACGCTCGAACGATGTAATTTATATTTATATCCTCGATGGGCCGAAGAAAATAAATAAATCTATTTGCATCCATCCACTTTTGACCATTGATTCTTTCTTCAACGATATATATATATATATATATATATATATATATATGCGTTGACTAGTTATTAAAATCTTGTATTCATTTTAGAAATTTCAAATGTAGTCTTTCATATTTTTGAAGCTTAAAGTAACATATTTCTTTCCTTCTCTAATATCGAATTATTCGGATATAGTTTCAAGCGTATTTATAGAAGCGAATATATATTTTATTAATTTGTTTTCTCACATTCTGATCGATCTACGCTAAATATACGCTATATTTCCGAACTAACTTAAAGCAAAGTTAAAGTTAAAATACTCCTTAAAGACACGAGAAACTTCTTTTCGTTACAAACGCCACATTTCAATTTTCAAATAGTAAAAAAAAGAAAAAAATCCTCCGTCATCGTTCCTTCACTTTCTTCATGTAACGCTTATCGACCGGTTGGGTGCTAGCGGTAGCCTAAATCTTAAGATCCCGTGCAAACTATTTATCGAAGGAATTATCGATAAAATCCAAGCACACTCCTCTGCGAGAATCATTTTTCTACGTTTACAAAGAAAAGACTTCCCACGTTAGGAAGAATTTGTTTGAAATTACAGACTCTGGAACGCGACTGATAAATAATTAAATTCAACGTACAATGTTTATAAATCGTTTAAAAAGTTGCAAGAATTGCTGCGTGATGGTCATTATCAGCGGTGATAAATTTTGCAAGCGAAAGAGATATGAATCGCGTCGCGGAACGGTAGGTTTGTGATTTCCATGGCTCCACGTTTTTCTTCTTTCCTCATCGTCGACCCTCTTAATACACGTTCGAGGTCGTAGACGCCACATATGCATTCCACAATATCTAGATGACATGACAAACGTCATTGCGTTATGCGTCTTGGCAAGAAATTGATATTAACCCCTTGACTGGTAACCAACGTCTACAGTCGCTTGACGAAAGTTGTCACGGTCTACCAACAGCGCTTAAAATTGGCTAATCAGCGCTACTGAGCTCTAACTTAACTTTATTTATAACGGAGAAATACTATAAATGTACACAACGACGCTGTATCTATGAGAAATTGCTATTTCATTTATTTATCGTTGCACTTTAATTAAGAAGAATTTGTAAAAACGATTGAAAAGATGTTTAGGGAAGAACTAGCGAGTGAAAACGGTGATTCGATCGCATTGCATTGGAAATTCTATTTTCCGTTTCATAACGTTAAAAATACCAACCCAGCCAAAATAATTGGTATCAGATTTTTGCTTTTACAATTAATAAAAATATAAAAGTTTCCTTTTTTGATAATATCTAAGTTTACTTCTGCCGAGATAGAAACGCGATTATACACCTTGTGTATACCTATTAATCTTTGTCATATCGCTTTAATTCTAATTAATTACGTATACAATAATCTAATTAATGAAATTACGTCGGGAGACAATTAATCACCAACTATTAATTCATCGCTGTCAGAATCTTCATCGTTCTTGTCGATATGAGACTAAAAATACTTCATTTATTGTGATATTTGTTTTAATTTCGTTTCACTTCGATTCTTTCGTATCTATCTGGATAAGATACACTATTTCCCATACTTTCTCATTAAAAATCAAGTTAGCATAAATTCAATGTATATGTCAATATACAAAATATTATGCGCTCAAATTTGTACCATCCTACTGCTCTAATTTCTGTAATATCATTAACCGGAGTAGTGGACTCTACGCATACGATGTATTTACACGTATCATATTTTCAAAATTGTACGTACATACATACGTGTAATATTTTGCAAGAAATTTGTTCAATGTACCTCAATCGACGATTAAAAGATGTAGATTCGCTGATAAACCAACTCAATAATTTTCTTACACACTTTGCATCTATATGCTTTCAATGACTCCATAAACGATATTTCACTATTCATTTTTGTACGCGTAAACGTGTAGTAAATTTACAAAAGATTACGACGATAAATATTCGTATTTATTTTTTTACTTTGAATTTGTAATCCTATCACCCCAGTGTTTATATTTACCTAGGTTTTTCGTTCTGTGTCGTTTCAGTAGTGACGCGGGTCAATTGCTTTTCGGTTGCCGTAATTGTGTTTCCAATTGATTTACATCGATTAATTTAATCGCCTTTATCGACTTGGTTTTTGCCACGATGTCCCTAACGCGTTAATTCCCACTGACTTGTTTAACACAGCCAGATTCCTAAATGAATGTGAATCGATTTAACCTGCTTTACGACTTTATTGTGTCGATGCTACGTCGCGCGACACGACATTAACGGCAAGGCTAATGGTTGCGTAAAAGCTTGTTGAAGATAATTTTCGAATTTCGTGAAGTTAACTTCGTACCGCTGGATTAATCACGAGTTCCAGTAATAAAAGATATAATGGGAAAGAGGAAGTTTGGAGAAAGTTTAGAAGATAAGCGATATGAAGAAGCGCCATAATTGTGCGAACCAGAATTTATTTATTTAACAAGTGGAATTTTTGACAAAAGTAACGAGAGGAAATGTTTTGAAGAGCAAAGTTTTTTTTTACCTCGAGTCCGTAGAAACCGTAGAAACAAACGCATCTGTCGCTACGTTTGTTATAATACCGCGAAACGTTACTGCGAAATGTTTGCCCTCGCTTACGTACATTTATTATATCACAGTATAATCAACTCGTTAATCAAATTTCGTTTCATTTTCGTTAAAAGCGCATAATATCACGTTTACATGTTCCGTAGATTGAAATCTACTTAACTGAAATTCATTCGTTTATACCGATTTTTATTTTCACGATTATAGGAGATTAACCAAGACCGTGTCATAATAAAATACCGATAAAGATCAACGTAATAAACGACTATCTCGTTCATTTCTTAAGAGTATTTCATAATCAAAGATAATTAAGAAACGCGCGAGTTCATAAATTTTGTCGACACATCGTGACAATGGAATCGAACTACTCTCCGAAAGCGTAGAGTAATCCGTAGCTAAAGGTTAACAGGTTAATACTACTTCGAGATAGCTCTCTATACCGGAAACTTCAAGATGCTCGCCAATCAGCTTATACCAGTCGACCAACCCAAAACACTTCTTCGATCATCTAATCCGCAGGCATCTACCTACGTGCAATAATCTCCGACGAGACTTAACGCGTGTTGCTGGCGTGTTGTTTAACTACAGTGTGTACCATTCGCCGCATGCTCTTAACGACTTTGTCATCGTCGCGACAGGTACACGGCGGCCAGCGTTTAGCCTAGCTCGAGTTAAGTTCCCCCTGTGTGTACCGAACAGCGCATCCTAGAGAAGTAACTTCTTCTTGCAGGGCTGCATTTAATAAATCGACGTCGTGGCGCACGTTCGCGGTACGGCAGCCGAACCCGGAAATCAGGACGATCTCGTGTTCACGGTGGGTCCTTCACATGACGTCACGGACTGGTTCTACATGTTTCGCATGTGTGAGCGCATACTTGTGCTACACGTAGGTACGAAGGCGCACGTAGATACACGCTAAAGTGATAGAGAAAGAGAAAAGGGGGGATGGCTCGCCTCAAAGAGGAACAGAAAGGAACAGAAAGAGAGAAAAGGCACGCGTTAAAGAGAGAGAGAGAGAAAGAAAGAGGGGACTGGCGTACGTTGAAGAGAAAGAGCAGGATAGAGAAGACACGCGTTAAATAGAAAGAGGAAGAGAGACAGAAGACACGCGTTAAGCACGAAAAGGATGAGAGAGAGAGAGAGAGAAGGAGAGTTGGCTGGCGATCGTTCGGGTGCCGGAGATCCAGGAAACTGCAGCTGCAGCTGTGAGCAAACGCGAGACCGGTCATCGAACGACAACACCAGCGACGGTGCCGGCGACCAAACGTAAATTCTGCCAGGTGAAATATAGACAAACCGAGGATACGAGCATGAAACACCTGAAGGAGAGACGAGGATCCGCGGAGGTGGGACCGGGTCGGGATTTATCGCGTACTCGTCAGTAGAGACGCGAGAATAATGTCCCGTGTGCTCTCGGCGCCACTTCATCTGGCAATCCTTCTTTTTTCCTCTTCTTTTTTCTTTTTTTAAAGGGGTTTCTCACGTTGCTGGGAGATTTTCTGCTTTGAAAGATGGAAGAGGGTGGTTTGTTCTTGTCGTCGATGCGGTTCAGCAGGGACCGCCGCTTGAGCGCTTGAATATAGCAGGATCCAGACTCTTTCATTTTCTTTTTCTTCGAAGGTTTGGTATTTATTTTTTAAATCTGTCGAGGAATAGCGTGGCGCGTATGTATGCGATTAGTTGTTCGTTGGTCCAGTCGCAATTCCAACAGATGCAGCGAGTCTCTTGACGAAACCTCGCCTCGTACCAAATCGAGATATCTGTCTGGAAAAGCGATTGACCGGGAATTCTGAAACGTATTATTAACGTTTCAACGAAGAAGGAATAATCGTGGAGAGAAAGCGCGCGAAAAGATAGGAAACGAACGGTTATCGAGACAAAAGGAACAGGATTCCTCGATCGTCCCGTGTTATTTTCCATGTTAGAGAAACTGTTCGATTTAGAGCATCCGGCGGATTAGCCGCGAAAGACATAGGGAAAAACACAAGAGGAAACACGCGAGGCATCGCGTTCTTTCATCCGTAAGAACGTCGTTGGAACGAAGGAACGCGTGAAACCGAGAGACGAAGAGGAACGACTCGTAAAAGGAAACTTGAGTCTATCGAGAGTGGAAGGAGAAGGAAATCGAAGAAAAGGAGAAGAGAGAAGGGGCAGGGGAGAGAAATTAAAAGGGAAGAAGGAGCGAGCAACGAAGAAGGAATGGAGAAAGAGAGAAAGAAGCGTTACGTAATGCTGGGTTGCGAGGGATAGATATAACGAGTTAATTACACGACTCCGATCTCTGGGATCAATGCACCGCGGAGAAAACGAAAAAAGCGCGGATAAGGAAGAGCCGAGGGAAGAGGGAGAGACCGGATCGAGAGAAGATCGAACGTACGACCGATCAATGACGAGATTCGTCGTGCATGCAACGAGAACAAGCGTCAAGAGGTTCTACGCTTAAAATTCAAGGATTAACCTTAGGATTCATGCCTCGAGGCATCACGTGGAAGACTAATGGGAACACGTCGTGGCTATCTAAGTTCGTCGTGCTTTCCTTTGGGAAATAATTCTTCGAGGATTAACGTTTTATACGAACCGATGTGAAACGATGAATCCAACCATCTTCTTTCTTATTTCGCGTTTCCTTTTTAAATATCTAATTCCTTAGCTAATCAAAAATCAATTCTTCGATAGCAGTCTCAAGAATACGAACGATCCTCCAGATAAGAGAAACAACGTATATTTCGTATTTTTTAAATTAATAGCGTCTCTCTTATCGACTCCCTGCTTGGTCTTTCGAGGGTTAATGGACCGAACCAGGGCTCTGTTCCTTTGTCTGCGGCTCGGTTCTTCGCTTAGATTTCAGGTTGATTTCACACTAGAACCGATGACTCGAACTTTGACATACGCGAACCTCGCTCTCCTACGAAGATCTCGTATGTCCCAAGGTTCAAAGCTTTCTCAATCGGAAGGAGGGAAACTCTGCGATGAAATCAGAAATCTGATATAGAATGTTTGCTCTCGACTCGCGCGACATAGTTCGCTAAGAATACAAAGCTCCTCAGGAACTTTCAACGTTTTACGAAGAAGGATGCTGTTTGGAAGTTTTTAAGCTCTTGATTAGTCTGTTCTCGAGATTTGTCTCTGACTTATTCGCCTTGGCAAAGAGGTAGTCGAGAAAGGAAGCGAAGCAAGCGATCTTCCAGGATGAAATATTCCTCGCTTCCGCGGCTGGCGTGCCGCAAACGTTAACTTTTCCGCACGAAATTGTCCCGACGGACACACACACACACATACACCAGAGATAACGAGAAGTATAAATTCCGAGGGAGGATGGGTTCCTGTAAAATTGCAAGGAGATATTCGCGTGCGCGTGTGCACTCATCTGTATCGATACATATACACGTTTGGTTTCGTGCGTGCAAACGTTGCTCGTTGGTGTACACGCGTGCATACACAGTGTTCACGAAGTTCGTGCGCATATTATTGAGATCGAGCAATTTCGAACGGCCATTACCAGCTAGCATGCGGAAGTATATTTGCAAATGAAACACAAGAGAGAGAGAGAGAGAGAGAGAGAGACACACACACACACACACAAGAGTAGTTCTACCGATCGGTTTTGTGAACCGTGAGGTTAACCTCACTGATCGGCCAGATATTTATACGGTTGTACTGGAATAGAGGAAATTGTGAATCGCATGGTGCCGGTAGTTTTGTTTGATAAAGAATCCATTTGATCAGCTGTACTAGGAAGGATAAAAGGCTCGGATACTTGACGTATTTTATTACGCTGCAATTTAATTCTTAAAAAAAGAAAAAGAAAAAGAAAAAGAAATAGGAAAGAAAGATACAGAACAACGTACAGAAGTTACGTTTCATATTAAGAAGCTTCTCCGTTCTTATTGTAAAGATAAATAAGAAAAGCGACGGTCGCACATCCCTCGTTATTAACATCGAATTACCAAAAACACCGAATCTCTTCTTTTTTACAGGACTGTAATAAGTATTAAGGTATTAAGGCGTCAAATATTCATTTGGCTTCTCCTTGGCACTGTGCTTTCTACACAGCTGGCATCGAGTTGGACCGTGCTTTCGCGTTGCCTGCATTGCGGAACGCATTTTGTAACGTCTCCAACGTCCTCCAGATCTGGAGGATTCTAGCAATCAAGATTGGAACCTTCTTGACAGAGTTATTCGAGACTCTCCTTAATCGCTTCATTACCGTCTTCATAGTCTACGATTATTTATTTACATCGTCGTTCGTTCTATTCTTCTTTCACGCCATTGCTCACTGAGTAAATTTCTATTTCTAACGCAGGACCGAAATGCGAACGAATTGTATAAAGGACTTTCCCAATGCTTTTTCATTTCCTTTGTATAAAAATTGCCTGAGGTACACGTTAATTTCAACGTAAGCAATGTTAAATAAAGCAAACGATACGCATATACACAGTACGTACACATACTCGTGTGCATTCTTTTTGCAAAATTCAAGCTTACGTCAAAATAAACTTTTGCATTCAAAATTATTAATTTTTTCAATTCCTTGGCGAGTTTAAGCGCGTATAAACAGATCGCGCAAATATTTCCATCACTCGTGACGATGACTGTTTGTAGAGACAGGACTATAAATCTTGTCAACATTTAAAACACATGTGTTACAGTTTCTTCTTCTCTAACGTGATTGATATCAATTGACGACACGAGAAGGTTTAATAGGTAATATTGGTTCGTAAAACTTCAACTCTGCAGACTCGTCATTTCATATGCATCAATCTAATAAGTTTTGACACGCACGAATTCAACCACGATAAATATCTGCAGAATTTTTTCACCAAATCGTTTTCATAATCACTGACCCGTATGAAATTTAAAAGATGCTCACTCTAAGCAACAAATTACGCGATAGCGCAGACACCCTCTGGTCGTAACGTAAAAAGAAAAAAGGAATATCCTTGCAAAACTTTCAATAAATCTGCTTCGCGATCAAATGTTTCTTGAGCTACACAAAAATTCCTTTTCGCCAACTATTCGTAGAAGTACACCTTTTCCAGTCTTCTTCTTACAAAAAGACCATAAGCGACCAAAATTGAAAGCAATTTCAAATACGATATTGCTTACACGCATCAGTCGTACAAGGCTTACACTAACAACAAATCGAAAAAGATAATCCTCGTTCAATGAGAATTCAGATCCATTCGAACGAATTAATGTAATGGTTCGGAATTAACACAGTCGTACCCTAACCGAACAATAATAAATACTCGAGCTCCACCATCTCTAAAATAAACAGGACACCTTATGTATGAGGTTTTCTCGGGGATGCGCGCGCTCTGCCTCGGGCAGCATATGTGCAAACGATTTTCTGTTGAACGGGTCCCGAGGGGATTTGACTTACGTTCGAGGCAACCCCTGTTCATAAATCTGCGCGTTGTAATGCCCGAGGCGCAATCGCAATCACTTTGTGGACGGGCCCTGCGGAATGCTTTATGGCCGAGTTAATACCGATATCAGGTATCCGGCTGTGCACCGAGCCAACTCTTCCGCGGGATCTGTCTCTCGCGCGTTTCCAGCTTTCGTTCTCCTACCCTCTGTTCGTCTCTATCTTATCCAATCTGTACCCGTGGCCATCGCGATGCACACTAATTTCATTAACTCCGATCAAAGATCGACCTTTGATCGCTCGTTGTTCATCTCCGTGTACACGACGCGATGGCGAGTTACGTGCTTCACGCAATCCTGTTTCTTCGTAACGTTGGAAAAAACGAACAGATTCGTTTCAAACGAATACTTTTGACGAACTTTCTTCTATCTTCGTAGTTCGGCTTCTTATGGAATCTCATTGGATACAGCTGAGAACGCAGCGTTTATGGAGCTTAATGTTTAATGGGCCAGTCTTGATATTTTTTAACGTTCTGTCTTTGATATAATTTGATTACAGTTTTGTAGATTCCTGCATGGGATTGTAACGCGTAAGAGAATATATCCCATACGCTATGGAATGACATACATTACGAATTACATAAAGCAGGGTGAAAGTATATACCTTAGCTTTAGTAAAGAAAACGCCTAAAAATCGTATCTTATACCTCCGCTATATCGATCATATCTATTAAAAAATTCTTTTGTCCCATTCTCAGTTCTGTCGAGAATCTTCCGATATTCTATCAATTTTTGTATATTATTAATAAGATTCTGAGCAACTAGCTCGCATAAGAAGATCACAGGAATCGCTGTTGGTGGTTAATTTGTCACTCCTTTGTACAATTCAGTCACATTTATGTACTGTTATTACAAAAGACTCGAAGTAACTAACCTATACTTATATATGTACGTAGATAGCTGTACCTATCGTTACAGTTGTATCGATAAAACATTAAAAATTTGTGTACCTCTAAGGCATTGTACGAGTATAGATTTTCTAATACGTACATTGTAAAAGTTTTCGCCGCTGAAATATTTTTCGACCATTTCTCCTGCCAACTTTTAAACACGTAAACAGAAGTTTTCAAGGCATCATTTTCCTAGACGCGAATCTACATTCAGCTGGTGTTTAATCGAATTCGTAAAAATAGAAGAATGATTTTCCAAGGAATTATAGTCTGCATCGTACAACATAACATGGTACATGGCACGTTCGTGTGATGCTCGTAGGAATATACAAGTACTCGTTAATTAGCTGTGAATGAAATTACGGAATCGTATTATGCGCGTACAAGCATAGGGGGAAAAATTCATGTTTGTTATTACCACTTATCTACATCTAATGATTTCATAAATGCTATTTTATTCTCGTGCTTCTACCAAGCACGTGTACTCGGCTATACCATTGCACCGAGAACGACTATAGCGATCGTATATTTCGTTGCAAATCGATATGAAACAACAAAATCATATAAAATGATCGAAACTTTTCTGATTTATTGCTCGATTTTGATCGAAAATATGTTGCCCAATGACACGAATATTTAAGCAACAGGTCAAATATTTTATTATACATATAATTTATGTAGATTGTTGCGTGGGGTTTTTTATTTGGGTCGATAAAATGTACTCGATCGTTGAAATGTACTCTTATTCCTCCTTTGTCTTTTGATTGTGTTTATTATTAATTAATTGTCCATTAAGGTACTTGTCAGCTAAGCTTATCGATCTAAATTAACGATAAATTGCTTATTTAAATGCAATAATTTACTTATTTGGACATTCTCAGTCTACTGCATCGTTGTATTTGTAATAGAGTATTCATTTGTAAGGGCTAAAATAAGTTACATAATTTCAATTTATTTCCAAGTGGAAATACGAGCAAAAATTCTTTGAACGGCAATGAATAGAATTTCATTCTGTTAATTAGAAAGAACACGTTAACGTAGTAACTTATTTCTCATTTCTCAAAAAAACACTTGTTTCTGAACGTAACATTGCATTTACAATAGATCAACGTTTTAAATAATTACACAGTTAGTCTTTTCATATCCTTTAATTTTACGCCTGAAGTAACTTGTCAATAAGAAACGACTCGGTTAACGGACTAATTAACATATTTATAGACGGCGAGGTGAAATTACAATTTCAAAGCATGTAGCTAGTATATCATAATCCAATCGATATCAACGTTACACTGTTACACGAGTTTCTCACACGACGGTTGATACAAAGTAGAGCCTCGAGTAATTACCTTTTCACGTGCGATTTATTTCGAATCAGTTTCGAAATATCAATAAACTTACGAATAAAAGTTTTTGATAGAAGCGTAACAATTTCTCGTATTCTCTCAATCTTTCTTGCAGTCGATCGTTTTTCATTGATCGACATTTTGATCAGTCGATCGTTTCGTTAATTCGCGTTCCGATAATACAGATCCTGTTTTTCTTTTTCTCGGCTTTTCCAACGACTGACAATCCAACTGACAATCTTGTTTCCTTCGAAAGGAATTACGTTTTCATCGAAGCGATAATGTACTTGATAAAGGAAAAATTATAAACTAAAGGGGAAGGAAATCTGAAAGGTAGTTTGTCGGTTCTATCGGAAGTCCTTTGAAGTCAAAACAAAATTAATTGTGAATTTAACGTGTTTATAACGCCGGCCGCGGCCGCGTTCAAGCTCAGAGTTCCCTTTGACGCGTCGTAATTCTGTGCATAGTTCTGAAGAGGTCCTGGCAAATATTTCCCCGTACGTTTACGACGTATGTACGCGCTGAATAAGTTCGCAATTAATCTTGCCGTTTCAAAGCTGCCGGCGCGTTTCCAGCGGATCACGCGGTCGCTCGCTTGATTTTGTAAACAGCCTCTTTTTCGAGATTATCTCGCAGGATGTTTCGTTGCGTTTTATTCAGCTTGCGAATTCTTTTGTACGACTCGCCACAGCTATCTCCGTTTCGTTCTTTTCTTTCGATGACGCGCAGAGTTTATTTGCACCGAAATTGCGCGATTCAAAGCTGGGTTTCTCTTTTTTTAGTATCATAACGTTACTTTATGTCGTATCCTTTTCTCGTGTATTTTATCTTCTAAGTTAAATTACATTATACGGCTGGAAATGACGATTAAACATCTTTCATCGAGTAAGAGAAAAAGCAACGATGGATGCGATCGACGACGAAGAAAATGATAGATCCTCGGCGTTTTCTTCGGCGTGGGAACAACGGACAGGATATTTTAACTAAGGAAAGCGGAATTATACACCGATGTGTTCGTTTGCTGCTATAAAAGTTAATAAACGTGTAACCTTGGTAAGAAGTTTAATTCTAGTAAAAGTTTTCGTCTCTTTACTTGAAGTTTGCTCGTTACTTCGTAAAGTCGTACATATGGCTTTATAAAAGTTTCGTTCATACTTTCGACGTTCATGAATCGATATATTAAAGTAGAGTTGCATAGCTGCAACGCGGCGCGAATGCATCGCTCCTACACCATTGTGTGAATGAGAAATTATATAGACACGCTCGAGAGATCGTGAATAATGCCACTCTCGGATATTCGCTCATCGAATCATCGTAGGAATTTGTTATCTGTCTCCATTTTTATTCCTTTGCTAATAAAACCGTAATAAATCATGTAGTCGTGTTATTAATTAATCGAAGCGATCGAACTTACAACGAGTTTTATTGTAATAATAAGAACAAACTTTTTTTTCTTCGTTTAATCCAACTTATTTGAATGTTTAAAGCCTATCACTGGCTGAATGTTTTTAAAATGAGAATGAAGCGAGTTAAACAAGTAGAATTAAATATCTTATTATTACTAAATATGGTAGAAAGAAATAGAAGAGTAGACAAGATACGGTTACAGAGGACGACAATGTTAAAGCAAAATTATTAAAACATGTTTTGAAGTTCGATTAACGATAGTGTTTAAAGCTTGATACAAACTACTGTTATTCGAGAGACAAGTTATAAGTAATCGTACGAATCGGTATACCTTTGTACGAACTTCGATTGTACAGATTGTGTGTTCTCTCTCTCTTTATTATCTTTGTTTTTATCTTTATTTGCTATACCAAGAGTAACGTATATCATCGTGTTTTATTACCTTTATTTTTCATCTTTATTTGTTACGCTTATTTTTCCTTTTATTTATTTTTCCACCTGTGTATGCATAACTTAGATTGTTGTCATGTCCATCGTATTTCTCCGGCGTGCTCTTTATTTTGAGAGCGTAAAACGAAACACGAAAGAATACCCAAGCATGGTGAACATGAAACGTTGCTTAGGAATTACAGCGACATGAACAAGAGTGTGTAAATTATCGGTGTACGTTAACCAAGAGTAGCTTTCAACGAACATGGTTTATGTAATCCACAGCATTACGCTCGGCGAAGAATAAATTTCTCCGCAATCTAATCTCGTTCTTTAGAGATCTCTACTTTAAATACCATTGGTTGATACTCCTGGAATAGACACGCTTGCTCGGAACATCGTACTAATTGTAAGTAGATACGTATCCTCTTGCCGAAGGAAGAGAAAAACGTCGCAAACCATAAGATATTGAGAAAAGCCATTAAGCAGGTTCAGAGAGAAAACCATTTCTCTTTTGACCCCATCAATCTATTCGATTCGAAGCGAACACGCAATCTTAAACATCACCGCGTATCTATTTAACTTTCAACGATGTATCAACGCTTTCATCGTCATAAAACATCTCACTGTTTCTTTAGCAGCATCATTAAAGATACAATTTCATTTCTTACGAAGTCAAACTCGTTTAAGAAATGAGAGAAACGAGCGAAAAATACGGAACGAAATAAGCAAAGACGAAAAGGTAACGACAAAAACAAGCACTAAAGGCAAGCACGTATTCTCTGTATTCGTATACATCCGACGAAGGTATCGACGCCTGGACAAGATGTATTTTAATTACAAGAAAACCTTGAATAAATCGAATTCCAATGGTTTCATTCGATACACGATCGTCGTACAATAGTAAGACAGAATATTACGATACGGTGTAATCGACATTTAAGAAGCCACAAACGTACAAACATATAAGATATCAAAAATAAAGAACATATCCGTCGCGTTTAGAAAATGGCAACACTCGTTTAATCAAGTTCTACGTGTTTTATTTGTACCTGATAAAAGAATTAATTTTTTGTAAACATCTGCTCTTGTCTATTACGAAGGACGACGTATTTGCGCATAGATTCGCGAATGGAAGCGTTTCCATTCGCGAAATTCAGTATACAGCAACATTTAGCCTTGCTTTTTTCTTATGCAGAGAACTCGATACTACGCTAATGTTCGGGCTCTCGCGTTTAACTTCGCTATTGTTTAGATTCCCTCTAGATACGCGGCTCCCCTTTTCCCTCCTCGACTCGTGCTCAACGTGTTTACTTATCTTTCTCCGCATTATGTAACGCCGAATGAAAAATAGAAGCCGACAACGAAAACCGAGAAAGCGAGAGAGAAGTTTCGACCCGTTCTCGGCAACCAAGTTCCAACCTAGCCGAGGAGGATCGATCGCGATTCTGCTCACTTTCTACTCACGGTGCTCGTAAAGTTCAGTTACGTTTGTAATTTGCGGTTCGCTGTGCGCGCACCGATCGAATTCGTACCGCGGCCTCCTAAACGATCCTACCTGAGAGTGCCATCGGCAATCCCTTTTTTTCTTCGTGTGAAAACCGATAGCAGAACGCTTTCTAATGGGCTCTGGTACTCGTGGAAAGTAGAGATCGCGGTGGATTGTACGGTACGACCCCCTGATACAAATACGTTCCACGTTGTACGAATGTCGCGATACACGCCACGCAGAATATGGAAAGCTGGGATTAAAGAAAAATCGTTTAATTCAACGTAACGAGAAAGAATATGAATTTTATTTTATCTTTGAATAATAGAAACACCATATCTTCTTCGTTTACACGTAAAGTCCAATCGTCGTGAAAATTGTTTGAAATTAAGTTCCACCGAAGTGGATTTTTGAATGCCGTTACAGTGTTTTTTTGATCGATCGAATTTCCTTGGGTTTCAGAATTTCTATGTTTTTCCTCGTGTCTCTTTCGGTATTGTCTTTTTATTTTTATTTTCTTAATCGCGTTGGACGAGGGTAGCAACTATTTTTCGATCCCATTACGCGGTTCTTGAAACGAATGGAAAGGAACTTGGAAGTTTGCGATTCTACAATTAATCGAAAGGTTGTAAGCAACACATTGGAAAACACGATATATTTATATTTCGTTCATTTTCTGATTTTGATGCTACGTTACAGTTAGAAGAGAAGCGACGTAGCAATGAAATGTGGGAGAAAGTGGCAAAGATATATGTAGATGATATCTCATATCAAAATCAAATGAAAAGGAGGAAGTTGGTTGACGATATGAGAAATTTTCAAATTGTCCCTTCGTAAAACAAAAAATTTGTGACCTGTAACACAATTACTATTTTAATCATATTTTTAGGTCTCGTTTTGTGTTTTCGAAACGAAGACTCGGAAAAAAACAATGTAATTCAAGGAAGAAAAAAGGTAAGGAACTGATGTCAGTAGTATAAGCGTATAACTGATCAGACGCTTAATACGATCGATTCGAATAGCTGTTACCTTAGAAACTATATACAAAATTCTTATATTTCTCCGTTATAATTTCTCTATTATGCTATATTTTTGACAAAGTTTCGATTCCAGCTTCGAATTTTAACTTTCAACTATATCGCCGTAACGACATTGACCATATGAAAATTATTTCTTCTACCGTCTTCATCAATAAAAAAAGAAATAAAGAAAGGAAGAAGGCTATTACATAAACAAATATACATAAAATTCGTAAGTGTTTTCTTTTCAAAACAAAACCCTTCGTTACAAAAAGCGTCACCGTAGTGAGAACTCACTGTACACTTTCGTTACAGTTGTTCGATTCTATCGTAAAACTTTTCGAAATGCAAGGAATTCAGAAACGAAACGATCCCAAGCTCTCGCAACAGCCAAACAGTTTCAACACCTCCGTCGAACTTTGTCATGGAGTCTATTCTAAATTCAACGACTAACGATTTGCGGTAGTTCGAACTTTCTCCAAACTTTCATCTCTGCTATTTTTTCGCCAGATTTATCGCCGAAGTCACACACGCGCGCGATCCTTTCTCGACGTCGTAAATTACGCTCGTGCTAAAAGTCCGAATTAATTAATTTTTAAGACTAAAGCTCTCTAATGGCCATGTGAAACTTTATAAATCCGAGGTGGTGGCGACGTGGCAAAAAGTTTGCCGTGGCGCGGCGACGCCGGATCGCGCCGGCAATAAATACATCTCGCGTCCTGTCGACTCGCGTTAACCAACCGATCGTCGGCGTTTAATTATAAACCGGCCGGCGATAAATACCGGCGCGTCTATTAAGCAGCGATTACAAGGCGCCGCATCGGTAAGAATTAATTGCCGGCTCGGAAGCAGCAACAATCGCGCGACGCGGAAAATGCGATTCTGGGAGGATCGGCAATCGCCGCAATGCATAATAATACCGGCTGTTTAGCCATGATTTATCGGCTAGATTTTTCTCTCCACGCTCTTACGAATTGTTCTCGCTTGCAATTTTTCTACCTGCTTGTTCCAAGTCTGGAAATTTGGATCGTTGTATACGAGTTACGAATTTTTGCTTCGTCCGTGAAAACCTGATTTAGTCTATAAATATACCCAGTTTGTAATAGGAATGTCATTTGTTTAGAGAGAGTTTTATACGTGAATGAAGGTACTTGGCAATATTCGTTAGATATAGGTACGATCTAACTCTGTTAAAATCCTCAAATTTTCCAGTTCTTTCGTTTCGACGAACACGAAGACTATTATAGTTCGAAGAAAGCCTCTATCTATCTATATCGACTTGAAATGGAAAATCATGCTCGTCGATTTTCTTTTACATGTGTCTCAAACTCGAGAAACTTAATAGAAAACTTAATAGAAGTTAAGTTACGTAGATAGAAGTTACGTTAAGTTAAGTTACTTAAGTTTCGACTTAATAGAAAAATGTGACACGATTAAAAACGAGCGAAGGAAGATTAACAGAATGGATACGATGCTGCCACTTTTAAACAGAGACGTTCGAATATTCGATCTCGATCGGGGATCAAATCTGCCGCAGGAACCTTTATCAGCCCTGCATCTTCGAGTCAGTGAGCCAACCACACGCATAGCGCGAAATTACAAAAGTTGCATCGATCACGCGAGTCGTCTCGAAGTTCACAACCCGTATACTTACACGGCTGTTCCTCTTTGACCGGAGCGGTGGCTCGAGTGTCGAGTATAGGACGACGATACGGAACGTGAGTAACGGGAATTCGAAGGTGAATGCTCGGGCAAATTGCGAATTACGATACGACGACGTCGCCCGTGTACGTCTACGTACGTTTTGCACGCGTCTGTGCGTTTGTGCGAGTAGCGTCTCTCTACACTTGGGCGCAGCACGCATCGGCGAGTAACCGAGTAACCAGTAATTGACTTCGTACGAGACCAGGGTCTCGAATGTACGTAGATCAGGCGTTCGAGACGGTAGAATGAAAAAGAGAGAGTGCACGAAGCGTGATCGAGAAGAAGGACGAGGTGAACGAAGGAGGTGCGACGAGCGAATAAAAAATTTCCCTCGAAGCTTTTCGTCGAAGAATTTCGAGCGAATCGTGGTAAACGCGGTCTAACAGGCGGCTGGTAAGAATAAATTCTCCAGGAGTAGTTCCGCCAGCAGACTCGAGGAATCTACGATTCGCAGGGGTGGGTGTCTTAATGGTTTCTCTTATTACCATTGCCCATTTCGAGTAATTGTTCTTTTTTCTTCTCTCTTTCTCTTTCTCTCTCTTCTTCCCTTTTTGTAGTTAGAGCGTGCAAGAATGTTTCGTTCAGGTTGCATTGGCGCGCTCTTTACGGCGATTTACGCGTGAATTTTGTATAGGAAATTGATATCGAGGAAGGATTAAAACAATTTGTTCGATTGGCGATTGAGTTGAGCGATAAATGTGCTGTGATTGCTGAAGTTATTTTAAAATTTGAGTAACGAATTACGTACGAATGTTTTATAATTTATAATATACGTATTCCATTAATTTATATATGTCATATATATAATTATGTAATTGCTTATGTAGGAGTACTTACGACGAGTAGTCTTCTCGCACTTTCGATACTTTTCATTCATCATGCGATAGTTGGTACGTATCTAGATGATCTATACTTAGACGCGTGCTAGGTAAAGTTGATATATGTACGCGTATGTTTCTGCAAGTATCTTTGAGTGCATTCTCGCTCGCGACACGTAAAATTTAACGTTACGTGCGCTATGCCATACGACGTAAAACACGACCAAATGATTTATCGATTATATTTTATAAACCATTGACGAATCTACTTTGGTTCGATAGAATTTGATTTTGCAGGAGAAATCCGTGAATTACGTTTACAATTATAATTCTAAATTTTGATTATGCGCTTTGATCGGACATGGAATATGCATGTTGATTAAATTTTGATCATATCGTTTACGATGTAATATATTACCGACATAATTCATCAGCAGTTTATCTGCCTAATTCTAAATGTTACACGCATATTAACGTGGTACAAATTATTTGCTAAACCTATAGCTGTATCGATCCTACAAACGATCGTCGTCCAATTACAAGTGCACATCGAATAAACGACGTGCTTTTGAGAATTTCATAATTTTCCGTGATTGAAAATTATACTTCCATTAGCTAAGATCGTAAATATCTTCAGAAAGCTATCGTACGTTCTGAGGAATATTTCGCGCGTTAATCGTGTACGTTCGTCTCACGCGTGAATATTTCTACCGTGATAACCAATTAATAGGTGTCGTTCATTTTAATTAGCATCCTAATATTTAATGTCAAAGTATCATTCGACTACTAATTAAAAGTCTTGGATATTGCAATACATTTCTAAAAGATCAAAGGTTATTCCTACAGATCGTACATATATCCATAAAAGCAAACCGCTTTCGATTAGAATGTCAATCCTTTTATTTCAGCCGAGACCTTTTATTTACTCCTTTGTTAAACAAAGGGGTTTAAATCATCGAGAAGATAAACGAAATTTTAATCCGCGACAAAATTCAGCATCAGAAATTCCCTGTAATTTATGGTTACCTAGAACATAAAAATACTCGTTGTGAATAAATCGCGGGCGTAAATCAACTTCATCGTAATTTAGCGTAACTTTCGTTGCAACTTTCTTCTTACGTCACTCTTGTTTTCAAGAGCTTACGTAAATGTTGCAACTATTCAAGACAACCAGTCCACATCGTACAGACCGATATTCTTCGCGACATAAAATACGACAAGCATTATTACGTTTTATCGTCCGAAACGACCGGTCCATGTATATATATTTTTTTTACCCCCATTTTTCACCCCTATATTTTACCTCTATTTTAATAGGGGTAGTCAGTACGGAATGTACGATTTGAAATTTCATAGGAACGCGAGTAAGGCTTGTCCGAGCGATTTTTCATCGTAATGCCTACGTTGAAAGTTAGAAAGGATTGAAATGTCACAGAGTAACGATACGAATATCAATGAGCGCTTCTACCGCAAAAATTGAATTTTCTTCTTTTACCGCGATACTCTGCCGCGTATAGTGGACGTGGATGTATTCGCGAAAAGCAGGAAAATATTTCAATGCTTACCATAACGCATTTTTATGCGTATATTTCTTGTATCGGATAAATCGTTTAAAAATATCATTAGCTCTGCGATGGGACACGACTGTGACGATTATATCGTTCAGACTTGGAACCAACGTGAAAATGCATATGAAAGTTACAGGATATTTACCGCAGGATATTTATTAATGTAACGAATAAAAAAGATTCTTTTACAAATTTACAAATGATTGTGTATTTGGATCTGTGTAGCCTCTGAAATATTTTGTAGCTTTTTCGTACACTTTCAGATCGCTTTCAAATTTTACCGATGTAATTATGGCAAAATGGTTCTTCGTAACAGCGTTGACGAAATGTCAAGATGTTTCTCGTAACGCGCATAATATACTCACGAAATGTTTATATAAACGCGTGTATGAATATTTCGATAAATTACTATGTGTATAATTTTTTATAAAAATGCTCTATAGATTTACAAAGGTGCAATTTTTATAAAGTATTTTATTTGACATTGAACAGCAGTGTGATATTTTTATTAAATAAAATTCGTAGAAATAATGGGAGAGAAGGTAACCTGCCCCAAACCAAATCGCAAATTTTGTTTCTATTGAAAAAACGAACAACGAGAATTAAAGAAAAAAATACATGTTTTTAGCGATATTTTTATCGAAACGTTTTAGTAGGTTTTATTTTAGATACACGAGCAAGTAATTCACTTATAAAATGATCAATTAATCTTTGCCGTGGGAATGCGAATAATCGTATGAAAAATTTATAGCAGTTTTATTAGCATAAAAATTGACGAATAATAAAATGTAACGAAAAACATTCGAACGCATTCGATGAAATTATCGTAGGAACGACGGTACTTTATAAAAATGTATAAACGCATCAATTTTGTAGTAATATTTTGTTAAACGCGCGTTTTACGTAACGGAAAGGAAAAATTTTCAGTTTTGTGTATGCACGGTTTTCAAGCTTGTTATTTTTAGTTATTTTATATTCCATGTTATACAATCCATGTTACGTAATAACCATCGGTTCCAATTTATTTTCATAGAAATTGTCGTGCACTGATTTTATTAAAGAACGATACTCTGTTCGAATTTTACTTAAATATTGAAAAAGGATTCTACCTTGATATCACATTTTAACAATAATAATAATAATAATAACAAATTTAACCGTAGCAAAATAAGCGAGATAAAATTAGAAAATTTACGGATGTTCTGAAGAATCTGCAACGTACTTACACGTAACGAATCTACTTTCGTTATTTCCGTGTTCTTCGAGGGCCATTCTCGCCTTCGACACCCTCCAGACATCTTTTCCACGATTGTTCCATCGTTCGAAATTTCTCGTTCCATTTCCCATTCGCACGAGTTCAGAATTTTTACATCGAAATTTGTTACGTCGCTAAATTGGAATATCCACTTGGACATCGGCCGATTTTCGCATGCACCAATCACGGATATCGATATACGAGCTGGCCAAATATTAGATTTCGTCGCAGGATGATGACGAACAACAACAATGTGCGTGTTCCGCCTGTACGAACGTAAATAACGTTTTTCTGCTAAATAACGTTACATCTGCGGCTATAAATCGTGATTCCATGCAAATAGCACGAAAGCTGGTGGAGTACGCGAAACCGAGCGCAAAATATCGGGCTTGCTGTTCAATAGAATGGTAATATCGAACTATCGACGACTGATCGACGACGTGAATTGAAAAGCATTTGCGTTAGGCGGTTAATTGACACGGAAGTTGCTCGAATTTAAACGATCTACTGGCAAATTGAATTATGCCTAATTAATCTTCTCTAACCTGACAGCATTGGACGTGAGGATGACCGAACGATTATAGAGTAGCGCGCAGGAGAGCGAAATGATTTATATTAATACGAAGATCGTGCAAATTCATATTTTTGGGAATATAATTGAGAAGGTAGAAGCTCGGTTGAAAATTGTTTTGCCCGCCAAGTATTATAGAGCTTCGAGAAATACATGCTCGTTCCTGAGAAAACGGAGCGTTATAGTCTACGTTTTATGCAAATTTCCATATCTGAATATCTATCTCGTAATACGTAGAACGTTGAGGTTCACATAGAAATAATTCAAACGTTAAATTACGACGTAAAAGAAAATATATTTCTGCAAGACGAACGCTAATGCGATATACTGTCAAAGCTAATTACCAATCCTATCGAGGCTGAGCTGATAGAAATTGATAGATTTCTGTTATGAATTGATCGCTAGAAACGTTCATTTGTAAACATTAAAGAAGCTACATGAAAATTGTTGATACATAGGAAATCATTTTTAAACTAATCTTTTAGTTTTTTGTAATTTTATTTTTGCAAAATTCTGATCAATTTGAATCTTTGAGAGTGATAGAGATCACAGCTTGAGACGTAAGTGGGATTTCGAAGGTAATAAAGATATGAAATTTCGCGATTCCAGCGATTCGACCTCTTTGGAAAATCGTCAAAGACCCAAACTCTAAGTAATCGATCTACACGTGTTTGCTTCGTGTCGAGCTTCAAGCTCGTATTTCTTGTCGTCCGAAGTATTTGATATCGTAGCATGGCAATTAATTAAAGCCGTTGAAGGAGCACAGCTTATCGCGAGAAGCTGCAACTCCCCTAGGAAAGTATAGCTTCTAGTTAGGTTTAATCTGAAATTCTGGAAAGCCCGGTGTATATTCGCGCCGCGTAACGAGCCCGCATTAATTAAGTTCCGCTTCCGTCCGCGAACGGAAGCAACGAAGAAAGTTTAGCGGCCAGTTATCTACCGACCTCTGCAATGCGAATTTCGTCACCGAAATTTCCGATCTCTACATGCAGGTTTCAGTCGAAACGGTTCGCTTTCCGCTGAAAGAACAAATTTTCGAAGAAAGAGACCTGCGATTTACCAGAGTCTGTCTTTTAAGCTCTTTCGATCGCAACGAAACGACTAACGGAGGAAAAGATAAATATACAAAAAAAAGAAAAAGATAGGAAAGGGGAAGTAGATGCCGACGAAGCTTTGAACGGGAGACAAAGATTTACATAAAATTATCATCGAACTTTTTGTTCGGTCTAACTTGACGATTGGAGCTTTTCGTCCGCGTGTAACAGTTGCCGAACAGTTTTTTAGGCGCCATAGAACGATAGATCGTTAAATGAGGTTCCATGAGTTTTATCGTACCGGTAAGTAATAAAAACTATTACGATTATGTCTTTAATCTAGCGGCGTGCATAAAACGTATCCTCCTTGGAGATCTTAACATTCTTGGCGATACCACGGATTCCAGCTTTTCCGTTAATGAGAATAATTAGCAACAGGGGTCGTTGTACTTGCGTACGCGGCTTAAGGTCGCGCTAAAGTTTCTATTGAATCGAACGTGGGATTTGTCCGGCGCCTGCAGTTTCCGGGATCTTTCAGAACAAACTAACGCGATTTCACGTGTACCTATGCGTACAAATATGTCGTACATATATACAATATATATATATACACGTGTTGGAACATACTCCGTGTATCGTTTAATTACGTATTTTTATTATTTTCTACCGTTAGACGTTTTTCTGTAATTTGCATTAAGAAGCACAGACATTTGAATTTTTCCTTCTCGTTGCGCGTCTAATGAGTTTAAAATTATCGCTACTCATTGCTGAACACGCGTAACCATTAGCTGACGTGGGATTTTCACTTCAAATTGATCGAAAGTGAAGTTTTCCTGTCGTAACCACGCTTTCATGGTTAATTTCATGCTTTTATACATGAACATTAGTATTTATTTATGTCGATGTGTTTCTTGATGCATTCAGAAGAATTCTTGGAAAATTTTTCCAGAAATTCGTATTGCGGCAATGTTAAGACTATGACGTGTTAAAGCCATTTGACGAATAAAAATGAAGCTGGAAATTTGGAACGTTGATAGATATAGTACGATGAATCTGAAGCGCTATAGTATTAATAATACGTTTACATTGCGCCTGCTTTTTCTTCAAGAAATCTACCTGTACGTCGATTTTGACCATTTAATAATATTTCAGTTAGTTTAATTTCGTATAGATGAAGGTTACGGTTTAATGAAAAAATATTACAAGTTTTATAACGACTAAAAGTTTCTCTATCGAAGATAATGGGAGGCTATTGCAGGTAATGGAACGTTTTAAAAATTGCAGTCTCTTTCAAAATTATCTATATTTCGTACTCGAACCTCGTCTTCTCTTCTCAACTTGATCAGAAACTTTTGATTTCTCCAGTCTGAAATTTCAGAAAAAAGAAAGATAGAAAACGAGGGAAGATTGTTACGTTGCAGCATCTTCTTCAAAGCAAACATTTGAATTCTGATCGTCGAACGCAATAATTCGTTGATCAAAATCTTCAATTCTTGGTCGAAAGAAGCGCCTACGAGAGATCCTCCTTGAAATATACATGCAACAGCGAAGAAAATTGATCCGACGAGCGCAACTCGTGCCGACACCAGAGGTCGTTTAATTGGCAGGTCGGCAATTAGGCGATTAATTAAGCGCGGTTAAGGCGTAACAGGAGGAACGAACGGTAGGCTCTTCTTGCGTAATAATACTCGTGGCAGTGAACCTGAAGTCGCTTCTCACGAGAAACGGCTCTAAGCGGAAAAAACATTAGCCTGATGCGCCTACCTAGACGATTGTCCCGTACGGTCTCATCCTGCACACAGGTTTTGCATTTTCTTCGCCATGACGATGGACAGAAGCTAACCTTCCTGTTCGGTTAAAAGGTAAAAAAGTAGGAAGTGAAAATTTTCTTCTCGAATGTTTTCAGTTTACTAAATTTCATCTTCGATTTGATGCGATTTCCCTTCTTCAAAGGGAGGAAAAAAGTAGAAAATGGAAACTTTCTTTTCTTCCCTTTTCCTCGTGATGATCTTGCTTTCATTTAGTTTTAATATCAACAAGATGAGCTATATATTCATTTAGTAAGTTTCGATATAATTAATAATTAGCAATTGCTTGCTTAAACCAGAGAAGAAGAGAACAATGTACTGAACTCTGGATTCTGGAGATTTATGAATTTCATAATGAAAGTGATGGTTCCCTTTACGTCTTGTTTTAGCTTCGAAGCATTATTCGAATAAGATAAGAAAGGAGAGAAAAGCGTTTTTATTATTAAATTTTATTATTAATTAACAAAAATGAAATAGAGAATGTTTTTCGTTTTTTTGTTTTCTTCTTCGACGAGGGAGCAAATATAACGAGAAAAGTTTAAAACGAAAAGAAACGTTCAGAATTCGACAATTCACTGGATGTCTAATTTTTTAAACAATTAATGGAAGCTCCTTGGAAAGTCTAACGATACAAAGAAAAAAAAACAAAATTTTCAATCAAACCGTTAAAAAGAGACAAAGCTGCGAAATTTATTAGTTAATTAAATTCTTCAAAATACAGAAAACGAACAATGCGATTACAAAAAACAACAAATTATCTCCTCCACTTTCAATTTGCTTGCCGTCTAAATTTTTAAAAACAAAAAATACACGATATGCCTACAACGAACGAAATTTAAGCTAACAAACAACAAACCATCTCTGTTTCAATAAAAATCCTGATCCATGGATCATTTCACCGATATTAGACTGTCGATAACAACGATTTAAACAAAACCCTTGTTCCCTCGCAGGACAAAATCATGCTTAAAAATTCACCAACGATCGGAAGGCGATTTAAACGAATCGATTAATTCCAGTTTCGAGGCCGCGTACAAAGACCAATACTTATGCAAATCCCAAGCGGATTCTCTGCTGAAATCTCGTTCTTTTCAAGGGCTGGTTTAATTCGATACCATAACGCGATTCAGATTGGTTTGTCATCCACGAGAGGAAGAGCACGAGAAAAAACAAGGTGGATACGCTTACTCGCCTACCCAACCATCCGCTTTATTACCGAATTCACTTCCTTCCTCTTATTTCCTCTTTCTTCTCCATTTTAGCCAGCTCTTCAGCAACTTCGCCGTAGTTGGTCGTCGACCAAAGATATACAGTGGCTCATGAAAGTATTTTTACATTGACTAGAAATAATTTGTACGTACGTATACGGTATAGCGTAAAAATCAGTCTCCGCTATTTCTTCGGACACTTGCGATAGTATCATAAAAGATATAACTTAGAAAAAAAACGAAGCTGGCACCCCGCTGGGGGTAGCCGCCCACATGCTATATTATTTTTTTTATTTATATTTTTTTTTTCTTCACCAACAAGATATAACACTTTACCAAATGTCCGCAAGGACAAATTGTAAAATAACCAAAATAAAATAAAAAAAAAAAAAAAACTTGCGATAGTCGAACGAAGATACGTTTCGAACGAAAGTTAATCGGCTTTCGATCGATTACAAATTTTCATATTAAGAACTTCGAAAAGAGTTTTACTTCGATAAAAATTCAAGGTCGCCTCTGTCTTTTTAAACGGAACGATACATTCTTCTATATACACTGGTCGATGCATTTTTTAATTCTCTACGAGGACGTGCGAAGGTAGTTGAGTCGAAACACGATCAGTTTAAAAGATGTTCTGAACGTTTTCAATGTTGCGAAACTTGTCACGAAAGACTAGGAAAACAAAGAAACTAAAAGGTATCTACGCTATCTTTCCCATGTCGCGTGTGTCACGTGAAATACCTCGAAATTTTATTAGCGCGTGACTACAGTCAGGTATAACTGCCATCACGGTATCGTTAAGACGTCGAAAAACAATCTGCGATTGTCATAGTCGTGTCTCGTCACAGAGCTAATGAAATTCCAAAATGTTTTGTATAACACACGCAAGACGCGTATTCGTAAAAGGTATTTATTTGCAAGAATTCGAATACTTTCACGAGCTACTGTACCTCTCTCGCGTACATTCGCGACAATTTGTTCCTTCAACGGGACACCCTGTTCTCGACAGATAATTTGTTTTATTCATTAGCCTCGCCATTCATCCTCGTCTCGTTTCCTTTTCATTCGACCCTCTGTTCTCGTCTTTCCCTTTCTCTTTCTCTTATTCCGTCTATTATAGCACCGGTGCTTCATTCCGTCAGTTACGTTGCAATGGTCGAATTTCTCCCTTTATTTTTCGACCAACAAACACCAACGTTTGTCCACGTTCGTCGTCCCTTTTTCTTCTGCCTGTCCGTCTGTTTTTGTTAGCGGCATTTCGATGCTGGCGCGCGACCGGAAACCAAACGGGTTTGTTCGAATCGATTGTTTACCGGTGGAGAAAAAAATCGATTCGAACGCGATGGCCCACATTCTAGCCACGTCTCTGCAACTGCCCGATTGGTTCTGTTCCGCTCCTACTCGTTTGAATATTTACAAGAAGCACAAGGGTATCCATCGTTCGTTCGCTGGTGTTCGTTTCGTTTTAGCCTCGTTTTCGTTCCGTTTCAGCCGTGAAAATTTCTAGCAGAAACGTGGCCGTCTCCGTGTGTTTCCTTTCGCAGCGAATGCTTTCAGGCTCCTGTATTTTATTTACCATTTCACGAGCCTTTCGATCTTCTCTTCGCTGCTCTAAGAATTTCCCAATAAATTGCAGCCACTGGACGCGCGTTGGCCGCGGGAATAGCACAATCGTATTATTTACCAAAAACAAAACGTAACAGTTATAATTATCTGGAGAAAAAAACTGCAGAAATATTTTTCCATAACAGCAGCGATATCTGAAGTGTTCATACGCGAAAACACGCAGAGATTTTTCCACTACAGTAAAAGGGACTGGGGACAAAACAGTTGATCTAATAGAAATTCCTTCGCATCGTCCGTGATTCTTCTTTTTTTTCGTTTCTACGTACAAGCAATAAGAATTCACGTTCGGTTAAATGGATTGAACTGGCAGGAGTTGGTTTAATTGGTCACTAATTGAAACCTCGTTCCAACAGATAAAATTCTACTGTAAAGTAAAACTGTATCCATAGTTCGAAATTTTCGAGTTAGGCATTTTTACTGCTCCTTGAACTTCCCAGTTACAAGTATACTTACAACCAGCTTTCGACGAGTAAATAAAATCGACCAATCGCGATAGACGAAAATATATTATTCTATGCGATCATACCTACGCGATCTTCGATCTTTTCGCGACAAGTCATCCTCACGTCACGTTCGTTAGTCCGCTATGTGTTCTAACTCCGTTTTCGTTCCGTTTCAATGGTAGAAATTTTTGTCAGCAACATCTATACGTAGCGTCGTACCGTTCGCTTTTACATAATTTAGTTATGAGACATTTATTATGTAATTTATCGAGACACGCTTGAGAGAAGCCAGTTGCGTAACTTCCTATACGAGGCTTGATTTGCCGCGTGAATTACGCCCTGGAGTGCTTGGAGATATTCTAACGCCTCGACTTCACGTTCTAGTTACGTGTGTGCGTTCATTTTTCTCTTTTTTTTTTTTTTTTTTTTGCTTACACGTTATTCGTATGTAGTATGTGGTAAGATGTTTACGAGAATGTGGATATTATTTTTTAAGTACCGTTCAAGCGTCAGGATGAAATATGTCCAACGTTATATCTTAATCTTGATGTTATCTTTTACCTTAAAAGCTTCATCCTTTGTGCTCATCTTTTAACTTCGTTCAAATATCGAGGAATAGACGATGATCTCGTGTTATGTGCCGATTCTCGTTGCTTATTATTCCTTTCCTAACTTTTTCGTGTTTGTACAATTTTTTTTATTTATTTATTTTTTTTGTTATAAAATATTTTCTCGTTTGTTTGTTTTGTAACTTCCTTCATATCGAACATTACAGGCGAATTTTATCTGAAATTCTAGCGTTATCATGGGATGTTTCGAAAGCTTTTACCGTTTTTATATCCCGACTTCTTTAGATTTATGAAACGATTTCTTCTTTTATTTATTTCTTAATTACTTCTAATTATGTTCTGGTTTATTAATTTCCTAGTCTCTTTCATGTCGGGTTGTTTTATGTTAATCGTATCTGATATGCTAATGCGTGTGTTGTTGCCCGCTCTAAAAGCTTTTCACTGTTTATAATCCTTTTGTAATTTTCTTTTCTTTCTTTTTTTCTTTAATATATAAAATACTTTCGTTTCTTTCATTCGGATTTCATTTAGTTACACGACATATTTCCTGGCTTTTTTCATTTCTCAATCTCTTTCAAAATATCTCTTCTCTCGCTACTGTTTACATTTTGTACAAAGCTGGAACACCTGTCCCGTATTTTTTCGTTATTTACAGGGTTCTGCTTTTTTGATCGAAATAATTGCACTACGCTTAGACCGAAAACAACGTCAACAGTGTTGTTTATTTTGGAATGCGAAGCCGTCGATGGTGTCAGCTACGTTGCTAATAAATCATCGCGCGAAACGATCGTTACCAGCTCGTAGGCGCTGTTTGGTTGGCAGGTTCGTTTTTTTCCCTTCCTGGTCCCTATTGCGGTTCCACTTGGCGCGTTTCGTTTCATAGTCACTCACCCTTGGCATTGTATTGTCACGGTATCAACCTCCCTTCTTCGACGTCGCGTTTATTTTCGTTGCCATAGTTAGTTAACGAGTCCTGAACGTCGGTTCTCGGTAAATCTGACGGATAAACACCGTTTTCTCTCGTATTTCTCAGTCCATTTCCAATGCTTCTTCTTAATCTGTTTCTATTTCTACGGCGAGGAAATTGTAGGTACAATATATGTATTTGGGAAAGTCCTCAATATTTTAGTCCAGACTTTTTATTATAGCCGTACTTAAACAATAAAACTGAGAAATAGCTGTTTATGAGTCAAGTCAATTATGATTATCCGAGATTTATGACAGTGTGCTTGGACTCGAAGTGACATAATGCGTCACTGAACGTAGCCACGGTCACGGGAGAGACGTGTACCTATGGGAGGGAGGTATAAAATAATTAAATAACTCTCCTTAAAAACAGGGATTGACCCGAGGAATACGGAGAGGAGTATATAAGGGCAGTTCCACTTGGACTGAAATTCAATTCGTTAAGTTCGACTAGTACAGAGAACGCTTGTCATCCCGTTGACCGTGTATTCGTTATCGAACCTAAATTCATCGTCATAGATATCACGATCGCTTAATCATTGATATCATTTGTTAACTTTTGTAACACATTCCCATAAATAAAATTCATCTGGTATAAGACAATTATGGACAACTCGCAACAAGACTCATTATACACCCAGTTTTCCAAAGATGATCCGACATATATATATATATATATATATATATATATATATATATATTTCTGTGTGTGTGTGTGTATTTAATACGTAACAATACAATTTATCGTTAGACGATAAGCTTTAAACTTACAATACGCGTAGTATATCACAAGTTCTCAACTTGAAGCGTTTTAGACGCTTGAGAACTTGAAGAAGAAACTTCATAAGATCATGTAACGTCGTCGCTTCGATAATGGTCCCTTCGAAGTTCAAATCTACATGTTCAACGTGTTAATCGTCTACTTTCTTTGCTAGAAAATCGCATTTAAACGCGTGTATCTCTTCTAGAATGCTTCGTAGATGTCAAGGCAGATTTGAATCGAATTCGTCGCTGCGTATTATCGACACACTATGTCGTATTATAATCGAAACGTGTGACCGGTGTGCTACTTCTTTAATTAGTTCCTACCGGTTTATAAAACGCGTATTCTAATAGTTTTCTAGTAGCTACGTCTATAGCAATTGGTCAAGTATACTAGAGGTTTCTTCTCAGGTTCAAGTTCTTTTTACAGGCATGAAAATATCAACCAAAGATTGGAATTAGAATATCGAATGAAAGATAAGAGATAATTCCATGTTTTATAAAACTTTCTGTATTTAGGATATTCGATAGAATGTTCCAGGATTTGTTAATATTAATCTTGCGTGATTAATAGCTACTTACAATTGATTTATACGTTCTGTTCCACACGCTAAATCACCTACTAACCTGACAATTCACAGAGATAGCTCTCTCGTACGAACCAAATATTGAAATCGTTAAAAACCAATATATTCCTCGTAATTAAATACCACGAATCAAATAAATCTCAAGAATCAACTTTACGAGAATCCCAATCGATATCCTTAACACGTACAGACAGATATTCATTTACCATGCAATTTCTAAATACCCTATAAAGATTCAATTTAAAATTCTGGTCTAACAGGTTCCTCATCGATTATGTGCTTTGCCATCTTGCCACCAAGGCATCTACAGATAATATTTCTCAGACGTTTTGCAGCAAGGGTATCGTGAGAACGTAATGACTCATAAATGGATGAGATATCATAGCGTCTAGTCTGCAACGAAATGAATTTCTATACGATTTCACCGACGCTCGGTCGTTGATCGTGCTTCAAGTATTCTCGACTCTCCGCGACGCACACAAGGTGTTCCAGTAATTGTATATTACCATCGGCAAGGTGGTTGTTCCACGCGAGAAGATAAGTCGGCAATATACGTGATACGATTCTTTCATACGACGCGTTCGTTTTCGAGAGAATCGAGTTCGAAAACCTCGAAGTCTACCCGAGTTTCGGTAATTTCGTTTGGAACAATGAGATTATTCCACGTACGAAGATAAGTGGAAAACGTAGAATAGGATTTGTTCGTTAGACGCCACGTTCCGGAGAGAACGAGGTTTGAGGAGAAAACCGGGCCTTGGGCGGGAAAATATTCCACGTTTTTCGCTGATTTTCGCACGTAGGTTAATCTCTCGCCGATTGGTTACAAGTACCGTGGTCGTAATTAAGCAAATGTTCAAATTCAATCTCATCGAAAACGAAGCGCCGTGTAGAAAGATCTCGTTGTATATTTTCGACTTATTGCGTTGGCAACTAAGCGATCGCGGATTTTGTCGTTAGCTGGTAATTACAAAATCCGCAATCGTTTAATTGCCAAGCCAATATTTTATACTCACCTGAACTCGCACAATTGTACTATGACCTCCGGGACACCCTGTATACGCGATACACACACGTATCACGCAACTTATTCGATCGAGCACCGATCGATTTCTCATTAATGTGGAAGCATGATCCCGCGGACGATCACGACGAGAGTCACGCTTCCACGTGTTATCCGACGTGGAGGAACTTTCGCGACGCATTGAAAAATCCGTATACGCGGAAGCATAGTTACGGATGCGTGGAGAAAAATTCGTCTAGGACTTTTTTGATGGATCGGTGCCAGCCTCGGGATGAAATATCGTGAGAAACGTGTTTTTTTTTTCTAGTTCCTTTCCTTCTCTCTCTCTCCTCCAATGGCGTTTGTTAACGAGGAAACGCTTATGAAATCTCGAGGTGCTTCGCGGACCGCGGCATGCATGCAAAAATATTTCTGCGTATTGTAACGGGAAGAAACAGACATGCAACTAATACCCGCCGCTCCGTAGGCAACTTTAAACATGCAAACATGCATATAGCTAAGACGTAAGGCGTAATTTCTTAATTTATCTATCTCCCTCCTCCACGTTTTTCTCTTTCTTTTTTTCTTTTTTATTTCGATGAATTTGTAATTAGCGTGCGATCAAACACGCCCCTGTCGGATGAATTTATTTTGCCTTTGTACGCGCACATACGTGTGAGCGTTTCTAAGAGCAATCAATGTCGTGAGAGCCAGGTTTATAGCAAGTATCCAGCGATTCTAGAGAGAGCTAGTTTTAGCCAGTTACAGATACACGCCTAGACACGCAGCTTTGGATTTCCTTCGATAAACGAATCGATCAATTTCTCTTATTCTACGTGTTTATAAATTTTTATGTAATATACAGATGCTTCAATGTAATACACGTATATAACGAATTAATCATTATTAATAGTATCGTTATTAATTAGGATTTAGATAAATACTCGTAGTTGACAAACTGGTTGAAGGTGTGACATTAAAAATTTCCGAATTGAATTTGTAGACGAAGGAAGTTGTTGAGTCAACTCGAACAAATCTGTCAATTTCTTTTCTTTCTATGTGGTAGAAAGATGAAAAAGAAGAAAAAATGGAAGTCGTCAAACGTCTCAGCATGTATATTCAAATTAAAGTCATTAGTACAGCACTTTGCTACTTTCTCCTTTAAATCTAATGTGCTCGTAATACGGTTTATGTTCGGTAGAATTAACAAGCCATCCCACGAGTTATTTATTCATCAATAGCATTCCCTCTGACTTTACGATGTTCTAAACGATCAGAGCTTTCTCCATTAAAATTGTTTTCCTTCGACTCACTACCTTAGTTAATGACGTATTATCTTTCGTAATTAAAAGGGAATGAAATGAGTGTCGTGTTCTACGTTGATTATTAACAAGCTGCTGCGTAAGAGATGCCATTTATTTGAATGAAACTTCAACTTTATGTTGCTTCGATATCCTATACCCGATAAAAATTTCCATACAGTGTAATGTACAATTTTTTCAACTGTTAATAACTTTAATATCTCGAACATCGTCGGTTATGGAATATTATACAATTTCCGTGTAATACTTATATAATTTTCACTTTGCAATAGCTGTATAATTTTTTTAATTAACTATTTAATATGCTTAATAATTGAAAGATCATTAGTCGCGAAATTATGAAACTCGATTGAAGAACTTTTCAAATTTTGCTTTTTACGCTTTCTTCGTACCGAGATAATTTACGCAACGGACAATTTCCTGCTGATAAAAATATTACAAGTCTTATAATAAAAAATCGCAAATCGAGAACGTTATTCTATAGAACATCATTCTTCGTAACTAATATCAGAATATTCCATTCAAAATGTATATTCTAATTCACAGTAGTGGTACTTTCTCGTCCGCTCTATAACACAGCATGCATTCAACGCGGTTCCATTATGAACATCGATATCTCCTTCGTTCGATCTTATTATCCCTATCGTCTTATATCTTCTCTATCTATCAGTCAAGATCTAAAAAGGGTATCCGCCTAAATAAAGTTCCAAAGGAAAAGAGAACGTAATACCAGCAAACCGTATTTAACTCGTGAAAAGTCGCACATCACTTCGCGTTATTAACTTTTAACTATCTTTAAACTATGAAATATTATTATTTTAAGACAGAACATTTCAATTGATATAAATACACGACAATTCGTCCGTCGTATCTCCTTCCCGCTGGAATCTCCTACTTTAGAATATTCTGATTTACATAGTATTTTCTAAAATAGAAAATTTTAATCCATCACAGTAATTTCGTAATATTATTCTCCAGTGTCTCAGTTATTCTTCTCTTCGCGATGGAAGCTGACTATTTTGAAATATTTCGATTTACGATAGTAATCTAAACCAAGAAGTTCGAATCGACGCTAACAACTGTAATTATCTTCTTCGCGTGGGAATCTTCCGTTTAAAAAATATTCCTTCTGAGACTGAAGATTCAAATCGACAGTAACAATTTATACCAATTCAAATGCATGGCAATTTTCTTCGAGAAAATAAATGATTCAACGGAATTAACCCTTATCCGACCGAATTAACCCTGCTGCGACGAGGAAAAGCGCGCGCGTGTGTTAGAGCCGAGGATGCTCCAGCTAGCCCCACGGCGCATCTAAACGGCGACGTTTCCACGTCTAGAGATATATCCAGACGCATTAGTGACATAATTTTCCCGGTATATTTCTGTAACGTGCCAGAGAAACTGGCAGAGGAGATAGGGGAGGGCAAGTGAGAGTCTGGCGACGCCGCACCGGTCGTCTGGGGCTCTCTCGCTTAGACGAGTTTATCGACATTGCATTTCCGCGTTTTCGTTGCACAACACCTGTTCACTGCCCATATAATCCCCCACTCTGACGATCTCCAAAGTCCCTAATTGTCCAGTCTCGAAGAACACTTCATCGAGATTCTCCTGTCTCGCTCGTCATCGCCCTTTTATTAACATCGCATCGTCACTCTTCACAGTTATTATTTCCGATTGGTTTTTCATTTTCTCGAGCAACGTCGAAAATCTCGTTTGGAAAAGTTCGTTGGCGAGGCTTAGGAATAACGCTTGTAAAAAAAGAAAAGAAAAAAAATATGAAAGCGTACGAAGGTTATTGATTTTTAACTTTTTAGGGGATATCAAAAGTTTTCTTTTTTTTTCAGGAAAGTTTGTTGGCTAAGGTTACACATATCGCGTATTATATTTTTATCGATTCTTCGCTTTAAGGGATGTTGAAAGTTTGCTTTGCAGATGTGGTTAGAAATTGTTATTTATATTCTCGGGACGTTGGAAATTCGTTGTTTCGGAAAGGTTTAATAGTTGGGATTAGAAGTATCGTGTACTATTTATCTTTTCTATTAATACTTTTAACCTTTCAGGGTTTTGAAAATTTGTTTTGGAAGGGTTGGAGTTAGGGTTACGATTATTATCGTATATTTATTATTTATTTGTTTATCGATTTTTAATATTTTGTGAAGGTCGAAAATTTTTGTCAGACGAGTTTGATGACGAGGAAGGGAAATGAGTTACGAACGTTGTATATTATTTATAGTTTCATTGATTTTTAACTGTCCAGGGGACGCTGGAACGTTGTTTTCAGAAGAGAATTTTAATTGTTCATGAAACAGAATGAATTTCACGTACATCGATATCTCCTTTCAATTTTAATTTATAAATACATACCTACATAAGTTAGAGGTTTGATTATGGTTGAAACTATCGTTGAATATACTCACTCGCATACGTATACTAAGTCAACATTATGATCTGGAAAGAATGGAGATTTCGATAAAAGCCATCGTGCACTGTTACAATCGTATCATTAAAAATTATCTATATGGATGAACGAAAAAGTTCCACGTCAAAAATTTAGGTCAGTTCTACTCACATGCGATCTACTCACTCGCCGCACATTTCACAATTTATTTACTATAGCTCTAACTTTAAGGAAAAGAAAAAAAGAAAAGAAACGAGAAACACCCAGACTCGTGTAAAAGACAAAATGATTATATAGATGTAAAACAACAAATGCTAAGAAAAGAAAGACACTTTTAATCAGCAAACAAATACTTTTTGCGATCCATCTACGACACACCTAAAACCTACGAATCTACTATTCGCTATCATTCAAGGAGAAAGTACTTGCACTCGCAATCAAGGATAAAAGTCGAAATTGCCACCCGGTAAATATGTAGCAACACGCGTGAGACCGGCCGAAGATATTCCTGAAGCGACCATATATCTTTGGAATTGCGTAACGTGCGCCAGCGCCACTTGAAAAGAGAGAAAAAGGCGGAACGAGAGAAACGACGCAACGCAGAGAAGGAACAAGAGAGAGAGAGAGGGAGAGAGAAACAGAGAGAAGAAGAAAGTGAGAATCGTGGAGAAGGAGAAGAGGAGAAAGAGAATCGAGGCTCGAGCCTCGTTGCAGCGGGTAGACATCGCCCGTAGAAAGTGCATCGGGAAAGCGAACGAGGCGGACGCATAAACGCGACCATAAATTATCTGTCTCGCGCCCGTGTACACTTATGGAATGCATCTCGCGTGTCCCTTCAACTCGACGAAGATTAGCCTCGTCCTTTGACAAACGTTGCTCCTTATTAGACCGGACGAGTTGATTTAATGAGGTTTAGAATTCGAAAGCTCCTAGCTGGTATAGTTTCACCGATTCTGAAAGGGATCGTCGAGAGGAGAACTTTGGAGTAGAGCGTCATGCTTTCGACGAGATTCGAGCTGGTAGGATCTGTACACTCGACCCGGCATTGGAAAAATTCGAATCTTGGCAGATGGAAGAGAGGAGAATTAGGTAGCGAATTAATATTATTAGCGAAATTTTACAAGCCACAAGTTGCAACTTAGAAACGTTTATAGTTGTATATTTTGAACTTGCCAAGCAACTCAAGTTACTCAAGTTGCCAGGCAACCTACCGACATACATAATTCACCGTTTCTATCGGAATTATACATCGCTTGTATTTGTATGTTACTGTTACTATTACTTATCCTTTAGTATTTATTTACTTAATTAACTATGTATTTTAGAAGGAAAGACGCAAAAGGAAAAATTAAAAATTCCGAATATTCGAAGGTATCGAAGCCTGAATGACTAAATCTAACAAGATGAGGTAATAATTTTCTTCCTGCTTTACATAATGCAGCAATTTAAGGATAAGAACTGTGTTTAACTTTCATTGTGCTAGTATGTATCACGTAATAAGTGAGGTAACGAACGCGAACGTTCTACCAGAAAAGAATGTTCGATCTTTGGAACGAGAAAATCGAACCTGCTAATCTTTGGTTGTTAGTTAAACATACACGCAACTTTTAACTAGATACGTAAGATTTAGTTGAGACAATCTTGTTTCGCTCGTCTAATATTTAACTTTTAATTATCGGCTCTTGTTACTCTACGAACGAATGTTCTTCCACGAAATGAAATTCTCTCTTTGGAAATTTCAAACTTCGTGCTTCGGGTACGTATGGATTCTCGCATTGTTCGTAAAACATTGATTTAACGTCTTCTTTCTTCTGTCACGTCATCATCATTTTCTTTCCCTATAAAATTGTTAACAGATTCGCTTAATGCTATATAATTTATATTCTTAAAAATATGCGTGTTAAATTCTTTATGGCCTATCCCATATCATTATGCCACAACAGGTACATCAATAAATGTTTATAAACTATTCCCACAACTCGATACAGTGGTATGTTTATAATACGAAATGCATTTATTTGAATTATAATTCGTGTCTGACCATATACTCTCCTATCGGTTGAATCTACTTACCCACTAGCGAGCTTCTGTTACATGAACGAAAAAATTCATAAAAAAAAGGAATTTTAACCTGTTAAAATTAACAGGCATATCATTTAACCGAAAGCTTCATCAGCTACGCAATAAAAAATTGACAGTGAAGACGAACCGATTTTGCGATCAGTTTTAGTGCGTGCAGATGTAAATAGCATATAATTCGTTTACTCTAGAAAGAAAACTATACATAAAAATATATATTTTTCGATAAAGGAATTATTATTCCTCGGCATAAAACGATTGATCTCGTCACCGGTTTTACTCTCGAAATTCTCCGTTGGAAGAAGAAGCTAGAGTGAATAATTTCTGGTGTAAAAATTATCGTGTAACGACACGACAGATCTTCCAAAAAGTCCAGCCGCCCTGTTTCACTTCTTCGCGATAGAATAAACGGGAGAAAAACGAAGGAGAAACGACGACAAAAGGGAAAAGACGAGATCGGGTGACGATTTCCAAAGCACACGGCTCGACGGCTCTCTATGGACGGCCCTGGAATCGGTTGGCTCGTCGAAATACCATCACGTATCGGCACTAGAGGCACACTCGCACACTGCACTTCTGCATGGCGGAGTACGAACGGACGGACACACAGTCGGTTGGAATACGAATGCTGTGACCCGAGCAAATATATGCGATGCGCGCCGCTTCCTTGTAAACAAGGGCTGCTAAATGCCGTGAAGTGGCTCTCCGGCTCTCGGGTCGAGGCCGCGTTCTAAACTTCTCCGTACAACTATCCTGCTGTTTCCTCGCGAGAACTCTCGACACAGAGCGCGATAACTCGAACGAGTTTCCGCTATTGTCAGTTGAAGCTCGTGGCCTGCCGGTTCCCCGAGCTCTGCTAATTTCATTAGTCCGGGCCGATCCGACGATGCGGTTTCGTTGCGCTCTCCGTTTCGTCCATCGACCCAGTGGATCATCTTCGTGCGCCAATTGTTTCAAGATATCGAGCAAATTTGGCTTTTGGTAAAGACGGTAACGCGAGTACAGTGGAAGTTTGTTTATAGTCGCTTACGAATATATTTGGAAATTGGCGCGGATCTGTAAAGTTTCGTAGATCGATACGCAAAGTAGCTGTATCGTTGTTTTATTGTTCCACACCTTTAAACCCTTTGAAACAATTCTGAGCTACTTGCCGATGTCTCTGCTATATTACACGGTACAATTCCATTTCTCTGGCGCCATCGAAAGACGAATAGCGCGTACAACTGGGGTTTCCATAATGAAGATACAAATTTAAATTTCACGATAAATTTCCAGGCTCCAGATTTTTAATAAAAATTCGTATTCGTAAAAATTCGAATTCTTATAAACGTTCTCGTTTGATTAGCGACTAACGGTCTTCTAAAAGTTGCTGTTTCAATTTTCTTCTCAAGTCTCTTTCTCGCGTTTCCACTGTCTTCTGGAATAAAGAATATTTTCACTATTCTGTCGCTTTAATATCAATGCCAATATAATTAGGCGGTAAAGATACGTTATTCCTAACGAACGTTTCTTAATGAACCAATATGTACGCCATTTAACGCGTTGCGTGTCATGCACCGCCGCGTTACGTCGATATTACATAGACATTATATCGACGTTACAGGGACACGTGTACAAGTCTCGTAATATATATGAGCTGCTTACCGCAAAACTGGAATGCTTAATTCGAACTATCCCCCCAGAAGCGCTTATTGCTTCGTTAATATGCCAAATCTCTTCCCACGGCATTGACATTAAGATTTCATCTCGCCAGGGATGTTCTCTTGAACTGCGAGGACGCTTTCGTTATTGAAGTGGAATTTACTCGCGGGATATAAAAATGTGAAATTTCGACAAATGAGATTACGCGTAATGTAATGTACACCGGTGGCCACACATATCGCGATACTTGGTGGTATCCAATAGAAATTGAACGCTTTCAACCGTTTTTACTTTTCAATTAATTTATGAAAAATCTGTTATTTTATTAGTATAACCTTTATTGGTTATTTTATTAGTTATTTTATTATACGTGCCATTAAATGAATATTAAATTTTAATAGAAGTACGAAATATAATTTGTTAAATTCCTGCGATAAATAGAACGAGCAAGCGAACCGATACTTTACGACCAGCGTATATTTCATTTATCGCGCAAAAATATTACGCTATACTGTTTTGATATTTTGACTTCGACGAAGAAGGAAACATACATGGAATTCCCCTGAATCTTTTAAATTAATTCCAACGGTATTCTTCCATTTACTCTATTAGAATAAATCTTCGTAACAAACTGAGAATGAAATAATCGGAGAAACAAACTGTCTTACCAAACAAATTTATCGAAGAGGGTAAAAATAAAAACAATTAGGATGAAGAAAGTGGATCAGCAGCTACTTCGATTCTTGAATCCATGGTCCAAGTAAATTCCACGAAAAGCTTCCATTCAAGATGTTTCGAGTACTTAATTAAATAACACGCAAAGAATTCATATCGTACATAGAGAAAATACCCTGAAAATTGTTTCCTAATTAAATAAAAAGGAAAAAGAGGCTTCGCATAGAGAAGGAAGAAAAAATAATTCCCCTTTCTGCCAACGTATTAAATCGAAGACATCTCGTCCATTACAATAATTACACCGTTGCATCGTCGTTACTTTAGCAGCTGGCCGAACGAAATCATCGAAAAACATCGAAAATACGATTCTCGTTAATTACGCTGAATTAAAATTATTGCCCTTATAGCGATTATTCCTCGAGGCTCACGAACCAGAATTATGAAATTAATTAGGCAGTGTTCCTCGAGGGTCGCTCTCTCCTCTCGATAGTCCGCGATTTCGCTTAACGAGACCGCGTCGATTTCGCGTATTTTCCCATCCCCCGACCCAATTCTTTCCGCAGTTATCCGAATATAAATCGGGTCGTATGTGTGTCAAGAGATCGATAACGTCAACGGGCACACGATACACGTACATGTAATACACGATGATTAATCTCGCAAGAACAACGTCTGATAAACATGAAACGTGAAATCACACAGATATGCGTATGTGTGAGAGAGAGTGGGTGAATAATAATAACAGAGAAAAGCAGAATCGTCTGGCGATAATTTAACCCATCGGTGAGTGATCGATGGTATTCGATACGGTAAAAAGTCGAAATTTAATTAACATACATGTTGAAATTTGATAATTAAAGTTACGTTTTCGGACGTATCACCGAAAGAGTAACTCTATCTTCATTTATCGATTGGCTTTGTTCTCTATTGCTCTAGGCCAGCTTCTGCTGTACTTTATCACGATATTCAATCGCAACGATTAATCGTTATTAATACAATGTTTAACCGAAGTTGACGTTTGATTAATTCAAAGGGCTAGCGTGCGAGAGTATATAAAATATCCAAAATAAAAGAGATATCATGTTTAATTATAATAATTTTGTAATTTTTAACACGCGAAACAAATGTAAATTTGAATTATATTATTTCTCTGGTTTATAAAAATATGAACTTCTTTAAATATCAACGCTCCAGCGACGATGAATTATTCCGCGATACCTCGCGTATATTTTTACTTCTAAGTAAATTTCGTTCTTCGTTGACTGAAAATGTATAAAGGTAAAATGTATTGCGAATATTATCGCACTTTCTGTAGCAGTAGAAGTACGCTATTTCTGTTGCTCGTAATTACATGTACCGTTAAACGTACAAGTATAGAATGTCGTATTGATCGCAATTACCTATACCGTTAAATATAAATACGCGATTGAATGAAATCTATCATTACTTCGTTTCCTTTCACGTTCAACGCCATAATTCACCTATGATTAATCTAACACGTCCGATACAATCGTATTTCTCACATCTTTGTTAGTTATAATTTAGTTTCTTCGTTTCTTCGATCGTAGCGCTATCATCCATCATTCGAGCAATGATCGCTTCCATTTAAAAATTATATTTTCACCGGTGAAATTTCTCTTATCTGTGAATTCACTTTCTAATTTCATACGTTAGATATGTTCTTCTTAAGATTCTATACTATTCCCGTGTGCAAATTTAGAAGTATACATATTTCAATCGTCTTAATAGGCTCGCCACATACATATCAATCAATCATTGAATATTTGCTAAGCTTAAACATAATATTTATTAAAATAAGTTTTGAAAGACATTCTCAAAGTATAGTGTAATTTAGTTCTTAGAAAACACAATATTATTTATTTTTGCCTGAAAATGTACTAGTATCATAAAGAAATATCAACTTTCTATAATGTACAGTGTTTACTCGTCCCTATCTTAAATATACTAATTAAGTGTTCTGAAACTGAACACGTGTAATGTGTACAGTGTACACATATGTAAAAAGTTTCATACTCTACAACGTAAAGAGAAATAGCCTTTTTGTAAAAAAAATTGTTTGTTACTGTACCAACACCTATACGTAGTAGCTTTCGCTGGAGGATTAATCGTATAGCTAATCCAGGAAACTAATAATAATTAACAGCCACATATACAAGATCAATTTCGAACCGAATACGCTGCTAACAAATTATGTACTTGCATGTACGTTAATAAAACAGCCACGAGCAGTAAACGCGTTGACCAATGAAAAGCAAAACGAAATATAGTATCTGTAACGATAACAGTAATATCACTTTCGATCATCTACTTTGCTACTGGCCCAGATACGACGATACAAGGAAGAAAAATACCTAGCAACGTCCAGTCGTTCCCGGGCGATAGAACACAGCACGACAAGATATTGAACTTTCTAAAACGGATAAACATATCCCTGTGTGACGGTGCGAGGGGAAAAAGCTAAGTGCAAGTGAGACACCTCTTTAGAGCAAATCGACGTGTCGTTGCTCCATTTCATTTACAGAGTCTACAAAAAATATTTACTCGCAATTATATTTAATTGTTATAACATACACATATCGATTAACTATGGCCAAGTATATTAAACTTCCGCGATCGTTTAGCGGTACTTTTATGTACGTAATCGCAAAGATACGATACTATTAAAACAGAATGGGGAAGCCGCTAAAAGAAAAAACGCTACATCGAAAAATAGGAATACGTGCATGTACTTCTGTAATCGCTATATCGGTATGTACCTATACATAACGTAAGATAAAAACAGCGATCGCTATATAATACGCTGATAGAGGAAGCGAAAAATGTACTCGTGGCAAGCAGCAAACGAACGAACGATCGTAATCGACGAAACTTTCCCCTCGATAACCCTGAACGGTAAAAGTTTATCATTTTCTCTGGATCAAAACGCAAGGATACTTTCCCAAAGAGACAAATCTCTCCCCGAAGCGAGTGTTCTAGCAGCAACCTCGGTTTTTCAGCCGCCGATAACCTCGACCCGTGAAAGCCTTCGTACGTCCACGATTCGTTATTTCAAACAAAAGCACATAGCTTTTACAGCGTTACGTTGAATCGCGAGCATCGTCGCGATCGTTTATCACGGCGATCTCTGGCGCGGGCAGAGAATCGTCGTTCAGAGCGCACCTCTCGTCCATCTTATCCGCTTCGAATGCGCAATAATAGGCGCTGCCATTATTTAATCAACGAAACGTCTCGTTAGCGATGTGGGTCACACACGAGCACGTTTCCCGGTCTTTCACGGGGCGAACGTAAATCTCAAACCGGTGGTAGCTGCTCCTCCTCGAGCCACGCTCTCTCTCCTTTCATCCTTGCCTCCGTTTCCGGAACGTCTGGCGTCGTAGCGACCACGCATCGCTGCCCCTCGACAATGGCCAACCTCTGATGGCTTTCGTGTACGCGTAGATTCGCGTCAACGATAGCGTTTCGCACCGCGAAACATGTTTTTCCGACGCGATCCCCTAACTGCCATCGCGCGCAAGGACCATCTTTGAAAATTCCCGGGTACCGTGAACTTCCATTTAGAACGGAATTTTAGCGTCCGATTGAATCGATTCCTGGTCCCTCTTGCACAATTAAACTGATACGAAGGCGACAGGTGAAAAATATGATGGGTAACGTTTCTTTCATGGAAGAACGAGTTTAATGTTTATCACGTTGTCGTGCAGCTGCGCGTCAAAGTCATCTTTTCGCTCGATTTCGAGTTTAAACGGGTGTTTTTGTCACCTTCTTGGACATTTAAAAAACATCAAGATCGTTGATTATATATATATATAATTTTCATCGAGTGGAACTGAAACACGTAGCAACCAGACTAATAATTATTCGTTTCTTACGATACGTCGTGGATTTATCACGTATATTTAAGACACGTGTATCTTCAGATCTGGTAAATTTTATTCCTCTCGCAACTGTTTCGTATCGAGATACTTTTCAGGCACCGGCTGACACGAAAATCAGAAAATCAATAAAATTGAACCAATTAATCAGCGGAGTACGCAGACCTATTAGCAACATTCCTATTTATCTGAAAATAAATATCCACTCGAACCATCCAGCGTCCTCATTGCGCTTTCGAGCACCAATCATCGAAATCACGACTTCGCTGAAAATTCACTTTTGCGCCCGTCAGTGGTACTAATTACCCTACCGGGCAAAATCATACTGTGGGTATCCCAATTACATTACCGTGGAAAACTTTTTGCGGGGGTAATTTCTCGTTCGAAGAACCATCACCGTGGAAGCTCAACGAGCTCTAAATAATCGAAATAAAACACGGGGAATCCGGCTGATCTGGAAATTCGTGGCCGTATCTACGATCGATAGAGCAACGTTTAATGAAATTATTCGACGGTCTGAATGGTGTCAGTTGTATCGGGGGCCCGTTAAGTTGCTCGATTCTTAATTAATTAACGTTCTTACGCGATACTCGCCGATGTTTCTCGAAATATCGTACAGAAATATCGTCTGAATACACGACAGCCCGGTGACCGTTTTCCATTTCGCCATTTTCGAGAACGAGAACGTTCGCTCGCGAGGAAACGTTTATTAACATTCTCGTATAAAAGGATGCATTTTCGAAATGAGATTCCTGCAGATGCGAATGGCGAATCATTTCTCTTCCTATATATATAACTACGTACATATATTTTCCCGCCTTTCTTTCTTTCTTTCTTTCTTTCTTTCTTTCTATCTCTCGCTGGTCTCGTGTTTATTAAAGGCTTTTTACGACGAGAGAAATTCTTAGCCCGCCGTTTTCGTATGACGTAATAAGGAAGGAGCTCGAGGCGGATAGGAGAAACGCCCGTCAGACCGATGAGAAACATTGATAAAGTGTCCTAAAGCTCGGTCCATATGTAACTTTTCGCATTTTATTTCACTGGTAGACGCGATGAACTGAGCGATACAAATAATAATATCGTACTAAAATAAAATAAATTGAGAAGTATTTGTACATCATCAGATTTCTCAGTTTCCCAATTTATGGATTGAGTGATCTGTGCTTTCTCAATGGACTAAATGTTACGCGTGTAATATTTTTTTAATGAGATAATACATTTGTATATATTACCGTATCACATGTCTCGTATGATTTATTATAACTTGTACAAGACGTACGACGTATTACGTACATAATATACAAGGTGTCACCGAATCGCAGATGAGAAGCCGAAAGAAGGCGAATCTACGTGAAAAAATAAATCGGAAATGTAGAGTAACATCTTGTTGTCCGGCTTTGTAAAATTTGCCTAATTATCGTTTAGCTATCACCGAGTTACGAGTAGGTTATTCTAAATGTGAAAATAAGCGAGAAACGTAGGATAAAATCTTTTCCTTTAAGACGTCGTTTTGAGGAAAGTAGTGTCGAGAGCTAAGAGAGAGAAAGTGGAGTGAACATATTTACTTAAGAATTGGTCCGGCAGTGCGCGTCTATGATTAAACTTTTAATATATTTTTTATCTGAAACGAAGCGTCTCGCGAATAAAAATTTCTTCTTCGTCTCCAATCTAATTTCGCGCGTAGAGTCACCTCCCATTGATTATCTACTCTCGCCCAGTCCGGAATTAGTCATAGTCAAGTATACTTGACTTTCGAACAAAATTTTCTGGAAAATGTAGCTCCGAACAAATATCGAAAAAATACCGCTCCACATCCCCCATTTATTTTTCCACGCGGAATCGCTTCTTACCGAGTTGTACGACGTGTCGTAGCTGAGTTACAGGACACCCTGTATATTTCTATATCGTAGAATATTTTATGTAAAGCGTGATCGATATACGTATGTAGATTTCACAAAAACGTACTTCGCTTTATAAAATTCAATATTTCTTCCTATTAATATTTCTTTATACCGAAAGAAAAAGACGTAAAAAGAGGAGGAACAAAAAGGAGCGCGGTTCGTCCCACTTTCTAGAAACTGTCCGTACAAACCAGTAACTCGCGAAGGAACAAGAAGAGGAAAGCAACGTTTTCGATGTAACCTTTTTTGCTCGCCGACAAAGTTAATGGGCGAAGCGGTTCCGTGCAGCGAGACCTGCTCGCGAAATTCCCCGATAAATACGCAGGAAACGAGCCCGCATAACGATAGAAATCGATAACATCCGACGCGATAATATCGCTGGTATCCCGTGGCAGCGTTTATTCAAACGCGGCTGTGCTTTCGCCGCACGGCTGATTTCGAAACAAAGCCGAAACGGGCCCCGATAGTGTCATCGATTTATCATTGCTGTGATGGATTATGGAATTTACTTTATGGCCAACCGGTTGAATTCACCGACATGAAAATTCGTTTTGTTTTTTTGTGCAAAATTGCGAATATGAGTACCACGCACGTACGATATTTCGAGCAACGTTTCCCAGGCAAATGTGAATTGATTAGAGCGAGGAATTTCGTTCATGAAATGTTTAACTGTATTTTGGGGAATTCCGATTACGAAATTCTACTATATTTTTATTTCGTAATTGTTATATAACGAAACAAAGCTACCATTGTGGATATTGTAAATATAGATCCTTCTACCAGAAAGGAGTAACACATTTGTTTGGTTTAATTATTGAAAATAAAATAAAATACGAAGGAGGAAGGGGAACCAGATTTAATTATCTGTCGTACCAGTAATGTTACGAGTTAAAACATACCATGATCTTTGTATCTGAAAGAGTTAGATAAAGAGATATTTGATAGAATTAGATGAAATTCGAGTCATCTATATGGCGCAATTTCTCGAATATTATTTTTATATTTGTGTGTAATATTTAATGTTATATTATATTCCCGTGCAAATTGCAAAATGTAGCGATATAACGAACGTTAAATATTTTTCTTTATTAATTTAATTTCAATTGAATTTAATATCCACGTTTATTAATTTTACATTTCAACGAAAGTAAGAATACTTTTTTAGAGCTCGTTCAAATAACACTGGTTATGGTGGAAGTTCGTTATTTCTAAATGAAGTATAATTTTGTATCGTTGCATCTTATCCAAACGTTTATTGGATCTCGTATCCAAGAGAATTAAACAAAAATTCTTCGCATCTCTAATAATTTTGAAACAAAGGGTACGAATTAATTCGAAACTATTAAATGTTTCAAACTACGTATTAATTTCGAATCCTAATCTATTGGTATTGTTTTCCTCGGTAAACTACGACTATAAATTCAATGCTTTTAATTTTGAAATCTTCAAAGACTGTCCAAGACTGTTTCCTCAAACCCATTGTTCCAGCAATTCCACAAATCGCATCCCCAAAGGATCCAGAGTCATAAACACGTTTCATAAAGTTTCAATACTGAAACTACAAGTTGCAACTGACATAATGGATGAACGGTCGTCAAGCGTTCTTATATAACTCTAACTAATATTATATTGTTATCGATATTCAGTAAAAGCGTTCTCGTGTTTCGTCTGCAATATTCAAGGCGAAATATACAAACGGTGGATCGATGGAAAGTGTATTATAGGAAAACTCCTATTTGGTGCTAGCTAGCCGTTTTTCACAAAAATATACCAGATACGCCTCCTAAATAATCGTAAACAATATTTTTCTTCGACACTTGCCTGATCTTTATTCCACCATCGATCGAGCAATGTCCCTTGCAGGTTTCTTAACGACTTTTCTCCTCAACGTATTGCGCAATGTTTTTCAGAGGATTTCTAATTAAGCATCGTTCGTATCGATTAATTACGTCCGCAAAGTCTGTTACACCATCGATTAACCGCGCCTTATTTATCGTCTCGTTTACGTTTCTCCGACATCGTGAAGCTGAACGAATGGAATATAATTCGCCTGCAGTCCTTAAATATATTTAAACGTCGAATAATTCTTTCGCCAGTGATATGGTAGCTAATTGCACGTTTGCTAAGAGTACGCGATTATTATTATCCTTAAATAAGAAGGAAGCAGAAATACGTCGAGTATTACGTTAAGATAGCGAGGTACAAGATGAAATGGGCTCTGAAGGAATCTCGCCGACTGTTACGAAGAATATGAGGTTTAGACATAATTAAAATGTTTGAGAGACGTTTTGAGAGATGTACATGCGAGGAGAAGTGTACCGCGCAATTATTATTTTAATAATTGGTGGTTTTATTACTCTCTCTCTCTCTCTCTTTCTCTCTCTCCTTTTCTCTCTGATAGATTCTTATATGTATATACGTAAGTCACTTCACGAAGTTTTCTAGTAACTGGAAATCTGTCGTATAAACGTTCATTCACGTCGAAAGGTCATTCTCCTATTATTTGTTCTCTTATATGTTTTCCATTTTTAGCAAAACGATTAGAACAAGGTAATTTAAGAATATTCAGATTTATGATATTTCACGAATATGTTACTGGCTTATTTTTAGAACAACGCTTCTTTTCTCTCGAAAATGAGAATCAATTTGTTGTACTTATTTATTGTATACAATACGATATGAAATTGAGAAATGTTTTCGGGTAACTTTATTTTAAACGATTCCTCGTGCGCATAATGCAAAGCGATTTATATTGTAATTGTCTCGCTGAGAATTTTTCATGTAATTCATAATGTAATTATTATTACGATAGAATTAGAATTCGAATGAGAAACTATAATTTTTTAATTCTACGCGGTTTCATTTGCCTCTGTCCATATTTACTTCGTAGACATCACAAAAGCAAGCTACAGAATTTCATCCGTCCATCATCCATTCATCGACTTCTTCGCGTTTAACAAAATTAAAAATTAAAAAAAAAAGAAATCCGCGGATGCTCGAATCACACGGTCTAAAATTCCACGCGTTACTCTTCCGTAATTACTATATTTCTCTTTTATTTGTTATATCGATACGTCAGCGTCACCGTGCAAAAGAGTAAACGCGCCCCCGAAAAACTGTGCACGATGAAGCAGGACGATCGTTTCACTTTTCAAACGAGGAAATGGCCGATTCTCTAGGCGACGTAATCGAGCGTGGCCATCGGTTACCGAGCACGAGGAACTCTCGTTGAAATGGAGAGGCGATCGGTTCAATGGCAGAAGCGTGTCCGCGCGTTCTCCATGCTGACCCGTGACCGCCTCAGGTGTAATTAAACGCGGCGCCGGCAAATTGCATTCGTTGTGCTGCACACAACGCCGGGGGCCTTTCGCCCGTTTGTATTCGACAACGTGCCCTATCTCCGGTTGGCGTGCGCCAAACCTGTTCGCGATTTCGAGCCATCCAGAACAATGTGTAGGTGGGTAAGAGAAACACAGGCAACATTTGGGGATTATATTAGGTCCCTCGGGATAGTTTAATTTACCCACGGATGCTTGATCACTGCTATTCTTCAGAATCTTTACATCTTCGCTGTTAGATCTGCTCCGCCCTGTCGTGGAAACTAACAATCGGGAAGCTAAGAATCGAGCTGCTAAAATAACAAAAAGTAGGAAAGGGAAAGAGAAAGAAAAAAGGAATAATAGGAAAGGAGAAATCTTCGGGAGAGCAGATGGGGTGAATTGATAAGAGAATAGGAAATAAAAATGTGAGTGGAAGCGAAGGATGGGATTAAAGGACGGGGGAAGGAGGTAAAAGGCGCTTGCAAGTGGCGAAGGAAATAGGTGAAAAGATAAAAAGAAGGAAGAGAGAAATTTTAAGTATAAACGAAGAGAAAATGAAGTGGAATAAAGGAGAAATAAAGGTTTAGTAGTAGCGTATGGAATAAAATACATTATTAGACAGAAAAGAGGGAATAGAAAATGCGTGACCAATATAAACAGAATTGTGAATATAAATAAAAGAAAGTTCATAAAGTGAAATAACAAAAACGTAATGAAATAAATATGCACAAAATATATTTAGCGGAACATTGTTTAAAATACGACGAAGAAGATTATACGAAAGAGAAATTCATGGAAAACGATACAAGTATTATAAAATTGTATTTATATCTCCTTTATTAAACAATCCTAATTGTTTACTACGATTAATTTACGTTTCATAATGAGTATATAAAAATACCGTAATACAATTTCATTACATTCGTAACACGAAAGAACCGAGAACCTTCGCGACAACGTTCAAAGGGAAGGCAAAGCCACGGAGCGAAAATAATACAAAGCGAAAGAAGGTTGAAGCTAGCGATAAAACAAACAAGGAGGCAGGAAAGTGGCCGCATAACCGGAAGTGTACGTATAAGAGTATAAAAGGGATGGAAAGTCGGGGAGAATCAACGGGACAGAACGAAAGTAAAATAGTAGAATAGAAATAAAAATGGTAAGCGATTGCAAAAGAAAAGCAGTCGACACGAGACGGGGCAAGAGGAAGAAGGAAAGGGAAAGCGGAGGAGCGCGAACAAATGAAAAACAGGGGAGATCTGTCGAAGAAAAGGGGCATGAAGGTATGAAAATAAAGAGGCAAACAGAAAAAAGGACAAACAAGCCCGTATGAAAGCCGCCGCGAGCACAACACGCAAACAAACACGTCCATCTTTGTACCTGAAATATGCATAAACGCGTCAAAGAAGCTACTGTACTAAATTTTATTCAGTGTTCCGTCCAGTTTCAACCTGGAATTCTTTATCGCCACGACCGAGCAAAGGAAATTGTATTTCGCGCGCACTCTACGTCGTAGTTCGAGCGCTCTAACGTCTTGGAATAAGTAGTCGTATTTTATTAGCGTTTGACACAATATCCTAGTTCCATTCGTGCGAAAAGGAAAGGAAAGAAGTCGTTAAGAATAAAGAAGAAAAAAGGCGGACGAAGAAGAAGAGAGGGCGATGGAAGATGATCGGTCGTTTACAAAGATAACGCGAGAAAGAGGCACGGTAATTCATTGGTTGCACTTCAAAAATTCGAAAAAAAAACATTTATGAATGGCGCCGTAGAAAAGCAAAATCGCCGTGCGCCCCGTCCCTACGGTAGAAAGAAGTTTTCCGAACGTCTGACTCGCAGGAACGTTTCTTTTTATCGGCTAGCGACCAATCGCGCGTCAACCTCGTGGCGCTCGACAATAAAACGCTTAAGTGCCGGGAAACGCGACGAATAAATCCCGTGGACTTGCTCCTAGCCAGACGAAATAAAACAGAAAAAGGAACAGGGGAGATATTTACGCGCCTGTTTCATTTCGTTTCACTTCCGTCTGCGCCTCGCGTGCCCGATATTCCCATTCCTCTCGTCTTCGCTATTAGAAACGTTATAATTAGTCTGATCGGTGATCACAGATTGGAATTATCGGTTTAATAGCAATAGCTGCAATTTGAGACGACCGTGCTCGCTTCTGCTATTGAATCGATAATTCCGACAGATTAGTATGTCTTATTCCATATAATAATCGTTCCATATAGTAATAAATAATTGTTCCATATAATAAAAATAAAACAGTCTTTATAACAATGCTTTACAAACGCACGATCCTTTCGATACGTCTTCCGACAGATTAGTATGTCTTATTCCATATAATAATCGTTCCATATAGTAATAAATAATTGTTCCATATAATAAAAATAAAACAGTCTTTATAACAATGCTTTACAAGCGCACGATCCTTTCGATACGTCTTCCGACAGATTAGTATGTCTTATTCCATATAATAATCGTTCCATATAGTAATAAATAATTGTTCCATATAATAAAAATAAAACAGTCTTTATAACAATGCTTTACAAGCGCACGATCCTTTCGATACGTCTTCCGACAGATTAGTATGTCTTATTCCATATAATAATCGTTCCATATAGTAATAAATAATTGTTCCATATAATAAAAATAAAACAGTCTTTATAACAATGCTTTACAAGCGCACGATCCTTTCGATACGTCTTCCGACAGATTAGTATGTCTTATTCCATATAATAATCGTTCCATATAGTAATAAATAATTGTTCCATATAATAAAAATAAAACAGTCTTTATAACAATGCTTTACAAGCGCACGATCCTTTCGATACGTCTTTTTTCGTCATTGATATCTCGCGAGATACTGACTACTCGAACAATTCGTAACGAGATCCAGTTTTCCAATAGATCTCGAGATAAACGTCAGAAAAATTGGTGATTTCAGAAAATGATCTTAAGACGTATCGTCTTGTTAGCCCGCAAAGGGTTAACATCGAAAGCTTCTCTCGTGAAACTCGAGTTCTATAAAACGTACTTTTCGAACATTGTCTCGTATAAACGGTACGAGTGTTTACACGCTTATACGAAAGCTGCTTTCCGGCTGCACCGGCGAAATCTCAATTTCGCTTCACTTCCGGCAGCGCTTTGCCGTTTCAGGGAGCTACGACGAAGAGGTCGAACTTGTGCGAGAAATCTCGACGTCTCTGAGGCGTGCACCGCGCCCCGCGCTCTCAATTATCGGGCGACTTTCACTTCTCGTTGCGTAATCGCATCATGAGAGTTCTGCCATAATTAAGACAGCGCTCGTCGAACGTGTTATGATATCGTTTCTAGTAAGTAGCGTCCATTCTTCGAGGGTGGTGGAAATATTTACGCGATGCAGAGTATATGTAACTTTGATATAGGTAAATCAACTCGTTGATTTTATTAAGTTTAATCAGAGCACCTATCGAATGTTTCCAAACGATAGAAGATCGAATCGATTAACACGTTCGCTACTGCGGATTAAACATCAATTTAAATTAGACTGCAAGCTGCAAAATGAACGATCGTGTAAATCTTTCGTGCTTGATTTAGAAAAAACTTCAGACAATTAGCGCTCATAGTGAAAGTACAGCGTACATTGCATTAGTACTGGAAACAAAAGCTATTAAGTGGATTTAAGAAGAAGATTTCAATCGATGGTTAAACGTGACCAAAATGACCAAACGTGTTAAATCTTAAATCACAAAACGTGTTGTTTAGATATATTTGTATATAAGATAAATGTTTACCTAATGGTCTTAAGTAGGAATATTTTTGAATTTAAAGGAAATTTTTAAGAGAGAGTGAGGAAAGGAAGGATATTTTTGTTTGTATAAAAAAGTTTACGATCCGAAGGAAATTTAACGAGTTCAGTTAGTATTTCAAGGATTTGTTGACTCCGATTCAATAGTAGTTGATGTAGATGTATGTGCACTTACTGAAATTGTCAATTTCTTGGTACAGCAAGAACTTCGTAAAAAGTTGTAAATGTAATACATGTAAAGTATAAAGAAAATTCAGCGACTAATATCTTTAAAAATATGTTAATATGGAGAGAACTTTGGCAGAGGTTAAATTGTTAACGATAAAGACAATTGCAACATATTCATACCTTGCTGAGCATTTGAGTTTGAGTATTCTTCCAACTTGCTAATTTTACTTTCAAATTTTTTCGTGTAATTGAGCATGTAATCAAGTTACTAGCGTGTTGTTTGCTTAAAAAAAATTAAACTTATTAAACAATCTTTTTCTTTAAGCGGGCAAAAAGGTCGCTAATCAAATCCTCGCATTCTTGTTATACATAATTCCTTTCGTGAGATATTTTTAATACTTAAAAATTTCTATGAACAGATCAACACGATGAATCTTATGTTTCTTTTAAATCTCGTGTTGTATGTTCGTGCGGAAATATAATGTATGTTAGCGTGAGATTAGATGGAAAAAATTGATTAGCTTCATAGATAAGTAACGTTCAATGTTTAAAACATTAGAGATTTATAAATACGTGTATAGATAATTGAGAGTCATGGAGTCAATGTTCGGGTACAAGCGATATCCTAGTTTATTGCTTCGTTTAATATTATTTGAATTAATAAATCTCCCATTCTGTATATTGCTAATTATTCATCGTGACTAATTAATTTGTACGTTTTACAGAAAATTCAATTAAATTTGCACACGACGAACAGTGTTGCTAAATTTTAATGCGGTACGTAACGAAGATACATTTTGATAAAAAAAGATTATATTAGTAGCATTATTATATCTTATATAAAAAATTATATTATTAGTAGTATATTGGATAATTTTATCATCATCATCAGATCATTAGTACGCGTATACAGTTTTACGAGTGCTTTATAGTTGAATTAAAAGATCCTTACCTGTGTCCAGATACTTTCACCGTACCAATCCGCTCCTGTATCGAATGATGTAAATATTTTGGAAATTAAGATCTGCAGATTCTTATTTCGTCTATTTCTATTCGTAGCCGCGCAAATTTGGAATTTTCACTGTTTCTCGGTAACAACTTAGGCAGGTTACTGTTCGCCAGTTTTGCCACTGTTCGAGAAGTTAATTAATTTCTCATTAGTCAGCGTCTCGCCGCAGAGAATTACAAATTTCGTACATCTTCCACCATCATGAAAGAGGAATGGAAGTCAGGAGAAGAGACTCGTAGCATATTCAAGTCTAGGTCAAAAATAGAGTTCACGGAAACAACAGACGTTACAAGTAGATTCAGATCCAGAGTCAGACCGGTGACGTTCCGTGACGGTCATTCCGATACAAAATCGACCAACTATCGATAATTAAAAATTAGAAGACTAAAGATTAAAAGTTTGATAAAGTAGCTTTAAAATGAAAGAAATTTCCCCGAGAACGAGACTCGGCTCGTTTGAAAACTCGAAATTACGAGTTTAACAAATCAATTGTCGAACCGCTCGAAATTTTACTGAAAACGAGACTTTAGTATGTTCGAAAACTCGAAACCTCTGTGCTCGCACGGGGAGAATTATACGGCGTACACTTGCCGGAGAAGTGTTTCCGCGTCAGGAAGCAGCTGGTACTTGCAAGAATACATCAGTTTCCGGCGCTGGTAAACAAGCAAGCGAATCGTTGGTATTACACGCCAGGGCGACGACGACCCGACGAATCGATGTGTGTAACCCTCGTGCACCAGCTAGCTATTCGGCTCGACATCGAATATGCATTAAAACGAGCCAGTCCAAGCCGAGCGTTCAACGTTCAACGCTTGAAAACCCGACCTGAACTTCGTCCGATTAATAATTTCCCAGTTTTATTTCCCTGTTCGGCGGAGGCTGGACCTCTATTGATGGCCAACCTTTCGTTTACAAACCATTATACGATATTTTGATTATTCAGTATATAATTGATGATTCGCGGGTTGTGACCGTTTCCCGATCACGATGATGAACTGCGTACGTATGTATATAGAATGTAGAGTTGCTACATCGAAATTCGAGTGAAGTTTGATCATTGTGATTAATTGTGTAATGTACTTTTTCTTTTTTTTTTTTTTGGACCGTTCGTTTGGAAGATTAAGAGGAAATATAATAATCGATACACTGAAGGTTGACGTTTTACTATATGTACAGGATATTCGTTATGGTAGTGTCCGATATGATTTTTCAGTCGTTTGTAAGAATGTAATAAAGGAAAGTTATTGACCAAAATTTTCTTGTACCGATGGATGACACGTAGTAGATAATAAACATTTCCAATGTTTATACAGGGCGATTCAATGCATTGAGTCATAACAAATTCGAGATTTGGTCTTTGGTTTTGATTATTTTAATGCAACTACATAATCTTTTTAATTATATCGAGAATCGGTGATATTAAGATGAAAATTCAACAAGCGTAGGACATGGTATTTTACTTCACAGTATACCAAATTTGCGGCATATTCGAGTTCGAATTTTGGATTTAATACGTACGTACGTATGCATACGTATGTTGTACATATGTTAAAAATGGGATTTTTCTAAGGAAATTTTAAACCCTTGTTGAGAGAATGAATATTGAAGAATATTTTACAGTAATCGAATTTTAGTTACGTATAAATATTTTTGTATGTGCATTTTTTAACGAATATATTTCGCCTTTTTTCAATCCAAACACGTCAATCCTGTAACATTTAACGTACGAGAAAAAGTAAAAGCTGAGAGAATAATACGTTCGTGTGTGTATCTAATTATAAAGATAGTTCATTCGAAAAAACATTTGTAATAATTTGACGCAGAATTTAGAAAACACCAATCTAACGGATCACGTACGTACGTATGCATACGTATATTGTACATATGTTAAAAATAAGATTTTGTTAAGGAAATTTTAAACTCTTGTTGGGAAAATGAATATTGAAGAATATTTTACAGTAATCGAATTTTAGTTACGTATAAATATTTTTGTATGTGCATTTTTTAACGAATATATTTCGCCTTTTTTCAACCCAAACACATCAATCCTGTAGCATTTAACGTACAAGAAAAAGTAAAAGCTGAGAGAATAATACGTTCGTGTGTGTATCTAATTATAGAGATAGTTCATTCGAAAAACCATTTGTAATAATTTGACGCAGAATTTAGAAAGTCCAATCAATCTAACGGATCACGTACACCAAAGAAGATCTGAAGCCACTTTTTGCACGTAAATGTTTCCGCGTGTCCTCGGAAACTCTCCAACGTTCGAACATCGTTTTGATGCAAAATTATGTGCCTTTGTCAAATGTTCTATGGCTGACGTTGTACGTGAAACCGCAATCTAAATACGTCCATTAGATCTTGGAACACGTACGCTGAAACGGGCTCCTAATTATAATTGGTCGTCGATTGATGCTTCCAGCTATTGTTGAACGATATATATATAACTGATGCGACGCTCTGTATACACGAAGTTGTAAAAAAGAATTGAAACGAACAAACTTCTTCGATATCTCGATGAAAAACTCGGTGAAATTGAACGGCAGAGATATGCCACTCACGTAATCCTGGACACACGTAATACGTAATTGTATAATGTGGAACGAGTTAAGAGACTGGCTCGTGAAAGTGCAATCATATCGCATCGGGCCGATCGGAATTTATCATATTAAAGTTACGTTTCTGCATCTAATTCACTATAATATTATGTAATGAATTAGAATGTAACGAGGCGTTGATCCGCAGCCAGGAAATCCTGTCTGGCTTTCTTGCCTATTCGCTAGTTACACCCACCGTCAATCAAGCCGCGTGTTTCTATTTTCCACGAATTGCCTTTCGACAGATTGTTGATTGTTTATGCAGCATTCTCACGTAACGTGGAAATTTCTTCCCAACTTTATTCATTTTCTTTCCTTTTCTCTTCTTCTTTCTCTTTTTTTTTCGAAGTTGAAGTTGATATGAAAGTCTAATCTAGCCTCTGGTTATGAGAGACTTCTGGTGAGAAGATATTGTTAGATATACAGGGTGTTTCGTTAGTTCTATAAACATCGGATATCTGTGTTATTTCAGGCAATAAATGAAAATATTATTTCGTGAATTTTGCATGTATCGTTGCAAGAGAAACCTAACACGATAGAAATAATTTTTATAGATTTAATTTCTAGGTTTTAACGTTACTCTCGGTCAACACGAAGGCTTTGAATATTTTAAGAATATCTGTACGTATAGAGTTAGAACGCATATCAATAATGATTCTTTCATATTTTTCTGAAACTTCAGGAAAGCTTTTTCTCTGCAAAGAAAACTTTTGCAGAAGCCTCTGATCTTCTTTTTAACCAAATTTTCTAAATTTCTAATTTTATAAAAATACTAACTTGCATTTATAGTTAATGTACATTGCGTAGAATTCGACAATTTATTTAAAACAGCAAAATTGACTTTTTTTTGCTTGTCTCTCGGAACACTCTATATTTATCGCTGAATAGTTTATAGTACTGGTACGATCACTCGAAGTAGCTTGCACAAAGACGTAAAAACAATTGTAAGTTGAAAACTAGGTCAAATTCAAGGACCAACTTTTGTAAGAACTTTTGCGTGTGGTATTCGTCATGAAAATTATGCTCACGATTTATGAAGCGTGTTATATTACATTATTATTCAGTTTTCAACACACACACACACAGAATGAAAATTTTTAGTGTACAATTTATTCATAACATTAATATCAGCATAAACGGTTCAAAATTCGAGCGACGCAATTAATCCAAAAATTTGTATCACTCTCTAAACGCACCTTCTCTACTTTCCAATCTACGGACGCGATCGATATGACTTTAACTCGAATAATACAAAATTTGGATGTTTTATAAAATAAAGAACGCGAAAGTGGACAAAGAATATAAAAGCTGCAACATTCTCAACTTATTTAGCTAACAGAATTCCCCGTACGAAAAATAAACGAGTATACGACTCTTAATTAAACTCTTCCCGAAGATTAATCTCCTGTGCGTCTCACAAAGGAACCTCTCGAAGACCGTTCAATAACTCCATCGCTAATAACTCTGAACTGAACGCGAATAAGAACCGCCAAACGTGATATTCGTTCCCGGAAGTACACGAGCCAACGTACGATGAACTAGCAGTCTCGTTGAAAAATACTGAAGTTTGCTGATTCTATGTAGCACGACCTACTTCGAGGATACAAACCGGAGATCATGAACGGAACAAGGGAGGAACGGAACGCGGATAAAGGCGCGGAAGGAAGGAGAACAGAGGGAGCTTACTTTGCTGACTGGCTTCCGAGCAAGCTTTTGAACATGGCCGCTCAAAGCGCTCTTGAATAATATATGCAAGTCACACTCTCGCGAAATTTATGTATCACGTTCACGAAGGAAAATACGTCGGACCGATGTTTGCCAGGCGTATGTGTCCGAGAAAATAATAATATTTCGCTTGAAAACGATCGACGACAAAAGTCGATGAATGAGGCGACACGTGCGTCCTCGTCGAAAGTTTCCAGTCGATATACATCCGTTTCTCTTCGCTCTATCGCGATACAACGTATAAGAAGAAAGCGTAGCAGATAGAGCTACTTTATCGCTTATTCTAGTTTAGGATTAACTTTCTAGGGTTGGATTAACAAAGTGACGAATAACATAAATTTTTCATCGACGAATAACATCAGACTGCATCGGTGTTGAACGAACGTTGAGTATCAAGTTCGATGATTATTCGCTGTCAAATAGACGATAAATTTCTGTGAACGCGAATCACGATAGATAAACCGTGAAAGAAGTTGGAACATTGATCATCCACGTTGCGATGGCGGAAGTTTTTGCGACGGCAGGAACGGAAGCAGAGTAACGGATCCTCGTGTTTTCTGTTTTTCAACTGTTGACGCTGGAAACAGTACGACACTAGCCAGGTTCGAGTGCAGCGTGAGAAGGCAAATAATTTACTTAACCAATGACTAATTGTAAGTTGCTCGTTTTACGAGCTTAATTCGTTGTTCGTGTCGTTCGTTCCGAATTATTTGACCATAATTTGTTTGGCACATAGCGGAGGAAATTGCTTGAATAGTTAATCACGTCAGTTTGGATTGGATCGAGTAAACATGCAGCTTCAACAATATCCTTTCTACTTGAATTTCGTTCCACGCTTGATAGTCCTTTGATCTACGAAGAGTTTCCTAGTTTTACATTTTCACATTACGAGTGTTTTATGCGTTTCAAGATTTTTAATTCAGAATCGTAATTAATTCGTTGGACTAACGATACTTTAATCGATTATATTTCTCTTCGTATAAATTAAATTATTAAATTATAGTTGTTAAACGATATGCTCCGTTGATCAGAAACGTCAATTATTTTGAATCTCGCGAATGGACAGTTAAAGTATAAATTGCCACGAAGTGAAAAGTCTGCAGCAGTCTAACGATGAAATGTGAATTCTGTGGATTTCTAAAGCTTCTGCTTTCTCACAAATGCAGAAACATCCGCGATCTACTTGTAACTTAACATTTACGTGCAAATGGAATTCCAATCTACGTCCAAGGAAAATACCATAAAACTCTAAACAATGGCGATACTTTTCATCCACTTACGTAAGGTTCGCTTCTGCGGCAAATCAAAAGATACCGAAGATAAGTTTCATCTATGAAGCGGTTGCAATCGATACATCTGGTCACGACGACGAATCGCGCAGCGTCTTATCTGCGCTCGTCGCGTTTTCTCCGTCGACTTTCACGCGGGGGAGACCCACGATGTTCGTAGCTGTGTATCGCGACCGTAAATCTTTTATAGTTGGTCGTACATTCGGTTCGTAATCATACAGCGTTTAACATTTCACTTACCACCCCAGGCCTCGGTAATATTCCGCGGAACAGAGGCACAATTTCTATTTCTGCTTATAAATTCCGCTCGGCCGAAGCAACTTTCTCCTCACGGGAGTACCTCGAATTGATGGACGTTCAGTACGTGGCCGCGAACATCCGAGGATATTTCTCTCGGCAAAACAGAGTGGAAACCCTATGGGACCGTATGGGCATTCGCGAAAAACCTTGGCCGAAAAATGTATTAGCAAACCGCCAACGTTTACGTAACTTTATATTTCTATAAATATTTATGATTGCAGGAATGAAATTCTCAGTGGAAACTGTAATCGCGGAGTCGTCCGATCAACAGTAATTTAAAATTCTAAAAATAGTCCGAAATATTCCCTTCTATCAGCATCGCATCGGTTTCATGATAATTATTCGTACGTGATATGTTTAAGTATACGTTGGTTGTTCTAGCATTAAGTTTCCCATAAATGCACGAACATCCGCGGTCAAACTTGTTCAAAACACAGTGAAAGAAATTGAATGACTCAAAGTCTTTGCGTTATCTTCTTTGAAAGTTCGATGAAAGATAGAATTTGTTGTCCAGTAGGTTTGAAATAATGTATTTTGTATCTTTAGAAATTGCTTCGAATATATTCAATTTATTATGTGCCACATGTTATCACTTAGGTATTTATATTTATGTATGTTCGATCGATAAATTCTTGAAATAGAAATAGAATTCTTGCGATGTATATTTCAGTGCTACAAAAACAATATGAATTAGCTCTTCGTTCGTATTGGGTGTAGTTCATATTAAAATTTAAACAGATTTCGTATTGAATTCGAATTTAGAAATCGTCATGTGTTTAAATTTTTATATCTAAAAATAGATTTGATCTTAAATTAGTTTTTCTTAGAATTTCATCTCATGCACGTTTTAATAGGCTAATAGATAGAGGAAATTATTTTAAGTAATAAAATGCATCGATTCCCAATTTTTTTAGTTAGCTATATACGGAAGAACATCGATCGAATACATCAATCATGCATGCATAAGGAAAGTTTATTTAATTCATTAATTCAGTAGTTCTCATCTTTATCTGATTCCTCTATGCTTTCTCTTATATATATTACATGATACATGAATATTATTAAAATATATGAACTGACAGCGAACAGATGACCAAAAGTAACATCTACTAATTTTCTATAGAATCAACAGATGTTTGAAACGTTCAAAAGTCACATAAATTAACTCGAGACTATCTCTTTCGACTAAATGGAAAAGTAAAAAAGGTGACACGTAACAAATACTTTTCAAGATCTTCCTTGAAATCTTATTATTTACTTCCTTTCAATAAGAGAATTTATGGAAACAAAGTACCTGTTTCTTAAGAATTCAACGCTAATTACACACCTGAATAACGAAACTGAGAAAATTTCAAACTTCTGACAAACTCATACATACGCATAGCACATAAAATGTAAATTTTTTTATATATAAACCAAGAATAATGTGATTCTTTTGAACGATAAAACAGCTCCGAAACGCGTACTTAACATATATAAACTAAAATTTCATTGTAACGTTGCCTGACAGTTTTAACGAAGGATAAAATCGTTCGGATCTTCCCGTTTCCATCTTAGCAATTAAGTTACAATTTGTCAGACATAAAGGAGTGTCCGTTGAACGGCAGTGTACACGAGCCAAGTAAAATTCACGGTAAAAATCTCTATAAAACCTAAAAGAGAAAGATCAACTTGCCTCTCGCAAAGAGAATCAATTCGGCTAAATCCTTCCACTTCTGTCAAATATAATCGGAGTGGGAGGGGGAGAGGGGCAAAAAGATGGGAGGGAAAAAGCATTAAACAGCAGAAAGTACATGCAACGTAGGGAAATACGATAGCGTCGTTTCGTGTCTAATTTGCATACGTGGAACGCTCGGCCGCGATGAATCTCGTTGTTCCAAGACGGAAACGAGCTCGCTGGTAAAAAGTTTGGTACGCGGGAAAATTTATTCGTGCACGACCGTTTAAGGCGTCGTTAATACGGTACGCCTTAACGAATTCCCATGAAGAAGCACCGAAAAACTTCGGTTCACCGGTGGTGTAGTATACGTCATTACGTGCGCGGTGTGGCGCGTTCACTTCCGCCTTCGTCCCTGGAAATTACAGACCATCCGGGACCGCGATAAATTACAATGTATCGGCGTGCGAACGTGTGAGAGCGTTGGCACGGCGTTCGATCGTTTAAGAATACACACACCGTTGATTAACCAGGGTCGCCTTGACTACTGCAGTTTTCAACAGTTGGATACGTCGAGCTTACTATTTTCTCACATAAAGCTTACAGAGAAGAGAAGAACGTAGAAGATCATTTGCTATATTTTTTCCAGGAAAATAGTTTAAAAATCGTAGTTTGTACGTTGTCGATCGATCGAGTGAAAATTTTTATTCGTTCCTTTTTCGTGTAATTTTTGCAATCCACTGTATTTTTTCGTGCTCTTTAAAATCTTGGAAATTTTGCTCGCCATAGTATTAGAGTATCGAGGGTAGTAAAATATAGCTTGTCTTGATGATTGCTACGTTTACCTTCCACGAAACTTCGACTTATCGGCTAAACATTTGTCTTTAATTCTGATAGATCGTTTCCATTTCCAATTACGTCTGATCAATATTCTGCTGTTTAATCGCAAGGTAACGATAAAACCAGAAAATGGACTGTGATTTTGGAGGGTTACAGCTTTTTAATTTATTTTTATTTTATAATTTCTTTTAACAGCAACACACGTATGTTGTCAGTATTTTTAGTGAAAAACTCCAGGGATACGGAAAAGTACTAATTATTTTTACACTGGCTGCAGAGATAATCCAAGTTTATATTTGGAAGGCTGTTCCAAAAATTATCGCGAGGATCATTTAGGATTCGTATTACTTTAAACAATTTTTCTTTCGTTTAACCATATGCATAAATGTATCTCTATATTTTAGTAAAATTTTTATACTTTTCATGTATTCGTTCTGGTTTGCAAGCATAAATCACGTTTATATCAATTGTATACATAATTTTCTCAGTCTTGAAATAAATATCGTTACCTCCTGCGCGTTTATCTTTTTGAAATTCTAGCTAAAACGCTATTTTACTCGGATGACATACACGATGTGTCACATGGTCATCCGACATCAAAATTATTACGGTGACATACCGCGCACGCCGTGGCGTACTTTCAAATAAAAGTTATCCAAAAGGTACCTTTTTTTTTTATTCCTAGATTGATTAGTTTCACGTATTTTTTTTTTTTTTTATTACATCCAAATCCAAAAAAGTTTTCGGAGTCATTCGGAGAAGTTCCGTTCAAAGTCTCCGATATCAAATGCGTCGAACGAGTTGTTTCTTAATTGCAAATTTCTAAAATCACGCAATTGCAAGTTCACAAGGATAAATCAATTTTCAGATTGGGTTTCAGTTCCTGCAAACCTAGATGTACTACGTAAATTCCAGACAAATAATAAACAAAGCATATTTTTACCCTTATCATATTTTATACTTGAATGGATATAGTTGCACTTGCAGTAAGAGGAAGACTCGTGCTCGACAGTGATCGTCCTTCCCGTGATTGTCTTTGTCGCGGTAGAAAAATTTCGGTACCGTTGGATGGCGTTACGGGCTTCATAAAATCGCATCGGTGGCGGTACAGTGCCGGTGATCGGGCCCCGTTTCCAGACGCTACGATCAACTACACTGCTCCTTCCTCGGTCTCTTATACTCTTCTTGCTCCCTTTTGCACGGCGTATTTCTCCTATCCATCCTTCCCATCGTCGCTGCTTCTTCTCGCCGCCATCTTCCTTTCATCAGTCTTTCTCTCTGTCTATCGATCTCTGTCTAACCCCTGGCCACGTAACGACACGTCTTCTGGCAGGGGTTTCACGAGAGTCCAACGGTATATATAATGTTGCGGACTACTCCTATACGGTTCCCTGTGCACTCCCTTTGCGGACGGCCCCGTTTCGCCTTTTTCCTCTTCCTTTTTCTTTTCCTTCCCTCTTCGCTCCGCTCGTCTCGTCCGCTCGTTCTTCCTCTCGCTGTTCTCCCTAGGCCGTGTGGTGTGTTCTCTCTGTAACGGTGACGCGAGCTTTCCGTTACACGAACCACCGCGTGTGGCTGCGAGCCTCGCGCCAGCAGGAGCTGCAGCCTGTTCCCTTCCTCGGTGGCGTTCCCGACCGTCGTTGCATTATGGATGCAACGGGCCTGTTCCTCGTCCAATGGAAGAAACCAGCCCGTGCCTCGGACGAACGTGGCTCTCGTACCATCGTCGTCCTGACACGACGCCACTCTTCTTTGTACATACTCTTTCAACATATTTCTTCTCCTTTTCTTCTTTAATCCCTGCCTTCCCTTATTTTCGCCTGTCTGACAGTCCGATATTTTTGTTCTTCCTTCTGATCTTGTATCTTTATTTTTGTTCGATCGATGTTCCATTTTATTCGAATAGAATTGATTCGGTTCTTCGTCCTCTTCTTTCCTTCTGTTGCTCTTACCTTGTCCTGTGTTTCCTTCTATTTCGTTCGTCCGTCCGTTGCTACCCGTTTGTCCGTGTTCACTTAGTTTTCGATTTTATTTGATTAGAATGAACAGTCTTCTATCCTGTTCTTTCCCGTCTTCTTTGTCTATGCGACTCGTCCGTTGCTCGTATAATTGTCCCTTATTTCTCGCGTTTACTTCAAATGTCTGTATCTCGTCGATTCATCTCACTTTCTCCTAGTCCGCTTGTCCGTACGACTTCCCTTATCTCTGTATTTCTCGCTGTTTCCCTGCGTCTATCTTCGTTTCGCCGTTGTTCGACTCTATTTGGCTAGAACCGATAGTCGCCCTTTTTTCCTCCGTTCTTTCTCCCTGGAGTCTGTGTACGCGTGACCATTTCCATCGAGAAGCGATTCCGTTAGCTCCACGCGCTTTGTGCTCGTTTTTTGGTCGTTAGAAAGAAGGAAGGCGAGCCGTGATCTCGTCCGTTGCGCTCGAATCGGCGATGATCGCGTGGAAACTCGACATTGAGAAGCATGTTTACGAGCGATTCGATGAGGTTCGTTTGGAGAACGTATTGAATCGATGATCAGAGAATATAAGAATGTTTCTTACCTCGTTCTTTGTTGGATTATACAGATATATTTTCGAGTGAAACGAGGTTACGATATGGAGGAGATGATACGACTACTTCAGTCCGAAAATAATAATATGACGTTAATGCGAGGAAATTTATTACGTTTCGTTTAACCACTCACAATTAGTCCAACTGTATAGTTAAATGTTAATGCTCGACTCTCCGCTAATGCTATCTTAAACAACGGATAATTAACGATGCTATCCTGCTTATGTTTAATTCATAACATTGCACGACACATTATGATCCGTAAGCTGTTTTTATGCTTCGATCGCGAATTATATGCGACCTATATGAAACACGAAAAGAATATTTTTAAGCATTTGTGTATTTCATTTATGTATACTTCAGATAAATGTTATCATATATTTTTTAAGTACTTACAAATATTTTTATATGTTTAATTGGGAAGATTCAGAATTCTTAAATGCTTCGAAAAATCTACAATTTATTAAATTATTTGATTCCGATAAAAAGGGGATTGTACGATAGAGCAGCAAGCTATTATATTAAATTATTGCGATACAAGTTCTAATTTCATTTCAACGATTACAATAGCCGACACCGTTAAAATTGAATAGAATAAAAGGTAAGTGGAAATATATGAAAGATTTATCAGAATTGTTATGAAATATTAGATAAAATATTAAAATGAATGAAATAAATCATCGTGTACTCTGTGCAATTTATTTCTGATCATTATAGACAAAGTTTTCGTATAGGTTTCTTCATTCCAAGAAGGAATAGAGATACATTTGGCAGAACGTTTACCTAGTTTTACGGATGACGATCACGTTACATAACGTAGCTCTGTCTGCTTTGTTTTCCAGAGCAACATTACGCGGCTGCCGATTCGAACAGTTCGACGCCCGCGAAGAGTTTCGTGGCCTGTAGAGTTTGCGGTGACAAAGCGAGCGGTTATCATTACGGCGTAACCAGCTGCGAGGGCTGCAAAGTGAGTATGACAACGTATCACGTTCGTAATTGTACTTTGGTCTTCCCGAAAGTTTGCACGTTTAAACGTTAAATAATTTGGAATTCTTTGAACGCGAAAGTCATGAAATTTGAGAATTTAGGAACTCGAGGGTTAAAAGTTTCGAGGATTTAAGAACACAAGGATCACAAATTTTGAGAATCTGAGAATTAAAAAATCTTACAATTTGGAAATTTGGGAAACTTGAATATTCGAGAATTTAAATACTTGGAGATTTGAATATTTGCATAGTCGGATATTTCGTAATTTGCGAACTTCTAAATTTCAAAGTTGCAAAATTTCATACTTGAACATCAGAAAATTTCATACTTGAAAATTCGATGCTTGATAACTTGAAAGTCAACAAAATTCAAATACGAGACGATTCTAAAATGTTAAAATTCGAGAACCCTAATATCAGAGACGAAATTTGCGTTAATTTTATCTATTCGCGATAACTATCGCACGGTGATATATTGCATCGTGTACGAGAAGATACAACGCGAGAAATGCTCTTCGCAAAACTTTCTACAGCGAGAAACATAATCGTATGCACTAAACTTTCCTCTGTCCCGAAGTATAATTCGTATAAGATCGCCTTCGATGTATCGCTTCCTGTGGGAAAATTATCGCAGTTGTAAATATCATTTCTCCTCCTCGACGTGTCTGTGCATTGCTAGTATCGACTACTTTCGATCGTTCTCCTTACCGTTCTATTCCTTTTTCTGCTACGTGTAACGCTTTTTCTCCTATTTCCATTTCTCGTTTATTCATTTCTCTTTTCCTCTCTCTATTTCTCTTTCTAGCTAACCCATGTCTCGTTTTTCAATTACCACTTTCGCTTATTTTCTCCTTTTCTCCGTGAATCCTCCGTTTCGGAAGGGAAAGAACGCTCTCGTCCTATTGCCATCGACTTTCGAACGAACTGAGAGACCAACAAATCAACACGAGGTAGCGAATTTATAGCTGACAAGATACGACGCCTATGATCGCTCGTATTTTATCGAACCTTACAAGGTGCGCACTTCTCGACGAAAGGTACTCTCGTTATATCGTGGATTCGAAGGTTCGGAATGGTCGATATCTTCGTGCTTCTCACGAACACCGAGTTTTCCACTTGTCATCCGTACGTTCGACCGTTCGAAGATTCGAATATTCGAGAATTTGAAAATTTGGAAATTAGACAATTTCATCGTCCTTCTTTCAAATCCTTTAAAACACCGAGAAACGAAGAAGTTTTCGATGGGACAAGCCAATAACTTAACGCAAATACCTCACCATAGGCAATCGCTGTAAAAAGGATATTCCAGTGTACCTATTCCATGAAAAACGATCGAAGACCGTGATCCACCGAACAGCATTCGCAACGGAGCGTACCAATGTCGTTAAAAGCGTTGTCTCCTACGAGCCATAAATTGAGCATTGTCTAGGATCGTTATTAATCGCCCGCGTCATATATCTTCGCTAACGTTTGAGTATAATTAACGTTGGTAAGATCGCGACTATGGAAGAGGAACGAATTGTCCCTGCATCGACGGTTTGCGAAAGAAGTCGATGATCGGGAATCCATCGGCCTCTATGGATCGTTAACGGCGCTGAAGGCGTGCCGATAATATTTCATTACGTTCGCGACCGTGCAATTCGCAATACGCGTTTTCCGCGGCGAAGTTCGTGTTCTACCGATTTTTATTCCTCCCTTTCTTCTTTCTTTAACCGCTCAAAGGATAACTACATAAACTAACTGAAGGATAAGGATACCGGGTACGTATATGTATACTCTTCCATTCAAAAGATATTGCCATGGTCGATACATGGTCCCCTTGTTGAGTTATTACTTCAAAATATTTCAGAACGTAGAAATTCTAATTTTCTACATTCTAATTTACATTTCTACATTCAATTTACATTCTAATAACGTAGAAATTCTAATAATGTATATATATCTTATGTATCTTACATATTGGGTTGGCAACTATGTGATTGCGGATTTTGGCATTAGGTGGTATTGATAAAATCCGCAATCATTTAATTGTCAACCCAATATTTCTCGTCATAGTTTTATCTGCTGTGTAGAACGATGAGTCTAATTTCTAAGAAAATTCTATTTATTCAACGTACATAGCTTTCGGTATGGTAAGCGATAAATTAAACGATGGTGAAACTTGACATCGTAAAAATATTTAGAGATACACGTATTATCAACCGCGTTAATATCCGCTCGCCACGTGCGTCCCTCGGAAGAGTAGAAGTAACTATATTTTTCTAAAATTAATAAATTTGTCCCTGAAGAAATTAGGAAGATATATTACTCGTGTCTTTTATGCGTTAAAAATGAAAAACGAAGGCGATTCGTTAAGCGGGAAGGACAATAGGAAACATTTCCGTGTTATTACCGAGTCGTCGTTGTTATCGTACAGATAAAGTCTGGTATTTTTTGCGATTGTTCGCGAATTCTTATTATGCGGTCATTTTTACTGCGGTTGAAAAAGCTTTTCGAGCGTTAATTTCTTAAAGATTGTTTGCACGTTTTACGAGTGTTAGAATGTATTTTGCTTAGAGAATGAGACATACTAATGTCAGAATACGTGCTACGAATATTTTGGAAATATTTAGAGTGTCCGTGGGCTTTTTTTAGAGAGTGGTTTCCAATAGACACGATGTTTTAATTGATCAGATAATCAGCTAATAATAGAAGAAAGCTGTGGACGATCTTTAAGTGCTAATCAGTGTCAATGTCACTGGGCAATCAATAATTCCAAGGTTATTCTATACTTCCTGAGTAAGTATAGCTTTGCTTCTACTGTTCTATCTTTTACTAAGAATATTTGTATTTTGTAATTTTCTAATAACCATATTCTTACCTCGTACTTTTTATCTTTTGACTGTTCATCATTCTGATCATAATAAATCACGATTGATCTACAAATAATCAATTTACTTATTATTTGCAATTTAGTTACTTGGGAAAGATAACATTTCAAAAAATTACAGAAAATAGATTTTATCTATTTAGTTTATAGTAATTTAAAATCAACTTTCAATAATTTAGAAGATACAGAATTTTTGTTTTCTTTATGAACATCATCATTTTCGCGAGATTTATAATACAAATTTAATCGCTTCTAAAAATTATTATCGTGTTTGTATTCAAAAATGAAGCCTTCTGATATAAACTGTATACTTTTGCAAAATTTATTCCGACGTTTCATCAACATCGCGGCTAGCTTCATTAGGGATGAAATGACACACTGATGCTGACTTCGTCGAAATATATTATATCTTCCAAATTGATATAGCTTACCAGGAAGCCTGAATGTTGGTAGCCGTGATATCCTATTAATTCACTAATATATTTTCTCTAAAATTTGAAGTATCGAAAATATTTTCATTGATCTGACAGCTGAGCGCAAGAAAATTCCTATCAGCTTGAAGAATTTCGTTGCAATCTTTTGATGATATAATAAAGTAGCGAAGAATTTAGAATGAACGACTTTAAAACTAATCATCTTTCCATGCCTAAGATTTCTTAATAATTGACGTTACATATAATGACTAGATTGCAATATGAGTATAAAAAATGTTTAAAGAAAGTTTAAAAAATAGAACCTAGGTAGATAGTTGTTTTACTTGCTAAATATTATAAGGAATACTATGATTTGAATATTTGTAATATTTTTGCGTTTTGCGTACATTCTGTGCCTTCAAACTTCCCATAAACGCATAAAAATACACAGTTTAATGATGACATTTAAGATGTGAAATTTATAGTACGCTATATTTAACAGCTTGCCTGAGTCTCTGTTGGTTACACTGTGAAAGGATTAATGGTAAATCACAAAAGAACGTATCAAGTAGAAAGACGAGAAATTCCAACCTGTGTAACGTGAACAAGTGTGTAATTTCATTCTAAATGCAAATTATCTAGAAACTTTGATCTCCTATCCCCAATTTAACGTCGAAAATACAAACAAATCTGATCAGCTATAGTTATTCCGTGTATCGTTACCTTGTCGTTGCTTTTTTTATCTTCGCCATTCTTTCACAATTTCTTCTCAACGAAATTCCATTGCAAACACGTAACTGTTGAAACGAATAAATTACATTTAATCGTCCTCCTAATAAAAGCCCTGCCAGTAACAAAGTAAGAATACCACGAAGATATCAGTCATTATGTTAGCAGTAGGTAGCAGTCATGTCGTCATCGTATCTATCATTATAATACGTCATCCGCCTTTCATTCCTCCTCCATCATTTCCCTGACATCTAGAAATTTTATTCATAACTTTGTGAGTGTAGTCGAGTGGATTTGAATTTTCTAAAATATCAGCCTGTCAAATTTCCCATAAAGAATCGAAAATACCTACTTTTTATACGCGAAATCAGTGATGCAGAAAATTTCGAGGATAAAGAGATAATCGTTTTGTAAGTGGTCGGAAACACTGTACATTTATGGATTAGTATGTCTGTAAATTAATATTCGCTATCTTTTACATTCGGATCTTTCTAATAATAATTATAATCCAAATAATTGCAATTCCACCGATCTAGACTCCTTTGACAATTAAATTACTTAAATCTATTTTCATGATTAAACTTATGCCATGTGACCCATAAAAAAAATCTCAAATTCGTATAGAAAATGCGTGAGATCGATCTACGCCTGTATGAATACATTCGTCGCGCATTTGTTTCCCACGTACGAACGTTTCCATCGCAAAATTAAACCACGCGTACACATTGAAAAAAAATAAATCTCAATAGCCACGTAAATGTCCGCTACGTATATGCAATATATTTTGAAACAGCCTGTATAACACGATGCTCGTTTTTTCGCCGATAGCTCCACTTTCCAGCGATATCGAACGATACGAAAATTCTTTGGGACGTTCATCGACGAACCTCTCTAACACAGAGGGACACGGAGATGAAGAAAACGTAGCGATTCGGAGAAATCGTTGGTTCGTTTCGTATCTGCCGGCGGAGCGTATTTTCTCGCGAGGAAGCGCACCACGAGGCCCAGACTCGCACGATGTGTACGTGCCTTAATCTTGCCGCGAGATGCACATCCGCCGGTACTCCTCTGCTCAGATTGAAACACGGAAGCCCTAAGGCCATGGTTAACGGTGAATTGGTACATTCTCGCGCTCCCACCGATACATGGACGAGCTGCACGAGCACATATGTGCGTACTGTGTACAGTATATGAACATTTCTGGTCATGAGGATTAGGATAACTAGCGAGTTCGTATGTATGAAACGTATAAGCGTACATAATGCACAGCTACATATATATATATATGAACATTTCTGATTAGAAGGATCAGGATATCTACTGAATTTGTATACATAAAACATATGTACGTACACAGTGCGCAAGTTGGTGTATCTGAACATTTCCGATCATTAGGATTAAGACATCTACTGGTTTTGTATGCATGAAACGTGATAATCTAGATCGTGAGATAAATGATCAATAGGTTGGAATTTTGTATTTGTGTAAGAGAATACTTGGAGATACGAGGTAAAGATTTGGAGGAATTGTTCGCAAGAGTTATGGAAAAATTTTGTCTATGTATATTAAGTTAACGTTAAAATAATCGATTCATAGTATATATCGAAACACGTACGTTGCACTATACGTAAAGAAAATGTATACGTGGGTAAATGTAATTATATTTCCATTTCAGTAACAGTCAACATTAATTTTGTCACCAGTATTTGCATGTTTTTAGCAGTTATACAATTAAATGCAACCCGTCATTTTAACGAGCTTGGTAGTGAATTAATGGAAAGTTACGTACGTTGGTTTTCAAAATTCTCTGATATCAAAAGAATTGTAGCGAGCTGTCTAGGGATAGAAAAATTTCTACGAAATCTGGATCCCATTTGTAGAATCGCTTATAGAATAACGATAGAATGAAATAAGGACAACGACACTGCTCAAAATAATTAGAGAGTTGTCTTCACCTCGGTATTTGACCTCGCTACTTGTATCTATACAGATGTCTGTCTTCCTTTTTAATGATTGCCTTAAAGACAATCCTCGTTGCATAATTATACAAATAACGTGTCAATTTATCGAGTCTATAAAACTTCCTCGCTTGTGTTTGCTTCGTTGGTTCGATAGAAACATTCATAATAACGAATCTTTAATTGGTTTGAATAGACAAAATCAATTGAAGCAGTGAGAGAAGCAGTGAATCGAAAAAGGAGAAGAAAAATGTTTGATATAATTATATGCAATTAACGAGATCGTTAATTATAATACGAATATACGAGTTCTTTATAATCCTCAGCTTCACGATCAGAGAAGAATTCTAAACACGTGTTTTTGATAATCTTCTAATGATTTGATGAATTAACTTCAATTTCAACTTATGAACAGAGATTTATAGGAGCATGCAGACGCTTCCAATACGACGAAGCCAATTTCCTGGCTGGAAACGAATACACGTTCGTTGCTCCACTCGCCTCTTGCTTTTTTGCTGTTTTCATCGTGCTACAATTTCGCGAATCACAGGAAAATGTATGGCGAAATTGAAAGTTGCGACATAAATTAAATATAAACAGAAAATTGCGACAGGACAAATTTTATGCGAGAACAAACGTGCATTTAACGTGAAAACGTGTTTTCGTTCTTATTAACATCCGTCGATGTTTCTAATGCAATGAAATACGAAGGAATATCGATTTTGCGAAATCTCTGTTGCATCATAATTACGACGAAAATCAACCTCGAGCTTGAATCCGTACATCGTTATTGTAATAATTTAATCGTTGCTCGCAATAATACCGATAATAAATACGCAACGAAAATTAATTAATCGAATAGTCTAAAGCGCTTTGAATTTGCATGTAATACCAAATTTCCAATTTGCAGCCCTGGTTAAACGAATTTCATGGAGGTCAAATGGTCCTCTGCGTCCTGTCCGATTAAATTTAAGCCTTTCTACTAGCCAGGCGCGTTCGCCTCTTTTAAGTCTGATTTATTATGCATCGTTCCACTGACTCACTCGCCTCTATCGAAATTCTTCGAAGGATCAATCGATATGCCTAGCCTAAAATCAACACGTTAACACTGCATTAACCGTTCAGTGCACGTTTTACGTATATCTTATACACGTTCGAATATGTCTTCGACTTAATTATATTTTTATATTTAATAGTATTTGTTTGTGAATTCTATTCGATTCAACGTACACGCGCAAAATTTCACCAATTTTATTGGAGAGAATTTTCAGCAATTTCCGCGATATCGATGTGTGATTTCGTCGAAAAAGAAGCTGGAAAATCTTCATAGAAAATAGAGAAGAGAATTTCATCGAACGAAACAGGTCACTTCGAATCTTTCGACATTCCAGATTTTGTAGATTTTCTGGGAATTTTTATCAATTTGGTTAGCACAGATACGAAACGTAATAGAAGTACAAAGGCCAAGTTAAAAAGATTTGTTCCATGTTTATGAAATTGCTCAGGAAACTGTGTGCCTTTAGGAAATTCAATGAACTGTAGAAAGAACTGGAATTTTAGGAAATTTAAATATACAAAAGTTTTCAAAATATACGAAATACAGCGTTCGTTAATAATATTCAGAGAAAATAAATCTCTATTAACGTATGATTTAATTTATATGATATAATAAATAAACAGTGGAATTAATTTCAACGAACATTTCTTCGAAATAATTTTTCACTTACGTAAACGGGAAAGAAAGAGAGAAAGAGAATTATCGTCTGCTTGAATATTTACAGCTCAAAGACATATTATACATATTTTCGTTTTTATCTCATGCAATTTGGTAAGCATAATGTAAAATTATAAGCCAATGTTGAATGAGTTAACTCGTAAACAACCCGCAATAAGCCAATGTTTAATAAATCAACTCGCAATGGTAATGCGTCCATTTGGAAATTAACTGGTTCGTTACCGGAATAAAATACCTATTATTGTTTCCTAATGCGTCTGATTCGATTGCGGCCACGATTCGAGCTTACCGAAAATGGTGATGCGAGATATTAGCGTTCAAAAATTCCGTACGTTCATTTGCCTGTATACGTGAGCAAATATTATTATCGTACACGAATCTTGAAATAGATGAAAGACTATAGATCCTGGTTCGATCTTCTATAACTAGAATTTCGTTTATTTTATCTATCGTTCTATCTGTTTAATTTCGTTTGTAGTTGGTCTACTTTCGCTCTCAATGTCTCAAATATAAGTAACTTTCAAATATATACCTTGCTTGTAAGACTCGTCAGATTTTAAATTTAATCTATTCTTAAGTTCTACGTTATAAAACAAGAATAATGAACGTTTCTCTATTTATATGCGCACCACTGTAATTATATACCTAACGCCGAATCCATCATCATCGAATATCCGATAATAAAAACAAACGTTATCCCGTATATATTCATTTATTCAATCTGCAACGGAAGGTTTATTACTTGGCAGCTACGTTTCGACAATTTGCAAACTGATACACAATGAAACGTATCGATTCCAATAACGATCCGATATCAAATGCAAAATAGCATTATGGATTGTTGAGAACACAACTGTCCGCTTTCTATCCGATATTCGGTATATTGGCCGACGGATATGTATCGATGTCGGTGCAACGCATCGTTACGAGCCGGTTTCATTAATTAATATCATCGTTAATAGACCAATAAATCGATACGTTCGCTGGTAAAACGAACAGACAGCTCGAGCACGCCTACGAGTCTCTTCCATTATTTCGTTGCTTCGTTACTCTGATGCACTGTCGGAGTGGCAAGCTTAGAGGACCCTTCAACCGATGTCACTTATCGTTTCTGTTGTTTTTCTCGTTTCCCTGCCCTCTCTCTCATTTTTCTATTGTTCTATTGCGGATATGTGTGTGTATATATATTTTTTTTTATTTGATTTGATTTTAAGTGTGTTTGTATTGTTTCGATATCAGTAGAGAGAAATACATAACTGTAGAGTAAATAGATGGAGAACGATATTTTTATTAAATTAGTTCTCAAAACACACTTGAAAAATGATACATCGTTCTGAGATTTTTTTATGAAATCGCCGAAGTAATTGATTAGAGTCCGAGAATTGTTACGTGGCTCGTAAAACTGTTCCACGCGGTATTAATTCTTCCATGCTCGAGTACTTTAACGATTTATTAACTAATTAGACGAATCTACAAAAATAACGTTTTACCTCTGTAACATGTTCGATTCTAATTAAATTCTCGTACATTAATACTTGAATGAATTCTGAAACAGCTTCGAGATCGCGCACTCCAATCGCTCCTGCTGGTTCAGTTGAAATAAATAAATAAAACTAAGCGACGTTTGGTACAGTACACGACTACTGTGCCAATGCGAGAGTGCGAATAAAAGATTGCACGTGTCTCGCTATTTCGAACGTTACGAATGATAATACCAGTTTTCTATTTTTGCGATAGTTTGCATTTGCACGATATAGCATAGACTTTGGTATTTTTCTTCTTCTTTTCCATTTTATTCCATCGAATATGAATATTTTTGAACGTCGTTGAATATATTAAACTTTCCACGGTGTAATATGAAAAGAAAGACACTAAAATATAGCGCATCGTAAATTTCACATCTTATGTATCGTCGGTATTTATAATACGTGTATTTATTATTTATAAAGCAAGAAATACGAAGGATATTACAATTTTTGCTTTTGTAAATACATACAGAAAATTCCAATTATGAAGAATTAAATATACGTTATTCACCAATTAAAGCTACAAATTGCTGTACTAATTAGAATAAATTTTCGAATTATACAGCTAAGAGATTGAATTTAATAAACGAACGAAATAAATGAAAAAATTTAAATAACTGAAAAATTTTAAAAATTCTCTCCGCTAATTATTTTTACCCTCATCTCCCACGTGTTTTATATGCTCCCGTTGAATATTTAAAAATGTCGAGTTCGTTCTGGATGAACCCGGCAGCTTGAAATGCCTGCCTCCTGTCCTTCCTTTCCCAAGCTTCTCTAACTAATAATAGGTTCGACTACGTAATTTTATCACCTTCAACCGTTGGGCAACTTTTCCAGGATGAAGTAACCCTTTGAACATGCCGGTTTTTATCGAAGAAAACAACTTTCCGCGTAGTACGTGTAGCGCGTTTTAAAATAACAGTGGAAGTGAGATTGGGACACCGCGATGGCGAAAAGGGGGATGAAATCGCCGATTAATAATTCAACGAACAAGCAAAAAATAAATCTTGATCGCGATAAAATTGTCGCGCCGAAAATAACCGCGGGAATTTATACATTTGGATCGATAGACAGCAATTTTATACAATTAAATTATTTCAGAATTTAAACAATTCGATATCAGATGTTCCTATATCGTTTCAACGATCGATATCAGACACAAAGAAAATCAATTTTATATAAATTAACTAGTAAAGACATCCTTTTTTTAGTTCCTTTTGCGGGATCCAAATCCCTTTCTGGCTTATTAACGATGATTGATTAATATAACGCACACGTTTAGAATGTTACCTTGATGTTAAAAATAAGATAAATCAGTAAATCGAGGAACAGAATTTTTTTAACGAATCTCTAGCTCCAACAAAAGTTTTCTTTTTCATTTTCCAAGGTTTTTTAATACATTTGAAGGCTCTGCATATTTTTCATGTTTTGGTGCAATTGAAATGTCCTGCACCCTTCGCAACGCTTTAGAAACAGGCTAATTCATTTACGTTAAACGTTCGAACGAATAAAAGAACGATGTTTATCAAACATTTAAACTCGATATTACAGTAGCAACAGAGAAAACAAGGTTTAATTTAAAATGAAAATGTAGTTGGTTAAGGGGCAAGGTGGATTAAAACGGTTGAAAATAAAAGCGAGTCCTACTGTATTTGATTAAAACGTTCACCTTAAAAAACCTGCAATATAAGCATGAAATATCCGACAGCTTATAAATCTATCGGCATGCAATTACACGCGTAACCAACGTGCATACATTCATGCTTAAACCAAAGACAAACACGGCTCGATAACCAATCCAATCGAATCAACTTTTCAACCACTCAACCCGCCTATCAGTTTCAATACGATTTTCATTGAATCTGTCGGTTATATCCCGGAAACGTGGCCGTCAACTTATCGAATTAATTCCCACGAAATAAATTACCTCGATCTATTCGATTCGGTTCAACTTTCATTTCCGAGTGCCGAGCCGCGTCGTCGAACAACCAAACTAAATGACTGCTACTCGCGCGCCAGCCAAATCACCCTCCCATCTACAGCAACAGCTTAACACTTTCGTTTCTAAATTACATAGACACGCGTACAAGGCACGAACATTCGTTCGTAACTTTTACGTGACTCATTTCCCATGGCAAATAAACGATTTGTACAAAGATTTTGATATCTAGAAATTTACGAGCAACGAACGCGAGATTAGCGTAGAACCTGATCTATCGACAGAAGAGTATGAATTAGCCTGTCATTCGAATCGTTCACTGTTAAAAAATATCGAATTCCAGGAAAATTACCGGCAAAACGCTTTCAAATCGATTCTTTCATCGGCGTTGGAACGTTTCAGGTGGCTTTTATTAATTACCTGGCGTTAATCTCCACCCCCGATCCTCGATTGGTCTCTTTTGTGATCGCGATAAAGAGGCACCGAGTCGCTGGCTATACTCCGCGTCGTCGTACGACGAAACTCCTCAGCCGTTTCTACACGAAACGCATTAATCATAATACGTCGCTTATTAAACGAACCGTCCCGTTTGCCGCGACGCGGCAACGAGGTCAACCCCGACTCACACCGGAACACAGCCCTGACCGACCCTCGGTTAATTTCGAGCCAAGCCGAGCGTGCGTGCGTATGCACGCGCGTGTCATGTCCGGTATATTACGTTCCGTGTGCACACCGGTTACAATTAAGTCGGTCTAGAAACGTTGGGTGGTTAACAGACCCCTGGATAGTCCAATTTTTCAAGTTTTATCGAATATGGAAAATTCGATAGGATTTGGAAAGAACTTACGGAGGAATTTGCTTCTCGCAAGCTTCCGTTTAATGTTTTGTTTTCCCCTCAGATGCTTCCTTTTTATAAGAACAAAATAATCTACGATTTTTGTATCACCGTGAGAAGACATATTTGTAATGAGAAAATACATCAAAAGTAGGTTTCGTAGAATTTAATTATCTACGTATGGTGATCTAGACGAAGAGACGTACGAATCTTCCGGTGACGTTTTTCAAAATTTCACAGATATATTTGTTGGTAGAAAAATATGACATTAACACGACGTTGCACGCGTGAACGAGAATAACGGGATTTTAGTAATTTAACGAGATTTAAAAGCTTTCAATGGTACAAAAGTGACGGAAATATTAAAAGCTTCGAAAGCTTGAAACACGAAGTTCGAAGACTTCAACACGATTTTTAATGGTTAGCAACTTTTGAAGAATTGAGTTTGAAAGTCTTCGAGGAAGATTTGAAAAGCGAGGGCTTTCGGTTTGAAGATTCGAAGATCTTCGTGGACTTGGTTGATCTAAAACGTTTGAAAGATTGAACGTTTTCAACGATTCCAAAAATTTGCAAAATTGCAAGAGCGTGAAACATTCAGAAGCTCTGAAAACTTTAGGGGACGTGGAAAATTTGATAAGCCTGAAGCGTTTGAAAGATTCGCGGAGCTTAAACCTTGCAAAGATAAAATATTCACCCGACATAAAATTTTCTAAATTAAAATTTCTTAACGATACGAACGAAATTTAAGCTTTCGAAAATTGTCATAAAACTAAAATACTTTTTTTTAAATGTGTTGTATTGCACGTGATAATACTATTGACTTTTTAAATGTTTCAATTTAAGTTAAATTGGGATTCAGGTTAAACTGAAATTATCGGTTTTTTAAATTTCGTATTTATATATAACACTTTCAAAATACTTTAACATCGATCTTCGATATCGTTTTCAACCAAAAGCATTGCATCCACGAACAACTACAATCCTTTCTTTGCTTTTGCCAATATTTCCAGAAAATGTGAAGAAAATCTCATTTACAATCACGTCACAATCGCTTCTCACTTGCTCGATACGAAATATGTAAGCACTTTACAGGCGGCTCACGATTCGCGTTTCCGCTTCTTCTCGCGTTCCTTTCCATGAAAACAACGTTTTTCAGCTTTTTCGAACTGGTCACAAAAAACAACGATGTCTCGAGACTGACTGTCCAGCGTCGACATTCTTCCGATGTTCGACCAAGATGGAAAATAAAATTGAATTATGCATCGCTCCGTTCAAATAGAGAAATACCTTATCCAAGAGAAAAGAGTCTCGCACGCAAATAATTCAGCATCAGCTGGCACCGATTTGAAAATTCTTGCGATTGATAGTCGATGACACGGCGTTTCCTTTCGAAGAAGATTCTATTCTTTCTTCCAAAAATATCTTCTGCAACCCCATTAAGAAGATATTTTATTGTACTTTATATCTTTGGAAGAATCCATTCCTTTCTCTGCGCTTTCTTACAAAATATAATTTCGAAACGCGTATGTTCAAGATTCAAATGACCGAACTCCCCAAAAATAGGAAAAAAATATTTGATCTTTCATTTAACTTCCAAGGATGTTACGACGATTTGAAGAACGTAACTATCGGTAGAGGAGGATGAGCAAAAGCATGTTTAAGCACTATATTTCTTGAAAACTGAATTTATAAAATATTTTCTTTGATATTTCGAGATCTACTTGACCAGTTGGATCGAAATTTTGCGCGCACCTTCAGCACGTGTATTCACATTTTTATTTATTTTACTATCCGCTATTTAACGTAACAGAGATTGGTTGAAAAATTCGTACGAAATGTTGGACAAATTGATTCGCGATACTTTATTTACAAAAAGGAAAGTAATTATGTGATATTGTGTAACGAGGAAATTGGTTTTCCAAAGATAAATTATTCTTTGAGATTTGTAGATTCACTGGTCGGTGAAAATATTACTATTTGAAAGATGGAAAAGTAAATCTAGCTGCTTTCGTTATTTTTTTCAGAGCACGAGGATATTTTTAGAAATAAAGCTTTACGTGAATCGGAACGGTAGATATCTCTTTGAAATTTCATGAATATTTAAACTCTTTCGGATGAAATTTCACAAATTCTACGTCTCTATTAACATTTTCTATCTAGTAAAAATACAAATAAGTATAAATTATCTGACAATTAATAACGAAAGAAATACATCATAGTCTCGAGTAATATCCTGACACGATATAGTAATTCTGTCTCTGTCGTTCTCCGTCATGCATCTACAAGATTAATTAATTCCCGCAGAGTTAACGATCACGTTTCGATTCCATAAAATTAAACTCTAAGCTGATATTAGTTTTCTTCGTCAGTCTGTATCTTTCCATTTTTTTCAACGTTATTTCTAATTTTTCCCATCGTTTGAAACTCCTGCACTCCTTGACAAGGATACGGAATTCGTTATCTCAGCAATCCGTCAGCAGAGAACACTCGCGATAATTCAAATCCTATGCAACCGGATAGTAATCGACTGGGAAATGAAAAGCAAAGGCTGAATCAGCAGGACGACCTCGGCTTAAAATTAATTACGCGAGATTCGCTCGCTATAACCGGGATCCTATCCGACTGCAGGATATCAGCCTTCTCGGGCCTCGTAATGCTTTTACACGTACACGGCCATAGAATTAGGAAGTCTACAGGATCTCTCGTTGATCTGTTCCACTTTCTCCGTGAGAAGGAATTCGATAATTCTTCGACGCGCGGAAACTTTCGAAAATTTTCCGATTGTTGATAGTCGACATCGTATATAAACGCTTGTACGTGGTTTGTTAGCATAGATAATGGCTGAACCGTAACAGATAAGAGAAATTGTAAGAACAGATATCTTGTAAATGGTGTTGCAGCTCCATAGTAGGTTTGCATGTGTTGTAGGTATTTGACGGTATTGTATATTGTAGATATTGTAGGTACGACGATGGATTTGTGCGAGCATATTAGCATTTGAAGTTTTAGAAGAAATTGATCAAGCGAAAATGGCTTGAATACGTAAGAGATATTTCTTGAAACGGGGAATAGAAAAATACGATAGACTTTATGAAATATTAGTTGAAAATGTTGAAGTGATCGTCACTTCTGAGAAAACTCTACATCTGGTCTTCGGTTTCTCAACCGCCTAAGGTCTTCGAAAGCGCATAGACAAAAGAATGCGTCGAGGAAAGACCATAAGCGGTACACGTCCGACGTTGGTTTCGGCAGTTGTTTCAGTCTCAGGGTAACGTTGCTAGCGAGAGGATCTGGATCGGCTTACATAGTACCACATATTTTGTAATTTACTATTCACAATATATATACTTTCAATACCTTGCAGTTTGCCCACGCATTTCTTTAATTCCATCCACTGAATAACCTTAACAAAAAATATGAAATCTTTTTGTACAAGAAGATAGACTTGAGGAACGATATATTGGAAACGTATATGATTAATACATTGATATCAAAGATTTATTCGATCGTAAGAACGAAGAATATGAAATTCGTAATTACTACTACGAATTACGTAAATTATTGCCAAGTATTTGTATTTTATCATAATGTTGAATCGGTCGATTTATAGGATTAACGTTACCACACGTAACGATCAAATACACTCCGATGTCGATAAATTATTCAATATTTTCCGAAATATCAGCAACATGCACATACATTATGCACACGTATGCATATGGGATTTAGTAACTACCTAATTTCTCTCGTACAAATCGATTTATCCTTACAATTATGAGTGTTTGTATTCAGTCGTTACTGTGTGGTAGTTTGATTTTTTCGTAATTTTGTAATTAAAAATACACTTTGTCAAAAAGAAGCAAGTTTCCGGGTTCTTTTAAACGGCAGTATATATTTAAAAATATAAGAACAGTGTCACAGGTGTTACAAAAGTAACAAGTTGTGTATGGTTTCGGACTAAAAAGCGTGCTTGTTCTTCGAGAAATTAGCACACCATAAATTCACGTTATATTTCCGTGTTGCGACCATTCGGACGCTTTATTTGCCGAGCGTTTACATAAAGGCGATAAACGGATCGATTCTCGTAAATCAATGAGGGACGTCGAGCTGTAGAAGCGGTGGCCGGTAATGGTTGTACGGGACTATCTTGCCGTTTTAGAAAGCTCGTTTTTTCCCCTATCGTTTTTCTCCGCGAACGACATTTTTACGATCCCTAAATCCAGCCTGAGACCTGAGAGAATTAATCGGCGATTGTGCCAGTATTCGGTATCCTTGAGAGCTAGATCGATTCCGCCCCCTAAGCTACGGCTCTCAGACTTTTCTCGGTCGCACTGCACCAGCAAACTTTCTCTCCAGATTATCGAATATCCTTCAAACAATCATTTTTACCTATAAACGATGAAATTTTCTTGGAAACTTAACAATTAGAAAAAGTTTATCGTTAAAGCGTTTCAAATGTATATCTACGTATATAGAATTTATGAACGCAGATCAGGCTATTTAAGTCGTGTTGACGATCATAATCTTAGTTGAGTTGAAAGATCTATGAAACTTGTATCAAAAATTTTGCAGAGAAACGATTAAAATTCGATCGATGTTGATCGACTTCTCGACCTTGTTTAACTCTACCAGAATTATCAGACAGATGACACGTACTTTAACTCTTGTAACTTACAGAAGGAGAAACCGTAGGAAAGCTACTTTCTCTCTGGCTTTCATGATTTTCGGACATGCCGTAGAGACCAACGTTTTTCGAACAACGTTCTCCTGTATGTACGTCTAACAAGGATTGACAAATCTAACACAAACACAATATTCATTTTTAATCGAGCTATAACAGATATTTCGTACAGCCTGGTATATGCGTTTGTGCACAGCGCTTGAAGCTCGTCCAGCTCTCGTTTATTATTATTATAAACAAAAGATAGCCGGTCGACGAACAATACGTTCGGTTACACGTGAATGGGGGAAAAAGTTGTTCGAAAAAACGTTCATCCCTGCAACATATCCAAAAATCATGGAAATCGGAAAGGAAGTAGCTTTTCTACAGTTTCAGTCTAAAAAAAAAAAAAAGAAGAAAGGCAATGGTAATAGAAATTAAATAAACGTATCGATAGCAGGTTCCAACAATAAATCGAGAAAAATATCTGTAGAATTGGAAAGTAATCTGAAAGAATTTCCCAAGTGGCCTTGTCTTATTTTTATATTATTTCACATCGTGTGACACAGCATCCGTTCAAAACGAATAGGATTTACCAACAACGTATAGCTCGAGACAGAGGAATCACGAACGTTCAATTTTCAACGGGCCAGTTCGACCATAACGTTTGTCGGATTTGTCGAGGCAATATCGCGCGATGAAAAGGGATTTCTCTTTCCCTGGGAAGACGATGGAGAAGCGACAGAGGCAAAAGAGACCGACGAATCGAGGCTATTCGACGCTCGAACAGCCTTTGATATGACCCGTAATCGCTTTGAACTTTCCACCGTGTCTCGACGCGTTAATATTTGTCAGCAATTTCTTTTTTCCTTCTCGATTATGCTCGAACACGATTACCGGCTAGTATCGATGATAGACCGTTCAAATCATCGAGTCGAACACTTATTACGCGATCGTTTGAAAAGAGAAAGCAATCGCGATGGAAGGGATTAAATAATATAGAAAAAGACTCGAATTGTAAAGTTCTCGTTAAGCGGGTTGAACGATCTTGTGAACATACGTAGCTGACGATAATGACAGGGGCAAAGACATTGTTAGTCGAGAGCTTCGTATCATTTACCCTTGAAATCTTTAATATTATTAGCATATTTCGTTTTAATAAATTTTTGCATAGAAGAGAAAGAGAACTTCCTTGGGGTAACTTTGAAAATTATCAAACGTCTTATTGATAATCGACATTGATCGATTGACTGACATCGGTAAAACTGTTATTAACGTGTTATGCGAGTAAAGCACATGGACACAAGAGAATGGAAAAGTGTCGAGGATTCGAAAGACGAATGTTGCTTCTCTTAAAACCTTAGGGAAGATTCATAAAAGAAACGTATGTTTAGAGACAATTAATCAGGATGTAGATTCCAAATGCTAAAACGACTATATTTCTTTTAGTAAACAGCGTACTAATTGAATTAGCGAAATTTATGAAGATTTACGTTCGGTAATAAATTTTAATACCGAATACAGAATTTTAATGGCGCTCCTCGAATGCAAATTCTTATTTCTTATATTCTTCCTTTTCTTCTTCTTGAGGTAGCAACAATGCACGTGAAAGTATGATTGCTCGTACTACCATTGCTCATAAATAATAATTCGCTAAATGTCAGTTCTTTTTCTTTTCAGGGCTTCTTTAGAAGAAGCATTCAAAAGCAAATAGAATACAGGTGCCTGAAGGACGGCAATTGTTTGGTCATCAGAATAAGTCGGAATCGCTGCCAATACTGCAGATTCAAGAAGTGCCTAGCTGTCGGCATGTCCAGGGATTGTAAGTAATCACTTGCGTAAGCACTTTTCGTTAAATCGCTACAATATCGATAGGATATCGTAGAAAAGGAATCTTTGAAACGTTTTAAAAGATATAATTCCATTCTTTCAATCATATTTTTCCTACCAAATTTTATACAATTATATCTTTTTCATGTCTCTATAGCAATTATTATACTTCTTTGTCTTTTTACGCGCGGAAACGTATCGATAAAGATGCACGATCAACGATAACATACGGTGGTAAGTATAATAACTGGCGGCAAAACACGATCTCGGTGAAATGATTGTCGATGAAATGATTATCGGTGATTCGAAGGTAACCCTACTGAAATAGCCATTCATGAGCCAATTATAATCTCTTTTCTTTAATAAAAATAAATTACTATCCCTTTCAAACGTTTCTCTTTTGCCCAAGTAATAATTTTTAATTACTTAAGCAGGTTAAATATGTCAATGATGGGAAATGTCCAAGCTCTCTAGTTCCTTTGCCGCAAAAGTTGCTCGAATTTATTTGCAACTTAGCACGACTCTTTATATGCCCGATGGCAATAGCTATCGTGTCTTTCAGTTTCCGGAAATTCCGGCATCCGTCGAGTAGCGAGAGAGTAAAGCAAACTGAAACGAAGTTGCGTACATAATTAAACGTCAAAGTTCCATCGTGCAATATGCGGTGGTGTATAATAGGAAACCGTCGGAGCTTTCCGAGCTAGCATTGTCGGCGAAATCGTAATAAGCCTGTGCTAGTCTTGTGATCCGCTTAAGAAGCGGATGTAACCGGGGTAAAGCTGGCCCGAAAGCTCTGCACCCTCTGTTGTTCGGAGTAATTCTCTCGAGTACCGTATAAAATACTAATCTTTCGTAAATACGCTCATTTTCGAGACAGGATGCTAGGATGAGCAGCGTAGCTTGCGTAGGACGTCGAAATATTATTAGATCGGTACATATGCTTATAGCTTTTTTCACATAAAGCTACAACTACATGTACAGTTACCTCGAGCGATATATTTATCTTCGAAATAATTTACATCTAATTCTGTAGACTCTCTGCTTCGTAATTTGATTACAGTAGATTCCACGAAACATCGTATTAATCGACGTAAATTTCATATAATTCTACATTTCTATAATCTCGTCATAATGACTTCTTCCAAGGATCGTGTACTTCATCGAAATAATTTTCATGTAACTCTGTAGACTTCCTTCTATAATCTCGTTTTATTAGTTTCTTCCGAACGTCGTATTAAATGGTAGTAACTTTCACGTAATACTATGGTTATTTTAGACTACGTCCTAAAGGAAACCAGCAACTTTAAGACTCGACGAAACCTTTGCATTTTAAAACCGCCACCAAACCGTCAGAATCGATGGATCGTTTCTTAAAATCGTTATCTTTAGGATAGTATTTTTAAGTCGGTATTTTTAAGAATCAACGATTAGATTGTGAAATCGTTCTTCGAATAACTAGACTAAATATTATTCTCTCGATTTCAGCCGTTAGATACGGCAGGGTGCCGAAACGTTCGAGGGAACGCGGCCCCGAAGACACAGTACCCACCACCACGTCAACGACCACTACCACCGGAGTGCAACAACTCACGTCCCCTGCTGGTGCTAACAATAACAATAATAACACCAACAACAATAACAACAACACCAGCAGCCAAAACAATAACAACAACAGCCAAGCACAGAACGCTATACCGTGTGTGCCTCCAGCTGCTGTGGTAGAGGCAGATCAGTCAGACGCGGACGTGAAACAGTTGGCGGTTTACGACGTGATACTTCAAGTTTCTCAGGCGCATCACGCTCACTGTGGCTTCACCGAGGAATCAACGAGGGGCATCGTCCGGAAACCGATGATAATACCGGTGAGTTTACTCGAAATTTCAGAGTAAAGTTACAGAAGCATGGATACATTAGTAGCGGATACGACTCGAAGGGGTTCGTTCGCTGTTGTAACTTTGTTGATTAAACAATTGAAGATCGTTCTACGTAAAAAAAAGATAGTTAATTGTTATGATCCTTTGCGTAATACATATTATGTAAAAATATGCAATAGTAGATGTAATAGATGAAAGGTGGATCGTATATATGTGAGAAATTTCTAAACAATTATTCGAAATACTTGCGATCAATAGAATTCCAAATTTCATCTCATTATCATTACTAGATCGATTAATACGCTTTGATGGCCACGTATATTAGGATATTTGCTGATATTTAGTACGAATCGAATGTTTCGTGAATTATATCTGTTATTTCATTGGTATTATATTCGTCTTATATTAAAAAATATCATAAAATATGAAATAAAATAAAATTTGTTAGAGTATTCCAGTAAATATAGCGAACAGATAAGTATCCTTATACTTGTGGCCAACAATGTGTATACGTAGTTCATTAATATTTCACTAATTACTAGTGTACTATTTGTAACAATATTATTAATTATTTTATATTATTATTTACATTACGTTTATTTATTGGCATAACGTTTTATTAGTTAGTTCATTAGTTAATTAATTATTCCAAATTACCACGTCGTATCCGCTTCTAATTAATTGATTAACATATTAGAATGACGCGGTGGAACTGGAACTGGCAGCAACGCCTGTTTCTTTTATAATCCTGCTGATTAGGCGAGTACTTCTTCGCAGCCCGCCAGCCCAGAGGACCCAGAGGCGGCATCCTCGACAGCAGAAACAGTGGAATCGCAAAGGATCTGGCTTTGGCAACAATTCGCCACTAGGATAACGCCATCGGTACAAAGGGTGGTGGAGTTTGCCAAAAGGGTGCCAGGATTTTGTGATCTTTCGCAAGACGATCAATTAATTCTGATTAAGGTCGGTTTCTTTGAAGTCTGGCTAAGCCATATCTCAAAGATGACCACTGACAGTTCGATGACATTCGAGGATGGTACTTATATCACTAGGCAACAAATGGAATTGATGTACGAGGTAAGAACTCGCTTGTCGTTTTCTATGGCCGTAGGTTACAATCAGTGTCTAATAATTCGATGTGAAAAACAGCATAAATATCTGAAAATTGAAACGTATTGCGATACAGTCTCGTTTATAAGAACAAGCTAATACTCGAGTATTCAAATATACGAACTTATAACTAAATCTCAGTTATCCGAACAATGGTCGAGCGTAACTTGAATTATCCCGTGACTATTAAATTTTCAATCTCACTCGATATCGCAACGACACAAAATGTCAGAGAATATCAACGATCGTCCATTAATTGATCAATACGAAACAAAAACAGCCAGACTTCGTGTCTGCTTTGATGCAATTCACTTCGGCCTTAAACGCCCATCAACTATCGGACACCGAATTGGGCCTTTTCTCCGGCGCCGTTCTTCTGGGTGAAAGACCAGGTCTGAACGACGTGAAAACAGTGCAGAGGCTTCAGGATCGTCTTTTGGAGGCGCTGAAAGTTCAAGCGTTACGGAATCACACGGTTTCCGGCGAAGCTACTTCCGCGGGAGGTTGTTCCGGTGTCTCGAGCGTCTCACAAAGGATACCAGAATTAAGAACTCTGGGTGCCAGACATGCGAATCTGCTCGACTGGTTCAGGAGGAACTGGACCAAGCTCAAATTGCCACCCCTGTTTGCCGAGATATTCGACATTCCTAAGTGTGAAGAAGATCTTCAGTGAAGAGGTAAATTACGATTTCTTTATGTTCTCTAAACTCTTAACAACTACAGTGCAATATTCGTCACCGCTAATCCATAGAAATACATTAAATATCTAAAGTATATGATAATCTTTATAATGTTTGCTAAATAAAACAGATCCCTTTCGTCCCTTTAATTGCGTTCACGAAAGATCGAAATCTGCATAAACAACCTAGATCTACCGATGAGATTCTACTGTATTAAATAGGTCGAAATGGTGTTTACATGGGATATCTAAAGTCCCATCTTCGAATAATTCGAATCTTTCTTATTCTTCCAATCTCGTGATGCGCGTTACTCGCGAAGTCGCACTCCATAAATCCACGTTTGCATTTTCGTCCACGCCCCTCAGCTCCACGATTCGATTTGCAATTCAACGCGGCAATCTGTACGATAGCGAAGAATTTTAATGGTGGGATCGTCTTTGAAGAATGTTTCAGAGTACATCGAGTTAATTCGACGAGAATGAACGGCCCTGCCGGAAGAGTCTTTCTAATTGCCGGTGTTCATCGCACAAATGCAGCTCGGACCTCGAGGACGATTTGTTTTCGCTCGTTGGCGGTGACGTACAGCGGTACGATGACGAGACGACGATTCGATTTGAACGAAAAAGGAAAAAAAGGAAGCGCAAAGACCGCTGCGATCTGCCACCGATATGGCGACTCGATCTTCGCCATCATCGAGATCCATCTTGTGTTCTTCACTTTGTTTCACTCGTACAGACTGGGAAGATGGATCGTTTGGCGAGGCGAAGGGTACAGATTGCTGATCGAAACACTCTTGACACAATATACGAAGAGAAAGAGAAAATTTATCCAATTAACAGGAATAGAACGAACTATACAATGCGAACAATCGACTATTGGATCGATTACGTATTGGACGAAGTATATATATATATATATATATATATACATAGGTGTGTGTGTATGTGTGTGTATATATATATATATGTACGACGAGTGAATAACTTTTAAAAAGTTACTAGATTTTGAAAAAGAAAAGTACTCTTTCTTTGAGATAATTATAAGGGCAAGCCCTCCTTCGATTGTTCTAAATCGTGCAAGGGGCAGGTAGATAATTCAAAATGGGATTTTCAAATAGAAGGAATTTGTATCATTCGCTATATGTATGCAATAAGACGCACTACTCCAACGAAAGCATTTTAAATAAGTACATAGTGAAGTCGGTGAGCAAGGAATCAAGTTTCGTATCATGTTGGTCTGGCGCATATCGTTGATTGCAATAAAGCGACGTAGTGATCGAACACGCGTCGCATCAAAAAGATAGCACAAAATCGTGATCGCTTTACAAGGCACGTTTATTATTACGATTTTATCCAGTTAAAATAATTCTCAAGCGAATTTTTCGGAACCTTGGCTAATCGAGGATCGTATAAACGTTCAAAGTGCAGTCCGTGTGCAGCGATCTGTCGAAAACAGTGATCGAAAAATCTCACGAATACATACGAGTACAAGATGCAACGTCGAACTTGTAAACATATCGAGAACATAATATCATATTTTTTTCATGCAATCGACTCTCAAAAATACCGTTTCCATCCCCCAGTGTGAAAACTGTGACTCAATAGATAGCTGCACGTTCACGCGATCGCAAAAGAGAATAAATATATAAATAAATATGGTGGTACGTACATATAAATGATACACGCATGTTGCAACGTGGACGAATGCATGCGCGTACAAAACTGACACTTAGACACTTAATATACATATACAAAGTAAAAAGTTTCACGCTATATAAAAGCTCAAAAGGAAATCTTTATAGGACGTATCTCTCTAGATGCATCCGCTACGAATCTCAATCTATGCAATCTCTATTTTTATTACTTGACAAGTAGTATAGTGAATTACCTTTATGGATATTGTTGCGTCGCTTCAGGGTGTTCCGCGGAAAGTGAGAATAACATGCTCGAAGTTGTTCTTTCGTTAAGACTTATAAAATTCTCGGTGTAAGGATTTTTAGTGAATAAATCTCGCGTACGTAACGAAAAAAAGAAACGAAGAAAAATAAAAGTTAAAGAATTAAACGTTGTGTATAATAATATAATGTACTTGTTACGTTGAACTGTTGTATTTGTTATCGATCCACGGCCGAAAATCGTTTTCCGATCGTTGACAAAATCCTGAAGTGAGCATGTTTGAATCTTCGAACTCTTGAACGCTAATAATTCTCTGACAATGACTAGCATGTAACGTGTATCGATATGTAATTAATATACATATACATATGTATATATACAGTGGTGGATAAAAGAACATCTAAGGAATTAAATCATCATAGTAAACGCTATAATTTATTAAGGAGGAACTATATTTTATAACACGGGTCACAGTATAGTATGAGAATATATATGATCTGAAAAGGGATGAAACAAATAATTATATGTATAGGGATGAGAAAGAATGTATTTTATTTGAAGAAAGCGATATTTTAATCAAGAAATGAAAGATTCATTAGACAAAGTAGTATAAATTTGATTGAAACGCTTTATCGATATATTATTTACGCCGAATTTAAGATTTAATGTTCTTTTAGATTTTCTTCTGGTCTGATTAAATTTCTTATTCCATTATCAATTTTATGATGTTCGTTCGTGGATAATTTATGGATTTACACTACTTTGTAAAAGATATTATTAATAGATAATTAATTCCTATTAAGTCCTATTATATGAATACAACTTCGCAAACGAATGAATATCTACATATCAGAGAGAGGGAATTTCATAAATCAATCATACAAATATTAGCATTAAACATACATTTACGCAAATACATAAAAATATGAATTTTTAACCTTTTCTTTAGCCATCACTGTATATATTATATATTCATGGTGAGAAATGAAGAAAATGTAAGTTTATCTATTAGAGAAATTAATGTTTTATCTAGCGTCGTACTTAAATTAAATATAATATATCGTCGATATATCACTGTCGCTAAAAAAAGGAAAGAAAATGTGAAAAAGACTATCTTCACGGTAACTAGAAGGAGGAGAAAAAATTCCAACTCTAAACGCTCACATCAAGTTGTGAATAAACATATCATACCTAATTAATATATTGAACAAAGAAGGGAGATATCATCGTTTAATATAATATAAATATGAGTCTATATATATATTAAAATATATATATAAAGATTATAAATCTATATGCAAGAAAAATAGTTATTAAACGCATTATGTCGAATGAGCGTAGATCTACAATAGTAGGCCATTTTTCAATCCACTAAGGCAACAAAAATTTATATGCGTGTACATTCATACACATGCGCATACGTATACACACGTGAACGTAATTATAATTTTCTTTTTCCTATTTCTGATCCCTCTGATAAAAAATCAACAACCGAATGCTTCTCTCGGCTCTCTTACAATTTACCAAAACAGATCTGCGCAAAAAGATGATGTAATAAGAGAGGAAAGCACGTGCAGCGAGTCGTGCTGAAATATCTTTTAAATTATTACTAATATCTTGTCCTCTTCGTCGCGAGACACGTAAAGGAGGAAAATTTCAATAAAATGTAAACAAATCAAGTCACTTGATATACCTATATGTATGTATGAGAATTTTTATGTGTACATAAATTCTGCAACTTGAATCGATTTAGTGGCGTCCTAATCATCTATATTAAAGTAGAAACGAAAATGAAGAGAGAAAAAGTTACGACATTTTCCTCCTGTGATATTTGAATTGCGATTCGTTTGTTTGTTTCTTTCTTTTTTTCTATCTTTTTATTCAAAATTTCTAGTCCCCACGACTTATTCGCCAAGTTAATAGTCGCGTAACACGATACGCTCGTAAACGTTGTTGGAACACGTTAATCGAAACGGCCAAATACTTAAATAACGATATTAATATAACCTAATGATTACTCGATCACGCCGGCCAATCATCTTTACTAGGTTTCTCCTATTGAACTCAATGCTATCGTCACATAAGTCATTGAATCTCATAAACGTTCAAAAATATGCTATATTCCAATCACATAACCTCAACTTGTTTCATCAAATATGGTTGATTCGTCTTTGTACATTGTCTAACTATTATTTCATCATAATTCGAGAAATAAATGATTGGCCGGCATAATCAAAAAAGCTAATAAGAATGAGAATTGATGTTATATTGTTTAAATTAAAGAGCAATAACCTTTCTTTTCCTTTCCCTCGTCTCGTGTTCCGACCGAAGCGCAAAATCGCCTTTTCCTCTTTACACGTTTCCTCTCAGTCTCGTTTCCATTCCCCCCGTTCCATCCACTTTAATCTCGTGTGCTATTTGCTCTCATATGCTACTTTTTAACATTGAGATTTCGGTCATGGTGCTATAATATCTGTACATATACTGTGGGAATCGTTGTGTAATCAATGTACCATTATTATTAATATTATTCGAACTATAATCGCATCCAATATAGTTATTATTATTATTTTATTATTTTGATATACTCATATTTACATGACCGTTACGTTTAACAATACATCAACTTATAAATTTGTCTCGTAATTTGCGCACGAATATTGGGAAACGCTAACAAAGAAAAAAAGATGGCGATTCCTTTCATTTCAGAGATAAAAATATATAGTAAATATATATATATATATAAATATATACATATATTCCGCCCGTAAAACAGGACTCTGCAATAATCATGATTTTGTTTGATATTGATTCTATGATTGTATATTTATAGATAAGTTGAGCTCAAGCGTGCATCTCGTTGCGTACGCTATATCACATATATTATACATACTCTTCATTTTTATATAGGCGAGATATCGACTGCATACTATATCTATACCGGATGTGTTATAAATCGTAAAACAATCAGGAAAATGGAAGATTCCACTGTCAAATATAAGACGATCCCCAAAATAAAGGTATTCCTGAATCTGAAGTTCTAGCATCTTTGACAGAAACTTGACGATAACCTAAATAGTACTTTCTAAATTATATGTTAGGTAGATTCGTAAGAGGTCGTCCTATATCCGGCACAGAATCTGCATGGTTTTTCTCTGATCGATTCACGATTTATAAAACAGCCTATGTATAAAACGATATATCGAAGTGATTAAGGTGACGATGACGATGGATGACGGCGTGCCAAGCAAGGCGGGAATTGTTCTTTAAAAGCAAAAAAAATATAATATTACATATATATGTATAAAATAATATAAACGACGATAATGATATTAAGGTAAATAAGTACGACAAAACGACTGCTCTATACTGCTAAAGTACAAATGTTTCATTTATTTGTTTTATAAAAACGATATCGATTTGTTAGAGATTAGGTTTAATGCGTGCACGCTCAAGCGCGCGATGTACGTGTAATTATATTTATTTGTTAATCTCTCCCTATATCTTTCTCTCTCTCTCTCTCTCTCTCTCTCTCTTTCTTTTCCTCTCTCAAGTATAATAATGTGGCCCCTCCATCTACATATATAGCGTCCTAACGTGACGCATACACAATAACGTGATACGCTCATGCTCGCTCATTTCACGTTCACCACGACATCTAATTTCACACGCAATCCACATATCTCTCCTGCCGTACTTATGTAATAGTCGCATGACATATGACAGTTTGGTCCTAGTAATATATGGGTGCGTACAGGTACATAAGGATACGAAATTCGTCGTTTTCGTCGTAACACGCACAGATTTTGAGCTCCTCATACCCCTCTCACGGATAATCACCATGGTGGTGTCAGATGATCGATGCTGAATAGTAGGAAATATAACTTACAAACTATACCTAACAGAATGGTTCTTTTTGTGCAGCGTTTCCCAATCGTTCTCATTTTTGCCAATTAACTTAACGAGCCTTGACCTTTTATGTTTTCTAACTAAATTTTTTACCATTTGTAATTATGAATATATCGTATTGTGAAAAGGTCGTTCTGAAAAGGTGCAAAGGTGTATGTAATATAAAGAAAATCTTATAAATCATGAACTACCTTTGGATATAACTGCTTACTATTTCTAAGCTAAAGATTTTCACTTTTTGTAAACAATATGTAGATTGGGAAATGTTGATTTGTTTAATCAAGATGCGACAATAATACGTATATATTGTTTAATTGCAAAAAAATAAATCGTATAAGTATGATTACTTATGAAATTATAATGACGTGATTCAGCAATTTTGTTCGTTAGATACAACAAATGATTTCAACTACTGTTTTGTCGTTGTAAAATGTTTTAATTCATTTGTGCTCAAAATGTCGAAAACAATGCATGAATTTTAAGAAACTTTCATGTTTTAATTCAGAATATTATTGCCAGATAAAAGCGTGAAAAATATTTTTCTAACAAAAAAGACACTAATTTTTTAATGCGCCTCTACTACAAATAATAGTTCCGAGCAAAGATGAATTAAAATGAATTTAATATTTCATACAACGCTATTTGTATTACAAATTCAATAAATACGTTATTATTGTCGTTGCTTGATTCAATCATATATTCAGCGTTATATTTCCATCTCATTCATGGGTGTTCATTAAATATTATTTTCTCTTTTATATTACTTCACCTACGATCGTACTTAATCGCATCAGTATCGTTTCATCCGATAACCGATTAATTTCCGACATATCAGAATATATCTGCTAAATCGAATAGCAATTCAATTAACATTTAATCCTTTCGCAATGCAATATGTTTTCCCTATTTTTCATCAGGCGGCCTGCATTAATTTATCGTACAAATAATACACGCTTCTGTTCATATGAATATCTTAGCGCGAAGTATTTTTATGGTGTATAAATAATTTTGAAAGAATTATATATGACATTTAGTTTGAAATAAAATTACACGTGATAAGGTACGCAATTTAAATTAATTCAACAAATGCAAAGAGTTTGAGTAAATAGGGAAAACAACGGAAGAAATAAAATAAAACAAAGTAATTAACCGAAGAAAGAATCGCTATTGAAACTATTGGATGATTCACGAAATTGGAATCCAAAGGAAATGCAATGGAAAATAATTGTCATGCTGTTCGTAATGCATCACGATCTAACGGATGCACGAAGAAATAAAGAAACAAAATAATGTATGTATATCTCTATCATACATACCGTCGCAATAATCGATCGATATTTTATATTTTTTTCCTGTAAGACAAAAGTTTGTCCACTTTAGCTCTTTGCAAATATGCGCGTATCGATCGTATTTTTGTAAATCTTCTAGAAACCGATTTCATCTGAAGTTCACGCTGCCGATATTGAACGTCTCGTAACGTAAAATTGTTTTGCAACGAATCGCGATAAAAAGAAAAAAACGAAGTAGATCGCAGAGAGTTAAAATGCTCGGACAACGTTTGTCGACGGTAGAATACTTGACCATTTGAGTGCAGAGGATCGTGACCGCGTTCCTCGATACTCGGACAAGAAATACGAAAAGCACAGAAACGCTTCTCATATTTCTTCCGTTATAAAACAACTATTGGACATGCACAACATCGTATGTCCAGCAGTTGTGCCTTTACATTGAGAAAATCGTTCGTGATTCACTGTTATTTGATCAGTATCAGTTAATAAACTTTTTAAATAGTGTTAAAAAATAAAGGCAACATTTCTTTCTGTCTCGAATCCTTCATTTTACCCAAACTCCCAAAACACATTCTATTATTTAAAATCTACAATTTAAATGTATACATAAAACTACTCTCTGCACTCAAATGGTTCAATCAATTGTTTAACGAGATTTTAATTGTCGTATAAGATCGTTTTGCGATAACAAATACAGGCGAGCTGAAACAATCGAAATGGAATTAAATTAAATTAATTATGTAAACCGTAATGAATTTAACTTGAATCTCGAATGCATACTTTTTAGTAAACACTGTTGATACAATGATAGTGTAAATGGATTAAAAAATCTTGTATGTGTGTTAGAATTATTCGTAGGCAATTAGAAAACGTAAAGTTTCTTAGTCGTTCACATTCATGGCTTCCTTCTTTCGTATTTCCGCTCATTCTTCGTCACGCAAAGATGGAAAATTCAAGTATTAGTCATTTGTCCAATTAGCTTAATATATAATGTCGATATTTTAAAAACAACAATGTCGATAAAATCGACTTTCGATCTGATCATATAAATGTTTAATTATTATTCGAAATTGTTTTAGAGGTTAGAAACTGCTCGAAACGTCTTCTGTAGTTCACAGTGGGAAGATATACGAAAAATTGCGATACAATACAATATTATGAAAGTTACTACTAAATGTAATTATCAGAAACATGTTTCCATAAAATTGTTTTAATTAATATTCTGTTAAATATTTCCTTTCTTGTAATAACAGAGTTAAAAATATTTTTCACATGGTTATATTGTGTATTTTTTATGCGTGTTTTTAATAGTGTAAGCAAGTTCCGAATTTTCCGGAACGACCGGAATAATACGGGTATTCATACTTAGATATTCATACTATCCGGATAATGATTCAGTAGTATACGTAAAGCAATATCTGTTACCTGAATAAGTACCTGTGTTATTATTTTATTTTTTGACACTAAAGTGTAATAAAAACTTCTAATTGTAAAAAATTATTTGCAAAAATCCAGATGAAACAGAATTATCAAGATATTGAAATAATACTTTTAAAAAGGAATACAATTCACATTCATATATTACTAACTGACCATCTGAGTACCTTGGCTTAAACTATAAATATCTGTTTTATTCGGATAATATGAGTATCCATTGCTTAGAATACGCATTAATATTTTAATATAAACAAATTTCGAAATATAAAAATTTAATTTTATAATCTTGACAATGGAATGTTTTTTTAATTGTTTTTGTATTTACATAAAATATATTTATATTTATATTAATTCGTTAAATGGTTTGTACCAATTATAATCCTTTGTTTAGTATAATTAGAAAGAAAACAAGAAATATAACTAAAAACAAGTTAATATGCATGGACTATATTGTATTTAAATTATATCCACTAGCTGCAAATGAAATCCAAAATTACAGTGGACTATAGTTTATATCTACAATGATGATTGAAGAAATTAAATAATATAATAGGGTACAAAACTATGATCAAGTTTTGGAAAAATATAAAATAAAGTTATTTTATGAGATAAATACAACTTTTTATTATACAGGATTATGAACAAACATCTTTATTAATTGTGGAATAAAAATGAAAAATGCTGTAAATTACAGACATAATATATAAAAATTAACAAATTTAACATTAATAATAAATTTATAGTAACCTCTTGCCTTATGATTTAAGTTTCTACAGCGCGTGCCGTAACCATCGGCAAAGTCGATCAGACGTCGTGCCATTTCACGGTCTGACTGCGCGTTTAAAGTTGATTCAATTTATCATTGAACAAGATTTTTAAGAGTATATTTCTAATATTTTTCAAGGAAATATATCTGCGCGGCCTAATGCGACCAAGAAAGAAAATGTTTGTCGCATGTAGCCCGAAGAATGTACCACATTTCTCGCTCATGTTTCTTATGTTTGGCCAGAAGAACGCACCATGAGTCTAACTCGTGTTTATGTTTGGCCAGAAGAACGTACCATGAGTCTAACTCGTGTTTCTTATGTTTGGCCAGAAAAATGTACCACGAGTCTAACTCGACGTTGTTGATTAAGAGGTAAGTACAATTAAATAAATATTCTTAAATGTTTCAAATATCTTCAATAAAAATTTTACCTTCATTAGAATATAGAACTGTTAGACACAAATAAACAAAACTAAGATTTTTCTTGCCAGCTATTACTTTTTCTATAATCACAATTCAAATTCACCTTAATTTTGTTGCTGCTAAGTTTTAATACGTGTATTTGCACTGTATATTTATGTGTCAAATATTTATATTAAAATATAATGTTAAAAAATATAAATTCCAGTAAATTAAAACTATTAATAAGAGAAGAAAATTATAGATGATAATAAGTGCTAACAAATTTCTATAAATTTGAAAAGTAAAGAAATGGACACAATTACTTTATATATATGTCGGATTGGGGTTAGGGGCGTTTAATGAGTCTTCGCCGGTGTTGTTCATTGTTATTACACAAACGTTTATTACACAGATATAGTTGGTACAAGATTGATAAGCGGCCGCGGTAACTAGACGCTAATGACAATGACCCTATACTTTGCTTCGTAGTCTAAGTCGGACTCGTCTTACTACTCGTGATACAAGGATCGCTTGATTAGCTCTTTGCTAAGACGTAGATTCACCGATTGTACACACACAACACACAAACACACGCGTATGGCTAATGAGACTGCCCGAAAGAGAATGACTTTCCGTCACGACGACGCTGCAGAGAAAAACTATGATAGGATGTGCCTAAGGGCACGAGATCATCGGATTCGTCAAAGAAAGCCTCCGCACGGAGGGTGAGGGAAATAGACGTTGCTGTTAATTGGTTAATTTCTATGTATATAATATGTATATATATAAATATATAATAAATAATAATATATATAATATATAATATATAAATAAATATGTATATATATATATATATATATTTATTTATTTATTTATTTATTTACGATTAAATATTTATGATAACATTTTATGTTATAGAAATAGGCTAATTACAATCTGCATTACAATTTGATTCTGTTTCAAGTTGGTGTAAGTATGGTATAGTGTTTTCTCCTTTTAATACCATTTTTTCTACTTTTGTTGGTAAAATAACTCCAACTAATTTAGACAGTGCACTCTTTCTAACTACCCCAGCATCTTTCCTTTTTTTGCGATGTATTCTTTTTTTGAACTCTCTTCTCCTTTTTACTGACATGTGTCGTTTCTGAATATGTTCTGCTAATTTTCCTTTCGTTGCAACCTTTCTTTTACATATATCACACTCATATCCTTCTCCAAGGTGACAAATCCGTATATGATAATTTAAATTACTTTTAAAGTAATAAACACGAGAGCATTTTTCAAAAGGACAAGGTATAACAGATCTATTTTCCATGTGAACTTGACAGTGCATTTTAAAATGTCGTTTATTCAAAAATATTTTACCACAGTTGTTGCATTTGTAATCTGGAAACATAATTATAAGTATTTGAAATTAAAAATCTTTGAATTTAAAATTAATATTTACCAATTACATGTTGAGTTTTTTTATGAGCACAAAGATGCAGCCATTTTTTAAAAACTTCATTACATCCTGGCATGCTGCATGGATATTGTTTACCTCGTTGATCATGATATGTTTTTTTCTTAGAACTTTTATTACGTTCATCACGTTTATGTGAAACCGAATTATGTTTTGCCATATGTATCTTCAACTGGTATTTTTTTTCAAAAGTTTCATTACATTCTTTGCAAGTTATCTTGTCAGGATTTATATGCATTTTATTATAATGACGTTTTAAGTTATGTTGATTAGATATATGTAATGGGCATTCTGGGCATCTTAAATCAAATTAAAATACAGTATTAAAGTTTAAGATATAAAATAATAAAGCAATTCACCATAAGATAAAATTTACTTACTTATATAACCTTTTTATTGTATTGTGGCTCTCCATATGTCGTTTCAAATGACAATTGTTAGTATAAGCTTTATTACATTCTGGATAGGTACATTTGTAGTCTCTCTACAAATACATGAACCACACTTATTTAAATGCAATTACTAACAAACAACTAAAAATAGATGTTAAAATATAAAAGACTTATATAGAATGTAAACATTACCTCTCCTGTGTGAAATTTCATATGCCTTTTTAATCGAGATGGTCTACGAAAAGATAAATTGCAACCATCAAAAATGCATTTGTGAGGCTTTTCATCTTTTTTGGTTTTAGCAGCAACATCAACGTCTTTCACCAAACCACTAGATTCTGACAAAACACTCTCAGATTCTGACAAAACACTGTCAGTTTCTGAATTTGTATCATACCCCATTTTATTTCCTTTACAGTACATCCGAAAATAAGTTATTATATATTAACATATTATAAATATCTACAACATATATAAATACATATTATTTTTATATATACATCCATATTTTATTTACATTATAAATTCTGTTACATTACATTATTCTTTTATGATAATTATTATTCTATCTTGATAATTTAAAATTATGGTAATTAAATTTGATAATGTAAATTTTCCAAATGTTGATAATATTTTACATATCACATTCTTTATGTAGACAAAACATTTTTGCCATTAAACTATTAATAACGTGCCACAAACAGAAATGAGTAGGAAGATTGCCGATGCTTATGGAAAAAATTCAGCCAAAAGTATGCTCCATTATCGCCTCTAGCGGTCAAATGGCCAAACTATATACACATTTCTTCCTTCGGCGCTTTTGATGGTAGAAACTACGTATACACATAGATATACTCAACGAGAGAGCCGTACGAAGTTGGCCGGAAAGCAAACACTTAATGGCGATTCGAAAACGAGCGGTTAAACCATAGAGATATGTATATGTCGGAGAGTCGTTGTAGTTAGGATTAGGGCCAGGGGTGTGAAATGAATCTTCACCAGAACTATCCATTGTCGCTATACAATCGATGCTATTTATTCACATAAGTGTAGATAGTACAGAGTAGACAGGTAACTACGGCGATCAACAAGATAATAACTACACGTTACTCAAGGTTTATATCTGGGTCTTGGATAAAACGTGGAGTATTCACTGACTATATAAAGCGTTGTCTTCTCACTGATGAGATCGCACGAGAGAGAATGAATGATCCATCGCGGTGATGCTAGAGAGGAAAACTATGATAGCTTGTGTCTAAGGGCACGAGGTCACCGGATTCGTTGCAGAAAGCCTCCACTCAAAAAGTGAGGGAAATGGACGTTGCTGTTAATTGGTTAATTTCTATGTTGGTGGTTAGAAAAGGATGCTAGCCCCCCTTGAGAGAAAGTTACTAGCGGGAAGCGTCGTACGTGAGGAAAACAGATCTCCCGTATCTTCCCGTAGTAGGTGATAGATTTACAGACTGTTAGGACAAAGACTGTTTGTTAATTTGAAAGACCTTAGTTAACTAAGTCCTTGGCTAGCTGAAAATATACTGTGAATAATGCATCGACATCTGGCAATCATCTTGCCTGAAGAATAGGGTCTGTGTGTGGCGAGCCACGGAGCAGAGATTGTTGGAATGTTTACTGTTAGGTGTCGGTACAACCATTTCTTTTAAGGGGAGCTATGCAATTCTATACCTCTGTTAGGTAAAACGTTCATCCCGTGACCGCGGCTACGTTTGACGATTAGTTGTCGCCTCGAGCCCAAACCCATTATCGCAGCTCTCGAACAAATACAATCGGATTATTTAATATTAAATTGTTGCGAGATTTCCTAAGAATTCCAAGGAGAAGGGCCGGTGTCCTTTCATCTCCGACATATAGATAGAATGCGGGAGCGAGCTCAAAAAACAATATGTATAGGAATAGAAAGAAAATGCCGCAAAAAGGCCCTTTGTGTTCTTGTTTTATAATGTATGGATATTCGTATAGTAAATATGTAAATATAACACCGATCAACGAATGACATCAGTATGCAGCTTCTTTTTCCTATTCCAATATAGCATCCACTTATCTCTATATCTCTAAGAACAGAACATTGCGCCGTGAATATCTAAGAGCAAAAGTTTCTCGGTCGATTTTGCCATTTTATATCAGGAGAACATAACGGCATACGAGGTGGCACAATTTTGCCGTTTTTTTTAAATGACGTTACATTCCATAAATTTCTCGAAATGGAAATTTTCGAATTCTTGAAAAAATTTTTCAAAATACATAAGCAATTTTTATTTTTTCATTCTTACCTTTCACTAGTCGCCAATACGAATGTATATTTTCCCTCTCGATATACGTTCGTGGATATGGATATTTCTCCCACCAAAAGTATTGCAGAAGGAACGTACGTATAGTTCCATTATTGGCCACTAGAGGTCCTTCTGATTGTAAATATTTTGACTTCCTATTTTTTGTGACATAGTTGCAGCTGATCGATGAATAATCAGCTGTTGACTTAATACGTTTTAGACGAAGTGGATATTTTTGAGTAATTTTTACGACGTAATTGGTAATTGACAGTGAGATTTTGTATGGCTAAACACGTAACTCATAGCATAAACATACGGTCTTATCAAAGTTATATGATATTGTTTACTTTTTAAAAAATTCTACGAAACGAATAGTAGGTAAAGAGGTTATATTTACCTATGTTCGTTTGACAGTATATGAAGGTGAGATGCGATGCTAAATTAAGATCACATAAATAGAGCAAGAGCTAATTGTAGTATATAAGCGCAAAAATATTATTTTTAAAGGATATTTCTCTAACCTTGAATTGTGGAAGATGCGATGCGTATAAAATTCTGCGAGAGGTTAGATCATCTTTGATGTTTGACGTTAGATCTTAGTTTTGTACAAAGTGTTCGTATCAAACTTACGTACGAATAACAGAAATTATAAACTTTATGTTCTTGACAAGAACAGATTTTACGCAAGGATAAGAAAACATTAACAAATACAATAACTTCGTATTTGCAAAGATAAATATGTAAGCAAAAGCGGGATATAATAAAACGACTATAAAAGAACAGTTAATTATAATTCGCGTAAATAAATCAATAATCAAAATTTCGAAAGAGATATGTTTAATAGAATATTATTTTGGAAATGTGTTAAGTTTAAATTTTATTAATCAAAAGTTATGTAATTTATATTCCAAATAATGGTATGTTGTAAATAATATCAGAATCTTCAGAAAAATAATGGGTCAAACGCTCAGTGAACCTGTAACAGCTAAGAAATTAGCATGCTGCAGAAACTCGAACTATCGAGTTGGAAGTTCCTGTATGCAAGGATGGCGTATCAAAATGGAAGATTGCCATGTTCATATACTTTCATTACCTGACGATCCCGGTACTGCATTCTTTGCAGTATATGATGGTCATGGAGGTAAGAATATGACATAAAAATATAATGTTTTTAATTATAAGCTGAGAATATTATTGTATTGTTTAAAGCTATATACAAGAAGTACTTAAATACCGATTGATTTGAAGCATATAGAAAAAATATACTTTAAAAGAAAATTTCAGGTTTTATTATAATTGCTGTAAATTAGAAATTATAGTACATAAGTTTAAATATATAATTCCTTCCATGCTCAAAGAAGTAATAGATAATATTGATAGGTGCGGCAATGGCACAACATGCTGGAAAACATCTTCATGAATATATAACTAGAAGAAGCGAATACAAAGCTGGTAACATTGTTCAGGCTATACAACAAGGCTTTCTGGAATTAGATAAAGCAATGCAAAATGATGCAGCACTTAAAGATGAACAAGCAGGAACTACTGTTATAGCACTTCTTATAAAGGACAATATTATATATAGTGTAAGTTCTTTCTAAGTTACTGTTTCTTTTTTTATTTTATTGCAATTATTGACATATAAAACCTTTACAGGCAAATGCAGGTGACAGTAGGGCAGTGGCAAGCATTAATGGTAATGCTGTTCCACTTAGTCGCGATCATAAACCTACACTGAAAGATGAACGTGAAAGAATCGAAATTGGTGGTGGCTGGGTTGAATTTAACAGAGTCAATGGTCAATTAGCATTATCTCGTGCTCTGGGAGATTTTATGTTCAAACGGAATGAACGTAAACCACCGCAAGAACAAATCGTAACTGGTAATAGATAATAAAGAATAATATGGAATTCCTAACGAAAAATTAATATATGTTAATGCATCTTTACATTTATAGCTTTTCCTGAAGTTCAAGAGTTTCGAATAACTGAGGATTGGGAATTTGTTGTATTGGCTTGTGATGGTATTTGGGATGTAATGACGAGTAATGAAGTAGTCAATTTTATACGAACACGTTTAGTCCAGTCGAAATTTGGGATAGGAGAAGAACAGGATACAATGGATCCTGAAGAAATTTGTGAAGAGCTTATGAAACATTGCCTTGCTCCAGATGCCTTAATGGGTACTGGTTGTGATAATATGACGGTCATCCTTGTATGTTTCCTTCACGGAAAACCATATTCTCATTTAATTTCACGCTGCAAGGAATCTATTGGTACAAATTCCTAGTTATATAAATTATTGATATTTTATGCCGATCATTTTTTTAAATTCTTTATATTTAATTTTACATCATAATGATGAACAATGTCTCATTGTCATATTTCGTGATGTCAAAGTTTATAAAATTTGCTAAGCTTTTCTATGAGCTTCGTTGTTTTAAGCTTTATGAACACAAGCTTTTAAGAAGAAAGATTGATTTTATATCAACAATATTTTACCTTTCATTATAATTATTAACATGTGTTATTTATAATTTTAAAAAGCAAATTACAAATAAGCTGAATTACAAGTTTTTATTTACAGTTTCGAACAATGGACAAGAAGTGTCCAAATATAAGTATAGTAACAATTTTAGTAAAATGCAGCAAATTTTCGTTCAAAGTCCATAGCGATCTTGTAAAGAAGAAACAGCCGCATTGGCAAGAGAACTTAATCTGCCTGCGACCTTATTTACTCCTTGACGTACACTTTCTCTAACATCATCTAAATCGACTCCAGTTCTTCCACCGCTAAGACGTATTGATAAAGAAGACGTGGGGGATGTGACAGTGGAACTTCCTGTGCCAAAATAATCAGCTGATGAAATACTAGACGAACCCTCGAAACGGCGCAAATTATTTTTACGTTCCCACTGTAAAAAAAGTGGCATAAAATTGTAATTTAAATAGAACGATAGAATGTACAAAAAGAATATTAATATGTAATGACAACTCACAGAATCATCATCTTTGTTGTCCTGAAAATACTGATCGGAACTAATAGCCTTGGCACTACCAAATTTCTTCTGTGCTTCTCCTTCTACCATCGTTTTAACATCATTCTTACTATTATTTGGTTTGCTCAATGGAGCTACACGTTTTGGTGGTTCTGGTTCTGCGATAACAATAACTTCTTCATTACGAGATTTGTTGTTGGTATTGCTAGTGTATGGTGTTGAAAAGACCACATAAAAGTCATCTAAATTAATGAAAGGATCTCGTTCGACATCAACATCTCTCGGTCTTGGTTCAGAAGCAGTTATAGTCCTTGATGATGTTTCCTGCATTATTGTTCTCATATCACCAACTGCAGAATGACTTGCACCACTGTAAATTACACATATTTCCAATATATCGTATTTTATGTTATGTGTACAATATTTACAATTTCTTTCTTTTTTCAGTATTATTACACAAAATAATAATTCTTCAATTATATACAAAATTATATAGATACAGTACATATATTTACAATAATATTTTATATAAATATATGTATACAAGCTTACAAATAAGATATAAACATTACCTTCGTGCATTAAATCCCATACCAAGACGCTCTGCTTGTGTTGCTTTAGAAGGATCTAATTGTTTCGTTCTCTGTTCTATCTTCTTAGCCTGTTCACTTAAATTCTTTTCATAGCGGTAGGCAAGCCGGGTAGCAATTTCATCTTGTTCTTCTTTTGTATTTTCTTGTTGATCTTTCTCCTGTGGTTCTTTATTAGCTTCAGCAACACTTTTTTCTAATTCATCAAAATTTGTTTTGACTCTTTGAGCACCTAACCCACCAGTTTTCTTGCCCAACTGTTATAAAAATATAAAAAATTAATAGCACACTTTTAATTAAAAATGTACTAGTATTTTAAAATTGTATTAGTATTCTAAAGTCGAAATAATAATTTTAAAATTTATACCATTCATTATTAAACTATGTTAAACATAAGTGGTGAATAAATAACCATTTGTATACATACACCACTTCGTTTATTTGGAACCTTTCTGACACCTATGGTTGATTTCCTTTGAGATACCAAGTTTGAGGTAGAATCAGATAACTTAACAGTAGGACCTAAAGAACTAGCAGCAGTTTCTAAGCTATCTTTTTGATTATTTTTGTCCTCATTGTCATTGATTGATACAGAATTAGAAGCAGGAACTGAATTTCCCTCAGGATATACTGAAGATTGATGATATATCTCAGCACTTTCATGTTCTTTAAAAAAATCAATTTCACCTTGCTCTTCAGATGTTGTTGGATCATCATCTAAATGCAGCTACAATAAAACACAACCTTAAGAAAAATTAATTGTTCTAAATGTATTTTAAAACAATCTTTTTTTTTATGATGCTATGTTTTATGTAAGATACATACACGCTGAGCAAGTTAGTCATATAATGAAAATAGTCTGAAACTATTCGTGTAATGAATAAAATAGAACATACAATGATGAATAATTTTGAAAAAATAGTGCATATGTTTTTACAACTATTAAGAACTGAGCATAAAAATGATCACATATCAGCTTTTACAATACTATCTTTAAATAAAGTTTTAAACAAGTATTAGTAATTCGATGATGCTTTTGTAAAAGTAGTTTTACAGCTCACCATTGTCTTATTTTTTGTTGAAGGAAGAAAAACCTATAATTACCATATTTGTAATTATAAAATGTTTAATTAACTAAATTGCATGTTCTGTATGGTGAATATACATACAAACAATGTATATTTTACCTTTGTTCCATAACGCCGCATTGCTTGAGCAGATGCCTGTGCCAATTTTTCTCTATATTGCATAGCAGCACGTGAATTATACTTTTGTTGAGCATCAGTTGTTGTACAATTATGTTGTGCAAAATATTTTCTCTAAAAAGTATAACAAAGATTTCTATAATGTACTGATTTTAATAACAATTAATAATTTCAAATTTCACTAACAGCATTTGCATTTCCACCCAATTGCATGTTTCTCAATTGCAACCAAGTCCAATTTGTGTCAAGTTGAGTAGATCGAACAAATGTTAAATGGACACCTAATCCTCGATGAACTGCAGAACAGTCGATGCATAGGAAAACACCATAAGTCACACTGGACCATGCTGGATTTTTTGCATTGCAATCGAAACATGTCTTAAAAAAAAAATCACAGTACTATATCAAAATATATATTATAGTAATATCTGATTAATTGCTTAATCATAAATTATAGATTTAATTGATGATGTAATACTTTTTTTAATACGAGAATTATAAGGTTATATTATTGTCGAAATGAAAATTGACACAAAATATCCCGTAATATGTGTCATTATGAAATGGAAGATTCCAGGGAAATTACAGGTTGGAAATGAAAATATGACATTAACATCAAGATTATTTTCAGATCAAATACTTTTGTAATTTTATACAATCCGACGCGCAACATTGCACGGAAAATTAAAAAATGAAGAAGCAAACCTTATTTGTCGGAATAGCTCGTAATCTTTTAAAAATTTCCTCAATATCACTTTTACTAGGCGCTGGATCTGCCATTTTTGACGTGTTGTCAATGACTTCGCAAAGTATTCTGGGACGCGTGGCGGCGGCTTTTTATACAAAGAGGTCGCTTGCTTGTAATTCAAAGCGAATAATTTACTAGAAGCAGCTCGAAGTCATTGTTAATATTTTAAGTTCATATAAACATTGTCATTCACTTTTAATATGAGGGATGCAAATTATTTTTAGATATTTAATAGATAATAAAACATGTATAATATAAAATAAACACTAAATTTTTAAAGATTTCATGTAATATTGAACTTTCTTATTAGTTTAATAATGAATTTATATACAATTTTAGAAACATTACTAATATTAAGAATTTATTAGAATTTTCTTTCTACATAAAATAAAAATAAAATTTAGGATTATGCATGTTTATTAAACATATCAAGATTTTTTTTTATCACTCGAAGTATCAGGTCGTTGTCCAGTATTCGGAGAATCGCTTACATTTACTTCTTCTTCTTCTACTTCCAAGTTATTCAACCTATAACCAGCGACTTTATAGTGTAATGCACAAAAATTAATATTCATGAAAATAACTTACTCATCTTGTTCAAGACTATACAGCATTTGGAAGCCAGCATCAAGACTGGGTGGGAAGCCCATCTCAGGATCTAACAGTTGAAGAGTCGGCACTTCTCGGTACACATTCCCAAATTCATCAAGTTCCTCGAATTGCAATTTATTAGCTGCTTCATCTAAAACCATCCTATAAATTGAACAAATATTAATAGAAATAAAACGTTTCATCTTCAGAAGCATTGCAGCCTCTTCAGTACAATTAAATACTTAGCACTATAAACATTAAGTTCAAGTTGCCTCTGTTTTTCTATCATTGCTTCAACCTTCTTTTTCATGTTATCTTCAAATTTCAGCACATATTCTTGATAGTAGTCATGAAGAGCAGCTACTCCACCAATACCTGTTTCCACTAATACCCTTTCTAATATATCCTATAAGAATATACACACATATATTTTTATGAATTCCTTATTTTTATAAAGAGTAAGCTGATAAAATTTTGTATTACTGGAAAACCATGATCTCTCTGTTCATATGCTGCCTTCATTAAAAGTGTCATTCTTCTCAAAAAATGATTTGCAATATCTGTAAGCGTTTCTATAGCTATATTTGAAGATTTTTCAAATCCAATGTGAGCTAAAAGAGTAATAACTGCATGCTTCAATATAGAACGAGCTGTTTCTGGTGTAAGGTAATGTATTGTTGAAGCATTTTTAAATACATTTCTAAAATAAAAATCTTATTAATGTTTTACTGAATTGTATAAATGTATTTTATGCGTATATGTTTTAATACCTTTCTTTTTGTACAGGTGAAGACTGAAATGAATTCTGTGCTTCTTTTCTTTCTTGTAAATCTTGTGCTTCAATTGTTGTCATATTTTCCAGTACCATCCCTTCTTCCTAACAATCAATGCAAATATTATTAAAGAAATATAAGACTTATATGTTTCTAATAATTATTTCACATTATTACCATCATCCTTAGTTGTTGATGAAGATTTATAGTATTTAATACATGAAGATTTCCCATAGGTAATCTATAAGTAAAAAAAATGAAAATTTGTATAATGTCTTAAAAGCAAGATCAGTTTTTAAATTGAGAATAAATTTACTATACATACTCAGCTTGTCTATCCACTTGAAAATCACAATCAGGATTATTTGATTCTTCCATAACTTGTCTCCAAATATTTTCTATGACATCTGGAGTTATTACTTCTTGTTTTGGAGTTTCTCTTGCTGGTAATTCCCCCCATAAAGTACCAGTTCCAATATTTTTAGTAGATTTCATTGTAAAAATTATAGTTGCTATAAAATGATCAATTTTTACATTTCTCTTTATTATACTGCTAAAAAGTAAAATGTAATTAATGATATAATTATAAACAATTATTTAAAATAATTCATAACTAAAAATATTTTCACTGAAAAGATTTATCTAATGGTATAGTATAAGTAATATTAAACAATTTTATTTCTCATATTACGCACAAGAAAGTACAGTAATGTGTGACAAGTACGGTTTTTTCTATTTAAAAACCCGCGCACACATTGGTATATAGCTCACGTGGCACGACACTGTCGAGAGAACGTCATTGCATTTTGGTTAAAAACCTGTAATCAAATAATTGTCCATTTTAATAACAACGTCAGGTGTACTTTACACGTTTATGAATTGCTTTTATGAAATGATATTCTTTATTGAATTTTACACGATCAACATTAAACTTCAATTAATCTTGCATCTCGTTTAAATTACATTAACTTGACATAGCTAAATATTAGGTTAGAATTACATTTTTAAGTGCCAGATAATTGTTTTGCATCGTGACATTAATCGAGATGACTTTCGATATACTCGAGAATCGATATTTCAAGTATGTGATTATGGAGCAAAGAAACTAGTTATCTTACAAGACAGATTTGATATTCTACAATTTATTAAATAAATAGTAAGTATAAAATTTTTATTTTTTCATTTTTTATTCAGTTGTCATATACGTACCTATATGTTAATTAATGTTAACACTTTTCGATATAAAAATTCTTCGCATAAAATTATTCTGTTAATGAATAGCAAGGACAAATATTGTTTCAAAAATTACGATCACTCACTATTGAATGTTTTTTATTCATGAGATATCATCTTTCCATTGTTTACAACCTCCTTCGCATGCACAGCGTATCATGTGTACACGAGTACATTTTTTAAATACTCAAGTAGTAGATTAGAAGTTATTCGAATATTATGAATATGTAATATATTTTAAGTATATGCAATTACTTTTGAAAATATAATTTAGTGTAAATTGCTTAAGGTATATATATGTATATACAATGGAAAGCGCGGCAGCTTCGATTCTAAAACGAGCGGTAGAAAGAGATAACAATAAACAATATACAATGGCTTTTGTATTATATCAAGAAGGTGTACAAATACTTCTTGATTCTATGAAAGGTAATATTATATATATATTTTTAATTTTATTTTGTTAAAATTATTATTTTTTTATTATTATAAGAAATTTTAATGTCTATCTTAATTTTTTTTTAATATTAATAAAAAATTTATGTGTAGCTTTAAATATTGTACTACTCATTTTATTATTTTATATATTTTTACAAACTTATAAATTGATTAACAAATTGTTAATATAACAATCAGAAACAAAAGATCCAGTAAGACAGAAACATTTTGCTACCCGGGCATCACAATATTTGGACAGAGCAGAAAAAATAAAGGATTTAATTGAAAAGCAGAAGGCAAGTGGCATATACAGAGAATTAATTAAAATTGAATCTGGTAGTACAGGATATGGTTATGGTACCGTTTTTGGAAGATTTTTAGATGCAACAGTTACATATATTCGTATTGAAGACCCCTATATAAGAATGTTTCATCAGGTATTATTTAATTTCAATTTAGTTTATAAGTTATGTATTAATATATCCTAAACTGATATTATATTTTATTTTTAGTGTCAAAATTTGGTAAGGCTATGTGAACTGGCAGTAAGAAAATGTCATGCACTGTCTAAAATATTTTTAATTACAACTCTTGATCCAGAAGATAAGAAGAACCAAATAACAAGATTAGAAGAACTGAAACAGAGTTTATCATCTCATCTTATTTCTTTTGAATTTAATTTTTCTGATACTTTACACGACAGACAAATAGTGTAAGAATATAGTTTAATTAGGTGTAATTATATTTATTAAATCATTGTATTTTATTATTATTTTAGTTTTATAAGATATAATATGTAATGATAGAATATTTTTCATTTATTATATACTTTTGTTTCAGACTTAGCAATGGTTGGATAATTAAGATCGGCCGTGGATTAGATTATTTTAAAGCACCTAATGGGAAGTTCGTATTAGGTTCTTGTGATCTTGAATTGAGACCTTGTTCTGAGACAACTATAGATGTATTTCACAAAAGTCAACTAAAAAATGAGCAGTCAGCGACCTAAACAATCAATACAGGATAGTAAATAAAAATATAACAAACTAATTGGTTTTATTTATTCATCAGGTCAATTCAAATTACATTATTTTTACAAAACTTGATTTCTTCTACTTTAGAATCATAAATTCTACTATAAGTAGCATTAGAAGTGTCATTAGAAAAGAAGAGAAGAGAAGAGAATATACTATTTTTATCAGTATTTTTTTGTAATTTTACTTATATCTAAATTAAGATTCTTAGAATATGATACAATATATAATATATTTTTATACAAATGTAATAAAAATATACATTACATATATATAGTGTCTTTATTATACAAGTATATAAACATAAACTCTCTTTTTCTTATAAAATATATTCAACATATGTACAACTTTCATATTGATTTTAACTCAAAGTACTATAATCACTGGCTCTCGCGATATCGATTTGTTTTGTGGCTTTTTTACACGCTCTTCTTAAGGATTTTGTGTATCTTAACAACCCGGCTTCAATTTGATCTTCATCCTCGGTCAAAAGATCTTCAGCTTTATACGATGGAAGACAATCTGCACCTCCGACAGCAACTACTTGTCTTGCAATCTCTGGATCTACGCAGAGTCTTGTAAGTGCTGCAGCAGCAGTAATTTCTAAACGTCTATATGCGTTTTCTAAGCCAGGAGGTCGCATTCTAAGAAAAGAAACTAACGCGATAGAGGCACGAACTTGCGCCAGATGCGTTCGAGCTTCAGGTATACGTGCTAGTTCACTGATAAGAGCTGCTACCTGCTCCATCAACCAAACATTTCTGCCAGCTGACCTTTTCACAGTTTTGAGCAACTTCTTAACCGTGTCGTGTTCCAATATCACAAATGCGCATTTTCTAGATTTGGACAGGTGATTGAACGCGGCTGCGACTAGCAATAAAGTCTGACCACAGTTGGTGTTCTCGACTAGACGATTTAAGGGCAGTATTAAATCCTTTGCAAAAGGTTCTACATACGGTAGACCTAAACCATTGACCCAGGGTGCGGTGATTTGTACAAGCAATGCTGTTGCTTCCATTTTCTCTTTCTCAGATGTATTGTCCACGACTAGTAAGTCTGTCAATATCTCTGGACCACCGTCCTTAACAAATTGGTTTATTGCCGTAGCAGAACAACACACGCTCGCTAATGCACGTAAGGAAGCTGCGACAAAATCTACCGAAGTCCTACCAGCAGTGATCAAGGAGGTCAAAAGCGCCCTGATGCCTGAACATCTTGTGATACTGCTTCCTGCTCGAGGTCCTGCCAAACCTAGAGCAGTTAAAGCTGCTAGAGCACCTCTGGCTAACATGATATCATTTTTTGGCGCTTCTTCCAACCCTCTGACTACCCTCTATAAAACAATATTGATTTTAATATTGTGTATACTATCTACATATATATTCTTCATTATTAATTACTTCATGGTATTCGTATATGTGTATTATGCGGTCTTACTTATGTCTTATGTCTTATGAATTATGTCTTACTTCGATATAAAAATCCAAACGAGTGTCTACAGCAGCGTCAATATAATTCTTCATATTTTCCAACTGCGCTAATATTGCTTTCAAATTGTTTTGCTGAATTCTACGCGGGGGCGGTGCACCTAACTCCGAAATCAGGGAGAAAGCGTCTTCCTCTATGGCACGTAGAAGTTGCTGCTCCGATCTGCCGCTTTCTAAATGCGACACTTTACTGCAAAAAATATGATTCGTCAGTATTATTGATACTATCCATAAATTATTAATATTTTCTGTAGTTAACATTATTTCTGTAAAATTGAAATATAATTTACAAAGTTTTTAGTCATTCTTTACACTTACTTAAAGATATACTGATAATGTCGATCAAACTGTTCAGCTCTAACAAGTAATTTATTTGCAGCAGCCGTAGCTAAAGTCGACAGATTCTTCAAATCATTCATTTCTTCTCTTTCGTCTAAAAATTCGCGAGGTTTTCGTTGTGGTAGAGCTTTGCTTTGAAGAGTGTTACCACACTCGTTGTCGATTTCCATTGCAAGATCGCTCAACCATGATCTCACCGATGAGGATTGTCTGTAAGTTCTGGAATGTAGAGTAGACTTGTAGGATGATTCTATCTCTGAAAAGTTAGTCGCTATCGACGAGTTTGCGCTTCTTGGCGCGGTCGCATCTTCCGGTGGTTCAGTCGCGTACAAGAAATCGCCAAGGCACTCGTCTTCCAAAGAAACAGGTGGCGGAATTTTCGACGCATCTACTTGATCGTCTTCCGTTCTGTAAAAAATCATTATTTGTCAATTAATAAAGTGTCGCAATCAATGAAAATTATAAATGAATTATGATTTATTAAAAATAAGATCAAAATTGTATTTAACGTTCGAAGAAGCAGGTATTTTCGCACAATTTTATTAGAACATCGTCATTTTCTTTTGTTTCATAAAAATATAGGATTTATGAAGAAAAAATAGTTTATTAATGTAATATGTAATGTTCTACGAGTATCGATAATGAAGTTACATGATCTACAAAAGCAATTAATAACTATAGTAATTTTAAATTTGCATTTCTGAAGTGATGTATTACTGTTTATGTTCAAATACTCAGAGAAAAAAATATTTTGTTCTCTCGTGTTAAAAATGCAGCTTCAGGTTTAGGAAAATTCTTATTAAATAATCCAAGTAACACGTGTCATTCGTCTCGTGTTACGACATTAAGAGAAAAAATTATATTGCTCGGGACAATTAAATAACTGCTTAATCAAGTAATTTCGTCACTCATTAAGCTATCCATTAGTGTAATAGCTCTATACTACGCAAGCATAAATATACAATATTTGTTACGTGTCTGATACTTTAAACCTGATGTCCAATTAATTGCTTCGAATAATATAAATTCGAACTATATGTTTATAAAATATACAATAGATACAATTAATATAAATGTATCAAAGTAACGTTATTACTGTATATTTACCTCTTTAGAAGTTTAAATTACCGTTTAAGGCATTTCATTCTTCGCGAAAATATCGTGATGTATTTATATTTTATCTTAACAGTTATAATAGCGTAGATAATTGTATCCGTTGATCGTACACCATGAAATTTATGCAACATCGCTTCATCTCACGGACTCGCGTTAGCCTGTTTTAGCTTATATGATGAAAAGTCATTGATCTTCGTTCCTCCAGAGTGATTCCATTCGAAAAGATCTAATTTCTATCTAAGTATGTTATTTAATATGTTACATAATGATAAACAATGTTATCAACTTTTAACATTTTTTCAATTTTCAGAATATGCGCTTACTCTGTAATAATACTTTTAATATCGGTCAAATTCCTCCATACTCGCGAATTTATATTGCAACATTAACGGTAATAAAAAATTTTATTTGTCATCCTTTTAAGAAATTGTTGTATCTTCCTTCGAACACTTCGTATATTGTTTTTCTATACTTATACCTTTTCCTTCTTCAAGGATTTTCAATTGGATAGATTCAATTTTACGTGAAATAAAAAATTTCTGATAAAAATCTTAGAAACAGATGTGAGAATTGTATTCTAATTCTTTATGTAATGTTTTATAGTTTCAGTTTCCTTCTATCCAAGTTTATTTCAATATTATCCGATACTGTTTAGTCAAGAAATATTATAGATGATCAAAAGCTTTCAAACTATACTAAATCTATAAAAAGAAATATGTGTTTATAAAATACTTCAATGAAATAATAAGCTTTTCCTTATTCTACGCTTCCTAATATCCATTTAAGACACGTCTTTTTCCGAATAAAATTTCAATTTCCAGCAAATACAGTAAATGATCGACATTCTAATTTACAAATAATACAAAGTACATTTATCTTCAAAATCATGTTATATCTATATCCATACAGACATCTACAATATCTTAGCAAAAATATAACTTCGTAAAGGAATTTGCGATGCTTCAATAAAATGTCAAACTTTTTTTCCTTATATCCTACCTCGCGTTTATCTAAGAAATATCTTTTCCTTAATAAAGATTCAGTTGCACATAATGAATCATCGATGTTCCACATAAATAACATAGATGAAATTTAGCTTCAAAATCACACTATATTCATCCAAGAACCTACAATACCTTGCTCATGTCATAACAAATTCATCGAAACCTTCTTCCATTCTACTGCAACAATCGACCAGCATCTTCACTTAATCCAAACATAACTCGGAAACATAAACTTGCAACAAATACAATAGATCACAGGTGACCCAAATTGCACGAAGAATCTACGGTACCTTAATCGTGCCATAACGAGACAGGAGTCTCGACTACTGTCGCCGCGACATAGTTAAGGCCTAACCACTGTCCAATCCGCATAACCAGGTGCACGGATTCCGTCGTGGAACAATCGGAGATCGACGAAGGAACGGATATATTATAGCGCAAAAAGCTGACTAATCGGTCAGCTCCGGAACTAGAATCGTTCTCTCATGGACGACGGTGACTAATCCCATTTCTTTGACTAAGCCGTACGCCATCACCTGCACACGATCCACTCGGTGCGGTGGCTGGAATTCTTCGTACGTTTGCTGTCGTCGCACCGGGACACACCGGGGCCCAGGTTGACTCAAACCGCGTCGCTCTTTCATTTAGGTATTCCTCGTGTGGCACGTTACATTGAATCACGTACTGGCTCGCGTACATCTATAGGGTGTCAAAAGAAACGCGTCCTATTGTCTTGTTAGATGTACAATGTTGGTTCTATTTTAGATGTTGTTAAAACCTGGAGACTCGTGAAATTACTTTTTATGACACTAACGACGCTGAAATAAATTTACAACAATTAAGCGATTCTGAAAATAAGCGAATGCAGCCACAGGAACCATATGGAGGACTGAGAATGATAATGATATAAGTCGGTTCACTGCTAGTGCTTACATAATGATATTCCGCGCCTATTGTTACAAGAGGTTGATCATTAAGTTGCAACTTAATTAAACGTTACACTAAAGAGATAATACATGTAGAAGTTAAAATACGTGGTTTTGTGAATTCAAATTGTTAAAATCTTAGCTCACGCCATTATGATTTTCATTTCGCCATATGTACGTAAAGTAGAATATTATAGTGTTTGAATTATCTCATCTAATGTATGTCTTGAGAAGAAATGGAAGACAGTATAGATAGCACATAGAACAATTTTGGTTGACTGGGTATGTTTTAAAGAACGAATCCATGTCTTGTGAACTTGATAAAGAAAATTGAAAACTTACACGAACGCTTGTTGGTCAATATTGAATGAATACTGATTGAAAATACAAGGACAATGGGTATAATAGCTACCCATGTACAAGGAGGATGAATATTTAATTTGGAGTAGTATAATAAGTTCCCTGGAATCTGCCTTTGTATGGTGTGATTGATTTAATTCTATTGTAGATGGTGAAACAAGTAATTATGTAAAACCTTCTTTCAAATTAGTCTTTATAACATTATATTCTTCTCAATCCTGATTTTCTATAGCTTTAATCAATTTTTATTTATTTGCAATATTCATTATTACATAAATTTAAATTTATTTCTTCAACTTTTGATCATATGCTAGAATTATTAACACTTTCAGTCGATTATTTGTACTCATTCTGCGTATTGAAAGCGAAATTGTTGAATACTTTAGAATAATTCGAATTGCTAACGTTCTTCTTGATTTTTATTTGATTTCTAATGCATCAATCGTCAATATAGATCGATCTAAGTATTAATTTTATATAAGAGCAAACGTTACAACGCGAGTTTACAAATCGATCGTCTTTTGCTTCCTGCTATTAATATGGACTCTAAAGTTGCTCCAAATACCGGATTGAACTAGACACTGAGTTTAATTTGCGTTGCAGATGCTCGAACGTATATTAATCGACGTTAATTGATGGTATGTCGTAGTATTTTCCTACTCGTTTTATATTATGATATATTGTTCAGAACCTATAAGATTTCATAGAAGATATTGACTCAACAATTTCAGAACACGCCTAACATACCAATTTTGTCACTCACCTCCCTGAATATTAATTATGAAGACGCAAGGACCATTAATTTTAATCTTCAAAAATTATATTCGTCTGTACTAAAGGCTTCAATATTTCATCTTTTACTTCTATTACTTATTCTTTAATCTAAAAGATATAATTTGTAAATGTTGCAAATTATATATATTTCATTCTCTAAATATCATAATAAATACTGTAGTTTGGATATTCTACATACTTATATTCCTACATATTTAAATTTTCCATGTGTGTATAAACATTATTTTCACAGTCTAATTATAATACAAATGTAATAAATACTAATTGCACGTTTAAAAGTCATCTAAAAACTTAACGATATTTACGCAATCGATATTTGTTAATTGTAAAACAAAAACTTAACTCTTCGATATCTGCTTATTCAATATCTATTCCTATATAGCATAAAATACGATTTCTTTTTTCCTGTTTCAAACGTTCATAAAAGATACTGTACTAAAATCACTAAATTGCGCGGAAATCATGCTCATTAAGTTTCCTGTCATAAATCAAACACGAGCCGAGTCGTTTTCGTCACGACGCGTTTTGTATAATGAGTATTTAATATTCCCGGCGATGAGTTGCGCTACTTCCAATGCACCTATAGATTGACGACCGATCCACGTGCATACGCAACCACACGACGTTCCACCATTATATAGGGGTATGAGAGTTTACGAAACAACCAGAAGAATAACATGGGAAGTGCCTTACGTGTTGCATTCCTATCGCTTGGCTCACTCTGGGGACATTTATCGCGACGATTCATGTTCTTAAAACATACAACCTTCATACCTTATCGACTCATATAAGGCACGGTTTACTTTCAGAGATAATGCCCTTTGGTATGAGACCCCTTAATTTCATGGCATTATCGATCAAACATACCGGACAAATACATATTCTGAATTTGAAATAACTGCAGTGTAGAAAGCGATTGAAATTGTAAGATTAGTATACATATGCACATGTAATCATTTATGTGCTCTACCTTTTTTCTTATTTGTCTTTTTTTTTTTTTTTTGATAGCGATTAAGATACTGGACGTGAAGCATATTACTATATCATAGAAATAACATACAAGCACTAGTTGGAAAATGTGTTTTCGTGCTATCATATTATTTGTACACTATTCTTCGTAAATACTAATTTATTCATAAAACAAATGTTCACCGTGTCACGCCATGTAAATGTCAGATCATTTATCAGCACATCATCAAATATGCATCGAATTACTATGATACGTAAATATAAATGTTTAATATAAATGAACAAACATTATGTAATTTAATGTATTATGTAAGTTGTTCTAGGTATATGTAGAGTTATTCTTTTAAAAATCTTAAGACACTTCTGGACAAATTAAGAGAGAGAGATGTATAAAGAAATAATTATGAATTGTAGTATAGTTAATTATTATCTTATCCTCGACTATTTAGAAATATCGTTTTAACCAATTTTTAATAATATAATATTTTCGTACTCAAGACATGTCAGATCGGTCCAGTGTAATGTATGTATCTGATCTGAATCATAGGAATTAAACTTTTTGTAACCACATGACTATTTTTAACAAGATTTTTTGTATTTAAATTACCTGCGTGATCTTGACACTCCTCGTTCTTCATGCGTGTTAAGGACCATTTTATTCCGAGGTAAAATTCTGGAGTCCTTGGGAGTAGAGGTATATGTTGGGTTCGGAATAGTCTCATTTTCCAACCAAACAGCACCGATTCTCGAATGCATTCCATGTCGTCGATCCTTAACTCGCTTCCGTCTCCTTCGTCTAGGCGTTTCATTCTCGTAAAGTTCGGAACAATTTGATCGTTCGGAATCGGAGAAACCGGAATCTAGACTTCGGAGATCTTGACTCAAAGGACTGCACGATCTGTTTGCCAGAACGATATTATTCTCATCTCCTTTATCTTCGTCCTTTATTTCCATTGTGACCCTATCAAATTTTGAAAATACTTATTTTTATGTATTACAATGATTGAAAATACTTATATAGCAAACTTATCGAATATTAATGTAATTTATTTTCCTAGCATCTTTTGCCTCAACTAAAAATTAAATAAACTTTTCAATTGCATCTAGTTCTATGCAAGTTAAAAATTTTTCAAAGAAACGTATTTAACAAATGATATAGAAGTATTTGCAACTGTAATCTGCATAGAACATATACGGGTTCAGTCCTTGAACTGAAATTCATCGCACTGATAAAATTGTATCCACAAGTTAAGAAAAAACTGGAGCAAAATTTTAAATGGTCAAATTACATATTTATCGTTCATTAAAATATATTATCTTATTCGATCAATATATTAAATGTCCTTCATAAAAAATCACATATCACTGATATATGTGATACAAGTATAATAGTAAGTATAAGTATAATAAATAATCGTATATTAAAATTAATTATTTTTGCAAAAATAAATATACAAATATATAAAGAACTACGACAGATTAAAGGATAACATTTAAACATGGAAATAATGCTAGATTTATTAAATACCATTATGATTAAAAACATCGTTCACAAAATACAAAACTAAAGGCATCAATGTAAAGAATAATTCGTGAACGATTTGAACGCTTGAAAACTTATCATACGGTTGTTGTGAAACTTAAGTAATTAAAGCTAACGGTACGAAAGTAGCGTTGTGTGTCAATGTGATAAGGAAGAACCAATAATAGTCAAACAAACGTACTCGATATGCTCGAGCAAACTTACAACAACATAAATTTCATCCTGATTGCAATAATTTCACTTACGTCTGAGTCATCAGATTTTCCTCGTCTATCGTTGTCATTCTCGAATATTGTCGTTCATCGTTTTCGTTTAGGCAGACGCGAATAGCCGTTACGTTTTCAGCATCGATCGTGTCGCTGGTATCGTTGATGCTGGACGAGTGCTCTTCTTCCGTTTCCTCTTCGGCTACTTCAAGATTGTGCGCTATGTTTTGCTTGACTTTAGCAAAATCGTTCCTCGAAGCGAAAGGATCCAAACTTTCTAGATCCTGAGACGCCATGTGACTCCAGAACACTTTGCTTTGATGTCTCTTAAACGCGCTCATTTTTTATATTCGCTTTCCTCAGCCAACTTTCGCGGCGATTCTAATCTCTTTTTATGAGGTATTCTACGTTGAACTCGTCGAAGGAGAAATTAGTTCAAATGCTTTGAGAAAGCTCCTTGGAAGATTCAGGTTCGACAGTAACGACGAGGATGAGCAATGATGCCACATGTGATGCCACACTGGGGTGGTTTTACGATTCAGTAGAGCGAAACGACCCTCCTACGGGTCGCGTGCACGGAAGACCGTATGGTGTCCATTGCAACCCCCATGAAGAATCCAATCGCTTTTCGCACTGACACCAAGAACTCTTCCTTTTACACGTTCTTTAAAATTTCTTCTTTTTGAAATTATGATTTCTAAACAATTTCTATTTAAACTGCACGATTTATCGCATGTACAAAAAACGTGAAAATATCAACTTTTAAAGGTATTTAGATAGTATTTAATTGTAAACTTTAGAAGAGCATCGCCAAGTTGTTGAATAATTTAGTTCAATTTTTAGTGAATTTTAAGTTCATTGTTTTATCGCTAATTAAATAATAAGACACATTGTTTTGCGTGCTTATGTGTAATAACTTGTAATAAATTCAGTATAACGATACCAATACTGTTCGGAATTTATATGTCGAATCAATAATCTATTAGATGCACTCGTACATCGATCGATCGATCTAAACGTATTGGTGCTTCGCGAACGACTGACTCGTATCGGGTCGCTTCCGACTTCCTCCCATAAGTCGCGCTCCCTTCCCGCCTCGAGCTCGTAAGCCAACTTGTATGAAAATAGAGCTCCTCCCCTTCTCTTTTGTCACCTCTACGGGGTGCATACCAGTACGTGTACCCCCGTGCACCCTAGTATGTGTAACCCATGTGTAACCGCCAAAGCGTAACTAGGTGCATTCTACGTACAAGGCAGTGGCGTCAATAGGAAGTCCGTTCGATTGTTTTCTATCAAATATAGCGCAATTAAATGTAGGTGTTTCGACCCCTGCAAGAAACACAAGATAATTGTCAATTTTTAGTAATCTAAAGATCAAAATTATTTAATGAAATTGAACAAAGAAATATCATAGAGGAAAACGGTCATAATTTAGTAATAAAGGCAATATTAAAACAAACACAAGCGAAAAATTATATAATGTATTAAAATGATTTATTAAAAGAATAGAATAACATTCATAATCGCTTACGTTTTGTAAGAAAAATTTGCTAAACAAGGAAGGCCGTTCGTAAATTTTCGGAGAAGGGAGATTAAAATCGTGCGGATGCAGTATGTGCGCCACGAGCGACGTCACGAAATCACGCCAATGCTATTTTTAAGGGCCAGGTGTGACTCCCGGTTCCCTATCGCTCTCGTGTACATGTATGTACACGTGGGGGTCGGCTTCCCCCTGCGAAAACGGGCTGAAGAGGCATTTCCACCACCACCGTGCCTAGGGGCACGCGCCGCTCTGGACATCTGCGTGAAATGCTTCCAGTGATGAGTGTTCCGCACCTTTGTACGTATGGATGATTCACTTAGTCAATTCTTTTACGACTTTGATCGCCGATTCACTTCAATTGGTTGGATTTGCGGAACAGTCCTTTAAAACTGATTATGCGTTAGCGATTGTTTCACTCTAATAGTATGGAGCGATTGTATACATTAGAACGTGCTAAAAATTTATGAAATATTAGTTTTATAATTTATATCTTGTATGTATGTGTATATATACATGTATATATTTATTACAGTATACACAATTACATAATCTAGCATTGTTAAATTTTAAATACTTTACGTGTTTAACAAAGGATATTTAAATCATATCGATGGACCATAGATTCTAATTACGATTTAAATTGCTGGAACAGAGACTATGACGCATAGCCTAGCAAGTTTTATTCTTTCTTTTAACGATCATTTCGTGGATCGATGACTTCACACGTTGGAATTTTATTAATAATGGATTCCTTCGAACGTAAAATCTTTGGATGTAGGATGCTCCCAAACGTAATACATAATTAGTTGCTCGTAGAATTACATTACAAAAAAGATCTCTTAAAACCGTTAATTACACCGTAGAATCAATTATGAAATTATACGTACTTTTACCAATGGTGACTATATCTTAGAAAGAGTTTCTTCGACGATTCGTGGAAAGTGAGATTATATGACTACATCGAGCAAAAGAAAGCGCGTCTTCGATCGTTAATTTGCATATGCAGCACCCGTATATTACTCGTATATACACGCGTGTTATGTGTGTACATGCATTAATGTGAATAAAATGATTGAAACGCGAAGACATTAGCTTTATTGAAATGCCAAGGCTAATTTCGCGCAGAAAACCTGTTATTGCGCGCGCATCTTCGTAGTATGTTATTGAGAGAAAAATGATAAGGGGGTAAATACATGTTTTTAGAAACATTGAAAGAGCGATAATCAATACGGTATATTTCTTGATTAACGATAATCCAAAATGCCTTTATTCTGTAACGACCGTTGTCCTATGGCATTGTCTCGGAACGTCAAATACATATGTGCGGGAACGTCTGCAGCTATGCGTCCCATAAAAGCATCAAAAGGTCTACAGGACCCCTATTGTGCGTGGAGATCCGTATGAAATAGGGGACAGCTGGGTGTAGACCGTTATTTAAACGTGCGCGCGCGCGCGCGCTATCGAGCACGCGTCTATACAAATTGTTTAGTGGAATTTAAATTTCTGATAAAAGACTCAGAAACTTTTATCGTATCCGTATGTGTTCCGATAACTGCAACTGTAGGGATACAATCGACTTTTTACCAAGCAGATGATGAATTTTGCGATCTCATTATATGTCGTACATACCAAATACTGCTGCAAATAGAGAATTTTTGTTTATGTATAAATATAAATATCGTATTTAATTTCATAATTTTTTTTATGAAATTATAGAGTTAGTAATATACAGGGTGCGCCGTTAGAATCCGGACAAAAGAAGTTTTGTGCAGAAAGTTGTTTATTTAAGTCAATACACAAAAACACATGAAAATGTTGTTATATCTCATTTAAAGGGTCCTTGCTGAGAACTTTTATTCTATGTAACCACCCTCTGCCTCTATGACCTGCTCTATTCTTGCTCTAAAGCGCGAGCACGCTGACTTCAACTGGTCGCGTTTAATTGTCGCGAATTCTGACTCGATAGCAGCTCGTAGGGAGTTGACGTTGGGGTGCCTGCATTTATTAGTTTGTCTCTCGATAACGCCCCACACGTAATAGTCCAATGGGTTTAGGTCGGGACTGTTAGGAGGCCAGAAATCTTTCGACCAAAACATGTCCACATTGTCAGAGAGCCAATTTTGAACAAGATGACTTGTGTGAGCAGGTGCGCCATCTTGTTGAAATAAATACGGCCTTCCAGAAGCCGTAATTTCCATCCACGGCTTTATTACTGTCTTCAGGACCTCCAAATAAACCTCCTTTGTGATTCTTTCGCCTTTTTGGAAGAAGTGCGGAGGCATGACGTCGCCCTCACTTGAGACAACGCTCAAAACGTGAACACTTGCTGGAAATTTGGTTTTGCCCACAACAGGAACATCTTCGAGATTGTGGGCCAGCCAACGGTCGTTCCTCCGATTCACTTTGGCATCCACCCGGCGCGAAGACTTTCTATAATCGCCGCTCTTCTATCGTATTCCGGGTTTTGCTTAACGAGTTCTGTCATTTTGAGGTTATAGAAGACTTATTGACATATTTAACTAACTTCAGAGTCAATCAGCACAAACATCTGAATTCTAATATGGTGGGAACTACAAATTGAATTCTGTCCGAATTCTAACGGCGCACCCTGTATATGTACATGTATTCAGATATAGGAAAATACTATTCTTTACATAAAATGTTAATATTTTATGATATAAAATTCTATCTATTAATTCCTAAAAGAGATTGTTCAATCTGTAAGAATTACTAAACATTCCTTTTTTACGTTACAAATAAATCTATATATATTTTAATATACTTTCAATAGTTATATCTCTACTTAAAAACACAACATAATTAGATGTAAGTAATATTATACACATTAGTGACAAGATATTTAAGTCAGGGTATGATGTGTCAATTTATACCTTTGACAAGCCTTAAAAGGAATTAAATTCAGAATCGTATCGGTCATACCAGCATGGCGCGCCATCTACATATGAATATTATGTCAGAAGATTCTTGATGTTTTTTACTAAAATTCATTGATGAAAGGTACCTTCCGTTCTCCAAGCACTTTAATCTGATTTTTGATTGGTGAAAAATAATCTGAGTCTTTTATGTTAACCAATCAAAGAAACACTAGAATGGAATACGGGAAGAAAATATATCTTTGGCGTTTCGAGCGGAGGTGCCACTAACTCCACCTATCGATAGACAATTTCTTGTAATTGTGCTTTGCTGTGGCGTTGAACAAACTTTATTCGATTATAAGTTGTGTCCCATTGCTTTAGCAACAATTTAAAATGGTAATTAATTGATTTTCATCTTCCTTTAGTATATCGTAAAGCAATATTATTGAAATATCGTCGGAAATCGAAATTATAATGAGTTATTTTTCATTACCCGGTTTCGTATAGAAATATGACAATGGCGCACGTGTGTCAATAGATCTTTTTAATTATAAACTAAAAAAAATTATTTTTTAAATATATTATAATAGAATTTATAAAATTGTAAGTTACAAACTTTTTTAGTTTATTATACTTTTAAGTGATTGAATAAATAATACTTCGTATTATTAGACAATAAATTAATGCAAAAAATATAAAGATGCGAAAAATATAATTAGAACGTGACAACTTATATGACATAAATAAATTAAAATATATGGAAAATATTTGTTAATATTAGTAATAAAAATAATTCTAAAAATTTAAATGGCCATTTGCAGGTTTCCTTAAATCCTGTCAGGATTCTCAAAAATGAAGCAGAAGAAGAAAAAGCAGAAATTGCCAGGCTAAGTTTGTTTGTAGGAGCAATAGCCATTGGTGATTTAGTAAAGTCTACACTTGGACCTAAAGGTATGGATAAGATATTGGTGGCTCATGGCCGATCTGCAGGACAAGTTCAAGTTACCAATGATGGTGCAACTATTCTCAAAAATGTTGGTGTGGATAATCCTGCTGCTAAAATCTTAGTAGATATGTCGCGTGTTCAAGATGATGAAGTTGGTGATGGTACTACTTCTGTAACTGTCCTTGGTTGGTATAATTATTTTAATTTCTTTAATATCATTAGTATATAACTTAAGAGAATTCTTTTATATTAAAAATTATATGTAAAATCAATATAAAATTTTAGTATTATTTGTACTTAATATGCAGTGTTTAAAATAATCATTTCATATTTTAGCTGCTGAATTATTAAGAGAAGCAGAGAAATTAATAGATCAAAAAATTCATCCACAAACCATAATTTCTGGCTGGAGAAGTGCAACTAATGTAGCAAGAGAAGCTTTGAAAAATGCTGCAGCTGATAATTCTGCAGATCCTGAACGTTTTCGTGAAGATTTGTTAAATATTGCCCGTACAACTCTGAGTTCGAAAATTCTGTCCCAACACAAGGAACACTTCAGCAAGCTTGCAGTAAATGCTGTGTTGCGTCTTAAAGGATCTGGCAATTTATCAGCTATTCAAATAATTAAGAAGCGTGGAGGAACTTTAGGTGATTCCTTCCTTGATGAGGGATTCTTACTAGACAAAAAACCTGGTGTACATCAGCCACAGAGAATAACTGATGCACGTATACTTATAGCGAACACTCCTATGGATACAGATAAAATCAAGGTAAAGAAGAAATATATAATAGTTGTATAAGTTCTATAGTAATTCAGCAATATTTATGTATACATTGGTTTACAGGTATTTGGCTCTAGAGTTAGAGTTGACTCAATGGCAAAAATTGCAGAATTAGAAGGAGCAGAGAAGGAAAAAATGAAGGTAACTATAAAGGGTAATTATATTACAATTAATAAAAAGAGCTATATTTAATTATTTATAATCGCGTGTTTACAATTTAGGATAAAGTTGAGAAGATCATAAAACATGGCTGCAACGTTTTTGTTAATAGACAGTTGATTTATAATTACCCAGAACAATTATTCGCTGACGCTAATATTATGGCTATCGAGCATGCTGACTTTGATGGTATTGAACGGCTTGCTCTTGTTACTGGTGGGGAAATTGTCAGTACCTTTGATCATCCTGATATGGTGAAACTTGGCAAATGTGATCTCATTGAACAGGTATGTCTGAATAAATTGGAATTATGATTAGTGAATTAGCACTTTTAATGATACATTAATTTTTTTAGATAATGTTGGGTGAAGACACTTTATTACGATTTTCTGGAGTTCCTTTAGGAGAAGCTTGTACAGTAATTATTAGAGGTGCTACCCAGCAAATTCTTGATGAAGCTGAGAGATCTTTGCATGATGCGCTTTGCGTATTATCAGCTACTGTACGTGAATCGAGAATTGTTTATGGGGGAGGATGTAGTGAGATGATAATGGCTTGTGCAGTAATGAACGCAGCTGCTTCTACTCCTGGAAAAGAAGCAGTTGCAATGGAATCTTTTGCTCGTGCATTGCAACAATTACCCACTGTTATTGCCGACAATGCTGGTTACGATTCAGCTCAACTAGTTAGCGAATTGAGAGCTGCACATAATTCTGGCGCAAATACCATGGGCCTCGGTATGTTTATTTTAAAATAATAAATATAATTTACAGCTGTTATTGTTATGAATAGCAATAATAGATTATTAATTATTTTGATTTATCTTCCATTAATAGATATGGAGCAAGGGAAAGTAGGCTGTATGAAACGATTAGGAATAACTGAATCTTGGGCTGTGAAGAGGCAAGTTTTAGTTAGTGCAGCAGAAGCAGCCGAAATGATTTTACGCGTAGATGATATCCTACGGGCTGCACCCAGAAAGCGCGTCAAGGATCGCGGACGTTGTTAATTATACAGATGCTCGTTCACTGCTTTATCTGCACTGCTTTTTTTCGTAACACGAATTATAATTAAATAATAAACAATTCAGCTTCATCCCTTTTGTTAATAAACATTGACACTAATTTATACCAACATACTTCTTTAATGCTATGGTATGTAATATTATTTTACGTTATAAATTTTACATCACTGTTCTAAACAGAAGTAAGAGAAGGGTTTATAAAACAAATCGGACATTTTGCGATCATCATTTTTTATAACAATACAATAATAGGTTTAACATCAATAAATGCTTAATACCCTAAAATTGTATGTTTTCCTTACTAAAGGTTTATATTGGCAACATCTATACAAAATTATAAATTTGAATAAAAAATTATTATAAATGTCATTTATAACAAAAATGCAATTGTCTGAACAAAAATGTAGTTGAAAATATAATGAATCCGTACAATTGTAACGAATACTATTATATACATCAAATCAACCTATCTCGTATTTTTAAATCTTGAACTGATATTATATTCATTTACATTGACCAATATACGGTATATGCTAAAAGACGAGACATGTTTATGAACACGAATTTAAATTTATGAACTTAAGTAAACTTAAAATTATAAGCCAATTTTTTAGCCAAAGTATGTACTAACAAACCAAATGTATTCTACATCTAAATGCGACAAAAATAATATGTTGCTTCAGTATGCAAATCGTAATTTTGGATCATAACCGAGTTTATCAAGGTTAGGATTACAAGCAAAATTAATCATTGGAGGTGGACCACACATAAGTACTATTGTATCAGGTGATGGAGGGAATACATAATTCTTGATCATATCCACATTTATAAATCCAGTACTGTATGGCCAATTTTCACTACTAGTATCTACTGTATACCAGAGTTTTAATTTGTAAGTATGATTCTTTGCAATATCATCTAATTCATCTCGAAGTAATATATCTTTTTCCGTTTGATTGGCAAAAAGTAGCGAAACTTGAGTTTCATCTGTAGAATCCTTTATTATAGCACGAATTAATTGTAGCATTGGTGTGATTCCTGTTCCACCAGCTAACATTGCAATCTGCAACAACATACAAATTTATTTATTTCTTAAAGTTTACAAGCAGAAAATATAATCGCCTAGATTAAATACATGTACCTTTTTAACATTATATTCCACAGGTGGATCTTTTCTCAAAATTTTTATAGAAAATTTTCCATGGCCTTTATAAACAAGCCGACCAGAAGGTCCTCTAAAATCAACTGTCTCCCCAATTTTTAAGTTTTCTAAGTATTGAGACAGTTTTCCTCCTTCGGGGAATTTTGGATGTACATTTTTAAAATATACCTAAATATATAATTTTATTCATGACTCTCATATTGAACTGGATAGATTATATTTTATTCATTTTATTATTTACCTTAATAACAAGATCTACATAACCATGATCATCATCACTTGATACAGGTGTATAAGAGCGTATAACGACTTCATCCCCAATCTTCACTGTTAAATGAACATGTTGACCTATTGGTAATCCTAATATATGATCGGAAGTTGGCAATGCAAATCTGAATTTTCTTGTATCATGACTTAATATATCTTTTTGTATTAATGGTAAACTATATTTAACAAGTGGATCAACAAGTAAAATTGGAGATTTCTTTTTCTTATCACTTCTCCAACTGTTGTAAAATTTCACTGCTAATCCTATTACAGCTACGGTTCCTACAGCAGCCAATACTGATACAAACTAAAACAAAAAAAGGAAAATATAGAGATTAAAAATTTGAAAATAAAGTTTATAAAATAAACATATTCATTGAATTTAAAATTTTGATAAAATTTGTAAGCATTTTGAAGATTACTAAAGAGTTATGTGTAATACTTAAGTAATGATTTTTAATACACAAAACTAATTTGAAAAATACGATACCAATTCAAAAGATATTATCTACAAAGTAGATGAGAATACTCAAAACGTGACAATCTATTTAATGTCATCTGCATATATAGAAATACATTAAATCATGAACTTTATAGATTCTTCTCACAACAATAAATACTTAAAATCTTCAGCTTTTAAACAATTTAATTTACTGAAGCACATAACATGTCATCACACAAATATTTTTGCAATTTTTTTTACAATTAAATTACACTTTTTATCCATTTATAGAAATGGACAAACCTATTACCTATAATAAAACAATAATAAACTAATATACGAGAAATTGATTGCTTGAGTTACGGCTTATTAATTTTTTCGAAATTTTCGATTAATAAAAATAATACGGTTTCAGAGAACTTATATTTTTTATTCAAACTACTTACCAGTGATCGTAAGTTTGACATCGTAAATTAAATCACACGTGATTAGAATCTCAGTAAAAAAGTATTGAAAATGAGGCTAAGGTCGTAATCACAAGAGGAGATCACAAAAAAAGAATTCGTAAGATTCACAAGACTAATGCTTTGACAGCACACTTATTGAAGAAGAGTACGGAAATGTTTACAGTTCATTACCGGCTTTCAAAATTTGTTATGAACACACTTCGAGAAATTTCCGGCTTCTACATGGGGTCAGACACAGGACGTTACCCTTTAAAATAGATCTTACTTCCCTCGATCTAAGAACAGTTCTACTATTCCAATATATTTATAGCTATATTACCGAAGGTATTACAAATGTAGAGTAAATGTGGCTTTATATATTGTAATATGTTGTATATTGTTAAATATTAGGTAACGCATCAAAAGAGGATTGTTTCATAATTGCTATAAAGTATATAACATAACACTACAATTTTACTACATAATTTCATATACATATATATGTACATATAATAGTAGTATTAATATAATAATATTAGACAAATGAAAGCATTTTTATCAAAGGGAAAGTTTTTTAATCGATCAACTAACCTTAGTGAATAATGTATGTATACATATATTATGAAGAGCTTAATAAAGATATATATTCATATATGTAAGTATATTCATAAGATTCATTGAAGTGACAAATAATAAGGATCTAAGGAGTAGATTTGTATTAATTTAAATTTAACAATGTTTTGAATTGTTTCAAATTGTCGAATTTATAAATCTGATTAGCTGATCAAAAATTTAAATAATAGCAAGCACTTACGTACTCGTTCACTTTATCTGTCTAAATATAACTGTTTAATTACATAATTCGATAATGAATAAATTTAATCTTCGATTAACTTCAAACTAAAAAGAAACTATTATATTTAAATAAATATTTTATATTATACGTTTATGTATAAATAAATAATACAGAAAATGTTATTAAATGCCATATACGCACGTTAGATCCATTTGATGCAGGACTCGCTTCATTCGGCATAATTACGATAATTGTATTATTTACTATATATTCACAAGGAACGTATCACCTTATAACTATTATATCATTCAATTCAGTTTATTTATAAATGTCGTTTGCAAGTTAAACTATAAATGGTACTTATTCTAAAAGATTTCGTTGAACAATATTATAATTATCGGCTCAACTGGATGATCGTACAATTTTTACAACTACAATCATATTTACTGAATGATGAAACAATCTTGATTCAAGGTCGTTACTTAGTGATAATATGTTTTTATACTTTTCATAGCGTAAAAACTTTTAAAGCGTTTAAGATAGTTAGAGATATTGAAAAATAACTTAACTAATTTTATATTACTTTCGAATAATTTGAACAATAATGGCGTTACTCGTTAAAAAAAAAATTATAAAATGAATGATATTTCGCTTATAATATCATGTGTTTTTAACAATTATTTTAAAAGTACAAAGTATATGTATATAATAATTTTTCAAGATTATTGCAATAAAAACTTATGTCATCTTATAATAAATAAGTATATGAACAAATGTATCTTTATACAATTACACATGTATACAATACAAGCATATAACACAAATACAGTATAGAACAACATAACAAATTATATTCATGTACATATAGTTTTCCTATAAATACTACGTCTATCGAGAATTATAAATAAGAATAAATTGAAACAGTAAAAACATTGTCATTATCTCAAACTAATCCAAAAATATATCTGCTTAACAAAAATAAAACCTCAAGTTTGTTACCCGGGCTAGCCGTTTATATTGCTTAATCAATCTCGTGACTTCACAATATCAGAATATAATGTAAAAACTGTGATGAAATTAAAGATAATCAACTTTACTTCATTTAAAATAATAAAGAAATAACATATTCTGTAGTAATATATTTTTTATGTCGTTTTATAATGCGATATACAAATTTGAATAATATTAATATATTTATGTTAGTAGCGACATCTTAGAAATCGTTATAACTTATAGGTTAGTTGACGATAGAGGTTAGGTGGTATATCAAACGTTGATGTAAACAGAACACTGAATTTGCAATATAATCGTATAGTTTCAAGATCACGTTTTGTCTCGTGATTTTTGACGTATTTAATTATATGTCCCAATGACAGCTTTGCATCGTGCATTATATACATGGTTTAATCTTTTGAGTTTTCTGGTTCTGGTTGCCTTGAGGCTCGATCAGAGGATACTATGGAATTGGTTTATTATTTTTATTCCACTGTGGTTGTTTGATCTCATAGTTTCAGTTAATATTATTATTAATATCATCACTCTTTTTAAAAATGGACGTATTGATCATTTACCCCGGGAAGTAAGTCTTTTTCATCAAAGACTATTACTTGCATATAGATTGTAAATATTACCAAATATTACTAATTGCAAAAATTTTCATTTTAATTTGTAGTATACTATTCCCTTAATTATATGAATAAATAAAAAATATATTGTCCATTCTACTGATAATAAGAATTTTGTTAAAAAGAAAACTTAATTTATTATATATTGAGTGACAAATTATATGTAACACTCATCATATTGAAATTCTTGAAAATATAATATTTCATACAAAAAGTTAAGCTTATGAATTTGATATAAACACGTATTGTGATGAAATTGGATACTTATTATATTTTATGAATATTGAAAATATTTTCTTTTCAGATGTGGTATACGTCAGTTATGCTCATGAAAATAAGTGCCCAAATTTTAATATGTTTGAAAATAGAAGCACCACATTGGTTTTTACCAGCAAAACTTGTTTTGGGACCATTTTGGATTCTTCTTCCAGCATTGGCAGTTGATGTCTTTATAAATTTGATGCATCATTTTCGATATTAACAATGACCAAATCACAGCCAATTCAGAAATATTACAATAAATGTATGTAATATCTACCATGTTTTATATGAATACATTTTGTATAAATTAACTTTGAGTAATTATTATTGATATAATTATTATCAATGCCATCAAAATTATGTTGATTTCAATTATAAACAATGGCTATATTTTTTGTATATTTGAGGATCACATTTTTAACTTAAAAACATTTTGGAAAAAAGTAGTAATTTATTATTTATTTACATCTCATATGTATATGTTATATAATGATTAATTAATAGGTACAACATGTGTAAATACTTTACTGACATTAGATTTTATTTTACATACCAGTCTTTTTTGAATAGTAAAAGTGAGAAAGTATATAGTGCATGTTTAGATAGTATGGTAGTCACAAGATGCCACTCTGGTTTACTATAAATACTCTATTGCACAAGGATGAATAGGACAAAGATATAAATAAGTAACTCTACCTCAGATCCATTATTGAAACTTTTCTCATTAGTTCATAAGACTGTCATCTCTCACAAATAATAAAGTGACTGTAATATTTTTTAGCATATTTATTAATATATAAAATAAATAACAGTGAAACATTAGAAAGAATTTATGTACTTACCTTTACTATTATGCAACATGGTTCATTGACAAATGTCTTTTGCTTGCATTGTGCATATGATAATTATTCCAGCAACCATCTGTCACATTTAAAGTCCTACACCATTGAAATTCTTTCAATGGAAATGATCAGTGTAATTGGAATGTAATTGTTAGTAAAACACAGTACAGATGATACAAAAAATTTTGCTAGTTTAGTTGATAGTAGAACAAGTTCTGTAATAGTGTTCATACATTTTTACTATGAATTTTTTAATCTAAGTATTCCTTTTGTGTGAATAGAACTTATGAGTTCATAAAGTGGATAAATCAACAATTTTATAGTGATCTACTGAGTTGGATATAAGTAACATGCAGCAGGTAGAATGACCAGTATGCTTATATATGTTTCTATTATATTACATTAAATATCTATATAGTGTACAATAATTAAAAAATTAACAATAAATTTTGCAAAAACTAAGATTAATATTATAAATTAAGCTATCTAAACATTAAATATAAAAATTATTTATTATTTTTATTGCAATTCTATTTTACAGATGAATGTTATTTGTTTTATATTTCTATGTTTATTATTATCACTAACGAAAAGTGGAGCTAATGAAGATCAAGTTACAGTGACAAAAGTTCCAGCAGGTCATATAGCTGAACTTCCATGTTTAAGCAGTGATGATCATCATCGTTTTATGTTTTGGCAGCTTACTGGTAATAATCACATTATTGGGCCTGGAAATTCAATGGATGAAAACAAGTATAATTATGAAGTGTTAACAGGAAAGCTTTTCATAAGGGTAAGTAATTATTGTAAATATTCCTCTTACAACTTTTAGGTATTTTATCTTAAGAAATTATATCTTTTATTAGGGTGTATCAACAGCTGAGTCTGGTTTTTATAAATGTTTTTCCAAAGGTATATCAGATCGTTCTAATATCACTAGTAATACTATTGAATTAATAGTTAAGAAAGATTGGGAAGATCTTTGGGAAAACGATTTTGAGGTATGTTAAGATACATTATATCTTCAATAAATATATCTTTCTTATTTGTTTTCAATACTCTCTTTCTTATAGACGAATTTATTACGGGGTATGGCTGCTGTTATGGTAATAGTTGTTGCTATAGCTATTGTTCTTTTCATTATCACAACAAAAAGGAGACACAATCGCAATTTTTTTGGTAAATAATATAAATTGATATGTAAAACAAAATATCATATTTTTATGTTTAATTAATATGAATTATTTCAGATTTGGAAGAATCAAGAGAAAATTCTCCTGCAAAATATACGCCAAATATCTATACTGTTCCTCCACCATCTATGTCTATACCAACAATTGATGAAGGTGGTATTGATAATGAAGCTCTTGATATTGATTTCCCAAGAGTATTTAATCAAATGCAAAAATAATGAATAATTTTGTAATATATTCAAAGAAATTTTGTTTCATGGTGAATGCAATATAAAGACATACACACATACATACATAGTCATATTCAAATTTATATACATATACATTGATTTAGGAATTGTGCCATGAAGACATAAAATACATAATCATTTCATAAGTAAAAAATAATTTTAATAAATGTTTTGTAGATGAGAATTCTCTTGCAACATATTGTATATATATTTATGTATATAAATAATGATTAAATAGTTTAATTATATGTTTGAGAATTTGCAGCTGTTTCATGAGTAGTGTTCAACATACTATCATTCATTACATCTTCTTCATCTTCTTCTTCTTCCTCTTCTTCAGGTTCCACTTCAGTTTCTAATAATTTTATTTTCCTATTGTTTTCACTTAAAACAGCGGCCACTTTTCGCGCACCACTGACTGCTATTTTTTTAGCAGTTATACCTTGAAAAGGTCGTGGCCAACTATTACCTAAAAGATCTACTAAACTAATTGCATTCTTATCTTGATTTTCAAAAATTCGGACGTTATTCAATGGCAACTGTACAAGATACGATGCATGTGTATGTTTGTTAAGTAGCAGTAAGCTGAGATGTTCGTTAGAGTAAAATTGTAGATCAACTACAGTACAGTCCATGTACGTTTTGGAATGAGATTCTGTAAAAAACAAACGTTATGTTACTTTGAAGAATTAAATTATTACATATATTTATAGTAAAACAGCAAACCTGATTTATAATCTGTATCTATCGTACTTAATTTAAACCTAAGAGAAATGGGTTCTATGCATGAACATTCGACTTTAAACAGTCGTAATATTTGATGGTCAGCATCGCATGTAGCTACTAGCAAACTATCATTGTTTGTTGCAATTTGCGATGATGTAAATCCTATAGACGGCGTCAAAGCAATATTTGATATGGTAAAATGTTCAACTAATCCTTGGTAAGACTCACGAAAAACATTATGTATAGCAGTAATTAATTTCGCATGAGACTGCAATAAGGAATAATTAAGGTCTTGTTTCACAATAAGTGGATGATCACGAAGACAATGATTTTCATCGAGCATAGTAGCCCATTCGCTTCCTTCAGGAGTTAGACAAGTTTGTAAATTCTCCCGTCGCAAGTATTGACCTAACTTTTCTAAATTCACCCCTTTTCTTCCTCCAACACCAGATTCAGTCTTATCAAAACCGCGCAAAAATTCGGCGATAAATGTTAACTCTTGTTGACTGACACGACTTACTTCAGATGGTATTCTTTCATCTGACAGCCTTAAAATTGCAACATATAACCACCTTAAAATAAAAATATAAAATAAGAGAAATAGAAATAGAAATAGTAGAAATATTGGATAATAATTTTAATTTTTAAACGTACCGGAAAAACGCTTTATAGTCACGCATGCTATGATCTATCACTTGTTGAATTTCAGAAGATTTTGCTAAAAAAGCTTCTGATGCATGAAGAGCATTAGTTATAATAGTCTCATCAGTAAGTCCTAGTAATTCATACGAGCCACCTAATCTGACCATTCCTCTCATTTCAGCTAATTGGTATACGAGGGCCATTCCAACACTAGTTAAATTTTTTAAGACTAATTTCTACAAAATAAGAATGGATTGTTGTGATGTAGATAAATTAAAGAAATTATCACCAAATATTACTATAATACCTGTATATTACTATAACACATTTCAATGCTATGTCCTAATTTTTTTAAACCCTTTTCAGTCAAATCACGCAGCAAGAAATTCTCTAAGTTTTGGGTAGGTATACCAATCATTAACAGTTCTAAAAAGTCTGCAGCAACTCCACCAGGTGGATTTGTTTCTGCATATCGTGCAAGTTTTTCATCCATTTCCAAAAGAATTGTCTCCCATGCTTCAGATATTGCCATCAACGTACGTGAAAGATAATCCATCAGGTATTCGATATTAGCTTGAGCTTGTGCTACCTCAAATTTAGATAAAAAATTTATAGAAATTTAGTATTATTTTAAAATAAATTGTTAAAATATATTAAGCAAAGAACCTTTAAAAAAGCTGTGCTTTGTTCCAACAGTGGACACCATAATCTACTTGCTTTGATGCCACTATTATCCTTCCATGTAATCCACATTGATTTGCCAAATCCACCACTAATTTCTAATATTTGACCATGACCAACAGAAATTGTACCACAATAGAACATTCCAAATACATACATTGCAACATTTCCATCATCTAAGCCAAGCTATAACATATACAATTATTTATAGATGATTACAATGTTAATATTCCAAAACATATATGATATTTAAACTTACAAAAAGTATATCTAAAGTTTGAGATAAAAATTCCTTGCGTTCTGATTCTTGACCAAAACTTCTATTTAAACTAGGTAAAGGTGGGAGATATTCTCCAGTCGGTAGCATATTTGCTTTGTTACCATCTAACAAAGTATCACTTTCTAAATTTGTTAATGGTAACCATGTCATACATGTAATTGCATTATGCAACATTAGCTTTGTTCTATATATAATATTTTTATTCTCAATATCTACAAGACACACTAATTTAGATACTTCATAACAAATCGCTAGAAGTTTTCCATCTGGTCTCCATGCTAAATTTGCTATAGTATCGGATTCCTCTTGAGGACTCAACAACCATACTCTTTGCCATGTTAATCTATGTAACGTAACTTCTCCTATAAAAATCATTTTAATAAAGATAACATTATTTATTACATTTATGATATTCAAGAATTCCTACCATTATAAATAAAACTGATATTGCGACGAATCAAACTCTGATAATATTTATTAAAAAATTAATAATATGTTTTTATTAACTTATGTATAAATAATTAATATCAACTATAAAGTGTTATAGAAATTTAAACAATTGAAAAACTTCAACTTTTTATTTACTAAATGAAAAATCTAACCTTTTACATTTGCGATTGCTAAGAGATCCATTTTTGGAGACCATTGCATCCGTGTTACTTCAACTAGAAGTTGTCTTTCTTCTAATTGTCTCATACTACCTGCCATTTTTGTAATATTGATCAGAATTTAACTTGCAACAACATTCTGTCGAACTATTGGAAACCGCAAGTTTGAGGTTATGTTTGCCATCGGTATATTATGTTTATAAATAATACAATATTGCAAACATATACATATAAGTACTAAAACCAGTTTTTCTATATACATCTAGAATCTAAGGCCAAGATAAAGTGTTCAAACCAACCATATACAGTACATGCATATATTTATTAACATTTATGGGAAGACAAACTTTTATATACAGTTTCAAAATTTTTACGTTTGTCATATTTCAGCAAAATGTAATTATGAATGAAGTATAAACTTTACACAATGTCTCTTTTAATGTAATACTAGATACTATCAGATAATACATAAATATAATCTGATAAAATTAAGATAAAATGCTATTATGCTTTACATATCGCAGTGTCATGAGTCACGAGTCAGATAACTTCTTAATATCATATTTTACTTGAAAATGTTACAATCGGGATGTATTAATTTCATGTATGAAATTTCGTGTATGAAAAATTCCTGAATGAGCATAACAGAAATGCGACAGTTAAACAAATTGTCTAAATGCTGCCAAAAGCAATTCAGCGAATGTCGAAGGTGGAGAACTAAAATTAAAAATAAACACTGTTACTGACTTTTTAGCATGCGCACGAGCTGCCGGACATTACAGACAAATATTTCGCGCCTAAACAAATTTCCGATAGAAATATCATTTCGAGTTTCATGCGCTAACAATAAATTGTTATGATACGTACGGCCGTACTAAGTCTAACCGAAATGGGATACGTGAATTGCGCGATGCGTCTTCTCTTTAGGAATGAGGTCATTGAAGTTCGGCACAAAATTGGAGTAAACCAGATTTTCACACTATCGCATTTTCAGACAACTCTGAATTGTAAAATCTAGATAATAATTAATATTATAAACAAAAATTTTACATTAGAAATTTTCTTTATATTTTTATCTATTTCTTTAAATATTGGCTTTTGCAATAGCATTTGTCTTATGTTAAGAATTTTTGAGTAAGTCTGAAAAAAAACGAGAATCATTGGCTCTTGGGCGTAGAGGAAATAAAAACTTTTGATTTTGGATATTTCAAGAATATTTTTCTGCGTTTATGCGTAAATATTGATGATCTGCAATACTGAGGCCAGCTTAAAGCTAAGATATTTATGTGAAAGTGAATGCAATATATTCAAGGGGAAATAAGGACTAGTGAAACTTCCGAAGCTTATTAAAAATTTCTATGTAAAAAGTAATTATATTAAAGCCAAGAATTTTATTTCTCATAAAAAGGCAAGAAAGTGTAATTTATAGACAAAGAATAGAAACAGACGCAGCTTAACTTTCTGTTTATTAAACAACCTATCACGTTCGTAATATACGTTTAGTAAATACGAATTCGCCATGTTCACAATATTTAACAAAACTTATATCTTTAATAATAAACGTTCAACGTTCAAGCAGAGAAAAAATAATAAAGAAACAAAATACTATTCACAGACGAATAAATCAAGCAGCTCGTACAAAGACTCGTTCAATAAACTCCCACACTTCATCCAGAAGTATTATCAAAATAAATAAAATTTCAACAAAAGCCACGAATCCTGTTATCCTTTTTATCGTTTTCTTCAAAAGAAATTCATTTTTGGACAGTTAATTTCCACTACATCCAATTAATTGTGAAACCAGTCATAAATCGACTTCGAAAGTTTGATCGCGAATTGATCATATTATTATATGATTCATTATATTAAATGGACTATTTTTTAATATTTCTAGTCATTTCTTAAAACTTTATATATATATACGCAAGTAATTTATTTTTACCAAAAATGAGAAACGACCCCTTAACGAAACATGGAATTTCTAAATGTAGAAATGAAGAAATCGATTAGTTCTTTAGTATTAGCTACATTTGAATTTATAAATAAAATTACAATGTTTCCCATTCTTTTCATATTGACAAAATAAATCAAAATTCTTTATAACAATTCCATTGTTCCACTAAAAAGTACTATAGACCTATAGGCTTCTTTTTGGATAGCTTGCATCCTAGAGATTGGTAATTCAACCGACGAGTTTACTCGTCTAGTTAACAGGTTAATTAAAATTGGTTCACCCTAAAACCTCAATAGTCGCGACGCCTGCGTGTACGTGGTTCTCAACCAGCACGGCGCCACGGATCCATCCTTCCGATCAATTTCGCGAAACTTCAGGAAAGATCCCCCTAACTCGTATCGATCCATTTTTAAATCCATTTTTCACTCGGGAAAATCTAGTCGTTAATCTATTTGTTTATTCAGATCGAAGAGAAAAATAAATCGTGGCGCGTAAGAATTTGCTGCAACTCATCCATTCATAAATCTATTCATCGATACCAAAATCTGTCCGTTGATATCGCGCAGCCAGAACGAAGAGAAAAACGACTCCGCGGCAGTTCCATAAAAACGTATTCGTAAATCTATTCGTCGATTTAAAAATCTCTTCTTCGATATCGAAACCTATTTATCGCTAACGTGTATGCAGAACGAGTGAAACAAATCGTGGCGCGTAAGAACTTGCGTCGACGACTCGTCAAATCGCTCGTCCGTTCCTAGATCTGTTCTCCGATATCGAAATCGTTAGCATCGTGTAATCCAGAACGAAGATAAAACGAACCGGCGTTAGAAGTTAGGACAAAGTGGATCGAAGGTGGTGGCAGGCTGGCGAAGAACGCGTGCGGAGCAGGAGGGCGCCGAGGAACGCCACTGGCCACGTGACCCGCCAGCAGAATCCGCGGCGTCCGCCGAAAATCTAAATCCGTCCGAGCCGAGAAGAAGAGGCACCCGCCGCCGGCCTCCGGGGACTCGCCGCCCGAGACCGCAAACGCGATAGTCAATAATTGCCTTTAGGGTACACCGGATCGGCGAGCGCCAGGAGAGAGAGATCGAGCGCGATCATCGTCCGCGTGTGCAACCCAACGACTGTCGGACGAACGCAACCCGTTCCTCGGTGGCTTGGAGCACTAGGGGAGGGTAGCCAAGACGTCGAAAGGATGATACGCGTCGACGAGACTGACCCGGTGGGCGGTAAGGGAGACCAAGCATTGCTCGATACACCAAACGGCGTGCCAGTCTATGGAATGCTTACGATCGCGTCGAAGATTATCGTGGATCGTTGGTGAAATATTTGATGGGAATGATTTATTGGAACATAGATATCAAGTTTTAATAATTATAGTTTTATCGTACGTATGGTGAATAGGTATGCAGAGTTTCGAGTGTAAAATTGTTCGGTATCGAGGATCATCGTGATCTGTTTGTGAAACGTTTGATGGGAACGATCGTTGGAATATGTAGATGCAAAGATACAAAGTTTTCCCAAGTATGATATATTATTTGTGGTGAATAGGATTGATGTCGATTGTACAATTGTTGAGCATCGAAGACGATCGTAGTTTGTTCGTGAATCGTTGCAGACGATCGTTGGAATATATATATATATATGTACGATAGATATAAAGAGGTATGCAATTTCCATAGTATATGGTATATTATGTGGTGTGAATAGGACTAGTGTCGAGGGTTTCGAGTGTAGAACTGTCGAATTTATCAACGT